>NC_090320.1:265359255-265990559 GCF_040869045.1 Eurosta solidaginis
ATCTCAGATCGCTATTTAATATGAACGATATCGGACTATAACCACGCCCACTTTTTCGATATCGAAAATTTCGAAAAACCGAAAAAGTGCGATAATTCATTACAAAAGATAGATAAAGCGACGAAGCTTGGTAGATGAGTTGAGCTTACGACGTAGAATAGAAAATTAGTAAAATTTTGGACAATGGGCGTGGCACCGCCCACTTTTAAAAGAAGGTAATTTAGAAGTTTTGCAAGCTGTAATTTAGCAGTCGTTGAAGATATCATGATGAACTTTGGCAGGAACGTTACTGCTATTACTATATGTACGCTTAATAAAAATTAGCAAAATCGGAGAAGAACCACGCCTACTTTTAAAAAAAATTTTTTTTTAAAGTAAAATTTTAACAAAAAATTTAATATCGTTACAGTATATAAGTAAATTATGTCAACATTCAACTCCAGTAATGATATGATGCAACAAAATACAAAAATAAAAGAAAATTTCAAAATGGGCGTGGCTCCACCCTTTTTCATTTAATTTGTTTAGGATACTTTTAACGCCATAATTCGAAAAAAATTAACCAATCCTCTTGAAATTTGGTAGGGGCATAGATTTTATGACGTTAACTGTTTTCTGTGAAAATGGGCGAAATCGGTAGATGCCGCGCCCAGTTTTTATACACAGTCGTCCGTCTGTCCTTCCGCATGGCCGCTAACACGATAACTTGAGCAAAAATCGGCATATCTTTAATGAACTTAGTTCACGTGCTTACTTGAACTCACTTTATCTTGGTATGAAAAATGAACGAAATCCGACTATGACCACGCCCACTTTTTCGATATCGAAAATTACGAAAAATGAAAAAAATGCCATAATTCTATACCAAATACGAAAAAATGGATGAAACATGGTAAGGTAATTGGATTGTTTTATTGACGCGAAATATAACTTTAGAAAAAACTTTATAAAATGGTTGTGACACCTACCATATTAAGTAGAAAAAAATGAAAAAGTTCTGAAGGGCGAAATAAAAAACCCTTAAAATCTTGGCAGGTATTACATATATAAATAAATTAGCGGTATCCAACAGATAATGTTCTGGGTCACCCTGGTCCACATTTTGGTCGATATCTGGAAAATGCCTTCACATATACAACTACCACCACTCCCTTTTAAAACTCTCATTAATACCTTTAATTTGATACCCATATCGTACAAACTTATTCTAGAGTCACCCCTGGTCCACCTTTATGGCGATATCTCGAAAAGGCGTCCACCTATAGAACTAAGTCCCACGCCCTTTTAAAATACTCATTAACACCTTTCATTTGATACCCATATCGTACAAACATATTCTAAAGTCACCCCTGGTCCACCTTTATGGCGATATCTCGAAAAGGCGAACACCTATAGAACGAAGGCCCACTCCCTTTTAAAAATACTCATTAACACCTTTCATTTGATACCCATATTGCACAAACAAAGTCTAGAGTCACCCCTGGTCCACCTTTATTGCGATACCTCGAAAAGGCGTACACCTATAGAACTAAGGCCCACTCCATTTTAAAATACTCATTAACACCTTTCATTTGATACTCATATCGTACAGACAAATTCTAGAGTCAACCCTGATCCACATTTATGGCTATATCCCTAAATGGCGTCCACCTATAGAACTATGGCCCACTCCCTCATAAAATACTCTTTAATGCCTTTCATTTGATACACATGTCATACAAACATATTCCAGGGTTTCCCTCGGTTCATTTTCCTACATGGTTATTTTCCCTTATGTTGTCACCATAGCTCTCAACTGAGTATGTAATGTTCGGTTACACCCGAGCTTAACCTTCCTTACTTGTTTATACTCAGTTGAGCAGAGCTCACAGAGTATATTAAGTTTGATTGGATAACGGTTGGTTGTACATATATAAAGGAATCGAGATAGATATAGACTTCCATATATAAAAATAATCAGGATCGAAAAAAAATTTGATTGAGCCATGTCCGTCCGTCCTTCCGTCCGTCCGTCCGTCCGTCCGTTAACACGATAACTTGAGTAAATTTTGAGGTATCTTGATGAAATTTGGTATGTAGGTAACCGAGCACTCATCTCAGGTCGCTATTTAAAATGAACGAAATCGGACTATAACCACGCCCACTTTTTCGATATCGAAAATTTCGAAAAACCGAAAAAGTGCGATAATTCATAACAAAAGACAGATAAAGCGACGAAACTTGGTAGATGAGTTGAGCTTATGACGCAAAATATAAAATTAGTAAAATTTTGGACAATGGGCATGGCACCGCCCACTTTTAAAAGAAGGTAATTTAAAACTTTGCAAGCTGTAATTTGGCATTCGTTGAAGATATCATAATGAAGTTTGGTAGGAACGTTACTCCTATTACTATATGTACGCTTAATAAAAATTAGCAAAATCGGAGAAGGACCACTCCCACTTTAAAAAAAAAATTTTTTTTAAGTAAAATTTTATCAAAAAATTTAATATCTTTACAGTATATAAGTAACTTATGTCAACATTCAACTCCAGTAATGATGTGGTGCAACAAAATACAAAAATAAAAGAAAATTTCAAAATGGGCGAGGCTCCGCCCTTTTTCATTTAATTTGTCTAGGATACTTTTAACGCCATAAGTCGGAAAAAAATTAACCAATCCTTTTGAAATTTGGTAGGGGCATAGATCTTATGACTTTAACTGTTTTCTGTGAAAATGGGCGGAATCGGTTGATGCCACGCCCAGTTTTTATACACAGTCGTCCGTCTGTCCTTCCGCATGGCCGTTAACACGATAACTTCAGCAAAAATCGACATATCTTTAATGAACTTAGTTCACGTGCTTACTTGAACTCACTTTATCTTGGTATGAAAAATGAACGAAATCCGACTATGACCACGCCCACTTTTTCGATATCGAAAATTACGAAAAATGAAAAAAATGCCATAATTCTATACCAAATACGAAAAAAGGGATGAAACATGGTAAGGTAATTGGATTGTTTTATTGAAGCGAAATATAACTTTAGAAAAAACTTTATAAAATGGTTGTGACACCTACCATATTAAGTAAAAGAAAATGAAAAAGTTCTGCAGGGCGAAATAAAAAACCCTTAAAATCTTGGCTGGTATTACATATATATAAATAAATTAGCGGTATCCAACAGATAATGTTCTGCGTCACCCTGGTCCACATTTTGGTCGATATCTGGAAAATGCCTTCACATATACAACTACCACCACTCCCTTTTAAAACTCTCATTAATACCTTTAATTTGATACCCATATCGTACAAACTCATTCTAGAGTCACCCCTGGTCCATCTTAATGGCGATATCTCGAAAAGGCGCCCACCTATAGAACTAAGCCCCACGCCCTTTTAAAATACTCATTAACACCTTTCATTTGATACCCATATCGTACAAACATATTCTAAAGTCACCCCTGTTCCACCTTTATGGCGATATCTCGAAAAGGCGAACACCTATAGAACGAAGGCCCACTCCCTTTTAAAAATACTCATTAACACCTTTCATTTGATACCCATATTGCACAAACAAAGTCTAGAGTCACCCCTGGTCCACCTTTATTGCGATACCTCGAAAAGGCGAACACCTATAGAACTATGGCCCACTCTCTTTTAAAATACTCATTAACTCCTTTCGTTTGATACCCATATTGCACAAACGAATTCTAGAGTCACCCCTGGCCCACCTTTATGGCGATATCTCGAAACGGCGTCCACCTATGGAACTAAGGATTACTCCCTTTTAAAAAACTCATTAGCACCTTTCTTTTGATACCCATATTGTACAAACAAATTCTAGGGTCACCCCTGCTCCACCTTTATGGCGATATCTCGAAACGGCGTCCACCTATGGAACTATGGATTACTACCTTGTAAAATACTCATTAACACCTTTCTTTTGATGCCCATATTGTACAAACAAATTCTATGGTCAACCCTGGTCCACCTTTATGGCGATATCTCGAAAATGCGACCACCTATACATCAACCACCACTCCCTTTTAAAACCCTCATTAATACCTTTAATTTGATACCCATATCGTACAAACACATTCTAGAGTCACCCCTGGTCCACTCCAGCTCCGCATTACATCAGAGTAATACATGGAGTCCCCACAGTCCAATGAACATCGTGTAGTGATTACAATCGTTAAAAATGAGCAATTTTTGCAGGGTACCTTATATTTCAATTCTGAACTCCCCAGTACTGCACGCCGCCTTCCAAATATTACTTTTCGTGTGCAATCGCACTTCAATTTGCACTTGCACTTACTCCTACACTTACCATTGTACTTGCATTTACGTTAACGCTTTCACTTTCACCTACAATCATTTTACCTTTTATTCGTCTAATTTCCCTGTACTTTCTTTGATTCCCTCCCACCACGGCCACACCTGGGCTCCCCAATACCGCACGCCGCATTCCAAATATTACTCTTCATGTGCAATCGCATTCCAATTTGCATTTACACTTAACTTCCACTTTTACACTACACTATTACACTAACTGTTACACTTACCCTTGTGTTTACATTTACCCTTATACTTATATTTACGCTTAAAATTAAAATGACACTTGCACTTAAACTTACACTGTCACTTACTCTTTTAGTAACACTTACACTTACATGACACGAGCACTTACAATTATGCATATATTTACACTTTCTCTTACTTTTACGCTTAAACTTATACAGTTGAACTTACACTTACACTTAGTCTGATAGTAACACTAACACTTATAATTACACTTACAATTACAATTACACCAAACTTACAATTTTACTTACTTTTACACTTATACTTGAACTTAAATCTAAATTTGAACTCACATTTACTTACGTTTACACTTACACTAACGCTTGCTTTATGCTAACACCTATGCAGCTTTCAAATAATGCGCTTGTATTTACATTCACAATACTTACACATACACTTACACTTATATTATCCACTTACACATAAATTTACACTCACACGTACACTTGCCTACAGCTATCACTTACAATTACATTACTGAGTTTGTGACCTTGATAGAATGTGCTAACTCTAAGCCACAAAATGTATTGACATTCTCTTTATTAAAATTTGTTTTGAAAAGCATTGTGGGATTACTTGTTATATTAACTGTACATTTTTGAAGTGTTTGTATATCCTTATGGCTGTTATTTCTCTTCCTTCTGTCCGCATGTACATTTGTATCGCAAACTGGCATCATATTGACGCCAACACCAACAAATTATACCAAAAAGGAAAATAAACGGGGACAGAAACTCACCAAAAGCTAAGATCACGGCGAACGTGGATGCCTAAATGCAACGCGGCGATGACGACTAAAAAAAAATGTAGCAAGGAAATAAACAACGCTATGGAAAAAGGATTGAAAACAATTTTTCACTTTTAATTCCACTTTCCATTCCATTCATCCTTGCTTACACATACATTTGTAAAGGAAAAAAGAATTATTGTGCTCATCTTACAACAGCAATTTGTATTACCTTGAATACACACTGTAGGTGAAGGTGCAATGGCGCGTATGTAGTATTCTAGAAACGGCATAGAAACAGAATTTAGCTTTAGGGAATTTACATCTGTTTTTCCGTATAACGTTATTTGGCAGTAGAAGTGTAATGGGTTTGTTTGAGTGGCTTGATCAGCAATAAATTTGTAACGGATCTTGAGAAATTCTGATTATTTTCCAGCTTCTGTTAACGTCCGAATCTCTGAACTTTCGAATAAATAACTCAAATATTTAGTATAGCAAAACGTTCTTTGAAATTACAATTATCGCGAACTTCACTAATAGTTTAAATTAATTCGATTGATTATCGCTTGCACCGCGCTGCTTTTATACTCTCATTTAGCCCCGTTGTCCTATTACTCCTAAGGTCTAGACTTTTAAAAAAACATGCATTCCGCAACAATTGTATCTCATACTTGATTATATAGCTTTTTACATGTATATCTGTAGTTTGTGTTTTTCTTCTAGCTACATATATGCGTACGTATGTGTGAGTAACAGCTTTTGCCATTAGCTGATGATAACGTGATGTGTGATTTATTTCTCTTTCTTCTTCGCTCTTATCTGCTGACTGCATATGTGTACGTGAAATAATCTCTTCGCTTCAAGCTGCTGTTTGTGTATGTGTGAAATATTCTCCGTTGCCTTTCGGGTATGTGTCTAAATGGCTCACTGCAGTTGTGTTTCTTTACTAACCGCATAATGATGTTAGAAATGCTAATATTTGCTAAAATGTATAATCCAAAAATCTGTAGAAAACCTACTTAACATAAAAGCAAAGTTAATTTTCTTTTTAATAGTTTGAATTAAAATCGCCTCTTCTGTGACTACGTCGTATAATTCTTTCTCTGAAGATTTCTGATACAACGATGCGAGTACTGTGTGAGTAGTAACGATACTTTGCCAACAAATACTAGAGAATATCATACTAGACGCTTTTTTCCAAGTACTGAGTAAAGAATCGATACTTAATTTCGATACTTCCAACGATAATTTACCAAATGCCGATGGTCCACATGAGCATCGTCGACGACCGACTTTTTGGAAAAGGTGGAATGGTAAGAGAAAAGTATGTGTTTATTGTCCAGAATAACTAAGTACAACAAAATTATGAAAAGCTGCTTACTCTATAAACTTTCATTACATTTTTACATGTCATGCGATAGAGCTTTTTCGTCTTACTGTGAAATTTTTGTGGATGGAGTTATCGGATTTGCAGCATCGTTGTGGTGAAACTTGACGAATTGTTTAAAACAATAGTTACGATGTACAATATAAATTTATTGCAAAATATTTTGTATAATGAGCGTAGCTCCGCCCAAATTAAGTAGACGAAAACTTAAAAGTGAATCAAAGTGAATCATTTTGCAATTTGGCCAAAATATGGTAATTGCTATTATATATTGACCCGACTATAAAAAGTGGATAAAGACAAAGCCTACTTTAAGAAAGAGACTTTTAATTTATAAATTGTTCAATATATTTGAGTATACGGTACGTAACAAAACTACCAGTAGAGATATAATAGTACGAAGAACAAAAGTTAAACAAAAAAAAAAAAAAAAAAAAATCATTCTGATCACATTCTGTTTAATTAATCTCTCCACAAAACATTAAATGCCATAAAAAATTTATTTAACGCGATTTATCTGCAAGTAGATTAAAATCGAGCTGCTCTTCCAATTTGCGGCCTGCTATTTTGTATTTTCCTTACAAATTTAGGAGATGAGACCTACATCTCTAAGGCAGATGAATTTTCACCGGGAGTACACTTGAAGTGCTTACGAAAGCACTCCCGTTTTTTTTTTTAACGCCATAAAACGATCAAAAATCATTTTATTAATTTAATGTTTGTCAATATCTCTATAAATGTATCCATAAAATATATGTAAGAGCACACAAGCGGGTATATAATGTTCGGATTCGCCCAAACCTTGAACTTCTATACTTTTTTTCTTCTAAATTTAAAACATACGATCTAATTTTAAAATAACCGTTTTTCACGTTTATTAACATCTCCGCGGTACCCATTTGAATCGTATAAATTAATTACATTTCACTAAGTATGAGTACTAGCATCGATACTTTGATCCGAGTATTTTATTTGAGTACCAGTATCGATACATTTTTCGAAAAGTTTTATCACTACTAAAGATATTTCAATTTATAGGTATATACTAAACTGTGTTGATTTGCATGGACGAAAATTAACCCATATCGCGCCATAGATTTTTCGATAGGTTTTGGGCTTAGGAAAAAAAGTTCCACTAAGCATATCCAAAAAAATAATTTCCGAGCTTGCAAGATTTGAGTTTTTGATTTTTTTTTCTTTGATTTTTAAGGTTTTTTTTATCACCTACTTAAAACATTTTCATTTAATTTAAACATTTTCATGTATACCCTGTCCGACTCAAAATTGTCCGCTAAAAACTTTGGCGATACCAGTTAAAAAAAAAAAATAGTTTTTGGGTTTTGAGGAGTGTTTTGGTGAAAAAAAAATTTTTTTTCGCCTTTTTTAAAGGGTTTCTTCAGAAACGTGCAAAAGCGTCGCCGATGAAAACGAATTTGTCTCATAGGTCCTATCCCACTTAAAATTTTGTGATAAAAACGTTGGCATTAACAGTTTAAAAAAAAAAATTTTTTTTTTGGTTTTTTGGGACTTGTTTTGGTCGAAATCGATTTTTTTCATTTTCAAGGCTCCAAATCATTTTTTATGTATATGTTTCGGTTAGACCCACCAATAAGTATTCCAAAATGATCAGGGATGAGCTAAGTTGATTTAGCCATGTCCGTCTGTACGTCCGTCCGTCCATCCGTCTGTCCGTTTGTTTGAACACAAACTAGTCCCTCAATTTTTGAGATATCTTGATAAAATTCGGTAAGCAGGCATATTTTGATGGGGGATTTGACATTTGTCGAAATCGACCGGATCGGACCACTATAGCATATACCTCCCATACAATCGATTGTTAAATAAGAGGGTTTTCGCCAATTCTGCCCCATTTCTGCCTCACTTTGACAGCTAGCAACATTAAATTTTACCACAAGCTTAGGTATTGGCCATAGATGGTTGTCTGAAAAAATCGTCAAGATCGGACATATTTATAATAAAAATCGATGTCGAAAAAAATGATGAAAATCCTCTTACTTGAACAGTCGGTTGTATGGGATTTTTAAATTTTTTCACCAAAAACACTCCTCAAAACCCAAAAAATATATATTTTTTTTTTTTCAAAAAACTGTTATCGACAAAGTTTTTAGAGGACAATTTTGAGTCGGACAGGGTATACATGAACATTTTTAAATCAAATGAATATTTTTTAAGTAGGTCATGAAAAAAAAATAAGAAATAAAATAAAGTTTTTAAATTAGAAGAAAATTTTTCTAAGCGGGATCGCCCCTCGGCAGTGTTTGGCAAGCGCTCTGGCTGTATTTCTGCCATGAAAAGCTCTCAGTGAAAACTCATCTGCCTTGCAGATGCCGTTCGGAGTCGGCATAAAACATGTGGGTCCCGTCCGGCCAATTTGTAGGCAATAGAAGAAGAGCACGACGCAAATTGGAAGAGAAGCTCGGCCTTAGATCTCTTCCGAGGTTATCGCGCCTTTCATTTATTTTTTTTTTTTTATAATTTTTTTTTTTTTTGCCCGAGTCATTGATGGGCAGTGGTTTGTCAAGCGTCGAGATCTAAAACTGCTCAGCTACAGAAGAAATATCATCAGCTGATGGTAAAATTAATTAAATTAATAGAATATATAGAAACAAAAATATATGAGAATTAACGATTAAGAGAGATATGGACAGTCTTTTTTATAGAAAAAAGTGAGTCCGACATATCAAATGTGTTTGTGTGAGAGTTATAATCTGGGCACAAACACCGGAAAGGTTCGTTAAGTTCGAAATTCGTTCTACGTTGTTTTAAAAGAAGAAGTTTGTAGTGTCTCGTAGTACGACAGGGAACACTAAAGTTCACTTCGTTCAGAAGAAATAGGTTTGAAATCGATCCATTCAGTAGTTTTGTCATAAATATTACGCCAAGCATTTCTCAACGACTAGCAAGAGTTGATAAGTTTCAATATATTAGTATAAAGTGGAAGATTAAATGAAGAGTCCCATTGAAAATTCCTTAAGGCAAATAGTAGAAACTGTTTTTGCATTGTTTCGAGCCTGTCAGTATGGACTTGAAAACGCGGATTCTAGACTATTGAGCCATATTCTAGTATCGGTCTAACCAATATTGTGAAGAGGGTTTTCGTAACGTAGGGGTCGTTAAACTCTTCTGACCACCTTTTCACAAATGCTAAGACACATTTAGCTCTATTGACACTTATATGAGTGTTGAAGCTAAGCTTGCAGTTCATTGTAACTCCCAAGTCTACAAAAACATTAACACTTTCAAGGTTTGGGTTGTTAATTGTGTAAGAAGCTAGTTGTAAAGTCCTACGCGAAAAACACATAAATTTACATTTATGAAGATTAAGCGGCATGTGGTTCACATTGCACCAAGTAGCTAAACAATTTAAATCCGTCTGAAGTAAAGAACGTTCTTCAGTCGACGCATAAATCTTAAAAAGTTTTACATCATCAGCATACATCAAGATTTTAGAATATTTTATGGTTGTAGAGATATCGTTTATAAATATCAAAAACAGAATCGGGCCATAATGGCTGCCTTGAGGAAGACCAGAAGTGACACTAATGATACTCGAAAGAAAGAGAAAGCAAAAGCGCTATAAAAATATAATAACCAAGCGTAGCAAATTGATTTTGATTCTCTTTTAACACACTTTAATATCATTTTTCGCAGATTGGCATTAGGCCATACGTCTGGTTGCGCCTTTTTGTACAGCAATAATAATAAAAATACAAGTAAGGAAGGCTAAGTTTGGGTGTAACCGAATATTACATACTCAGTTGAGAGCTATGGTGACAACATAAGGGAAAATCACCATGTTGTAAAAAGAAACTAGGGGAACCCTGGAATGTGTTTGTATGACATGTGTATCAAATGAAAGGTGTTAATGATTATTTAAAACGTAGTGGGCCTTAGTTCTATAGGTGGACGCCTTTTCGAGATATCGCAATAAGGGTGGACCAGGGTTGACTCTAGAATGTGTTTGTACGATATGGGTATCAAATTAAAAGTATTAATGAAGGTTATAAAAGGGAGTATCCGTTAGTTGTATATGTGAAGGCGTTTTCGAGATATCGATCAAAATGTGGACCACGGTGACCCAGAATATCTTCTGTCGGGTACCGCTAAATTATATATATATGTCATACCACGAACAGTATTCCTGCCAAGATTCCAAAGGCTTTTGATTTCGCCCTGCAAAACTTTTTCATTTTCTTCTACTTAATATGGTAGGTGTCACACCCATTTTACAAAGTTTCTTCTAAAGTTGTATTTTGCGTCAATAAACCAATCCAATTACCATGTTTCATCTCTTTTTTCATATTTGGTACAGAATTATGGCATTTTTTTTTTTCATTTTTCGTAATTTTCGTTATCGGAAAAGTGGGCGTGTCATAGTCGGATTTCGGCCATGTTTTATACCGACATAAAGTGACTTCAGATAAGTACGTGAACTAAGTTTAGTTAAGATATATAGTTTTTTGCGCAAGTTATCGTGTTAACGGCCGAGAGGAAGAACTGACGGTCGACTGTGTATGAGAACTGGGCGTGGCTTCAAACCGATTTCGCCCATTTTCACAGAAAACAATTATCGTCATAGAATCTATGTCCCTACCAAATTTCACAAGGATTGGTAAATTTTTGTTCGAATTATGGCATTAAAATTATTCTAGACGAATTAAATGAAAAAGGGCGGAGTTGCGCCCATTTTGAAATTTCTTTTATCTTTGTATTTTGTTGCACCATATCATTACTGGAGTCCAATGTTGACATAATTTACTTTTATACTGTAAAGATATTAAATTTTTTGTTAAAATTTGACTTTAGAAACAATTCTTTTTAAAAGTGGGCGTGTTCGTCCTCCGATTTCGCTAATTTTTATTTAGCACACATATAGTAATAGGATTAACGTGCCTATCATCATGATATCGACTGCCAAATTACAGCTTGCAAAGCTTTTAAATTACCTTCTTTTAAAAGTGGGCGGTGCCGCGCCTATTGTGCAAAATTTTTCTAATTTTCTATTTTGGGTCATAAGGTCAACGCACCTACCAAATTTCATCGCTTTATCCGTTTTTGGTAATGAATTATCGCACTTTTTCGGTTTTTCGAAATCGAAAAAGTGGGCGTGGTTGTAGTCCGATTTCGCTCATTTTAAATAGCGATCTGAGATGGGTGCCCA
Organism: Eurosta solidaginis; assembly: GCF_040869045.1. Classification (NCBI taxonomy): domain Eukaryota; kingdom Metazoa; phylum Arthropoda; class Insecta; order Diptera; family Tephritidae; genus Eurosta; species Eurosta solidaginis. The sequence goes on from NC_090320.1 coordinate 265,371,118, forward strand.
GGAACCTACATACCAAACTTCATCAAGATACCTCAAAATTTACTCAAGTTATCGTGTTTACAGACGGACGTACAGACGGACTGACATGGTAACATGAATTTCTTTTTTCACCCAGATCATTTTGATATATAGAAGTCTATATCTATCTCGATTAGTTTATGCCGTTACGGATTACCGTCATGCGAAGAAAGTGAGAAGAAATGTGAGCTCTTCTCAGCTGAGTATAATACTTGTATCAATAAAAATTTCATGTGGCATTCAAACTTTGGCAGCTGTTGGCCGAGATTGGTGAATTTTATTGCCGGTTCGATTTCTTTGGTAGATAATGGACATTAATTTGGTATTGATTTATGTTACTGCCTAATTTCTAATAAAATTGGCCACTGACAAATACTGTGTTGATCCAGAAATATGTAGGTCCTATAAGCTGCCAGATTACTACAGCGTCTTTCAGGCGGAAATTGTAGCCATGAAGTAAGCTGCAGAAATTCTGGAGGAAGAGATGACTTGAGGCTGATAATGGGCACTACCTTCTGGCGTTACATGCTTAAAAGTTTGTCAGAGCAGAAAGAGTATTAAAAAATTATGGGCGCAAAATTTGCTTGTTGAATGAATTAAGCGGGGGTTGCCTTTATTACTTTTAAATGTATGACAACATTTATTTGATGCAATTACAAATTTATAATTTATTTAATAATTGGAAAAAATTTAAGCAACGTGACAACAGAACGGACAAGGCGGCAGCTGTTTAGATTATACCTTGTAAATCTCTTCAAAGCCTTTTCTCCCGGGAGTGGGATTTGAACCCGCACTCCTAATTCTAAAAAAATTTGCTTGTATTTTTAGAGCAAAATGAGTCTAAGATAGCCAAAGTGAGACGTATTTTTGTTGTGTTTTTTTTTTTTTTGTTCTCGAACATTGCTTTCCCTAATTGCTCCCTCTTCCCTCCGCCTAAGTTTTTAACTCCAATAACTTTTGGTTTATGGGCGTCGCAACACCCGCATTTTGGAGAAGAAATATTGGAAATTTAACAAGCCGCTAAAGATATTACAGTGAAAGTGTCTTCCTTGCCAAATTATATAGACTGAGTGAAGATAATCAAAAGCTTCAACTTTTCCAGAAGGTCTAACCCTAAGAAAGATTGCAGTAACTCTATAGTATTTAACTATATTTGACTGATATTCTACTTCAGTAGTGGTATGGTTGATCTAAGAACAAATTTAAAACATATTTTGAAAATGGGCCTGACCCACCCCTTTGTGTTACTCTCTCCAATATACTTTTAATGCCATACGTCAAATAAATATCTCCAAATCCGAACAAAATTTGGCATACACATTTTTTTTATACCTACAACTGTTTGCTCTGAAAATGAGCGAAATCGCCTAAAACTCACTCTTACTTTTTTGCATAGCTAGGTCGAAAATCAAACCCTTAACGAGCAATAACGCTTTTTAGTACAATCGAACCTTCTTTATTTAAAAATGAACAGTTTTTTGCAGGGAAGTCTCCATATCCGAAAGAAAACTGAATTTTTTCCCGCTCAAGTTTATTATTGGTACCCTCTGTATCCTTTTAGCTCTTTTTGAAGGAAAATGAATTCATAATAGAATCATATATGTATTTTTTCGCAGCCTTATAATACTACTGACCACAAAACACAAACAACAATAACATTTCAAGTGCACAGTTCGGTATGTCATGTTCGATTTCACCCAAACTTAGACTTCTTACTTGTTTTTTTTTTATATAAAGTCTTTTAGGTTGACCAAGCTTCTACCATATCTCTTATTTCTTTATTACTATGGATATCAAGGTCGATTGTAATAAGCTAACATAATGGTTCTTAGTAACAAGAACATGAATGGCATGACTATTGCTTCCAAACAAACATTATTGAAGGCTTATTCCAAGAGTTAAACTCTTTCTTCTCCAGTAACGACTCCACTTTCGGACCACTTCATGTTGCTGATGTAGTGATAAAGATTTTACCAGAAGTTTTGGAGAGCGTTATCGATGTTCATGGTCCTTTGCCATATATAGATTCGATACATTTCGTCAACAAGCACCATCAAGTTATAAGCCTGACCATCTATAGAACGATTTAATATGACCACATTGAACCTTCTGGCCATCCTGCCGCCCACCACCTAGTTCCATGAGGAATTGCGGATTGTCAGAGCAAAGGGCTGCGCTGCGCTTTCAACAGATATATCTGCCGCGGGTATATTTTAAGCCACATAACCCTCTGGGGATGGAACCACTGCACGCAGTCTCTGTTGGGCATCCCCTGGGATGGACTGATGAGCTGTTTCCCAGCTTAGAGGAATGCAGTAGAGTTTAGCATTTCTATAAAAGAAGCAACGAAGCCTGCTAGCTCTGATTTTAGATTCTGGGCGTTTTTACTCTGAAAAACTGTTGCTTACCCACGAATCTTACTTGGCGTTATGAGTTCAGTTATTAGTGGAAGGGAGGGTAATACGCGGTGTTATCTCTCGATTTCGTGAGGCTATATTCTGGAAACTGCGTTTTAAAAAGAAGCCCTTTTTTGTCCTTGATGCATCATCTTTCCATAAAAAATATGTTCAAGATTTTTATTTCATCTTCCTTTTTTATCTTATATGTCAAACATACGTGGCTGTTCTGTTTTTATTTAAATTACTCATCTTGTGAAATAGTAAACCTATCTCTTTGAAAAAAAAAAAACCAAAATATTCCTTTCAAACAAAATAGGATTTGTTTTCCATCCATCAATCAATTATATTAAATTTAGCCTATACAATGAATTTTGTGTGCTGAAGCCTTTCCCAAACAACATTTGTGGAACCACCCCCAAATTAAAAATATAACAGCGGATCACTAACACTAGCAAATAAATTTTGAATCGCGTGTACTCAATACATATTGTGTGATGTCTTTGAATGGCTTTTGTTTAAATATTAATCGATATTGATTACTTTATGCCAGCACAAAGATAATTGCGCTTTAGTAATTCGAAACACAATAGAAAGCAATAAATACATAAAGCATACTAAGAATAGATTTTGACTGTCAGACAGCCCACTGACGGCCACGGATGTCCTGCTGATAAATATATCAGCATGCACAAGTATTTTATTAAGGTCAAAAATAGAATTTTTTTTGTATTTTCTTTGGTTTTCATAACAAATTAATAACAACAACAAATGCCAAATAATGTTCCCTAACACGCTTTACAAAAGAATATATATAACACAGGTCACCAGTGAAAATTTTACCAGAATTTTTTAGTCGTTTTCAGTAAATCTAAGTGTGCTGATTACGAAAAAATTATTTTTTTTCTTTCTCAAAGGCTGTAGTTTTTAATTTTCGTATAGGTGTTAAATTCTTACAAAATGAGAATTTTAACATACTTAATTATAATCATTTACCGCGTATTAACACAAAATTGCCTTTTGTGTGACTTTTTTGTCTATGGGTCTTGTTCAAACAAAGACGCCAGCAGTAATCGGCCATCATATGCGTGTCCCATCTTCCTTGGTAGCGCTCTTCCATAACACGAATATCTGCATCATTCAAACAACGCCGTTTTTTGTGGCCATTGTTAGAATCAGAATTAATTGTATTAATTTTAAAATAAGTCACGAAAAAATTTGGAGATGTTATAAGAAAACACAATAGATAATCTTAGTCAAAGCCAATACGAACAAACCGTAATTGAAAAGTGCAAAAGCGAAAGACGCAAACTTCAATTTAATTTTCATTTTAAACTACTTGTTTTTGTATTTGTTGCGTATTTGTTGTTTAATTTAACGAAAGTTTAAGAAAAAAAAAATTATGTCAATCACTTTCACTTAGTCCTTCTTATTGATATTCTTGTGGGTTTTTTTTTAATTTGCGTTAAATGAAACAACAAATACAAAAACCAATAGTTTCAAATGAAAGAACAAATGCACATAATAAATGAAAAAATTGAGGTTTGCTTTTGTAAGTTTTTGCATTTTCTGCTTTTGCGCCTTTCTTCTTATGTGGGACAAGTTTCCGGGAAGTCGAAAATATCTCGAAAAGTAGAGTTGGTACAAAAAAAAATAAAATGATTTATAAAATCAGCACACAAAACTACATCTAATGTGATACGAATTTCCTCGAAAAATTTTTTAAAGTGGAAATTTATTCCGCAGTGTAATTATTTTTAGAAAAATTTTCCATATATGGTCTTGGCGTGTGCGCTTTAAAAAATATAAAAATGTTATTATAATGGAAATTTATGTTTCCCATTTATCATATTCATTACGGTTATTTCAAAACAGTTCTTATATTAATGTTGTGATACTAAGAGTACCGATCTATTACAAAAATCGTACTGCGTAAGCAAAGCAAAGGAGGAAGGCTGCAGCTTCGTCAACTTCGCCATTGGCAGTCAAGGAATGGAAATAATATATTAAGTAAAAAATCGTCATTGGGCACTAAAGCCAATAGGCTTAGAAAAGACACAGGACCAATTTGCATCACGCTGAATTTCAAGTTTTCCTAGAAATGGGCGGGACGGTACAACATTCGTTACGCCGACTTCAAATGTCATGTGCAATACGAATGCATTACTTCTGTGAAGCTTTACGTAGAAAAAATACAATCCGAGTGTTTCTCAAACTGCTACCGAAGAGCAATAACGCTTAGAAAAAAGTTTTCTTAAGGGTTTGATATTGCTTTTACTGAGCTTTAAGACCAAATCTTCGGTGTTGTAGACTAACATGTACTGCAAAGGAGGGCTCTTTAGGCAGATACTTAGGTGAGACAGCAAGGAGGCAAGATTGGAAAATAAAACCCACAAACAAAGCAAAAATGGTCTGTGTTAATACAGAACTTATTAGATCCTACAGGCTGCAAGATCACTGCCGTATCTTACAGGCGGAAAAAATAGCTGCGAATAAAGCAGCAGAAATTCTGGAGGTAGCTTGCTTATGTTGCAGTCGCGGCAAAATATATATTGATAGTCATGCGGCGAACATATAATCGATCGAATAATCTCACACAGTAGTTCATCAAGAAGTGTTCTGGAATAAAAATAGGCATTAAAGAGATTTCGTTCCGGTCAGACCATACACCTCAACTGGGTTCCCGGCTTTAAAAGTATTTAAGCGAAGGGCTGCAAACCTCTACGACGTTAGACTCACAAAGTTGCTTAGATCTCCAAAGAGAGACAGATAAGGTTCACGATGGGCATATTAACTGAACACTGCCTTCTAGCGTCACATGCCCATAATTTGGCCTTCATTAGTAACAGCGGATCTAGGAAGTTCGAGCTGTAAAAATAAAAGGTTAAACACGTCCTGCGTTTGTGTCCTGGCTAGCCAGATCTCGGGTCAGCAATTAAGCTGGCTTCTAGATAGCTTTAAGTATTAACCAGTAGGACAGTTATTTTATAATAAACCAAATCTGTTAACACTATGGACACAATCAGTCTATAGAGATCTTTATTGACCGGCTGGTTCAACCTGACCTTACCTATGTATATTACTAGACCTATGTACTTACTTGTATGTATTATGATGTGCTTATACTCAGATCACCCGCAACTTTAACAACTTTACGACATCCCTTAACCGATTATTATGGGGTCCAAAACTGATATCTGTTATCGAGAATTATAGGATGATCGTTTTTTTTATATAATATTTTTTATTTAGGTCTTACCATCTAAAGTAGTGAGACTGGAAAAATAGTTTATTTGATTTATAGCGACCACCGTTATTTTCATATATATGCATAGATTTGTGTGTTTACGTTTAAAGCTGTTTTATTAAAAACCAACTAATTACACGCTAACTGATGAAACCCTGGAAAAAGGATGACAGTGCGTATACGTAACATTTGTTTAACATCTATCCTCAGTATTAAGGGGCATTTTTGGTATGTGGGGGGCGTGACATCTGATATATCTATATATGACAAATTATATATTTCTGAGGGAAATAGTACCAGGGAAATGATACTTGGTAGACAAATGCACAACATCGATATTCTATCAAGGAGAAAAGTGGTGTGAATTGAAAAAGGGGGTGTGACACCTCCCATATAGTTTTGATTTCAATATCGCAATTCTCCTGAACCGCTAAATTCATATTACTGGAATAGCTCTCAATATTGGTAATGTCCTAACGAAAATTGGGGCATATTGGAAAGAGGTGTATGACACCTACCATACTCAATAAAATTTTGATATGTATGTATACCGTTACCACTGAATTAACATCACTGATATTCGCTGGAAACTGCCAATATTGGGCAGTCTTGCAGGAGTAAGTGTGCTTTCATAGAATTGTATTATCATGTAGGTATATTAATTTTGCTTTAGCACATTTGCATGGTTAAGCCTATTCCAAAAAAACTGTTTGGCAATTTCAACAAAATCGTGTAATTAGTGCAAAGGTTGTGAATTTTGTAGACTGAAATATGTGAAGGCTGAAATATCAAAATCGATGCATATCTTAAAACAGCCACCTATAACAAGTGAAAGTTGGATTGGAGGCGCACAACATAAATAGCATATTGTACAGCAGGGCGGACCTCATGGAACAGATATTGTGAGTATCTCAAATACAAGGAAATTTGTATACTTTGTATGAAAAAAATATTTATCCAAGCTCTAAATGTGATATCTATTATCGAAGATATTTAATTAGTCGAATTTTCTACCCGTAGCTAAACTAGTTTGGTACAAAAGAGTTGCATTCATACAAACATTCAATATCCTTAGAGTATTAATATAATATATGTAATATAGGCATGTATATAAACATTTTGACACAGCATGATTTTAAATCGGCATATTGAGTAGGTTGGTATTTTGCACAATCACCAATTATATCACTAGCTGTTTTATTTGGCAGGCCACTATTAAGCTTTGTATAAACAAGTAAGGAAGCTTAAGTGCTGGTGTAACCGAACATTACATACTCAGCTGAGAGATTTGAAGACAAATGTTGGAGTTGGATGTTGGCATAATTTACTTATATACTGTACAGACATTCAATTTTTTGTTAAAATTTGACTTAAACAATTTTTTTTTTTTTTTTTTTTTGTAAAGTGAACGTGCTTGTCTTCCGATTTGGTTAATTTTTGTATAGAACACATACAGTAATAGGAGTAATGTTCTTGCCAAATTTCATCATGATATCTTCAACGACTGCTAAATTACAGGTTGCAAAACTTTAAACTTACCCTCTTTTAAAGTGCGCGGTGCCACGCCCGTTGTGCCAAATTTTACTAATTTTCAATTCTCTGTCATAAGGTCAACCCGCCTCCCAAGTTTCATCGCCTTATCCATCTCTGGTAATGAATTATCGCACGTTTTCGGGTTTTCGAAATTTTCGATATCGAAAAAGTGGACGTGTTTATATTCCGATTTCGTTCATTTTCAATAGAAATCTAAGATGAGAGCCCAGGCACTTACGTACCAAATTTCATAAAGATATCTCAAAATTTACTAAAGTTATCGTGTTCACGGACAGACGGAGAGACGCACGGACGGAAGGACGGACATGGCTATATGAATTTCTTTTTTCGCCCAGATAATTTTTATATATATCTATCTCGATTAGTTTATGGCGTTAAGGGTACCGTTATGTGAACAAAATTTATATACTCTGTGAGCTCTTCTCTGAGTATAAAAATGGAGTTTTAAAGCACTAGCACTTACACATAAATTCCAAAATCGCATCTCATAAAAATTTGCATATCTTAAGCAAATCTTATTATTCCTATTAAATCTGTATACCGTAGAATAAGTGGCATGCTCACAAAAAGCTATCAATGAATACTGATTCGATTTAAAATTCAGCAAACCTTTTACAGAAAAACTGTTAAAATAAGCACGCAAAAGCACTACTTCCTTGCGAGAAAACTTGCGAAATAAAACTAAATACCAGAGAGTTAATAAATACAGAATCGCACTTTCACTGCACAGTGGCATATGTAATGCAAAAAAAATTAGGTATGTTAGATCGTAACTCACTGTCACAAATCAGCAAGTTATCATATCGTACAAATATATTTATATTTATTGCATTTTAATATATGCGCAATGCAGAATATTCAAGTAGCTACGTATGATACCAATTTTTCATGTACATAAAAATACGCAGCTTATGTGAAAAAAGTGCTAGATAAGGTTACGTGTGGGTCCATACATATATACTTATTGCAATGCTTTTCACAGCATTATCGAACACATTCGTGACTTGCTTTAGGCATTGAGGCATTTTCACTTTGGGTGGCAGCAAACAAATATACATACGATGAGTAAAACTATTGAAGCAATTTTATTTTCGTTACACTAATATGCCTTGTTGAAGGTGTGCATGTACCGGAAATACAGCGGTATTTGTGTGCAATCGCTTGTCATGCGAAAAGGAAATAAAAACAAGCTAATGACGGAAATTAGTAGAAAGCGTGGATCGGAAAAGGACTGAATGATTGCTCGTGACAAATAATGCGCTAATTGCTGTTGACAGTCAAACAAACAAATTAGATTAGCATTTTGGGTTGAAGAAAAACATTAAATTTTAATAATATAAATAAATGCAAAGCGCAATACATCTCCGAAGAGATTAAGGCCGAGTTTCTCTTTCAATTTGCGTCCTGACCCATTTTGTTTCTTTTCAAAATGGATGGGACCGGACCAAAATATTTTACGCTTACTCCGAATGGTATCTACAAGTCGGATAGGTTTTTATTGAAAAGCTTTTTAGGGTGGAAATGATTCAAGCTTCAAACAAATAGCAAAAATATATCATTCCTTAAATATTGTTATGAATATTAGCAACATTAAGGCAGTAATCCTTAATGTTACTAATATTCTCTAAGCCGATACTAAGCAGTGACTTGATGCACATTAAAAATTCAATCATTATGTCTACACATATGTACGTTCACGCAGCAGAGAAGCAACGCACAAACACATGCAGATATCTTATCTGAGATATGCAATATAATTTTGGAAGTATCTGCAGTTATAGCTGAGAAACTTATAGCAGATAACTAACTAGTAGATTCTAGAACATAACCGCCTAGAAACGCTAACGAGTAAACCAAGCAGTATAAAAGACGACACCAGTAGAGGCGCGAGAATCAGTTTTGATTAAGCACGCTATCTGCCGAGCAGTAGTAGAGTTATTTATTGTGAAGTACTTTAATAAAAGCTGACGTTTCGACCGTTTATTGTGGTCTTCTTCAGGGCCTAGTTACAATTTTAAAGAAATTAAAATAACTCAATTTAGTTTCGCAGTTCTATAGAATTAAAGTTACATTTATATATGGACATTCAATTGACAAACATTTCTTACTTAAAAATCTCTGCGTTCTTCTTCGTCAGGTTTTTCTTTATATATATGTGTTTTGAAATAAAACATAGTCACTCTAATACTCAATTAAGGGAACGGAAATTATTTTACAATTTAAAATTACTATTTTCAATAGACAACCCACAATTTATATTTCAAACTCTAATTTGTATGTAAGTACATATGTATACATATTTGACGTTTGTTGATCATAATAAAGGCCGTTTTGCATTATTAAATATTGGATTTATTTATTCAACAGTTTAGTGATTCGAACTTAGCAGAGGTTTGCAAATAAGAGGATTTGCAGTAAATTCGTCACAATATTTTAGCACAAATACATATGAACAAAGGCCATTCAATGTAAGTAAATAATAAACCAATAAACATGTTTTGTTTGCCCATTTGAGATATATTTGGAAACTAAAATTTGTTCTCTAAGTTTCAAATATCTCTTGCGAGTATGCGTACGTTGGTAAAGTCCCCATTTCATAAATACTCGTAGCCGACAACATTTATACCAAGGCACACCCTCACGTACCGAAAAACACTACAATTTTTGGTTCATGTCACCTCAACATCAAACTATTATATTGTCATCGGCCCCTGATAGGTGTGCAAAGTTTCAAATTTATCAAACTTCTGGAAGTTGGTAAAAAATTTGAGCATATGCATACATACATACAATCCAAGCTAATAAAAGCTGGATAAAAAGTCGATTGGCAATGTCCTGAAGTTGGACATGGTTCGACTTCCTGCAAATGGCCTTTTCAAATGTTTCTCAAACTTACTTACTTACTTAATTGGCGCTTAACCGTCTAAACGGTTATGGCCGTCCAACAAGGCGCGCCAGTCGCTCCTTCGCTCCGCCAACCGGCGCCAATTGGTCACACCAAGGGAGTTTAAATCGTTTTACACCCGGTCCTTCCAACGGAGTGGGGGCCGCCCTCTACCTCTGCTTCCATAGGCGGGTTCCGATAGGAACACTTTCTTGGCCGGAGCATCATCTTTCATTCGCATAACATGGCCTAGCCAGCGCAGCCGCTGCGTTTTAATTCGCTGGACTAAGTTGATGTCTGCGTATAGCTCGTACAGCTCATCATTAAATCTTCTTCGGTACTCGCCATCGCCAATGTGTAGAGGTCCATAAATCTTTCGAAGAACTTTTCTCTCGAACACTCCCAAAGCCGCTTCATCTGCTGTTGTCATGGTCCATGCTTCTGCCCCATATAGCAGGACGGGTAAGATAAGTGACTTGTAGAGTAGGATTTTCGTTCGCCGAGAGAGGACTTTACTTTTCAATTGCCTACCTAGTCCAAAGTAGCATTTATTGGCAAGATTGATTCTTCGCTGGATTTCAGTGCTGATGGTGTTGCTAGTGTTGATGCTGGTTCCCAAATAAACGAAGTCTTTTACTATTTCGAAATTATGGCTGCCAACAGTAGCGTGGTTGCCAAGGCGCATATGCGCTGACTCTTTGCTCGATGACAGCAGGTACTTCGTTTTGCCCTCATTCACCATCAAACCCATCTTTACCGCTTCTTTTTCCAGCTTGGAGTAAGCAGAACTAACAGCGCGGGTGTTTAGGCCGATGATATCAATGTCATCAGCATATGCCAGTAATTGCACGCTTTTATAGTATATTGTTGCAGTGCGGTTAAGTTCTGCAGCTAGTATAATTTTCTCCAGCATCAAATTAAAGAAATCGCACGATAGGGGGTCACCCTGTCTGAAACCTCGTTTAGTGTCGAACGGCTCGGAGAGGTCCTTCCCAATTCTGACTGAGCTGATGGTGTTGCTCAACGTCATTTTGCACAGCCGTATAAGTTTTGCGGGGAAACCAAATTCAGACATAGCGGCATATAGGCAGCTCCTTTTCGTGCTGCCGAAGGCGGCTTTAAAGTCGAAGAAGAGGTGATGTGTGTCGATTCTATTTTCACGGGTTTTTTCCAAGATTTGGCGCATTGTGAAAATCTGGTCGATGGTAGATTTACCAGGTCTGAAGCCGCACTGATAAGGTCTAATCAGCCGGTTCACGGTGGGCTTCAATCTTTCGCACAGTACACTTGAAAGGACCTTATATGCGATATTAAGAAGGCTGATTCCACGATAGTTGGTGCATTTTGCAGTATCCCCCTTATTGTGGACTGGGCAAAGAACACTTAGATTCCAACCGTCGGGCATGCTTTCGTCCGCCCATATTTTGCTAAGAAGCTGCTGCATGCGCCTTACCGACTCCTCGTCGCCGAACTTGAATAGCTCCGCAGGCAATCCATCAGCGCCCACGGCCTTGTTGTTTTTCAATCTGGTTATTGCTAAGCACTCTCTGGACATCAGTTACAAGGTCGCCGTTTTCATTCCTACAGGAGTTTGTTTCTCAAACAAGGAACAATTTATTACTATAAGGTCTGGATGCACTGCAACCTTTGTGTAGATCTATTGTGTATGACCGTTCAGCCTAATTTTATATGTGGAGGCCTTTAATGTATCTAGGAGGTACCTTTTCAGGATTTTTACTTCATATCACATGAGGACTAAAAGTCACACTACCTAAATGGGCGAGTTTCTACCTTTCCATAGCGACGCATTCGCAGAACATGTGAACCGGTGTTTCATCCTCCACCTCACAGAAACGACAAGTTTGAATATCGGATAGATTTATTTTACTTAGGTGATATCGTAGACAACAGTGCCCATATAGTACCCAGCGAGAGTTCGTTGGTCCTACGTGGTTAGATTAAGGACTTTGGCTGATATTTTCGTTGCCGGAAGTATAAACAGCGTGGTCTGTATTTTCCCTGGACAGTCAGTCAAGTGACGGCCCCATTGTTTTGATTCCCAGTTACTTATGGTTTCCCTGATGTGTACTTTTGTGAGTCCACAAAAGGGCTCTGGACCATAGGATGTTGCTTTAGCACCCTGCTTTGCTAGATAATCTGCCTATTCATTACCTTCCTGTCCCTGATGTCCGGGAACCCATCCCAACAAATCCTTGCGTTTGGCTCCCTGGTCATTAAGGATTAAGATAAGTCAGCAATCCACTAGTTTAAATGTAATTGTGCAGGATTGCAAAGCTCGCAGGCCCGCCTGGCTGTCAGACATAATGTAGAGGCTCTTCGAGGATGTGCCTATATGTAGACATCCTCTACCGCAAACTTCTATTGCATGGATTTCTGCTTGAAATATGGTGGGGTAGCATCCGATTTGTATCGATATCTTCAAGTTCGGCCCACATATGGCAGCTCCCGTTCTTCTGTCATCGAATTTCTATCCATCCGTGAACCAGACCTCTGAGTCAGGGTCATTATAAGCATTCCCCGTTTCCCAGTTGGTTCTGCCCATATGAACGCTTCAAAGTGCCGTCAGATTTTGAGCTCAGGGGACATTACGTCACGCAGACATGATGTGAAATTTCCTATAAATTTTCTTATTACTTCCATATGCTCTATCATGTTTCCTAGCTTCAACTCAGAAATATTTTTAAGTCTTGGTCATCGCACCCGTTATGCCAAGGCAAACTCGTTGAAGTTTGTCTAGTTTTGCTGTTGCGGTTGTTTGCGTGGCCTTCTGCCACCAAGCTAAGGAAAATTAGATGACTCTTGGCTTTACAACAGTACTTTACTTATATCATTTTTGGAGATATCTCCCATGTTTTGCCGTAAACTCGAGTGCAGGCGAAGAGGAACAACTTGGTTAGAAGCATTTTTATTCGGTATAAGCCTTTTCTTTGAACGTTGAGAATTTCCCTTATGTTGCTTATTAAAAAGATAAAGTGTTACCAACGCACACATACATGCATTACATTAAATAAGAGGGTACTTCTCTCGTATACATCTTCCAAGAAGGCATGGCTATGACACTATGACCATTTTTCCTTTATGTCAAAAAAGTCAAAGAAGCAATTCTCTTGGCATTGCACCAAATAAAAAAAGTATGCTTTTCGAATGAAAAGATGCCTCCTTTTTATACTCAGTTGAGCAGAGCTCACAGAGTATATTAACTTTGATTGGATAACGGTTAGTTGTACAGATATAAAGGAATCGAGATAAATATAGACTTCCGTATATCAAAATAATCAGGATCGAAAAAAAATTTGATTGAGCCTTGTCCGCCCGTAAACACGATAATTTGAGTAAATTTTGAGGTATCTCTATGAAATTTGGTATGTAGGTTCCTTAGCACTCATCTCAGATCACTACTTAAAATGAACGATATCGGACTACAACCACGCCCACTTTTTCGAAATCGAAAATTTCGAAAAAACGAAAAAGTGCGATAATTCATTACCAAAGACGAATAAAGCGATGAAACTTGGTAGGTGAGTTGAACTTATGACGCAGAATGGAAAATGAGTAAAATTTTGGACAATGGGCGTGGAACCTCCCACTTTTAAAAGAAGGTAATTTAAAACTTTTGCAAGCTGTAATTTGGCAGTCGTTGAAGATATCTTGATGAAATTTGGCAGAAACGTTACTCCTATTACTATGTGAACGCTTAATAAAAATTAGCAAAGTCGGAGAACGACCACGCCCATTTAAAAAAAAAAATTTTTTTAAAGTAAAATTTTAACAAACAATTTAATATCTTTACAGTATATAAGTAAATTATGTCAACATTCAACTCCATTAATGATATTGTGCAACCAAATGCAAAATTAAAAGAAAATTTCAAAATGGGCGTGGCACCGTGGCAAATGTACCAATCCTTGTGAAATTTGGCAGGGGCTTAGCTTCTAGGACGATAACTTATTTCTGTGAAAAAGGGCGAAATCGGTTGAAACCACGCCCAGCTTTTATACACAGTCGACAGTCTGTCCTTCCGCTCGGTCGATAACTTGAGCAAAAATCGATATATCTTTACTAAACTCAGTTCACGTACTTATCCGAACTCACTTTGAATTGGTATAAAAAATGGCCGAAATCCGACCATGACCACGCCCACTTTTTCGATATCGAAAATTACCAAAAATGAAAAAAAAAATGCCAAAATTCTATACCAAATACGAAAAAAGGGATGAAACATGGTAATTGGATTGGTTTATTGACGCAAAATATAATTTTAGAAAAAAACTTTGTAAAATGGTTGTGACTCCTACCATATTAAGTAGAAGAAAATGAAAAAGTTCTGCAGGGCGAAATAAAAAACCCTTGAAATCTTGGCAGGTATTACATATATAAATAAATTAGCGGTATCCAACAGATGATGTTCTGGGTCACCCTGGTCCACATTTTGGTCGATATCTGGAAAACGCCTTCACATATAAAACTAAGGGCCACTCCCTTTTAAAACTCTCAGTAACACCTTTCATTTGATGCCCATATCGTACAAACAAATTCTAGAGTCAACCCTGATCCACCTTTATGGCGATATCTCTAAATGGCTTCCACCTAAGAACTATGGCCCACTCCTTCATAAAAAAATCTTTAATGCCTTTCATTTGATACACATATCATACAAACACATTACAGTGTTACCCTCGTTTCATTTTCCTACATGGTTATTTCCTCATGTTGTCACCATAGCTCTCAACTGAGTATGTAATGTTCGGTTACACCCGAACTTAACCTTCCTTAAAAAAAAAAAAAAACAAAAAAACTCGTACCTTTACATAAATATAAATATTTCTACAAATACATACTAACATATCTATCATCAAAAATTCAACATCGTTAAAGGCGTAGAGCGCTAGATAAAATGCTATAAATAAAATGCTCTTCATGTTGGCCACACCACATTAAACGAACGAAAGTTGAGCACAAATAATTTTTTCTTCACAATCCACACATTTCCACCAAACGCTTCACATTTAAATGTTATTTCTCCCCTAACAATTTTACTGGATAATTTGCTTGGGAAATCTGTTTTCAGCTAGTTGTTTTACATTTACAACGTATCTGAAATTCTGCCTACTCAAGTTGTTGCTTTCTAACTAAATGTGTATGTATGTAGCTAAGCATGTATTTATGTGTAAATGAATATGTGGAAGGCATCATTTATAAGCATTTATGTTACACAGAAGCACCTCAATCAAATGGGGTAACTGTTGCACGTTGATTCATTAAACCCAAACAACGCGAAGTATTTGACTTTGGTACAAATTTTGTTATTGAATTTTTATTATTATTGTTATTATTATTTTTTTTTTTTATTTTATGTGAGGGTTTGCTAGTCAAGATTGAACGGTTAAGGTGACTACACTCAGAAAAGGATACTTATCCAAAATGAGAAAAGCCCTTGTTAACCAAATTTTCTTCAAGTTGAGAAAAATTTCAATGTAATGAGTTAGTATTTATAAATTTTGAATAAAACTATTCATTAATATAAGACCAGATTCCTATTTAATACTTTCAGTCAAGAATACTTGATTGAATATTTCTCACAATATTTACATGTACGCGTTAGTTCAATGAATATGAGTATTCGACTGTAATGTCGGAGGCTTTGACTAGAAATCTACGGGATTGATAGCAAAAAATTGAATTTTTAAAGTTTTTTAAACAACTTTTTCCATTCTTAAAATGAAACAAAAAAGTTGTTTTTATGGCGCCAAATAAATCCCCTTTTTTTTTTTTTTTTTGTTCGTTTTCAGGAATTTTTAAGGAATATTTTTGACTACTACACTGAAAGAAAAAACTGGTAAAATCAACCGAAATACGGGTCAATTCAACCGAAATTTCTGTCAATTTTTATCCATCGCAACAAGATATTGGATCAACTGGGCACGAATCGTTGATTTTTAGTTGACCGTTTTAGTAGTCAAATGAATTAAAAAAGTTGTTGCGACAGCTTTGTACGAAAGTACCTATATTGCGGCATTTGCAAGGCAGATGAGTTTTCACTGAGATCTTTTCATGGCAGAAATACACTCGGAGTCCTTGCCGAACAGTGCCGAGGGGTGACCCAGCTTATGAAAATTTTCTTCTAATTGAAAAACCTTATTTCTAAAATTTGTATGTTGCTTTGCCCGGGTTGTGAACCCGGGGTCTTCGGTGTGGTAGGCGGAGCACGCTACCATCACACCCCGGCGGCCTCCATATACATACGTAAATATGTATATATACGGCATACATAAGTACAAAATAGGGAGCGCAGTGAGCGTACAATTCTCTTTGAAATTTGCTCATATATTGACTGTTGATCGCTGTTGAAATGACCAGTGAGATCAGTTGTGTTAACAACAAAATCAGTTAGATTGATTAAGAATCTGTCAATTTTACAGAATTTTGTTAGCTTAAGAGCGACAATTTATCTTCTGTTGAAATGACTAAACTAATTTGTACGCTTGACAAAGAACACGGTCGAATTAACCATAATGCGATCAATTTCACCGAATCTCCGTTAAGTCAAGAACAACAGAACCGATTTATTGATTTTACTAGAAACATTTCTTTCAATGAATACATATTCGGGCTAAAGCTATATAAACATTGTTTATTTATAAATTAGGGTGGCTAAATTTGTTTTCAACGGAAAACCCATGGGGACAATATAAGAGGTAATTAAGATGTGTCAATTCAAAGGAAAGGTCACTTCATGAAAAAATTGGTACTAAGCGACTCTCTTCAATCTGAAAAAAAAAAATCACTTTTACTCATTTATCTAGAAACTAAATTTTATTAAGTATACTAGAGTCCCCGGCAGACTTTGTATTCGGAATGGGTATGCCTACATTGAAAAGTGAAACTCGCTTCCCGGTTTCACTATCTATCACAGTCTCTTCTGCTTTTCTTATATTTTTGTCCATCCCTTTTCCATTTATCTTCGTTCCTCAAACCCATTCTCTCTTCCGCACCCACTTTCAATGCAGCTATAATTTTTTAACTCTCGCGGGATCGAATCGAGCTCAAGGCCTAAACATAATTATTTTATTCAAGGTTCGATTCGAGCTCAATGCCAGAACAATAATTTTTTTCTAATGATAATTATTGTTATTTTTTAATTTTTCTAAATTTGAAAAATTGTATTTTGTTTTTGGAATATTAAGTAGAAAATTTTTCAGACAACCTGCCATAGCTATACAGTGGTGGTTTGTTTGACTGGCAAATTTGCTACTTCTATTCCTTTTTACCAACTATATTTATTCAGTGTTGCGCCATCTGGTGCAAATCACTGATAATGCTGGATTTTTGTTTATTATCAATTACTTTGCTTGACATTCCCAAGTGCTCATGGTGTATTAACAATTGTTTTTGTTTTTATCGGCCTATTGATGAATGATTCAAGGTTCGATTCGAGTTCAAGGCCAGAACAATGATTTTTTTCTAATGATAATTATTGTTATTTTTTAATTTTTCTAAATTTGAAAATTTGTATTTTGTTTTTGAAATATTAAGTAGAAAATTTTTCAGACAACCTGCCATAGCTGCGCAGATAGATCCATTTCGAAGGGTGCTAAGCCTTCATCATCAGTACGCTTTAGCGGTGGTTTGTTTGACTGGCAAATTTGCTACTTCTATTCCTTTTTACCAACTATATTTATTCAGTTTTGCGCCACCTGGTGCAAATCACTGATAATGCTGGATTTTTGTTTATTGTCAATTACTTTGCTTGACATTCCCAAGTGCTCATGGTGTATTAACAATTGTTTTTGTTTTTATCGGCCTATTGATGAATGATTCAAGGTTCGATTCGAGTTCAAGGCCAGAACAATAATTTTTTTCTAATGATAATTATTGTTATTTTTTAATTTATCTAAATTTGAAAAATTGTATTTTGTTTTTGGAATATTAAGTACACAATTTTTCAGACAACCTGCCATAGCTGCGCAGATAGATCCATTTCGAAGGGTGCCAAGCCTTCATCATCAGTACGCTTTAGGAATGCTGCGCTAACTATTTAGCTATACAGCGGTGGTTTGTTTGACTGGCAAATTTGCTACTCCTATTCCTTTTTACCAACTATATTTATTCAGTGTTGCGCCATCTGGTGCAAATCACTGATAATGCTGGATTTTTTTTTATTGTCAATTACTTTGCTTGACATTCCCAAGTGCTCATGGTGTATTAACAATTGTTTTTGTTTTTATCGGCCTATTGATGAATGATTCAAGGTTCGATTCGAGTTCAAGGCCAGAACAATAATTTTTTTCTAATGATAATTATTGTTATTTTTTAATTTATCTAAATTTGAAAAATTGTATTTTGTTTTTGGAATATTAAGTAGAAAATTTTTCAGACAACCTGCCATAGCTGCGCAGATAGATCCATTTCTAAGGGTGCTAAGCCTTCATCATCAGTACGCTTTAGGCATGCTGCGCTAACCATTTAGCTATACAGCGGTGGTTTGTTTGACTGGCAAATTTGCTACTCCTATTCCTTTTTACCAACTATATTTATTCGCCATCTGGTGTAAATCACTGATAATGCTGGATCAAATTTAGAAAAATTAAAAAATAACAATAATTGTCATTAGAAAAAAATTATTGTTCTAGCCTTGAGCTCGAATCGAACCTTGAATCATTCATCAATAGGCCGATAAAAACAAAAACAATTGTTAATAAACCATGAGCACTTGGGAATGTCAAACAAAGTAATTGACAATAAACAAAAATCCAGCATTATCAGTGATTTGCACCAGATGGCGCAACACTGAATAAATATAGTTGGTAAAAAGGAATAGAAGTAGCAAATTTGCCAGTCAAACAAACCACCGCTGTATAGCTAAATGGTTAGCGCAGCATGCCTAAAGCGTACTGATGATGAAGGCTTAGTACCCTTCGAAATGGATCTATCTGCGCAGCTATGGCAGGTTGTCTGAAAAATTGTCTACTTAATATTCCAAAAACAAAATACAATTTTGGGTTCGCACCCGGGCAAACCAACATCAAAATTTTATAAATAAGGTTTTTGAATTAGAATACATTTTTTCTAAGCGGGGTCGCCCCTCAACAGTGTTTGGCAAGCGCTCCGAGTGTATTTCTGCCATGAAAAGCTCTCAGTTGCAGACGCCGTTCGGAGTCGGCATAAAACATGTAGGTCCCGTCCGGCCACTTTGTAGGGAAAATCAAGAGGAGTACGATGCAAATTAGAAGAGAAACTTGGCCTCAGATTTCTTCGAAGGTTATCGCGCCTTACATTTATTTTTTTTTTATGTTTCTTAAATAATAACCTAATCAAGGAAGTACCCCTGTAACCAAACTTTAAAAAGGTTGGCCCAACAAATTCCATACAAAAAGGAGCTTCTTTTTTTTAAGTAAAATAATGTGCATTCTTCAAATCGTTCCAAGCATATATGTTTCGTCAAAAAAACACCACTAAAGTTCAACCAAGGATCAAACAAACAAGCAAGATATATCAAAAATTATTTTTAGTATATATATATGTACCATACCATCTGATAGCAGAAACGAAATAGTCAAAGAAAAAAGTTTCTTCATTTAATTTTCACATATTTTTGAATAATTAATGAAGATTTAATTGAGTGGAAGAAAGTTTTACATTTAAGGTTTCACTGAAATTTTTGTTTATAAATGCTTTAGTGTGTGGAGCGGCATAAGCCAGAAATAGCTCAAACATTGGCATTAGTTTTGTACTCAAAGCACATCTTTTTTATGGACGCATATTCATTTTAATTAAGGCAAAACTTAAATATTATTTAAAATTTGTTTATACATACAAACAAAAAATTGTGTAAGCTATAACGACAAATTCCATTACCGGTATAATAAACGAACATTTTTTATCTGTATTTTATTAGCGAGACATGTTCATATTGTTTATCTAGATAATAATATTGATATAATAGTTAACAGCGTAAGTACTGCTAATAAAAACACTACTATAAATCCAATGTTACTCAGCTTATGGGAGCATGCCTCTAATTATTCCACACAATTAATATTAGTATGCACTTTAAGGTGTATAAAGTAATGGCAACAAAAATGCAAATTATTTTGCATTTATATTTACATTTAACCATATATTTGTAAACTCTTTAACCTTTGTTTTTATTTTGAAGAGAGCATTCCCTTTCTTTAGTTCTTCACAAGTACCTAAAGGAAGCTTGGGATACAGTGCTCTTAGTTATCGCATTGTGGATTATTTTTTTTCGGCATTATCAACAACTCGACGCAAACTTGGAGTTTCGCAATAAATGTATACTTGATGACTACCTTCGATCTGGTGTTATTGGGATACAGAGCGCATTCAAACCACTTATGAGGTAATTGCGCTATCACAATGCTAAATATGTTGAAGATATTTCCAAAACTGTATAGAAAATATCTAGTTCTGAGCTTGTGAACACCTTTTGCATTAAGAAGCATTACTAGTTCACCCTCTATATCTACTACATGCTTTCAATTAATGAATTTTACAAGGCAAGGTCATAGACGATGGAAACTGTCTTCCCCTGCATTACCTTCTCTATAGTACCGAACTACTTAAAGAAATTATAGCTACCATTGAGTTGGGTTTTCATAGGTAATTTAGGTCTTCTTCTGCGTTCGAAGTTTGTATTATTATTTACTGAACAAAACTTGAAGTAGTAGGGACAAACTTGAAATACTAACGTTTCATAATGCGGTTGATGTGAAAAGGAACTAGCCGTTTGGTAATTCCATCGTGGCATGCCTACGTTGAGTGTAGAGTTTTTTTTTTTTGATCATTTCAATACCGGTCCGGCATCATTTTGGAACCATTTACATATATATTCGGAATGGTTTCACGATAATATATATATGGATATATCAATCGTATCCGGATAGTTTTTGCGATCTTATCGGTACATTGTCAAGGATGTTTGGGGGTCGATTTGGTTCAATTACGGTATAATATAGATTTTTTTCCTAGCATTCGAGGGCATATTTGAGGCTCATTTCTGTATTTATTT
This sequence comes from Eurosta solidaginis, assembly GCF_040869045.1. NCBI lineage: Eukaryota > Metazoa > Arthropoda > Insecta > Diptera > Tephritidae > Eurosta > Eurosta solidaginis. Next base: position 265,392,267 of record NC_090320.1, read on the forward strand.
GTCTTCATTACGCGATCTTGTATATATCATTTTAATACTGATTCGTGATCAATTCGAAACTATTTCAGTTTTATTTTAAATTATTTTCCGGAAAAATTTTCTCTTTAATATTTTTTCTACGAGGAATGATTCCAAGAAAAAATGTTGGGTTTTTCTCACATTTTGTATAGTAACTTAGCTCATTCAGCTTTATTCCTTGGAACTATGCCACTTGGACTGATGAAACCAAAGAACCGAAGGAAATATGTAAATAATGACCAAACAGACTCACTTCTATGAAAATATTACGACAGATTTGCAATAGCGCTTTTTCGCTGCAAAGTGTTAATGCGGAAAAACGTGACTATAACCTTCTGCATTCCAAAAGGCGTTCCAGAAAGAAAGAAACGATCCTTCTCATTAGTTCTAAAAATTTGTCAATAGGCTTTTTATTACTATGAAATTACTTTCTTCATATATATTTTAAGATTCGGTTTCTATGACTTTTGGTAAGATAAAATAATTCTTACCAGTATAAGACAAAAATTTCTTTGCTAGGAATTTCAATTTACATAAAGTAAACGTAACACTAACAGTTGCTAAATCTGACCTGCCTATATGCAAAATTGTATATACATATGCATACTCATCCATTGATAATATGATATATATGTTCATCCATATGTTAGCAGGACAAAACAGAATTTTCCTCAGGTGGTTGTTCAGTAGCAGCTACTAAAAGTGGTATGAACCCTTCTAACTAAAATGCATATTTTTTTATAAAGTTCCCATATTTGTTTGTGCTTTTATTCCCCATCTTTGAAACAAAAACAAATTGAACACAATTTGTGTGGTGATGATGTATTTTTAGTAGCTGCTACTAAAAAACAACCTGAGGCAGAACAAATAAGAAAGTCGTAGTTCGGGTGAAACCGAATACTACATACCCAGCTGTGCTCTTGCCAATGAAAGGGTGGAAATTCTTATTTATATAGCTTTTTTCGCTAGCGAAATATTTTACTTTTGGAATTTTACAGACACATTTTCGGAGCTATTTTAAATAAGTGAAAGTGGCTTTCAGGCAATTTCGCTCATTTTCAGAGCAAACATTTGTAGCTATGCAAATTTCGTTCCGATTGGGAGAATTTTATGACATTAAAAGAATTATACAAAGAGAGTAACAAAAAAAGAGACGGTTCACGCCCATTTCCAAAATTTTTTTTAAGTTTTGTCCTTACCTCAACCATACCACTAATGAGGTAGAATATTAGTCAAATTTAGTCAAATACCTTAGAGTTATTGCAAATTTTCTTAATAATAGCCATATAGGAAAAGTTGGCGTGGTCTTTAACCGATTTATATTATCTTCACTCAGCCGCCGTGGTGTGAAGGTAGCGTTCTCCGCTTACCACACCGAAAATCCTGGGTTCACGCACGCAACATCTAAAATTTAGAAATAGCACTTTTCAATTAGGAGAAAATTTTGCTAATCGGGATCTCCCCTCGTCGGTATTTGGCAAGCTATCCCAACGTATTTCTGCCATGAAAAACTTCTCAGTAAAAACTCATCCGCCTTACAGTTTCCGTTCGAATTCGGCATAAAACATGTAGCTCTCTTCCCACAAATTGGCAGGAAAAATTGAAAGGACTACGACGCTAATTGAAAAGGAAGCTCTGTCTTAAATCTCATCGAAGGTTATCGTGCCTTAAACTTATTTATTTTTTGTTCTGAACTAAGCTTAGTCTGAATATTTCTTTGTACTTTGTTGGAAGCTCATAAAAGTTTTGCAGAAAGCCCAAAAAGAAAATACAAACTTCTAAGTATAAACATAATAAGTTGCGGTATGCACCGTCACAATATTCCCCCCACGAAGGAAGCATTTGTTGATTTACTGCTGCCAAAAGAATTTGGAGTAAATTGCGAGTGTTCAGTTGAATGCTAAATTATTTCACGCCCATGTTAGGTACGATGTGGACATCAAATAAACTGTAAACCAAAATTCGAACCTGGAAAAAAATTGCATATCAGGTAAGACCAAAACTCTACAACTGGGTGCTTGGGCATTTCTGGCGTAACTTTTTTCAATTAATTTCTAACTTCATATGCAACTATGAAAAAGCTCCCAGAACCCAAAGAGCATTGTTTACTATATAGTTTGGCAGCTTAAATTGAGGTTGTGTTGCGAATATCGTGGAAGGCATTAAAAGAAGGCATTCGCGTGGAGTGGCATGAAGAACAGCAGACAGAGTGGACTTGCATTGCATCAATATACCTGCAATCTTTTTATCAATATTGAAGATAAATGTAGAAAAAATAACTAAAAACCTGACTATAGGCAAACTTTTTCTCTTAATTACTGCAAATAAGGTGTCCTATATGCTATATGCTCCAAAGTTATCACAGTATATGTCTATTTAAAAAGTTAACTTGAATTTCCTAAAAGATTTTCGCAATATGGCCATTAGTATTGTTTGTGTGTATGTGCCAATTTTGAGCGATCAGCTGTTAGTTGTGCTACTTGGTAGATTTTACAATGCCCAAGAGCTTTAATCCGATTTACAATTTATTTTCTGTTTGTCAAATTGCTTATAATTATTTTATTATTGCTGAAGCCTTTTTTATCTCAGTGCACACACCGGTTACCTTATGCTAGCTTTTTTTTATACTCGGCTGAGTAGAGCTCACAGAGTATATTAATTTTGTTCGCATAACGGTACCCCGTAACGGCATAAACTAATCGAGATAGATATAGACTTCTATATATCAATATGATCTGGGCGAAGAAAGAACTCCATTTAGCCATGTCCGTCCGTCCGTCTTTCTGTCCGTGAACACGATAACTTGTGTAAATTTTGAGGTATCTTAGTTTTTAGGTTCCTAGGCACTCATCTCAGACTGCTATTTAAAATGAAGGAAATCGGACTATACCCACGCCCACTTTTTCGATATCGAAAATTTCGAAAAACAGAAAAAGTGCGATAATTCATTACCAAACACGAATACAGCGATGAAACTAGGTAGGTGGGTTGGCCTTATGACGCAGAATAGAAACTTAGTAAAATTTTGGACAATGCGCGTGGCACCGCCCACTATTGAAAGAAGATAATTTAAAAGTTTTGCAAGCTATAATTTGGCAGTCGTTAAAGACATTATGATGAAATTTAGCAGGAGCGTTACCCTATTACTATATGTATGCCAAATAAAAATTAGCAAAATCGGATGACGAACACGCCCATTTTAAAAAAAAAAGTTTTTTAATTAAAATTTTAACAAAAAATTTAATATCTTTACAGTATATAAGTAAATTATGTCAACATTCAACTCCAGTAATGATATGATGCAACAAAATACAAAAATAAAAGAAAATTTCAAAATGGGTGTGACTCCGCCCTTTTTCATTTAATTTGTCTAGGATACTTTTAATGCCATAAGTCGAACAAAAATTTACCAATCCTTGTGAAATTTGGTAGGGGCTTAGATTCTAGGACGATAACGGTTTTCTGTGAAAAAGGGCGAAATCGGTTGAAGCTATGCCCAGTTTTTATACACAGTCGACCATCTGTCCTTCCGCTCGGCCGTTAACAGGATAACTTGAGCAAAAATCGATATATCTTTACTAAACTCAGTTCACGTACTTACCTGAACTCACTTTGTATTGGTATAAAAAGTGGCCGAAATCCGGCTATGACCACCCCCACTTTTTCGATATCGAAAATTACGAAAAAAGAAAAAAAAATGCCAAAATTCTATACCAAATACGAAAAAAGGGATGAAACATGGTAATTGGATTGGTTTATTGACGCAAAATATATCTTTAGAAAAAAACTTTGTAAAATGGGTGTGACAAGTACCATATTAAGTAGAAGAAAAAAAAAAAGTTCTGCAGGGCGAAATCAAAAGACCCTGGAATCTTTGCAGGAATACTGTTCGTGGTATGACATATATAAATAAATTAGCGGTACCCGACAGAAGATGTTCTGCGTCACCCTGGTCAACATTTTGGTCGATATCTCGAAAACACCTTCACATATACAACTACCGCCCCACCCTTTTAAAACCCTCATTAGTACCTTTAATTTGATACCCATATCGTACAAACACATTATAGAGTCACCCCTGGTCCACCTTTATGGCGATGTAACGTCTGGTGTGTTTGATGTAACGTCTGGTGTGCCTCAGGGTAGTCATTTGGGTCCGTTACTTTTTACCTTGTTTATAAATGACTTACCACAAACTCTCATACATTCCCGAACTCTTATGTATGCAGATGATGTTAAACTTTGTTACTCATACTTGCCTTCGGAGTCTTCCCGTGTTGAGTTTCTTCAGGCAGACTTGGACTCATTTCAATGTTGGTGTATAGCAAATTTACTAGTTTTGAATTGCTCGAAGTGTAAACTAATCACATTTCACCGAGTGAAGCCAAGTTTGATATCGTATACGTTAAACAGCACGCCTTTGGAGCGTATATCTGTCGTAAGTGATCTAGGCGTTCTTTTTGATCCTAAACTGACTTTTAATACGCATATCTCATCAATGGTAAGCAAAGCAACGGGTATACTCGGTTTTGTGAAGCAATGGGCTAAGGAGTTTAATGATCCGTATCTGACTAAGACCCTCTACACATCGTTGGTACGACCAATCTTAGAGTATTGTTCGTGTGTCTGGTGCCCAGGGTATCAAAACTTTATAAAGCGTATTGAGTCAGTACAGAAGCAATTCATTATATTTGCACTACGTGGTCTTAACTGGGATTCTAGTGTGCATTTGCCGCCATATAGAAATAGGCTTCTCCTTATAAATCCGCCAACTTTAGAAAATCGAAGAACTTTACTCGGGGTAATGTTCATTCACAAGCTCATTATGGGCGAGATCGACTCATCTGATCTTGTTAGTCGACTAAATTTTGCTGTTCCTGGTAGAACGTCCAGGCACTTTGTGCCTTTTTATTTACCACTTTGCCGGCAAAATTTTGCCAGAAATAATCCACTGCGAAGTTGGTGTTCGCACTATAACAACTTGTATAACTGCATCAGTTTTGAATGTTCGTTTTCCGAGTTGCATAATTCAATACTGTCACGTCTGGCCTGATATTTTGTACTTTCTTTCCTATGTATGGTTGAGTTTAAATATTTTTAATTCTAACATTAATTTTATGTTTTATATATCTTAGTAGTCGACCGCATTGTGTCTGTGTCGACTTTAATCCAAATAAATTAAATTAAATTAAATATCTCGAAAAGGCGTCCACCTATAGAACTAAGCCCAAGCCCTTTAAAATACTCATTAACACCTTTCATTTGATACCCATTTCGTACAAACAAATTCTAGTATCAGCCCTGGTCCACATGTATGGCGATATCCCTAAATGTCGTCCACCTATAGAGTTATGCCCCACTACCTCTTAAAATACTCTTTAAAACCTTCCATTTGATACACATTTCATACAAACACATTCCAGGGTTACCCTAGGTCCATTTTCCTTCATGGTGATTTTCCCTTATTTTGTCTCCATATCTCTCAACTGAGTATGTAATGTTCGGTTACGCCCGAACTTAGCCTTCTTTACTTGTTTTGAGGTAAGTTAGACTTTGGTGAGAGGTAATTTCCGCATTGCTTTAATGTTAGGTAAGACTGTTAGGTTAGGTTAGGTAGTAGTGGCTGCCTCATGGGCACACATAAGCCAGTAACAGTTGGCCAGCTGTGGTACCACAGAAAGACACCATTAGACCTCCTCTTCGAACCATTTCGAGGACTTGATAAAAGCTACCAAGTCCCTTATATCATGTTCCCAGACCTGGCGGAGATCGCTTAGGAAGGGAGCTCCCAGACAGCGTTGTCTGTGGCCACTTTACGCCGGTCAGTTGCAGATGAGGTGCATCGCCGACTGACTGTTAAGTTCGCTTATTAAGCTCATCACAGCCCTTTTATGAATAAGAAAGTATATTTGCGTGTGATTACTTTTGTCACTTCAACAATAAAACCCGACAGGATTACGCATTTAGCGTACATAATTAGTGTTCAACTATTTAATTGCATAAGTAAGGTTTCTAAAGTGAGTGAGTTAGCATTTAATAGCTTTGCATGTATATTTTTTTCAAAACCCTTCAATCTGCTTCCATTTCATGAGAGAGCATTTTCGCATTAGTGCTTATTTTAATTATAACACGAAAATCACATTACCATGTGACAAATTGAGTTACGCCTTCTACAAAAGATGTTGCTTTTTCTCAAAATAGTATTTTATTAGCATATAAACGCAAAGTCATTGCTTATTAGGAAAAATGTAATTAACTAAGCAATAAATCTACATAAAACCGATATCTAATTAACAAAATTTACATTCTTATTAAAGAGATGTCACTACTTCTCTGAAGCCGATTTTATTGGTGACAAACTTATGTGATTTTGATTAACGTAGCATTTAATATAAGTCAATAAAAATGAAGGCCATTATATGAAAAGGTGGCTTATGACCTAAAAAAGAAACAGCTGTTAAGATAAACAATGCATTTCTTCAGTTTCTTAGTAGTTGTTTTTTGCATTTTTTTTTTTTAGTCATAAGCCACCTTTTCATAGGCCGGGTCACGTATAATTGCCTTCATTTTTATTGACTTATATTAAATGCTACGTTAATCAAAATCACATAAGTTTGTCACCAATAAAATCGGCTTCAGAGAAGCAGTTTATGGGTCTTACCATTTTGCTTCCCAGGGACCTTAAATGCTGTGCATTTGTTAAATTAACAAGGGATATTTTTTTAAATTTGATTCGACTTCTAAAGTCAAAGTATTTATATAATTTTAATCCATAAACTTTCTCCCATAGAAGTCCGACAGAAGGAGTTTGTAATCGTGCATTTCTATGTGCAAACAGAAGTATGTAAATCTGTAAAACTAATGTTTTTAATAAACCATGGGTACCATCGGTTTCTTTTTGATTGATGAGCAGTGGATAACGTGATACTTTTCGACAACTTTTTTTTCACAAGTTTATAAATTTTCGATAACTATTCGTAGCCCAATCAATAACTTTTCGATGATTTTGCAATAACGTGTCGAGAACTCTTCGACTAACTAATTATAGCAACTCAACAAGCGAAGCTTTTCAAGTCATTCCTGACATCCTGCCATTGGATCTAGCTGGTTATCAAGCGGCAGCAACGTCATCACTGCGCTTAAGGGACTTGTCCGGCTGGCACAACAATACCACAGGACTACTAGAGTGTCAAACAAATACAGTTTCCTTTCTCCAGCACGGATCGCAGTTGCGGAAACCAATTTTAAGATAAACATTCCCAGTAGGGATGGCTGGACGGAGTCCGATAGGTGCCTTGCTGTTGACGGCAGTATTTCCATATACACGGATGGCTCAAAGCTAAGCGGTAGAGTTGGAGGTGGAGTATACTCAAGGGACCTTAACCTCCAGCTCACCTTCAGACTACCTGACCACTGCAGCGTATTCCAGGTGGAAGTTGCTGCCATAATTGAAGCCGCAGTTGGGTTAGGCTAAAGAAATCTTTATTTTCAGCGACAGCCAGGCGGCCATCATATATCTTGGCTCCTACTCGTTCAATTATGAATTACCATTAAACTGTAGGGAAAATCAAGAGGAGCACGACGCAAATTGGAAGAGAAGCTCGGCCTTAGATCTCTTCGGAGGTTATCGCTCCTTACATTTATTTTTTTATTAAACTGTCACCGATCTCTTCAAGAGATGGTCCAACAGAACCGTGTATACCTAAGATGAGTCCCTTGACACAGGGACATCTAGGGAAACTGCATTGCAGATGAACTCGCTAGGCATGGTACAACCAGCAGATTATTCCGGCCAAGGACGCTTAGGTATACCACTGGCCACAAGCAAGCTAATACTAAAAGCATAATTCAACATCTAGCTGACGAAAAAAGGCTACAAACAACGGGGTGACGGGTATCGATGGAAACCTTGACAAAATGGGATCCTAAAAGATCCCGTCACATATACAACCTAAGTAGGGATACAATTTCCACACTTGAGGGGGCACTAACTGGACATTGCCTTATAGGTAGGCATGCAAAAAGGTTAGGAATGATTTATCGTTGGTGCTGCAGGAGTTGTAAAGAGGATGAGGAGGAGAAAACGGTGGTTCACCTAATCTGCAACTGCCCGGCACTAAGTGGCGCAATGCAGCGCTTTCTGGGTGCTCCATTTTTACATAATATGAGCCAGGTTGTGGAGCATGATGTCAATGACATAGTAGCTTTCATCAGGTCATCAAAATGGTTCGAAGAGGAAAGGCGACGACGTATTTTTGTGGTATCACAACGGAGCTTGTACCACTGGCCTAAGTGTGCCCTAAGTGGGCAGCCACTTCTATCTAATCTAACAATTTATAGCTATTCTATAGCTATGTTGACATACTGATAACTTTTTTATCAATAATGGATAGTTAGGAAATAAGTCCATAAATTTTCAGTAGCATATCGATAATTTTTTGATTATAAACCGAAAACTTTTCGACAAAATATCATGTCTATAAATTTTCGAAAAATAATCGATAGGCTGCCAATATTAAAACGATAACTTATCTATAGCATATTGATAAGTTGTTGATAATAATTTGATAACAAATCGAAAACTTTTTGATTACAGGTCGATAACTTTTCGACAAATATTCTATAGCTTTTCGATAGTAAGTACATGAATTTTCGATAAAATATAAATATATAATTCGATAGATATAAATAATTGATAATTTTCGATAATAAACAGATAACCGGTGTATAACCTTTGATGGCCGGTTTATAACACTTCGACAAAAGAGCGATGCTTTGTCTATAACTCGTCTGTAACACACCTTTGCCAAACCGATAACTCTTCGATCAGAAATGTATATCATGTCCATAATCCGAGACATCATTCTATAAATTTTTAATAACTTACCGATAACTTTTAGATAAAAATACAAAATTTTTCGATAATACCCCGAAAATTTCTCGATATAAGCCATATAACCCTTCGCTAAGAAAGAGGTAATTCATTTATAACCTTTCCTTTCTATAGCAAATTTATAACATTTTGAAAACAAGTCGATAACTCTGCTATACCATATCCACAATATATCTATAGAAACCGATTATTCGTCGATAAGCAATGGATCTAACGCCTATAACGCATCAATACCATACCGATGACTCTTCGAAAATATATAACGAGCTTTAAAAAAATAAATACTTCATGTGATTTACCTCCGAGGGAATTCAGGTCGAGTTTCTCTTCCAACTTGCGTCGTACTCCTTATTAAATTGTTCCTACGAATTGGCGGAACATGTTTTATGTTGACCCCGAACGATAACTGCACGGCAGATAAACTCCAAATTGGCCCACTTAAAAATATTGCTATTAATTGGCAATCTGTTTATGACCACTAAAAAACCACTACCGTCAAAATTGTAAGTACCAATAAACAACGTTGATTACAACCGCCCTAAGAGCAGACTAAATGCATTGTCACAATATACAACTTGCATATAAAATGTCTAATTAAAGTTGCTTACTCGCGTTGATTGGCAACCCTTAATTACAAAAAATGCCTTATCAAAGTCAATATTAAGAAGCAAGCTTAATAAATAAGACACATGACAATCAGCAGCTTTTATCGTTACTGTCGTTTTGTGAGCGGCATTTTGTACATAGGCACAACTTCTAGGCTAAGTACTCAATTAAAGTGATTGCCACGTACTTTGAGCCACTAAGTAGGGTAAATGGTTATGAATAATTAAATGGGCATACAAGCACTTTGGTTTGCAACATTCTTAACGAGAATTTTATGAGATGTATCAAGGGGTTGGAAAAGGGATTTTCATATTCATACCGACAGGACTTTGTAAATGTCAATAGGGTCAGGCGGAAGCTGAGTAGGCTTAAACGTAAATATTTTTTTTTTTTTTTTTATGCGACTAAATTGATGAAAGTTGAGTGGTCGCTGCAGGTTTTTATTAAATATTGGGAACAAAAACTAAGTTATTTTAGTTGAGCACAAAGAAGAAGCGATGTATATGAAATACATATTGAAAATACAACTAGCTTCATTGCAATTGATTACAGGGGTGTCATTTCTCTTACCTAGCATAATACGGATATGGAAAATACTTAAGAGAGCGGGGTTAGGTATTTTTAAATATGAGGAGAGCTCTTGAGCAATTTTCATTAAAAACGTGGAAGAGTGTCACCGACCTTCTTCGGGTTTTGTATTCAAATCATGGAATTAGTTCAAAGTTCTCTTGCTTCCAAAGACATGGAAAATCTCCCACGTCTCTAGTTTACACTTAAGATTGTTAGAGTACGAGTTATGATATACTTTGTAACAAACACTTTGTTATATATTATCAGTATTACGTTGTACTTTGTGTATGTTTCTCAGTTATAAATTGAGCATATTTTATTCCTTATTCAATAAACTATACTTTCTAGCAGGTTATGGGCCTGCTGAATTGAGTTTCTCAGAAATTTTTTTTTTCGTTTTTGATCCTTTAAAATGGCGAGCTCCGGCAATTGGCCTCAGATGGAAAAACTGAAGGGACGCGATAATTATGTGTAATGAGCGTTTGCAATGCGCACCATTTCAGAGATGGACGAGCTTTGGGAAATCGTTGGAGTCAGTAAGAATTTTGAGGAACTCTCCGAAACTTAAGGCAAGCCGAGCATGCGAGCTCGAGGAAAAATTGTCCTGGCACTTGGTGGAGACAATTTTGTGCATATTAGGAATACGAAAACGGCGAATAAAACTTGGTGCAAGCTACAATCATTATTTGAAGACAACGGCCTTTCAAGGAGATCCAGTTTACTAGCGCAGCTTACGAGTTTTAAATTAGTCGATTGCAGCAATGTTTCTTATACTCAGTTGAGCAGAGCTCACAGAGTATATTAACTTTGATTGGATAACGGTTGGTTGTACAGGTATAAAGGAATCGAGATAGATATAGACTTCCATATATCAAAATCATCAGTATCGAAAAAAAATTTGATTGACCCATGTCCCTCCGTCTGTCTGTCCGTCCGTCTGTCCGTTAACATGATAACTTGAGTAAATTTTGAGGTATCTTGATGAAATTTGGTATGTAGATTCCTGGGCACTCATCTCAGATCGCTATTTAAAATGAACGATATAGGACTATAACCACGCCCACTTTTTCGATATCGAAAATTTCGAAAAACCGAAAAAATGCGATAATTCATTGCCAAAGGCGGTTAAAGCGATGAAACTTGGTAGATGGGTTAATGTTATGACGCAGAATAGCAAATTAGTAAGATTTTGGACAATGGGCGTGACACTGCCCACTTTTACAAGAAGGTAATTTAAAAGTTTTGCAAGATGTAATTTGGTAGTCGTTGAAGATATCATGATGAAATTTGGCAGGAACGTTACCACAATTACTATATATGCGCTAAATAAAAATTAGCAAAATTGGATGAAGAACACGCCCACTTTTAAAAAAAAAAAATTTTTAATTCAAATTTTAACAAAAAATTTAATTTCTTTACTGTATATAAGTAAATTAAGTCAAAATTCAACTCCAGTAATGATATGATGCAACAAAATACAAAAATAAAAGAAAATTTCAAAATGGGCGTGGCTCCGCCCATTTTCATTTAGTTTGCCTAGAATACTTTTAATGCCATAATTCGAACAAAAATTTACCAATCCTTCTCAAATTTGGTAGGGGCATAGATTCTATGACGGTAACTGTTCTCTGTGAAAATGGGCGAAATCGGTGGAAGCCACGCCCAGTTTTTATACACAGTCCACCGTCTGTCCTTCCGCTCGGCCGTTAACACAATAACTTGAGCAAAACCGATATATCTTTACTAAACTTAGCCCACGTACTTATCTGAAATCATTTTATCTTGGTATAAAAAATAGCCGAAATCCGACCATAACCACGCCCACTTTATCGATATCGAAAAATAGGAAAAATGAAAAAAATGCCATAATTCTATACCAAGTACGAAAAAAGGGATGAAACATGGTAACTGGATTGGTTTATTGACGCAAAATATAACTTTGGAAAAAACTTTGTAAAATGGGTGTGACACGTACCATATTAAGTAGAAGAAAATGAAAAAGTTCTACAAGGCGAAATCAACAGCCCTTGGAATATTGGCAGGAATACTGTTAGTCGTATTGGATATATAAATAAATTAGCAGTACCCGACAGATGATTTTCTGGATCACCTCGTCCACATTTTGGTCGATATCGCGAGAACGCCTTCACATATAAATCTAAGGGCCACTAGCTTTTAAATCCCTCATTAATACCTTTAATTTGATATCCATATCGTACAAACACATTCTAGAGTCACCCCTGGGCCACCCTAATGGCGATATCCCGAAAAGGCATCCACCTATAGACCTAATGTCCACTCCCTCTTAAAATGCTCAGTAACACCTTTCGTTTGATACCCATATCGTACAAACATTCTAGAGTCACCCCTGGCCCACCCTAATGGCGTCCACCTATAGACCTAATGTCCACTCCCTCTTAAAATGCTCAGTTATACCTTTCGTTTGATACCCATATCGTACAAACATTCTAGAGTCACCCTTGGTCCACCTTTATGGCGATATCTCGAAAAGGCGTCCACCTATAGAACTAAGGATTGCTCCCTTTTAAAATACTCATTACCACCTTTCATTTGATACCCATATCGTACAAACACATTCTAGAGTCACCCGTGGCCCACCCTAATGGCGATATCTCGAAAAGGCGTCCACCTATAGACCTAATGCCCACTCCCTCTTAAAATGCTCAGTAACACCTTTCGTTTGATACCCATATCGTACAAACATTCTAGACTCACCCTTGGTCCACCTTTATGGCTATATCTCGAAAAGGCGCCCACCTATAGAACTAAGGATTACTCGCTTTTAAAATACTCATTACCACCTTTCATTTGATACCCATATCGTACAAACACATTCTAGAGTCACCCTGGCCCACCCTAATGGCGATATCTCCAAAAGGCGTCCACCTATAGACCTAATGCCCACTCCCTCTTAAATGCTCAGTAACATCTTTCGTTTGATACCCATATCGTACAAACATTCTAGAGTCACCCTTGGTCCACCTTTATGGCGATATCTCGAAAAGGCGTCCACCTATAGAACTAAGGATTACTCCCTTTTAATATACTCATTACCACCTTTCATTTGATACCCATATCGTACAAACACATTCTAGAGTCACCCCTGGCCCACCCTAATGGCGATATCTCGAAAAGGCTTCCACCTATAGACCTATTGCCCACTCCCTCTTAAAATGCTCAGTAACACCTTTCGTTTGATACGCATATCGTACAAACATTCTAGAGTCACCCATGGTCCACCTTTATGGCTATATCTCGAAAAGGCGTCCACCCATAGAACTAAAGATTACTCCCTTTTAAAATACTCATTACCACCTTTCATTTGATACCCATATCGTACAAACACATTCTAGAGTCACCCTGGCCCACCCTAATGGAAATATCTCGAAAAGGCGTTCACCTATAGACCTAATGCCCACTCCCTCTTAAAATGCTCAGTAACACCTTTCGTTTGATAACCATATCGTACAAACACATTCTAGAGTCACCCCTGGCCCACCCTAATGGCGATATCTCGAAAAGGCTTCCACCTATAGACCTAATGCCCACTCCCTCTTAAAATGCTCAGTAACACCTTTCGTTTGATACCCATATCGTACAAACATTCTAGAGTCACCCCTGGCCCACCCTAATGGCGATATCTCGAAAAGGCGTCCACCTATAGACCTAATGCCCACTCCCTCTTAAAATGCTCAGTAACACCATTCGTTTGATTCCCATATCGTACAAACACATTCTAGAGACACCCCTGGTCCACCTTTATGGCGATATCTCGAAACGGCGTCCACCGATAGACCTAAGGCCCACTCCCTCTTAAAATGCTCAGTAACACCTTTCATTTGATTCCCGTATCGTACAAACACATTCTAGAGACACCCCTGGTCCACCTTTATGGCGATATCTCGAAACGGCAACACCTTTCGTTTGATAACCATATCGTACAAACACATTCTAGAGTCACCCCTGGCCCACCCTAATGGCGATATCTCGAAAAGGCTTCCACCTATAGACCTAATGCCCACTCCCTCTTAAAATGCTCAGTAACACCATTCGTTTGATACCCATATCGTACAAACATTCTAGAGTCACCCTTGGTCCACCTTTATGGCGATATCTCGAAAAGGCGTCCACCTATAGAACTAAGGATTACTCCCTTTTAAAATACTCATTACCAACTTTCATTTGATACACATATCATACAAACACATTCTAGAGTCACCCCTGGCCCACCCTAATGGCGACATTTCGAAAAGGCGTCCACCTATAGGCCTAATGCCCACTTCCTCTTAAAATGCTCAGTAACACTTTTCGTTTGATACCCATATCGTACAAACATTCTAGAGTCACCCCTGGCCCACCCTAATGGCGATATCTCGAAAAGGCGTCCACCTATAGACCTAATGCCCACTCCCTCTTAAAATGCTCAGTAACACCTTTCATTTGATTCCCATATCGTACAAACACATTCTAGAGACACCCCTGGTCCACCTTTATGGCGATATCTCGAAACGGCGTCCACCGATAGACCTAAGGCCCACTCCCTCTTAAAATGCTCAGTAACACCTTTCATTTGATTCCCGTATCGTACAAACACATTCTAGAGACACCCCTGGTCCACCTTTATGGCGATATCTCGAAACGGCAACACCTTTCGTTTGATAACCATATCGTACAAACACATTCTAGAGTCACCCCTGGCCCACCCTAATGGCGATATCTCGAAAAGGCGTCCACCTATAGACCTAATGCCCACTTCCTCTTAAAATGCTCAGTAACACTTTTCGTTTGATACCCATATCGTACAAACATTCTAGAGTCACCCCTGGCCCACCCTAATGGCGATATCTCGAAAAGGCGTCCACCTATAGACCTAATGCCCACTCCCTCTTAAAATGCTCAGTAACACCTTTCATTTGATACCCATATCGTACAAACATTCTAGAGTCACCCCTGGCCCACCCTAATGGCGATATCTCGAAAAGGCGTCCACCTATAGACCTAATGCCCACTCCCTCTTAAAATGCTCAGTAACACTTTTCGTTTGATACCCATATCGTACAAACATTCTAGAGTCACCCCTGGCCCACCCTAATGGCGATATCTCGAAACGGCGTCCACCGATAGATCTAAGGCCCACTCCCTCTTAAAATGCTCAGTAACACCGGCCGGCTTGTCCCCCTGCAGCCCTGCTTCGACGTTCAAACGGGTTGAGACAAAAGCAGAACTTTGTCTGTTTAGTTGGTACTATTGGTGGGGACGATGATCCATTGACAATTGAAGAAGCTTTAACATGTCTCGAGAAAAAGTTTTGACTGGAAGCAATGCAGAGTGTACTGAATTCGTTAGAAGAAAATAAAACTTGGCTAGCCGTTGATTTTTCTGCGGGTAAAAAGACAATTAAATGTAAATGCACTTGCACTAGCGCACATCAGACCGCATCAGCTTATTAAAAAAGTAACGTTTATAAATAAATGTAAATGGGTTTTGAAGACTAAGCAGAATGAAATTGACGGAGTTCGGTATAAGGCAAGATTGGTGGTAAAGGGTTGTAGTCAACGCAATGGCGTAGATTACACGGAAACATATTCCCCGGTAGTTCGATATACTCCAATTAGACTTTTACTATCGCTTGCTGTAAAATAGAATATGGAAATCGAATAGATGGACGCAATCACGGCATTTTTGCAAAGTGATTTACGCGAAGAAGTTTATATGGAGCACCCAAATTTCCTGAACAGAAAACAGCCTAAAAGGGTTTGTAGATTGCAAAACCCACTATATGGTTTGAAACAGGCAAGTTTATATTGGAATTTAAGGTTAGAAAAAGAACTTAGAACTTTTGGGTTAATTCGCACAAAAACTGATCCATGTGTTTACTATAAAATCCATAAGCATTTAAGGATTTACGTTACCATTTATGTTGATGACTTGCTAATTTTTACCAACGATACATAAATGAAGAACCGGCTAAAAAATTATTTAATACTCAAATTTAAAATTAAAGATTTGGGAATGATTAAATGTGGTTGGGAGTGAATGTAGAAAGAGGAAAAAATCAAATTAAGCTAAATTAAAAACCCTATAAAGAAAAAATATTAAAAAAATTTGGTATGTCAGATTGTAAGCCTATTGGAACACCCCTATATCCGAATACAAAATTAAAGAAATTAACATCCGAAGCTGAAAAACAAGAAATGCAAAATATACCGTATCAGGAAGCAGTAGGAAGTTTGATGTATTTAGCTAAAACATCTCGTCCAGATATCTGTCATGCTGTTAATCATTTGATCATTTAATAACAATCCTTCGAATGCTCATTAGTCAGCAGTGAAAAGAGTATTCCGATATTCACAAGGTACGAAGGATTGGAGTTTAAAATTTTCAACTGGAGGCAGTGAGGACATTTATGGATTTACTGATGCCGATTGGAGATCTACGGAAAACGATTGGGATCAGTTACGGGATATGCATATATGCTGATGAACGGAGCGATTTCGTGGAATAGCAAACGGCAACCAACAGTAGCACTTTCAACAACTGAGGCAGAGTGCATGGCACTATCTTCTTCGACACAAGAGGCTCTGTGGTTGAAAAATTTAATTTCTGCAATTGATTGTTCTAGCATAATGATTTCAATATACTGTGATAACAAGAGTGCAATACATCTAGTAACAACAAATAGCTACCATGCACGATCAAAGCACATTGACATACGTCATCATTTTATTCGTCAGTGTGCTGAAGAAAGAGCAGTCAAATTTTTTGAAATTGGAACTGAAAATCAAACTGCAGATATTCTGACAAAAGCTCTATTCAAAGAAGAGCATATTTATCATTGCGAAAACATGGGTTTAGAAATATTATAATTCGAGTGTTAGAATACGAATTATGATATACTTTGTAACAAACATTTTGCTATATATTATCAGTATTACATTGTATTTTACATAAGTTTCTCAATTATAAATTGAATATATTTTATTCTTTGCTCAATAAAGTATTCTTTCTAACAAAGATTAATCAGCCTCTCGCCGTTTAAAACGCTTGTTTCATCCTTAGGTAATAGTAGTGGAATCTCAACACAGCTGTTGCTCTTTAGGGCAGACCTATTATTTGGGAAATGTGCAAATGAGAAAAGGGCAAATGCACTTGAGTATTGAACAAATGAATTTTAGAAAAGGACAAAGGTATTTCATAAACAAGTGAATGTAATTAAAAAAAGCCCAAATGCATTCGAGAATTAAGAAAATATTTGTCAGACCAGCAGCTCAAAAACAATAATAAAATATTTTTCGGAAATACATTTTTCCTTTCCTCCAATACATATATTATTTTCTGAAACACATTTTCAAGTTTCTCCCATATATTTTCGCGTCCCTCAAATACACTTTTTTTCTTAAATAGATTTGGAAAAGCTGTAGACAGCGAGCTGAAAGTGGAAGTCGATATGGCAGTTTAAGTGGGTAGCACTAAAAGGGATTTGCTCTCTTTGTACTGCTCTCGAAAGGCAACTGGATACTGCTGTGATCTGAGTTGATCCAGCCGATTCTCTTCTGTAAAATTCTTGTCTGGCTTAAAAAACCAGATACCTCTTTTTCGACGGCGAAGAAGATATAAGCTGCTGCGATACCATTCGTACTTTAACTAAACTGACACTAACTCAATACCTAATTTTTGACATCATACATCATGATAATTTAAAGATGCCTAATCACTCCATTACACATCGTCGCTTTTAAGGATTCGTTCAGTAGGATGATTTCCGCTGCTAGATAATTTAGTAATTCCCCCAGATGGTCAGGCGGTTGTCGAAGCACTTAGCTCCTCCACCGTAGAGCTTGGAGTTGCGAGGAATTTCTTGACCGTTTGTGCAGTGACACCGAAATATTTTTTGATGCACATAAATTATTCGGATGCCAGTGCAAAATGATATAGTCACAAGGACATTTCCATTCTGGTCTTTTGAGCAGAAACTTTCTAACTAAACGTTGCTCCTAAGCAATCTCTGAGAGAACCTACATCATCGTTGAGTTCCAACGTGGCTATAAGTCGGTACAGACCGCCTTAATATCCTAACAATCCCAGGCATTTTTGCTCACTTTTTCATCCTTTACGATGACAAGGCGAAAATATCTTCGAGAGGGCATGTTCAACTCTCCATGTGAAATATCCTAGAACTATGTCTAATTTATTAATTCGAAAATGTCGTTGACACGCAGTGATTTGGTTAAAAATTATATAAAGTTATACTTTATTACTTTACTAGCAAACCCGGCAGACTTTGTTCTCTCCGAACTTTGACTTTCATATACTTAAAAAATTGTTGCACTCACCTCTGAGCCCATTCGTCTCATTTTCATTCAACCTTCTCTCAGTCAATATCTTTACCCTGGTTTCGCATTCCATTCCATTTACACTGCCGTTTCTCACTACCAATACTACTACTACAACCTATACTAATAATAATAAATCAAACTACAACTACCACTAAAACCAACGCTACCACTAATCACTAATCATTAGCATTACCAATACCACTACGAAAACGACTGCGACTAAGGCTATGACTACGACTACGACTACCACTTCCACTATCACGAAGAATACTATTACCAATGCAACTACCCCTAACAGTACCACTTCCACTACCACTACCACCACAACCAACCACTACCACTAAGACTACTATTACCAATACCATTACCCCTACCAATAATACTTCTACTACCACTACAAATACCCCACCACTACCTCCGCCACTTCCACTACCACTGCCCTTACCACTACCACTACCGATTTGAAGCAACCCAATTGTCAACCTGACCTACGAGAGGGCAATCCTGCTAAAAATGTGAGTGCATCATACACATATTTAGCAGACGAGGCTCTGGCGTCTCCAAGTTCCTTATGGAACTAGGAGGTGGGAAGGGCGCGATGGCACAGAAGGTTTAATGTGGTCATATTAATCGTTCCTTAGATGGTCGGGCACTATCCTTAGCAAAACACCATCAAAATCGATAATACCTTTATCGTTAATACAACAAGAACAAGTGCAACTACCACTGCCATTACCATTACCGCTCATACTTCCCCTCCTTTTACTTTCCCCCCTCTCACATTCACTTGAAATCACACGCACACCCCCGCGCTCCCTTGCCCAAAGATTTACTATTTTTTTACTATTTGGGTTTATATAATTATTCTATTATTAGTTTATAGACTATCTATTAAGCTTTATATTCCTTACAAAATATGGTCTGCAATAAACATACAAAAATTCCAAATTTGCACACAATTCAAAAGCGATCTTTATTGTATTCATATAACCAAAAAAAAATTTCCAGTTTGCTGCAAGTGTGCAACAATCCTCCTAACATTTTATGAACTCAGCTGAAATTTGCCAACACAAAGATTCTGCATATCTCATTTCACTGTTCATCCCTCCTTCAACAGTTCCCATTTCGTAGCTTAAAACCCTTTGAATAAGTGTTGTAAAATTATAAACTCTGTAAGTAAAACAATCCTTCACTTATTCATAGCATTTTTTTGCTACAGCACTGACAGGACGATTATAAATAAAGCAACTGTATATGTCCATCTACGGTAACAAAAATCCACCAACTGCACTGTACGTGCACTATTTTTGCATGAAAAAAGTTTTAAAAACGTGGAGCAGAAAATAAAGCATGCCGAATAACAAACTGGCATGCGGCCCTAAAATGTTCATTGTGAATACACTGAAAGAAATGGTGCTAGTAAAATTAACAAATCGGTTCTATTGTTCTTGACTTAACGGAGATTCGGTGAAATTGATCAAATTATGGTTAATTCGGCAGAGTTCTTTGTCATGCGAACAAATTAGTTTAGTCATTTCAACAGAAGAGAAATTGGCGCTCTAAAGTTTACAAAATTCTGTAGAGCTGACACATTCCTAAACAATTTTTTTGTTAACACAAATGACCTCACTGGTCATTTCAACAACGATCAACAGTCAATACATGAGCAAATTTCAAAGAGAATTTTACTCTCACTGCGCCCTCTACTTTGTACTTATCTATGCTGTGTACTATATGTATGCACATATTTACGTATGCATATGGCAGCCACCGTGGTGTGATGGTAGCGTGCTCCGCCTACCACACCGAAGACCCTGGGTTCACACCCCGGGCAAAGCAACAAACAAATTTTAGAAATTAGGATTTTAAATTAGAAGAAAATTTTCCTAAGTAGGGTCGCCCCTCGGCACTGTTCGGCAAGCACTCCGAGTGTATTTCTGCCATGAAAAGATCTCAGTGAAAACTCATCTGCCTTGCAAATGCCGCAACATAGTTACTTTCTTACAAACTGTCGCAACAACTTTTTTTGTTCATTTGACTACTAACTAACTAAACGGTCGATTACGGATCAACGATTTTTGCGCAGTTGATTCAACATCTTGTTGCGATGGATAAAAATTTACAGAAATTTCGGTTGAATGACCCGTATTTCGGTTGATTTTACCATTATTTTCTCTCAGTGTAAGAAAGAAAAAGAGGAGCATTGGCTTACAAAATGCCGGACAGTCTGCCGACTGCGTGCGGCCTCGACCTGTGCCAGCAGGCGCTAAGCTTATTGGCCAAGGCTCATTACAAAAGCCCAAAAAAACACAAGTTAAGTAAAACTCAAATGCAAAAAAAATCATAAATAAATATAATATAATAAAAAAAATGTTAAGTCAAGGATGCGTACAGTTTTTCTATTTATTTTATTTTTTGCATTGTTCATAAGTCTATTTGTTTGTGCAAGCTCTAATTGTCTGTAACTCAAACATTTCGCTTTATTGGTTTAATATTACAAAATTTATTTTTTTATTTTATTTGCACATCTCATTGAAGTCTTCATATATTTTATATGAAATATTTATGTATATATACACAAGTGCACAAATATGTATATTTTCATCAATGCTAAAATACTTTATTTATTTGGCTGTTGCACTACATTAAACACAACATTCGACTCATAGCATGAGAGAAACTAAAGTTCAAGGTTCAGCACTAAGATTTTGGCTTTCACATTTTGCAATGGAACCAGTGCATGAATTAAAGCATTAAAAATTAAAACACATGAAAAAGATATTGAGCGTTCTAGGCCAAAGTGCAGCATTGAGTTTTTTGAAATATTAATGGAATATAACTTTACTCTCTAAAATCTATGTAATAATCTTTATGAGAAATAAGAAAAGAAAATTCAGCCGGCATTCCGAAAAATAAGTTTCATAGCAAAACATATAATAATTTTATACAATATTTTCTTTTTAAACGGCTTTATTTAGTTTAGCTCTGTGTAGCGAAGATAATTTTATAATTGAAATTTAAATAAGTTCACGATAAGCTACAAGCTTGAAACTTATAATATGGTTCAGAAACGGATGGCAACATAATCTTAATATATAAAAAGCACGTGCCACAACATTTTAGGCCGCGATGGACTCCTAAACTACTGAACCGATTTTGAATTTGTTTTGCACACCGTGTGTAGTTTGATCTAGCTTGAGAGATAGGATAGGTTATATCTCAGTTTATGGTCGCAATATTATTTTATTGCAAATTTTTTTATGTTTTATACGTAATAATAAAATATTACGTATACGCAGTGGCACTCATATTTTCAGGTGGTGCGGATATACTTCCGTGTAATTGTTTGGTGTTTAATTAAACAACCTGCTTTACAATAAAAATTATTATAGCGAATGATATCAAGTATAGCACATCACCAGGCCCGCCGAGAGGGTGGGGGGTTATTCAGAGGGGGCCCGCGATTTAGAGGTAATATGACTTTTTTTTTTTAATTCAGGAGAGTCTTTAGTTGTGTAGAGGTTAATCTTCATACACCTGTGTGACTAGGGTCTCGGGGATTCAAGGGGTTGTGTAGCGCAACATATAGCTTCTCCAACCTAATTGTCAACCTCACCTTCGAGCGGCGAATCCCGTTTCACTAACAGACGAGGCTCTGGCGACCCCAAGCTCCTCATGGAACTTGGGGGTGGGGAGGGAGGGATGGCCTGAAGGTTCAATGTGGCCAAATAAATCGTTCCCGAGATGGTCGGGTCAGCA
Organism: Eurosta solidaginis; assembly: GCF_040869045.1. Taxonomy (NCBI): domain Eukaryota; kingdom Metazoa; phylum Arthropoda; class Insecta; order Diptera; family Tephritidae; genus Eurosta; species Eurosta solidaginis. The sequence goes on from NC_090320.1 coordinate 265,414,470, forward strand.
CCTTAATGGTGCTGTGTTACCGGAGCGTATCGGATCTATATCCGACAAAGGACCATCACATCGATAACACTCCCCAAACCTTCGGGGAGTAACCTAATCGCTACAACAACAACAACAACTAGGGTCTCGAGATATAGGCTAAAACGTGGGCCAGTGAATGCCTAGACAGTGTTTATACAATATGGATATCAAATGCAATCTGTTGATGAGTGCTTTAGTACACAGTAATATATTATCCAGAGACGGACTGGGATTAGGACTAGGACTGGGACTGAGACTCGGAGTGGGACTGGGATTGGAATAAAATACATACCACCCTCTGGGACAGACAATAAGGGATGCAGAAAAATGAGAAGGAATTGAGAGAAGAGAAAAGAGAAAAGGAGATTGAGAAAGAGATAGAATGAGACGAAGATGGAGATAGATGAAGCGAAAAAGACGGAGGGAGGAGTGAATAAGAGGATTAGGAAAAAGTGAAGAGGGGGGGAGGGCAGAGTCAGATGGAAAAAGCTTATTAAAATGTATGCAGGTTGGCCAAATTTAGGGCAGGATAACGTCTGCCGGGTCTTCAAGTAATAATAAAAAAACTCCGATAGGTGGCACAAGAATCGAGATAATCAAAAAAATCGTATGTGTGGTCCGATTTAGCTCATTTTTGGAACAAAGGAGGGACAAGGTAGGTCCTAGGTACTAGTCATCACACTCCTCATCAATATAGGGCGTTGATCAGACAATTTCATAAGTAAAACCAACTGAACCTTAATCAAGTTATGCTAAGCCTCACATTTTTAGAAATTTCACGCGCCCAACACTTTTATTTATTTGTCTGATCAACGCCCTAGATTGATGAGGAGTATCACGACTCTGATCCTGATTCATATGGATAACTTGTGAAGTACTGGTATACTCCATCAGAACGATTTTAGGATTAATAAGGATAACTTCAGTAGTATTTAGGAAATATAGGAGTACTGCACAACTGATGCCCATACGTATAGAAAATGTGTTCCAATTAACATCACGATTACTTTGGCCACCAGCTCGAAATACCCCTTCAAAGTACTCCATGGATCTAAGGTATAGATTTTTCCAAAAATTTTTTAATTAGCTACTCCCATGCAATATATCAGATGGGTAATGTACTTAATATTAGAGTACTTATATATAAAATAAATAATAGTTTGAAAAAACTAAGCTTTATTAGCTTCGCAAAGGAACAATTATAAAATAATTTTTAATCACAAAGTTTTATGTTACATTAGTAGAAGATTGAATAATTGGCCATAAATAATTTACTCAAAATAAAATTATCTATAATAAAATTGTAGTTATTAACAGATTAATCAAATTCAGAGTAAAAAGCATGGGGCTCGTTATAATATATTTTCATTCTGTGCACATATTATAAATGTAGTATTGAATATATTAACTACCCCACGCATTTTACTCTGAATTTAATTATTATGTTAATAATGATTTTAGGATTAATTGGCTTTATGATCCTTTTGAAATGATCGTATGGTTAACTGACTTTATGGCAGTTGACCTTATGTAACTCCACCATTTAATTATTGACTTGATACGAGTGCAAAGTTTCAATTAAACTTATTGCCATTTGAAATGGTCATAAAGTCAATTTACTTTATGCCCTTTGAGCTTATGTCACTCTACCATATAACTAGTGCATAGTTATCGGTCCTTAAGACGTTCGCAAATTTTAATTTATGGCCATTTGAAGTGGTCTTAACTCCAATTGTCTATTTATGTCCCTTCACCTTGTGTCACCTCACCATCAAATTATTGTATTGACATCTGTCCTTGATACCTGTGCTAAGTTTCATATTATAAAACTTCTGGAAGTTGGTGAGAATTATGCTCAAAGATGTCGTCACATACATACATACATACTCATGTATATTTAAATAAACAATTTACTGAGTTTTCAATAAAAAAAAATGTCTGTACATGGCAGTTTTTTAAACTTTTTATTATTATTATTATTATTATTATATATTGGAAAAGGAGTGACGATTCACTGCTTTACACTGGATAGGAGCGTTAGTGTTGCCACCTTCGAATCCTTAAACTTTTTAAATGCATAATATTGCTGCAAATGTTAGCATTTCGATACATAACTATGCTGCTAGTAAATCATACACAACAACAGCAAAGCGCAACCATATATACTTGTGGTCAACAACTAAGAGCGAAGAAAAAGAGAAGCAGTCACAAAAAAAAAACAGAAATCACTAAAGAACAAAAGTTATTTCGAACACACATAGCCAACAGCTAACAGCGAAGAGAATATTTCACACATATGTACACGGCAATAAAAAGCGCATATGGCAGATATATAAGTTTGTAGCCAAAGCCAATAAGAGATATATAAACGAAAGCAAATGAGCAATTATTCAAGACAGCTGTTAGTGAAAACTATACACAATTGAAAACTGAGGGAACAGAAAGTATAAAAGCAACCCACGCTTAGGAATCGGTTTGATTTTAACACGTTATTAGTGATTCACGCGAGTATTGTAATTGTGAAGTACTACTACCAAAGTAGTCTAAATAAAGAAAAGTTTGCTATACTGAATATTTGAACTATTTATTTAACACTCAGATATTCGTGCGTTAATAGAAGCTGCAAAATAATCAGGAATAAGTTGTTAATAATATAGTTGTGTAAGTGGTGCATTTAGACGGTTAAGCGCCAATTAAGTAAGTAAGTGGTGCGTAATCCGAATATTGAATGTTTGGTCTAGAACATTTTTTACGTTTCCTGCGCTTCCTTGGCTGAGAGAATTTCTGTATTATACATTTTTTTGTTATTGCAAAGTTTTAAATTCGTTAGGTGTAAAAAAACTATGGAACTTATAATTTTGGGACTTTCACAACTATTTATTTGTTATAATAATTCTGACTCTGCTTTTCAAAAATTAATTAAACAAGTGAAAAAAACTACAAAGCGATAAAAACGAACGAACAAATTAGCCAAAAGCTCTTCCAATATGAATTTTATTTTGAGGAAAAAGTGAGTACATGAAAATTTTTGTAAAATTGATGATCGGGTGATTTTAAAAACATCATTAAATTTTATCAGCTCGCAGCTGATGAAATAAAAAAAATGATGAAAGTTTGGTAGAACTTAGTACTGAGCTTCTTAATCGGAAAGTTTTTTGATCACTGCTATTTACCAAGTTTAAGAAAAATGTATATTTGAAAGTCACCGATCTCTAGTCATTAAAATGTAAAACTTAATTAAAGGAAATTTGAATTCTTCTTACTTTTAGCTCGTAGATTTAGAAATTAAAATAATTATGCTCCAGTCTCAGGAACCACTTTTGATAGTTTTCTAGAGACTGCTACGCATTTTGCAGCATCTTGCTATATTAAAAAAACTAGTAAACTAAGTGGGGGAACTCTTCAGTTATTCTCCTGGTATCATCCGCTGAAGGAAAATAATACCTAAAAAATTAATTCTTCTACTTACCCAAAGCGATGTCGCCAACAAAAATTGCTGCTACATATATATCCAAATTAATCGTAACGCTGTGAATTTTAGTTTTTTTTTTATTAAATGTTTATTTAATGAAGTTGTTTTGTTTACTTTTATTAATCAAATTCTAACAACTTAGCTTATTGGCTTAGCAAATGTTTTTTAATACGCGTATCTAACAACTTGTTTATATTGCTTGTATTAGAGATATTCTTATCTATTTTTGTAATGCTTATTAAAATAATGAACGTTAAATTTGAGCATATTTTTTACGATAGCTTAACCTTAATATTATACATTTATTATTGCACTTTAAAAGGAAATGATCACTTTATTACATTAAATAACTTTTCAGTTCAAACTTTAAATTTATACGATTTTTCATATTTCCTATTTGCCTTACTTTGTTAGATTGATGTGACTATGATTGTATGCATAAAAAAGTTTTTAAAATTTGCTGATATTTCTTATTTGTTGTATTTGTTGCTTATTTTTTATTGTTATTATTAATGCTTTTTTATTATTATTTTTCACAATTTTCAATGGCATAAAATTTGCAGATGAAGTTCAAGTCGCAAAACTTTTTAGTATGCACTAAATTCTGCAAAGAAATAGAGAGAAAATATTTACTAATATAAAAATGCAATTCAAACTAGAAAACAAAACAAAAAAACCAGTAAATGCAGCAAAAAACTAACTGCATATGAAAATAGTACAAAAAAAATATGCAGACGAATGAACTGAATGATACGCAAATTAGAAAAAATGAAATTATCAGCGCATCACTTTACCATAACAACACGCCCACATTTCACTTCCTTAACGTTCATGCCCTTTCCTTTTTACCCTCACACAGCACTTTAAACTGTTACAATGACTGCTTTTGTTTACGTTTTCACAGTTGTTTTTTCCTTTTTACGGCATCCACTTTTAGTATAGTGAAAGCGCTTCAGCGCGTGCCCCACCGGAAAGTGAGGTTTTCCAAGTCACAGCGTAAATATTTTAAGCTACACGCGCAAGCAAAAGCAAAACCAAGAAACAAACAAATGAAGCGGCAGAGGCAGCGCGAAGATAATGCAAATAGAAAGAGAAAATATGTATCATGTCTGCAGGGCCGCAGAGAGAAAATCCGGGCCCGGTACTACACAATTTACGGGCCCCCTATAAAAAATCCACTAATACATTTCATTTACTTGAATTAGTGACGTCTCCTTCATGAATCATTATTGATGGATTACATCAAAAAAAAAATTTTGCCACATCAACTAAATGATTTTTGGACTAAGACCTGACAATAAAATTAACACACAATATTTTCTATTTATACTATTTTATTGTAACGTAGAAATAAAATTCTCTTTTAACAGCCACATATTGTTTCAAATAATCTTTTCTAGTTAGTTGGTAACATTTTAGTACATTTCTGATATGATTATAAATTTGAATTAGAAGATTCGGATATAAATGAATGGCTTTCCTTGCTTTTTCGCTGCAAAATTTTTTATAATAATAACAAAATTTAACTGTCTTGCCAAAACGGATTCAACACAAAGCATGGCAAGTCCTGAAACTCGCTCTGGAGATGAACGCGATCTATGAAAGTTTGTGATTCTTGCAAGGACGCTGAAAAAACGTTCTGCACTAGCTACGGTGACAGGTAAAGTGCAAAATATACGTAAAGCACCACAAATGTATAGAGATTTTGAGCATAGCTGGCATTTAGCAATTCCAATAGTGACAGACCTTTATTAAAATTTGCTTCGTAAATGTGTTTCAAGTGAATTATTTCGCATTCTAAGCTTTAAGAAACGTCGGACTTGTATTTTTCGGCAAAAATTGCTGCGCACTCCCGAACCGTAGTTTCATCCATATCTTCCACGTCTCGTTCAAATTTCTCATAGCTGCAAATCCTTCAATAATGCCAGTGATTACCGAATCTACGATCACCAAGAATGCATTGTTTTTGAAATCAGACTCTGGATCATCCGCAATCATCTCATTTCCATTATCTACAAAACGTCTATTGGGTTTTATTTTTCGAATGTCCGGAAACTTTGGCGAGATGTTAATTTGAACAGCAACTGTTTTGCATTCGTTTAAAATTGTTTCACATTGGTTGCTGATCAAGTTCAAATCAGCTAATAAGGCATCTAAATGTCGGACGTCAACAACTAAGGTGGCATATCTAGCTTGAAGTACGACGTTTATTTAATTAATGGTAGTCGGTATTTTGAACCAAATTGAGGACAGCAAGTTGCATTCGCACTTGTTCATGTTCTTGATAATGCCGGTAACATCTCCGTTTGCTTGTGCAGTCAAATTTAGCTTAAGTATTGCGTTTAGTGCATGTGTCAATCCTGGAACATGGTTTGCGAATGGTCTGACTGCCCAATTCTAGCTGACCACCTAGTGTCTGAAAGATTGTGAAGAGAGCTCGGTAAATTTTTTTGTTTTTTGATGACATTCCATCATTGTGGACTGCTGCTGAAAATAGTAAAACATTTGTGTACAACTCCGAAGAAACTAATTGCAGCCGTACAACATTCTGCAGCATCAACACCACATAAATTAAACTGTGGGTTGCACAAGGCGATTAATCAGCATTCGAGTTTTTGTTGAGAATGTGATGTTGTGCTCCGTTGTAAGCTCCTTTCATATTGGCGCCGTTCTCGTACCATTGGGCACGACAATCTTTTAATGGGATTTCATGTTTATCTAGAGTATGGCAAATGTAATCCGCGATTTCCTGACCAGCTTTTTGGTTACAATTAGAGCTTACGATTTCTCGTACTTGTTCGAAAAGAGATTTTTCGCGAGTCTCGCCTTCTTCTGGAGCACAAGCGAATATGTGCATAAAACCACAAGTAAACAACACCGAAATGCCAATGCAGCGACTCAACTGAAAGTCGAGAAGCTCGCGAGACTTAATAGTATTTCCAGATTCGAGATTCTCCCGAGTAGCCGTCTTCTCGATGTCTCGTTAAAAAATAAATTATTGGGAACAAAATTATATGTATAATAAATATGTCTTGAGATAAGTGTTATTGGAAAGCACTAAAATCAAGTAAGAAGTCACAAGAAAAAAACCAAGTGTATAAATACTGTTCATACAGCGCTTAAGTTTATGTCTAAAAACTTGCGAGATCTACGAGTACTTCGAGACACGAGAATCTCGCAAGAAGTCGAGTTCTCGATTTCTCGGGTCTCGAAAATCTCGCTCATGTTCCAGAAGAAATCGTAAGCTCTTTTTAAAATCCACGAAAGCCAAAAACCGTTCTTGAATTGTAAAATTTGCTGCTCTCGAATTGAAATGGAGGTAGCGCAAAATGAACGTAGTTTGTTCAACATGACTGGCATCAGGCGTAGCATCAAATACTTGGCTTTCTTGCGTTGATCTAATATAGTTTCCTCAGGTGTTCTGCACTTTATAAAGAATTTTGAGTCACCTGCCAAATGAAATATTTATTCTTAAATTTTAAGGAAAAGGACTTTTGAAAATGTTTTTCACACTTCACTATAATATTAAAACGAAATGCAGATATTCGTTGCTTTTGAAATTCGGCTTAAAAATTGAACAACTAAAGACTCTCCTGATTTAAAAAATGTGTTAGTACCTCTAAATCGCGGGCCCCCCTCAGAAACCGCGGGCCCGGGGGGAATCCCCGGCAGGCCGACATGTCTGCATTGTTTTTGTTGCATTTGCAATTTTATTCCGTTTTCATAAACCTGTTCATAGTTTCTTTATAATTTTGTTTACATTTTATGTTATGTTGAGCAACTTTTTTTTCCTATTTTATAACCAGTTGTGCTTGTATGAGAACAATGAATTTAAATAGTTATAGATGTCTTTCGATAGGCTTAGAGTAGTATTGTGGGGAATACGATAGGGTTAGGGTCATCACAAAGATGTGAGCAGAAAGAAGGGAGAATGGAGCCAACAATACAATTTAAGTGATCTTAATTTTAAATGGAATTAATAAATAATAAGTAAGGAAGCCTAAGTTCGGGTGTAATCGAACATTACATACTCAGTTGCCAAATTGCAGCTTGCAAACCTTTTAAATTACCTTCTTTTATAAGTGAGCGGTGCCACGCCGGACGGAAATGGCTAAATGAATTTATTTTTTCGCCCAGATCATTTTGATATATAGAAGTCTATATCTATCTCGATTAGTTTATGCCGTTACGAGGTACCGTTATGCGAACAAAATTAAAATACTTAGTGAGCTCTGCTCAGCTGAGTATAAAAAAACGCAACTGTTGATCAACCATTGACTGATAAATTTCTGAACGCATCTTTCCTTTTTTTATTCAATCAACGGTTTGGGGTTTAAGTTACTGATTTTTTTACGCTACATTCACTCGACGGACTTTGTTCTGAAGTGTGGCAGTTGTTTGACATTTGGAAGCGTTATTTATGAAATTTTCCTCTTAATATTAAAGTGAAGCGTGAAGAATAATTAAAGTAGTAATTTTTCGTGAAATTTAAGAAAAATTAATTCATTCAGCAGCTGGCTCCAGGCGTCGTTCATCAAACAAATCTCTATCACGCAACTCATATAAACATGTTTGCTATGTATCAATAAAAGTTGTATGCACTGAAAGCACGCACTAACAACAAATAACTTTTGTGAGAAATAAATAAGAGGGATCTAGATACTGCTAGTTGCGAAATGTTACATCTTCCCTGTGTTTGAACCTAGCACTTTCCAAGTACTTGGGTGACTTAAATGTTTCTCAAAGTTTGCGGCGTCACGCCGTATATATACAGTTGAGGTTAGGTGGCAACCCTATGTAGAATACCTTTCCTTCGATAGCCATTCTACATATCTATCTTTTTTTTTTTTTAATATTCAAAGCTGGCAACCATGTAGAAGGTTAAAATTAACAACGCTTGCTTCAATTCTTAGCAGATTCGCTTCGACAATAATTCCAGATAACATGCGCTCGGACTTGGGTAAGTATAACTGGTTGCCAAAACAGACTACAATTACTCCTCGTAGCAAAATCCGGAAAGTAAATAACAAATAATTTCTTCTCGGCGCTCTACATACTTGCCGCAAGTGTGGTTTCTTTATACGTTGAGTCATACTGCAGTCAATGCTCTCCCGATGACTGCTAAAAAGCGGCAACCCGTTTACAGCAAGAACAACCCACTACAATAAAACTCTCCAAAACCTTTGGGGAGTCCGCTTGAGTAGAAGCAAATAAAACGAAGACATATGCACTGATAAAAGACAAAGCCCTGCATTTCCGAAGCTACCAAAAAACCTATCTGTTCCAGAGCAGACAAAAGGTGGCTAACAAATTTGACTTTTTAAAGCCTATCATATTCATTTTTCAAGTACAAAATCACGCCAAGTCCGTTGTCAAAATGTATGAATTCCCAAAAAAAGAAACCGGTTCCAAGGGATGAATCGATTTGGTAAAAGTGGGCGGTTCCCAAAGGAGCTTCAGTTCCAAAAAAGTAACCCTTTCCCAAAGATGAATAGGTTCCAAAAAAGTAATCGTTTTACAAAGATTAATAGGTTCCAAAAAAGATACCGGCTCCCAAAAAAGAACCGATTTAAAAAAGTAGCCAGCTCCCAAAGAACAACCGGTTCAAAAAAGGACCCCGCTTCCCAGAGATGAATCGGTTCCAAAAAGGATACCGGTTCCGAAAGGAGAATTGGTTTCCAAAAAGTAGCCAGTTAACAAAGAAGAACCGGTTCAAAAAAATAACCGTTTCTCAAAGATGAATACGTTACAAAAAAGTAATCGTTTCTCAAAGATGAATAGCTCCCAAAAAAGAAACGATTTCAAAAAAGTAGCCAGTTCCCAAAAAACAACCGGTTCAAAATCGGACGCCGATTCCCAAAGATGAATAGGTTCCAAAAAAAGTAACAGTATCCCAAAGATGAATAGGTTACTAAGAAGATACCGGCTCCCAAAGAAGAAACGATTTCAAAAAGGTGGCCAGTTCCAAAAGAAGAACCGGTTAAAAATATGATAAAGAAGTAACCGGTTCTCAAATAAGAACCGGTTCAAAAAAGGATACCAGTGCCCAAAAAAGAATCGGGGTTTAAAAACGAAAGCGGTTCTCAAATAACAATCGGTTCCAAAAAAGTAACTAACTTTAAAAAAGAAAAGGCTCCTAAAAAAATCCCTTCTATAACCCGTTTTCAAAGAAGAATCCGTTCAAAATAAAACCTGGTTCCCAAGGGAGAAAAGCTAACTAGTTCCTAAAGAAGTAACCGCTCCAAAGAAAAAACCGGGTTCAAATAAACAGACGGTTCCAACAAGAACCCGATTACAAACAAGCAGCGAGTTCCTAAAAATTAGCAGTTCAAGAAATAAAGTAAATGAAGCTAAAAGTTCACCTGTGCCAAGAGGTAACAACCTCATGAGAGGTAGCAAATTAAGGCAAAGATTATCTAATTTTGCCAATAGAAAAGGAACGGGTTCTGAAGAAATAACTAGTTCAATGATAGTAGTTGGTACGTCAGAGGTAGCGCGCCAAAAAAAGGAACTTGTTCAAGATAAGTTACCGATTCTAAACAATTTAGCGCAAGATAAATAACCGTTTCAATCAGTACCCGGTCACGATATGTTATCGCGTTTAGAGAAGGATGAGCCTTGTTGTATTACATGGCCTAGAAGTTTAAATTTAGTGATATTAAATCGCTTTCGTGATGGTCGGGCTTTTGTCTCAATTGTGCTTGTTACCGGAACAGATCGAGTCTTTATACACCAAGGGACAATCAGCATTGACAAAAATTCCCAAAACGTTCGGAAGTATCTTTATCGCTGCAACATATGGGTATATTCTACAAAACTACTTGCCACTCAACTAAAAACTTCACTGCTCTTTTATGCTACATCTGCAAAACTGGGCCAACGAACCATTGCTTCGTTGTTGCTATAAAAGCAACAATTGTTTTATACATTTTCTAGTTTAATATTCTCTCTTTTTTGCGGCATTCAAAGTAAAATTTTAAGCTAGTTTTTTATTGAAATTGTTTTGCAACATTTCCTTTCATTCCACACGCACTTGCATGTCCGAGTAGTTTCCTGAATTCTTTAAGTATTTTTTTTTTATGCGCTTCTTTTTCAAAGTAAATATTTAAAATTCTAATAACATTGGTACGAATGGTAAACAAGGCGCGTGTTGTTTGAAAGAAAGGACGATAGCGCACGTTGACGTATTACGAAGATAAAATTTTTAAATGTAAGCAAGCATTAATTTGTTTTGTTTCCTATTGGAGGCTAGCAATATTTGAAGAAGATGACGCAAATGGAAAAAGTTTCAGGGAATTACAAGTCCAACTATTTATTCATCTTACTTAATATGGTGAACAAGATGTGAGCCAAAATGAAAAAAAATTGAGCTATGCCATGCGAAATACTTTTTTATCTTTATAGTATAAAAGAATACAATAAAATCTATTTGGTAAATTTGTATATTTATATAGCATTCGTACTTTGCAAAGTGACAGCAACACGAGTTTAGGAACCGTTTTATGAACTTCAAGGTGTCAAACCCAAAAAAAAATATAAGTTCGTAATACTGATATTTTGAATAGCCCGAGCTTGTTAAGAAAATTGCAAGGCTATGCAATTAGCAGTTTTCAATAAACGCATATAACGCTTCCTTATAACAAAACAGTGATCACCTCAAAGATTCATAATGTAAAAAACGCGCAAAAAGGGCAAGGGTTTAAACAAACCGGTCATATTCAATGGGGAAATCTAATAGTATGCATAGCTTCAAAATATTAGATTTTTGACATAGCTCCCTATTGACATAGGTGTTCGCTATGCACCATTTTCAACTGTAAGCAGTTTTACTATAAACTCAATTAATTTTATTTACACACATAATTTGTAATGTATTGGTTTTTAATTTTGAATATTGCACCTTAAATACTGCGGCGTAATTAGTTAATAAATGTTTGTGTTTCCCTTTTTTATACCTTTCATGAAAATAATATGGTATATTAATTTTGTCACAAATATCAAAATTGTAAGTCCTTAGCGCAACATATAGATAGGCTCACCAACAAGTATACCAAAATTATCAAGATGATGAGCTGAGCTCATTTAGCCATCTCTGTCTGTCCGTCTGTCTGTACGCAAACTGGTCCCTAAATTTATGAGATATCTTTATAGAATTTGGTGAGCGGGTGTATTTAGGTTAGGTCGACATTTGTCAGGACCGGCCGGATCGGACCACTATATCATATATCCCCAATACAATCGATTTTTCAAAAAAGAGAATTTTTGTCAAATCTTCCTCAATTTATCAGACAGAAGCTTCAAATTTCACCATATGCTTTCGCATATAGCAGATATTGTTGTCTGAAAATTTCGAAGAGATCGGTCTTATATATATGGTATATGTCCCCCACAACCGATTGTCCAGATAAGAAACTTTTCGCAATTTCTACACCACTTTAACAGCTATATGCCTCAAATTTGATCAAATACTTACGCTTGCATGATATAGTGTTGAAATAATTGATTCATGGTCATAGCTATTTCATGCAGACCACAAAAAACGTGAAACTTTGCATCCTCACACAAAGTATCTACCTATTTTTTATTTTTTATTTTTCTTAAAAATCGCTTAGGTATGTAAATCTGTTCACTTTATATTTCTTATCTTATGCAGGCGTTTATTTGAATATTACGAATGGGATAAAATTATTATTCAGCCCCATTCATGAAAGGTATAAAGTCTTCAGCACAGTCGAATACAGTCCCGTCCTTACTTGGTTTATTAAGTATTTATTTACTTATAGGAGAATGATGTCTCTTCATGTATGTATAAACAACAACAATTTCGTATTTTATTTCCAATATATTGCCATAACAATTTTTTATAATGGCGATTTCACTGCTATGAAATAAGCCACTAATTACCGCAAATACGAATGATGCATAGAGCAATGTTAACAAATTTTTGGTTGGTTAGTTGCTGTGTTGCTCGACCGGCGCGACTGAGACCAAGAAGCGTTCTTGAGGCCCTTTCAATGCACTTTCTTCTGCAACCAATTAGTTAATATGTATTTACATATACGTATTAACCTTTTATACATTGAGCTTTTTCTTACTCGAACCATTTTGTTAGTTCAATAAACCTTTTCATGTCATTTATGGAGCATTTTGATATCTCTTATAAGTCGGACAGCGCGACATCACCCAGGGATCGGTACCAGATATTTTCCAGGGCTGAACACTCCAAGAAGAAATGGGTGACCGTTTCTCTACAACCCTCTTAGCCGCACTTCCTGCACAATTCGTTGATGGTGATACCCACACTTTCTGCATGTAGGTCAAATTGCCAGTGTCCTGTAATTTTTGCTGTCGTCCCAAATTTTTCTTCCCTTGAAAATTTAAGTAAATCTTCAAGTTTTCAACAGGAGAAGGTCGGCCTTAAATCTCTCCGGAGGCTATCGCACCTTACATTTTTTTAAAGTTAGGTAAACTTCTTATTGTTATCCTACATGAGTTAATAAACTACCAATTTTGAATACCGGTTTTCCTGAAATGGATAACAATACCACTTTTAATTGATAAAAGCGGTCGTTGTAGCGCAACTGCCTCAGCGATGTCTAATAATGCACCGTACTTTGCCAGTTCATCTGCTTTCTTATTACTGTTTAGTGTAATGGTCGCTGAGTTTGCTGCAATGTGCCTTAGGGGACTTAAGTAGTGAGTCCAACGTCGTGAGCGCTGCTTGGCTATCTAAGAATATGCATACCTCTCGATCGGTTCTAGGTGTTCGGAAAAAACGCCGGCAACAGCAACGCAGTCAATTTTGGACCCGTCAGTTTTCCATCCATTTTCGAGGTTCCGCACCTTGTCAAAGTTCAAATAATTCTAAGCTGTCTGGAAATGATCCCAAAATAGTTTGGAAAATATCACAAAATGTTCGTGAACTAAACCTAATAATCCCGAACCAGCTCTGCAATTATTTTGAACTAGTCCCGAAATTAGTGTCCATTCAGCACGGAAATGGCTCTAAAATTTCTTCGAAAGAGTCCCGCAACAATTCCAAAATTATACCGAAATATTCTCGAAATCATCCAAAAATTTGATCAAAATTATTGCAAAAATGGCATTTGGAAAGTTCAAAAAGTGTTCTTGAATCTATTTTAAGAGAAAATGTAAAATGGATAAAAATGGATCCCGAAAATAGCATCAAATAAGCCATAACATACTTTTGGATTAGTCACGAAGTGATTCCGAAAAAGTAGAAGAGTCAATTTTAAAACAGTCTCGAAAACATTCAGCAGATAGTTCTTAATTGATCCTAAAAATATCATTCCACAAAGATATCAAAATCATGTAAATCACTTCTGAAGCCAGCCCCAAATAATTGCAAAAAAGGACCGAAGGCAATTCTGAAATGGGCTAGAAATTATACGAAAATAGTTCCTAAGTAACTTTGATAATATCTTTGTCCCAAAGGAGGACCCACGTGATACCAGTATGATTTGCAAGTAGTCTTAAAGTGATGCCGACTATTTTTACAAAAAAAAAACACGAAAGAACCATGTAATAATCTCCAAATATCCCTTAATTTCCCCAAATAGTCTCGAATACTTCACCTAAACTTTAGCGAAATGGCCTTAAAAAATTATCAGAAAGTGTCGGATTGATCCCGAAACAGCTCCAAAAAAAATAAGAGAAAAGTTTCCTATATATATCTGAAAATATTTCAAAAACAATTCCAAAATGTTACAAAGACTATCGGTTCTAATTCACTCCGAAATATTTAGGCCAAAAACTATTTCGAAAATGTCTTGAATTTAATATGAAAATGGTTCCAGAAAGTCTTGGAAGTGATTTCAAAACGCTTCCGGATTTAAAAAAAAATATTTCTTAAATAACAAGTTATAATTCGAAAAAGATAGTTCTCAATTGCTTCAGAAAAGGCCCCGAAATGATAAAAAGTTTCGGAGCGTTTTAAAGATCTCGCAATTAGCTTTCGTTAGATATTCATTTTAGTACATCTAATACAATTTTTATACTCAGCGTTCTTTGCACACAGAGTACTTTGATTGGATAACGTTTGGTTGTACAGCTATAAGTGAATCGAGATAGATACAGACTTCCATATATCAAAATCATCAGTATAGAAAAAAAATTTGATTGAACCATGTCCGTCCGTCCGCCCGTTAACGCGATAACTTGAGCAAATATTTAGATATCTACACCAAATTTTGTACACGAGCTTAACTAGACCAGAATAGATTTGTATTGAAAATTAGCGAAATCGGATGATAACCACGCCCACTTTTTATATATATAACATTTTGGAGAGCACAAAAAACGTGATAATTTAGTAAATAATATAACTAGAATGTTGAAATTGGACGTGTGGACTGATATTGAGACTCTTGATAAAAATTTTAAAATTTTTTTTAAATGGGCGTAGCACCGCCCAATTGCGATAAAATAAATTTTACAAATATTGTTAATCATAAAGCAAAAATCGTTAAACCTATCGTAACAAAATTCAGCAGAGGTTGGCTTTACTATATGGAATGATTTAAAGAAAAATTAACGAAATCGGTTAAGGACCATGCCCACTTTTATATAAAAGATTTTTAAAAGGGTCGTGGACGAAAAAAAGGTATATCTTTGCAAAAAAGAGCTTTATACCAATGGTATTTCATTTCCCAAGAGGATTTATAACAGTAAATAAGAAAAACTTCAAATTTTAAAAAATGGGCGTGGCAGCGCCCCATTCATGACTAAGAAATGTCCTATGTTTCGGGAGCCATAACTCGAAGAAAAGTTTGTTCAGAATAGAACCTTATGTATATATATTATTGCGCAGCCTTGTGATACTATTAAGCACACAAAACAAACAACAACAGAATTTCAAGTGTACAGCTGGGTATTTAATGTCCGGCTTCACCCGAACTTAGATTTCTTTACTTGTTTTTTCTTTCTTCTTTCTCCACTTATTTTCTCTATTTCCTTTGGGTAGCGACATCAGTATCGCCATCCACGTAATTATCTTCATCAAAATTATTTAGCTTGTTCCTCCTTCTGTTCTCCCTTTTCATCTTCTTTTCATTTACTTCTTTTCCTTTTCACTTTTTTTCTGATTGCGACTGAACCTATTTTGTGTTCCTGATTGCGTTCATAAAAACTGGACTATAAGTACAGTTCAGACAATGTTCACGTTGCGAATGTCTGGATTCTCCCATGCACCGTACATATCAAAAATAAAAACTTATTTGCCTTTCTTCGTTCACAAACCGCTCGTGCCTCTTTTTTGTGTGTAGTGACGTTGTTTTATCACAGTTACCTTGAAAATAGCACGTTCAGCACTTGATAGTTACTCATACGCCATGTCACCTAGCCATGACATTTCAACTGAAAAATATGTACGTCGTTATTCTTATATTTTATACATTAGCATTGGTAAATGTGAAACATTGGTTAGTAATCGATAAGTAGCACGTTCCATTGACATTGAAATTGCGTGCAAAATTGCCAATGAAATATTAATTTATGACACCGACAAACTGACGGAAAGCCTACAAATCCAAAATGAATAATGTAAAAGTAATAAGCTAAATGGGATTTCAATAGCTTGAAAGATTTTCCGAAAAAAATTGCGTGCCTAAAGTATATAAATTTACTAACAAATTTTCCATTTAAATAGCAAAGTGAAATTTAGCCAAAAATGTGCGCTTTCGCTTAGTGAGCTTCTCTTGCCGGGCATTATACTGCTCAACGGAGCTTATATCCTGCGATCTGCAAGGGGAGGGAAGTAGTTGTCGTCTTCGTAGAATGTGCAAAACATCTACGTGTTGCTCGTGTCCTTGTTATCGATCATCAAATGGCTAAGTGTCTCGCCTTTTGAGTAACGCACTAATATTGGGACAATAATTTCTCCTTCAGGATGAGACATACAGCATAAATTTAATTGATATAGTGATAGTCAAAATTGGGGCTTCTTTCAGTTCTCACTATGAACTTTCCAACTAGGATATTCACTACGGTTTGAATTCAAATGGAGATTTGATGTGATCTTACGAGTTATATTGTTTTAGGAGCACTTTTTTTAAAGAAACACATATAACTTAAATTGCGACCTTTGCCTATTAATTCATATTGTAAAGGTATATAGAAAAAATTATAAAGTAGCCTCCGAAGAAGGCGGCTCAATTGACCACGATCAGAAAGGGAGTTATCCGTATGTTGTTGTTGTTGTAGCGATAAGGTTGCTTCACGAAGGATTTGGGGAGTCTTATCGATGTGATGGTCCCTTGCCGGATACAGGCCCGGTACGCTCCGGTACCACAACACCATTAAGGTGCTAGCCCGACCATCTCGGGAACGATTTATGTGGCCACATTAAACCTTCAGACCATTCCCTCCCTCCACACCCTCAATTTCCATGAGGAGCTCAGGGTCGCCAGAGCCTCGTCTATTAGTGAAACAGGATTCGCCGCGGATAGATGGGGGTGACAATAGGGTTTGAAGAAACTATATATTGCGCTGCCAACCTGAAGGGTTGCGCTACACAGCCCCTTGAATCTGGTATTTTAGTCCCCTCTTAAGACAAGCATACCTACCGCGGGTATATTCTGATCCCTAACCCGCTGGGGGAGTTATCCTCCTTGCAGTAGTTTATGCTTTGTTCTTTGCCACCAGGTATGCAGGTGAAATATGCTATTACAGTGCAGCCGACGGGATACTGCTTAGTAAGATACGGATAACTTATCTTACTAAGCAGTATCCCGTCGGCTGCATTGTAATAGCATATTTCATCGGCATACCTGGTGGCAAAGAACAAAGCATAAACAACTGCAAGGAGGATCAGTGTCTCGGAGCAGCTTGAGCGTATACTATACGGCCATAATAGTATAGCGTCATCAATAACAGGAAGAACTGACTACTTGATTCCATATCTGCGCTTCGAAGGGGCACTTGGTGGGTTGGCACATGAATGCCAAACTCCAGACGAGGCTACACACGTATACAGCGAAGGCCCAAAAGTACAGGAAGGAGTGGTCCGCAGACTGCCAGATCACCTTGTACTCACAAAGTCACTTCTATCATTAAAAAGAGACGACTGTAGACTTATGACCGGTATTCTGACTGGGCAATGCCTTCTGGCATCACACGCCTTTAAATTCGAGTTGGTCAGTGATACCACATGTAGGAAACGATCGAGCAAGTTTTATGCTTCCCAGGCTATAGACTCCAGATAAAAGGAATGATACAGCAGTCAGATATAGAAGCAGCATAGGTTCAAGAAAGCTTCTGGTATTTGGCAAGAGGATGCAGTTCTTTTATAAGATAGATCCTGATTTTGGTTAGGATTTTTCAGTTTGTTGTTGGTTGAACAAATTTCTGGTAGAGCCAGAGGCTCCATTACCCTATGTGAGGTCCTTATGGTCCCACTTAAACTAATTAACTTAGTCGAGTTATACTCAGCTGAGCAGAGCTCACGGAGTAGATTAATCTTTTTCGCATAACAGTAATCCGTAACGGCATAAACTAGTCGAGATATATATAAACATCTATATATCAAAATTATCTGCGCGAAAAAAGAAATTCATTTAGCCATGCCCGTCCGTCCGTCCGTCCATAAACACGATAACTTGAGGAAATTTTGAGGTATCTTAATAAAATTTGGTATGTAAGTTCCTTGGTATTCATCTCAGATCGCTGTCTAAAATGAACGAAATCGGACTATAACGCCCACTTTTTCGATATCGAAAATTTCGAAAAACCGAAAAAGTGCTCTAATTCATTACCAAAGACGGATAAAGTGATGAAACTTGGTAGGTGGGTTGACCTTATGACGCAGAATAGAAAATTAGTAAAATTTTAGACAGAGACAACAAATTGAATATCTTTACAGTATATAAGTAAATTATGTCAAAATGAAACTTCTGTAATAATATGGTACAACAAAATACAAAAATAAAAGAAAATTTCAAAATGGGCGCCGCTCCGCCCTTTTTCATTTAATTTGTCTAGAATACTTTTAATGCCATAAGCGGAACACAAATTTACCAATCCTTGTGAAATTTGGTAAGGGCATAGCTTCTTAGCCTTTAACTGTTTCCTGTGAAAATGGACGAAATCGGTTGAAGCCACGCCCAGTTTTTATACACAGTCGATCGTGTGTCCTTCCTCTTTGCCTCTAACACGTTAAGTTGAGCAAAAATCGATATATCTTTACAAAACTTAGTTCACGTACTTATCTGAACACGCTTTATCTTGGGGCTAAAAATGGGCTAAATCCAACTATGACCACGCGATATCGAAAATTTCGAAAAATTAAAAAATGCCATAATTCTATAACAAATACGAAAAAAGGGATGAAACATGGTAATTGGATTGGTTTTTTGACGCAAAATATAACTTTGGAAAAAACTTTGTAAAATGGGTGTGACACCTACCATATTAAGTAGAAGAAAATGAAAAAGTTCTGCAGGATGAAATCAAAAGCCCTTGGAATCATGACAGGTATACTGTTCGTGGTATTACATATATAAATAAATTAGCGGTACCCGACAGATGATGTTCTGCGTCACCCTAGTCCATATTTTGGTCGATCTCGAAAACGCCTTCACATATATAACTAAGGGCCACTCCTTTTTAAAACAGCCACTAATACCTTTAGTTTGATACCCATATCGTACAAACACATTCTAGAGTCACCCCTGGTCCACCTTTATGGAGATATCCCGAAATGGCGTCCACCTATAGAACTATGGCTCAATCCCTTTTAAAATACTCTTTAATACCTTCCATTTGATACCCATGTCATACAAACACATTCCAGTGTTACCCTGGGTTCATTTTCTTACATGGTTATTTTCCCTTATTTTGTTTATAAAGCACTCAGCTGAGTATGTAATGTCCGGTTACACCCGAACTTAGCATTCCTTACTTGTTTTGTTTGAATTTATTTTACAAGAAAGACAGCAAATGGTTTAACCTTGGTTCAGCGTAATACGGATGACTAAAATGAGGACCAACTTCCGGGAGTTAAGTGGCTGAGAATAATCCGGCAGTAGGCATAACTGATGTAGACTTCATAATAAGATTCGAAGGCTCAGCCTATTGCCAGAGAGTTATAGTGCTGGTACGAACTTGACTCATATCCGGCAAAGGGCCGGCAGGGGTAACAACAGGAGGCTAAAGAGCAGTCCATTTTATAGGAAGTCACGGACTACCATCTTTATGACTTTTAAAGTTCGAACGGATCGCCGTGGAAATGTCGATCGATCAATATTTTGATCGATTCTTATTACTGTTGAACGAAACGAAGAGAAACGTAAAGAGTTCACACACTTTAAGAACATGTGACTTGAGGGAATACAAAGACATATTTCAAAACATGTATCACTGTGTAGCTCACTGCATTAGAGCACTCAATACCTGCAGAAGGGCGAGTTATTTTTATTTTTCTAGTTCTAGTGTAGGCTTTTTTGTACCTTTATATTAAGTCGCTTTCATGTTTGTCCCCTCATTTCCATACGAATTTTTGACCCACGGAAAAGTCTTTTTCGGTAACTTCCCGTTGAGCTAGACACTTGATACTTAGAGCATAGTTCAGATCTGGGAGACATTACAATGCACCTAAAAAAAAAAATCCGCTAGGTGGCGCACGGATCGAGATATACAGAAAATTAATTTTAAAATGGAAATTTTGCGATCGACTTTTAACTAACTTCTCGGTGATCCAGAGACTTTAAACTTAACACATAATTTGCGAGTCGGTGGCACTACAATTCGTGGAAAACAAAATGCCGCCAGGTGGCAGACGAATAGAGATAAACGAAAATCCCTGACAATCCCTAAAAAAAACGCAGGGAATCTTACGATCAATTTTTAAGTAACTTCCCGGTGAGCTAGAGGCCTGAAACTTGGGCCGTGAGTCAGAACCCGGTGACAGTGCAATACTTGACTTAAAAAAAATTCGCTAGGTCTCGCATGGATCGAGATATTAAGAAAAGTAGTTTTGATTTTCTAATCTTTCAATCCATTTTTAACTAACTTTCCGGTGACCTAGAGACTTGAAACTTGGCACACAGCTTGAGGCTTGGTGGCAATATAAAACAGAATTCCGCTAGGTGGCGCGCTAAGTGAGATAACTACAAATCCTTGAAAAACGAGGGGAATCTTGCAATCGATTTTTTAGTAACTTCCCGGTGAGCTGGAGATATGAAACTTGAGCAGTGAGTCATAACCAGGTGACAATATTTTATCAAAAAAATTCGCTAGGTGGCGCATGAATCGAGATATTAAGAAAATTATTTTTGATTTGGGAATTTTTCAATCCATTTTTAACTAACTCCCCGGTTACCTAGAAACTTGTAACTTAGCACATAATTTGCTAGTCGATGGCACTACAATTCGTATACAACAAAATGCCGCCAGGTGGCATACGAATCGAGATAAACGAAAATCCCTGAAAAAAGCGCAGGGAATCTTGCGATCAATGTTTATGTAACTTCCCGGTGAGCTAGAGACCTGAAACTTGGGCCGTGAGTCAGAACCCGGTGCAATGCAACATTTGATCAAAAAAATTCGCTAGGTGGCGCACGCGGATCGATATGGTAAGAAAACAAATTTTAATTTGAGAATATTTCAATCCATATTTAACTAACTTCCCGGTTACCTAGAGACCTGAAACTTGGCACTTAGTTAGAGGCCAGGTGACAATACAAACCACAGAAAACAAAGTTCCGCTAGGTGATGCGCTGGTCAAGATAACTGTAAATCCTTTAAAAACGGGGGGAATCTTGCGATCGATTTTTAAGTAACTTCCCGGTGAGCTAGAGACCTGAAACTTGGGCCGTGAGTCAGAACCCGGTGGCAGTGCAATATTTGGTCAAAAAAATTTCGCTAGGTGGCGCATGGATTGAGATGTTAAAAGAATTAGATTTGATTTGGGAATCTTTCAATCCATTTTTAACTAACTTCCCGGTTACTTAGGACTTGAAACTTGGCACTAAGTTAGAGGCCCAGTGACAATACAACTTATAGAAAACAAATTTCCGCTAGGTAACGCGCTAGTCAAGATAACTGCAAATCCTTGAAAAACGGGGGGAATCTTGCAATCGATTTTTAAGTAACTTCCTGGTGGGCTAGAGACTTGAATCTTGGGCCGCGAGTCAGAACCCAAAATTCCAAATGCCTTTTTGAAGGCAGCACTAAAAAATTGAAAATAAAAAGATGATAAAAAAATTTTAAGGACTACCTTTATTTAAACGGACCAAAAACTAGAAGGCAATTTTTCCTTTAGTACAGACATAATCTTATTGAATTATGACTAAAAAACTTTAGCGATAGCTCTTGTAAAAGAATTTTAGGATTTAAAATTATAAAGGCAGAGCGCGTGCTTAAATTTTAAATAATAATTAGTTAATCCCAAGTACATGGTTTGCCTTAAATTGAAAGATTGTGCTCCACCTTTATAGTTTTAAATCCCAAGATTCTTTTACAAGAACTATTGCTAAAGTTTTTTAGTCAAAATTCAACAAGATTATGTCTGTATTAAAGGAAAAATTGTCTACTATTTTTTGGTCCATTTATATAAAGTAGTCTTAAAATTTTTTTATCACCTTTTTATTCTGATTTTTATTACTAAAACCAGCTCTTCCCACTAGCTATAAGATAGGTGTAATCTAAAGCTTAAACTAAGTTTGATTTTGCCATTAATGTATTAGTACAGAAAAGTTTAAGATTTATGCTCAAAGTTTTTTTTCGTAACGGGCGTTCAAAGCTTCAGTTCAATTCTTGTTATTGGTTGTTTCGTTCAAGCCTATTTATTGCACGCTATGATTTGATAATAATCAACATAATTTAACACCGAGTTTCAAATGGTAGCATGGCCAAAACTGCCTATCCGAAATACCCGCAATATAACAGCAAACACAGTGAAAGTATCAATGGAATCCCTGAACTACAAGTAAATATGTTATAATATGTTTTTTATTGCAAATTTGTTACCGCTCATTGACCTAATGACCCTCATTGCTGCAGTTCATTGTTCAAAAGCTTGTGACAATTGCACAATATTTCACATTTATTCTTCAACAATTTTTACTAACTGCTCAACAACGAAAAATGTCTTCTTGTTTTCTAGCAAAAGCAAAAATTTCTAAATAAATTCTTAAGATTCTTGACTATTTTCCCTTAACTTGACCTTTTATGCTATATTCACTAATACACACTCGCTGGATATTGCCTTGTATACTTACTTGTCTTTGTGTCTTTTCTACATTTTCACAGTTTTCGGTTTTCTTTTGCCAACAATTGTCATTTATTTTCAATTACTCTGTGTACAGTGGTACACAAAAAAATTTTGTGAAATTTTCTTGTACACATTTACATTGCAATCAATATTTGTACTATTGACCTTTTGTGTTATTGTGTTTTTTTTTTTTTTCTTTTTACAGTAATTTATTAGTTACAAATTTTCAACTTATTCGTGTTTAATTTTTAGGTCAACCTTTTTATTATTTCCTTTTTGTGCTTGTATTTCATTATTGACAGGCACGGAATGTTTTGATTCGCAACGCGTTGGAAATACTGCAGTTTAATGTGACAGTACCCTGCAAAAATCGCGAGTAATCCATGCATGCATGCATGGAGTACTCGCTATGGACAAAGCGATTGCCCCAAAATTAACCACAATTCATACAAAAAATATGGTCCTATTAACAGTGCGATGTCCTAGGATCGGTACATATACTCCAGCTCCGCATTACATCAGAGTAATCCATGGAGTACTCACAGTCCAATAAACATCTTGTAGTGATTACAATCGTTAAAAACGAGCAATGATCGGCTTACAATATGTTCGTGTAGAAATATGAGTTGGCCCATTGTTGCATTACAGTGGAGTATAATGGTAAGTACTCCAGTGGACCACATGATCCAACGATTTTTGCAGGGTATGACTTATTTACTTATATATAATAAACATATACAAATATAGCTGTACATAGAAATACAAATTCTGTGCAAGTAGTGTCCGTATTAAGAGCAATTTCCGTTTTTACTTTTAATGAAAATTTCATTTGCATGTAAACGTCAATAATGCTTATTAATTATTTTATTGTAATTGAGTGTTTTATTCACGCTTTCATTTTTATATGCAGTATGTATTTGTACAAAAAAAAACGTCAACTTTGACGTCGTTTGCAATGACATAAGGAAGTCAAGATAGTTATAGACTTCTTAACTCTTTATCCCATACTCATATTCCACGTGATTCACTAACCAACTCAGAAGGGGAGCACAAAAATCAGATGACATCAAATTCTACATTTAAATTTAACAAAATTATTGAAAAATAATGATCTTGACTTGTGTTTTTAATACAAGATATGAGTCCTGGGAATTCAGGTAGTGATAGAACTTTTGGAAAAAGTATCGATACCGGTAATA
Organism: Eurosta solidaginis; assembly: GCF_040869045.1. Lineage (NCBI taxonomy): Eukaryota > Metazoa > Arthropoda > Insecta > Diptera > Tephritidae > Eurosta > Eurosta solidaginis. Next base: position 265,438,390 of record NC_090320.1, read on the forward strand.
ATAACAATAATACCCAATGGATTAATACCCTCCAAAGCCCGCCCGATCGGCGCGAGGGGCACATCCGCATGACGCACGGATTCGTTTTTGTTTTTGCCGAGTTGTTAATGGGCGGAGGTTTGTTAAGCGTCGAGATCTCAAACTGCTCAGCTACAGAATAAAAATCATCAGCTAGGTACTATACATAACAGTTACAAATTACATAACAGTTAGAAATTATACTTATACATTCGATTGTTTTTTTTTTTTTTTTTTTTTTTTTTTTTTTTTGTTACGAGTTAAGATAGGATAAGATAGTTTTCTTTATGGCAAAAAGTGAATCCGTTATATCAAATAAATTAGAATGAATGTTAAAATTATGACACAAACACCTAAAAGGTTCATTCATTTAGAAGTTAGTTCTACAATGCCTCAAAAGAACTCGTGATTAGACGTTAAAGTTTATTTCGTTTAAAAGAATTGGACCAGAAATCGATCCATTCAGGAGCTTAGTCAAAAATATAACGCCTAGCATTTCTCTACGACTTGCAAGAGTTGGAAGATTGATAAGCTTCAACCAACTAGTATAAGGCGGAAGATTATAAGCAGAGTTCCACTGAAAATTCCTTGTAGAGTAAACTAGAAATTGCTTTGTATTGATTCAAGTCTATCTGCATGAACTCGATATTGTGGATTTCAGACTATATATCCCGATACTAGAACGGTCTAACTAAAGTGATCAAAAGCGCTTTAGTTACATAAGGTCACTAAATTCTTTAGACCATCGTTTCACGAATGATAGAACACCTCTAGCCTTATTGACAGTAGCATCAATATGAAGTTTGAAACTAAGTTTAGGATCTATCGTGACTATTAAGTTCACAAAATAGTTTACTGATAGAAGGTAAAAATTATTAATCACGTAAGAGGCTGCTGGCAAAGATCTTCTAGAGAGGGACATGAATTCGCATTTATTGAGGTTCAGCGGCATTGAATTTACGTTGCACCAATTAACTAGGCAGTTTAAATCCGCTTGAAGCAAGGGGCGTTCTTCGATAGACGCATAAGACCTAATAAGTTTTATATCATCAGCATACCTTCAGATTTTGGAATATTTTATAGTGGTACAAATATCAGTAATAAATAGCAAGAACAGAATTGGATCAAGGTGACTGCCCTGTGGAACGCCAGAGGGAACACGGATGACATTTGAAAGAGAATTTTTAAAAATAACTTTTTGCGTTCGACCGCAGAGATACGACGAAATACACTGGGTGAGACCAGGTTGGAAGCCAAGCCGATCCAGCTTGTAGATAAGTAAGGAGTGGGATACTTTATCAAATGCTTTACTGAAATCAGTGTAAATAACATCGGTGTGAAGGTTTTCTCTAAATCCATTAGAAACTTGAGTAGTGAATTCAAGTAGATTTGTAATGGTAGATTTTCCTTTACAGAATCCGTGTTGCGGTTCTGCAGTCAAAGTAGAAATGGAAAATGTTAGCTCATTGGCAACGATATCTTCAAATAACTTTGCGATGGCCGACAACTTTGCTATTCATCGATAGTTTTCTAAACACGACCAACAACCACCTTTGTGCAGGGGTATGAGAAAAGATTCCTTCCAAGCAGAAGGAAAAATTCCACGTTTTAGGGACAGATTAAATAAATCAGTTAGAGGCTGATAAATGTGTTCAGCGCATTTTCTAAGGAAACAAGTGGGAATTAAATCAGGACCGTACTTGTAAGATTCCTTCAAAGACGTTAAATATGAAAAAACTTGATCAGGAGATATAGCTGGAATATTAATTTTGTTAAGTGAGTTAAGTTGAAATGGATGTTCATTTGGAAAAGAATTCACTTCAGTGGAATAGTTGGACTTGAAAATTTTGCGAAGAAGTTAGCAATATCTTGATCGTCGCTAGACAGATCATCCTGGTATTTTAAATCAGAGGGAAAGCCTTTAACTGTACGTTTAGAGTTCACGAAATCATAGAAGTCCTTCGGATTGCAAGTTAATTTCCTTTTCATCTTACAGATGTACGTATTATGGCACTAGTCGTATAAATACGCGGATCAGAGCATCGATGCTAATACTCATACTCAGTAAAAGGTATTGATTATACTGGATCCAAGTGAATACTTCAGAACTTTTACCAAAAGTAAAGAAACTTTTTTTAAAATAAGAGAGTATGTTTTGAATTTAATAGAAAACCAATAAGGAAGTTTAAATTTGGACAAAACCGAGCATTATATACGCATTTGTGTGCTCTTACATATATTTTAAGTATACATTTAAAGCGAAACGCCACGAACATTAAATTATTTAAAATATTTTTGATCGACACCAATTGTATTGTTTATGCCTGAACGGATTGTGTCGGACGGGTGCTCTTTATACCCCTTCGGGTGCTGTCCGACAGATCCTTTTTCTGCTCTTCTTTATGCCATTACTGCTACTATTCAACACTATCTCTTTGTACCGCAATGGATACTGTCGGATATGTCCTCTTAGTATCGCAATAGTTACTGTCCGATAGGCCCTCTAGTGCCTTAATTGGCATTGTACAACAAGTACACTTTCTATCCAAATCGGAACTACAAATTAGCAATTCAACATTTTTTGAAACATTACTACAATATTTTAAAATTTTTTTCGTATGGTCCTAGTAATTTGGGTTCGGTATAGATCTTCGCATTTTTTTTTAATGATTTGTCTCAAAACATAAAATTTTTTTTTATTTCTCCGATATGTCGCGGTTGTTTTATTGTTATTTAAAATTGGCTACATAAATTTCAAGCTGACTAATCCCTACTGCGCACACAAACGACTAGAGTGGATCAATTACGGTCCAATATAAGGAAGTTAAATCAATTACATTCCAGTCTCTTTAGCTATCAATCGCACAATATTTTGCAGGGTAGTATAAGCCAAACTCGATATCAGTTAATACTAGTATTCAAATTGATCATGTGTTAGAAATCTGTTGAAGTATAATCGGTTGATTTTTTTTTTGGCAAACGTTAAAATTAATGTAACAATGCATCCGTGAAACAGATTCTACCTCTTTGACTAAGATTTAAATTACTTTTTAAAGGGCTTCACTTAAAGTACTGTGGCAAGATATTCAAACAAATTTTCAAGAACTAAGAAGTATGCTACAGGAAGGTTTGGGTTAGGCAACTTATATCATTGGTTATACAACGCAGTCCACCCATCGATGCTAACGCATAGCAGTCTTATCTGGTTGAAGGCGCTAAAATATAAAAGCAACCGATTGGTAACCTTATTGGTGACAACATAAATAAATAAATAAATGGCGAACACGAAGGCAAATCTTATCTTCCTTCAGCTGTCTTTCAAATCTCAGTAGATATCTCCCTATAGATATCTTTCCTGTAGGCAAAAACAACTTCATTTATTTCCATGACATATCCTAGGGAACGAAGCCTTTGTGCTTGCATTCGTTACACTATGTTCACATTTACCTCTTTCAACTGACTCCGTTGGTATATTTACCATGAGTATGATAAACGAAATCAGTTCCTTATACTTATTAGGTCTGAACACGCACTGAGACGGTCCAATAAATTTGCCGACTTTGGCGATGAGCCAGCATTTTAAGCTCCCTTCCGCCGTTCTACCGTGTGCTTGTCTTTATACTCAGCTGAGGAGAGCCCACAAACAAAAATAAGAGAAAATTTCAAAATGGGCGTGGATCCGCACTTTTTCATTCAATTTTTCTAGAATACTTTTAAAGCCATAAGTCGAACAAAAACTTACCAATCCTTGTGAAATATGGTAAGAGCATAGCTTCTATGACGATAATTGTTTTTTGTGAAAATGATCGAAATCTGTTGAAGCCACGCCATGTTTTTATACACAGTCGACCGTCTGTGAAAAAGTTCTGCAGGGTGAAATCAAAAGCCCTTGGAATCATGGCAGGAATACTGTTCGTGGTATTACATATACAATTAATAAATTAGCGGTACCCGACAGATGATGTTTTGTGTCACTATGGTTCACATTTTGGTCGATATCTAGAAAACGCCTTAACGCATACAACTTAGGGCTACTCCCTTTTAAAATACTCATTAACACCTTTCATTTAATAGCCATATCGTACAAACACATTCCCGAGTCACCCCTGGTCCACCTTTATGGCGATATCTCTAAAAGGCGTCCACCTATAGAACTAAGGCCCACTCCCTTCTAAAATTATCATTAACACCTTTCCTTTGATACCCCTATCGTACAAACACATTCCAGAGTCACCCCTGGTCAACCCTTAAGCGATTTCTCGAAAAAGCGTCCACCTATAGAACTATGGCCCACTCCCTTTTAAAATACTTTTTACTACCTTCCATTTGATACCCATGTCATACAAACACATTCCAGGGTTTCCCTAGGTTTATTTTCCCTTATTTTGTCTCCAAAGATCTCAGCTGAGAATGTAATGTTCAGTTACTCACGAACTTAGCCTTCCTTACTTGTTCTTTATCATATTATTCGTCTCCGAAGTTGCGTTACGTCCAACGCACAATATAGGTTGGGTTAGCGAAAAAGGAAAAATTAAGTTGTGGCTGACTTACAGCTGAAGTCGAAAGATTTCCTATCCAGGAACCTTCCCCTTGTGAGAGTCTTTGCACCTAAATAAGCAATTATACTTTTCCACAATATGATAGTTATTGCAAGATATATCAAAACTTCTTTGGCTATAAAGGCATTGGAAAAGAGGAATACTATTATAGGCGCCTTAAAGAGATTTCAATATTCATCTATATCAATTATGTGGAAAAAGAGGCCTACGTACCAAATACTCATGACGTTCTATGTGTAAATATGTGGGTGTGCGTTATGGAAATTAATGCAGTAAGTTAACTTGAGCTCGCAAGTTTCGCCACAACAGAGGTAATTTTACCAGACTGGGTTGATAGGGCTCATATCACATACTTTTATGGTGCTTTTTGCCAGAACTTAACGTAGCTATATCGACAACCAGTTATTGTTTTATTACCTTTCTATTAAGCTTTAGCGAGCTTTATCGTTGAGTTATTTGTTTGGCATCGCCTTGTTATCGCTTAGTCTTCGACTTCTAATTGGTTTCTTACCGGCTTGTTAAAGGACTGGTTACAGATACAATTACATGATTACATCGATTTTATATTGAAATTTTATCGGTATATGTATTTCATAACAAGCCAACAAATTATCCAAAACAAAGATATAACACGTTGATAAAAATTGTTCAGCCTCGATAAGTAATCGATAACTTAGCGATATAAAATCGATAATTTTTTATTAACAATTTTTCGAAAGATAATCGATAAATTTTCGATAGTAAACCGATAAAACTTCGCTAAAAAGGGCAAATGCTGTTACAATCTTTGGTATCGATGGCTAGTTTATAACATAAATATTGTGATGAATATTAGCTACACTAAGGGATACTATCATCCCTAAGCCGATACTAAGCATTCACTTGTATCTACATAAACAAATCAGTCAATATGTCTACACATATGTACGTACACGCAGCGGAGAGAAACACACAAACACATGCATCTTATCTGAGATGCTCACAAAAGTAGGCAATCATTTGTGCAAGTATCACTCACGTATACACGCGCATATGAGAAGCTATAAACGTAGTTTATAGCTGGTAGCTAAGTAGTAAATTCTAGAAATGCCCAGAAGTATGCGAACGAGGAAATAGAAGAGTATAAAAGAGCGCAAGCTGAGCAATCATGGCATCAGTTTGATTTAAGCAAGCTATTGGTTGTGAAGGATCAGTGTTATTGTGAAGTACTTTAATAAAGGCCATTTTGTATTATTGAATATTGGAGTCATTTATTCAACAGGTTAGCGACACGAACGTTAGTAGAAGGTGTGAAATAAGCGGAATTGCACTAAATTCGTTACAATATGAATTTTGTTCAATTAGAAACACATTTTTTTACCTAGCAATGGCTTTGCAGGAAAAGCTTATCAGCTGCTAACGGATTCCGTTTGGACTTTTTATGTGAATGTAGGGCATCTTCTGTCACTTTGTTGAAAATATTAAAAAGTAGTGAAAATATTAAACAGGTTGGGATAAATCTTTCAGGACGTATATCACGTCATGTATTTATGTTATTTTTATTGTAAAAAAGCCGAGTTCATAGTACGTAGTCCTCAACTTGTCATCATCACATAGTTTAAATGCTGAATATTTTTGAGTTGACAACATTGAAGCCCACAAACTATCTTGCCTTTGCATGGCTTAATATAGCATAAGTTGCAAAATATTTCAGCTCATATATTTCTTATGGCCATTAGTTGCTTAATTCTTAGTTATTTCAATTAGTTTTTACTTAAACATTTTAAATTGCCATTTTATTAGATAGAAGTTTGCTATTTATTTGAACTTCATCTTCCACGTATTGTCGTTATTATATTTTCCAAGAACTTCCATTACCGTTCTTCATTATACAATTTCTTTCATGATTTAAAAGTTTCGTTGAATATTCTTGAAAATGATTGTGCCATGGGCAACGAGCTTCTCATCGAATTTCTAACTAGAAAATGCAAATTGTATTATCTTTTAATTTTACGCTTCCTTCAAACGTATTTCTGTTGAACCTTTATCTGCCAAGTCGTCCTCAATAGAGATACAAATGTCCATGGCAATTATGCTTTGCGCTCTAGTGGTAATGGCGAACATTCCAATAGGTAGTTTTTCTTCTTGTTCTCAGTGACAGTATGTTTGTTACTGCAATACATTCAAATTTCGTGATCAGCAGATGGACTTTCAGAAATATTAAATTTGCACTAAAATTTTTAAATTATTTCAAATTTTATTCGTTTTTTTCTTTGACTTATTTATTTTAAAACACATTTGTACTTTGTTAAAAATATATTTAAAAATGTTGATAGATTTTTTGCCTTCATTTTAATTTAGTAAGATTATTTATAGAATTTTAATGAAGTTTTTGGTTGAAGCTTTCTCTTGCATTTATTTCAGTGTTCATTTAAGCTTTTTGCTTTTTAAATATTTTTTAATCCATCGTTATTTACTGTTTAAGCCGCCTCCTTAATAATTTATACGGCGGCGAAATCCTTATGCGCAGCCGTGCGCGGCGAATGGAAAGGCGCCAACGCGCATACACTACCATCGTCAACAATTATATATGGCATTCGTCAGTCAAGCATTATTAGCCGGCAATCGCGGACGCGCTCCCTCTATATACATTTTTTTTCTAATCCTTTGAATTTTTGAATATTTAAATCCGAAGCTGAAGTTGTTAACGCGTTAAGTGTTTAATTATTAAATTATAAATAAAAACAAAGAATTTATAACGTTTTTAAAGTAAAACGATAAACCCTTTTAATTGGAAGTGCTAAGTGTAGCGAAGAAAGACCAGAGTTGTTCATGGTCCTTCGCAGCCATCTTTGGCCCAACCCCTAAAATTATAATTAAAACAAGAATTAAATTAAAATCGAATTTTCGTTCGTTTGAAAAATAAATAAAAATTTTTTAAAACAAAACATACAAAAGTGGAGACACAGTGAATAAAAACTGAGTGAGAGAATTGAACATATTCAAAAAAAATTGCGAAAAAAAAAAAAAATTTTAAGATCTTTAAAACACAAAAAAAAAAAGTTTTTGATAATTGTGGGTGCAATCATCAGACAAACATATATTAATCAAACACTTAAATACACAGAAAAATTGTTTTTTAAAAGAGAGAAGAAATTTTTGAAACTGAAAACATAAAAAAAAAAAAAAAAAATTTTTAAATCATCTTTACCCAGGAGCTGAGCAGCAGCATCATCAAGAAGCAGACCAACAACAACAATATCAGCAGCATAAGAATACAGGAATCGGTGAGTAGGCAGTTTTTTATTTTTCATAAAAAATATATTAAAAATAATAAAACCTTTTTTCCACAAAAGTTATATTATTTTGTGTAAACTGCAAAAACATATATATATATCCACATATATACTTGAATATTGCGGAAATTTTCTTACCGTTGGTTTTACTGCAACTTTTTTGCAACCAAAAATTGGTAGAAAATATTCCGCTATACCGATAGGCAAAATCCGCCAATTATATATATATATATATGTATACATATTTCTAGTGGTATTTAACCAACAAAAAATTGCAGTTTACTTGCCTACTCAAATCCACTGTGCAAGAACAACATCGGCAACATCTTCTTCTACAGCTGAGTTTACCCCGTTGTTCACACAGAGCGTTGAACTTGTCGATACAGTTCAACTTCTTCCAAGTGATTTTTTCTTGCTTGCCAGCATATACAAAAATCGTAATATTCATACGTACATACTTACATACATGTACAAATAATTTCAAGTTGCTTTTCCAGCAATCATACTTCTCCACTCAGAGAACATCATACGTGTTTACTCACACGTTCAAGTCGCTCTTCCAGCGACATTTTCCCAGCACATAGAGCTACATTAGCAACGAGAGCTGTGTACTGCTGATCAAATTTCTCAACCTCTCTCATATTTGCAATTTTTTCATCTTTCTTTGCTGCACTCTCCCAACAGTGCAATCAAGCGCACTCAGCTTCACAAAGAAACGCGACATTAAAGCGACGAAGAAGCGAATCAAAACAAACTCTTCTGTTTGTAAACATAAACAGAGAAGCTCATCTGATTCACGTGCATACGTTCGCACAAACAAATATATATACATACGTTTGTATATTGCGCGTGTACATTTGTACTTATTCTGGCGTACAAAACTAAGTTTGAGATATTTTCGTCCCTATAGGAACTTTCAAAAAATATCCATACAAACTTCAAGTACATATTATTATTTTCTAATATATACATACCTATATATACCAGTAATTTACAAATACACGTTTATTTCCACACGTATATTTACACGTATATATAAGTGAAAAGTGTTTGTGATTTTTTTTTTAAATTTTATACCTTTTGTTTTTACAAAACAATATAAATCCTATTAAATTCCGAATTTCGCGGATTTAAATCATTTAAGGAACGTCCCGTTGTCCGTGCTTGACTCTATTGTTCAAAAAAAAAAAACACAAACACCGCCACCAATTAAAAATTCCCCTTTTTAAATTTCTGTGGCACGAAGAGTTTTCCATCTTCAAATTTTGCGAACGTTCTCTGAGCGGACACATACTTTATTCGGTTTTTTTGGTGAAAACCCAAAAGCTTGCATAAAATGCCTCGCAGTCCCCCAAAAACGTCCGAAACCGGGACAAAACCAAAAGGTGGCCCAAAGGAAGAAACGGCCAAGGAGAGGTCAACATCCCCCCAGAAATCCAAATCAGTTGACCCATCCGCGCAAAAGTTCATCGCGGAAAGTGACAATCTGATGAGATATTGTGCAAAATTCAACGAAGCACCGATTCAGGATCACACTGAATCGTATCTCATGATAAAGGACAAATCACTAGATGATTATTGGGCACGACTTCAATCGGTTTACGATCTGGTTTTTTCGAAACCAGACGAAAGTTTCCCTGAAGACTTCAAGAGTTCAGTGCAAGGCAAACAATGCGCCTGCCTTGATACGTATGAAGTGACTAAAGCAAAAATTGCCGATCAACTTTCATTGATCAAAATGATGGCAACGCCGAGTCCACCACCCCGCGTGGAACAACCCCCGGCTGAGGCAAATATTTACCTCAAAGTCCCAGCATGCGACACGGAGACCTTTTATGGTGGCTATGAAGAATGGCCCGCTTTTCGTGACATGTTCACAGCGGTGTACATTAACCACCCAAGGCTCTCCCGTGCTCAGAAATTGTACCATCTCCGGTACAAAACGCAAGGCAAAGCCGGCTCCATCGTCAAACAATATGCGTTGAGCGATGATAACTTTGACCTTGCCTGGGAAGCTTTACGGTCACGATACGAAAACAAGCGTATCTTGGTTGACAACCAGATAAAATCCTTACTGACTCTTGCCACTATTCCATCCGAAAATAGTGAGCAACTTCAGAAATTGCAAAATACAATAAACAACTGCCTATCCGTCCTTCACTCCCAAGGAGTTACGACAGACAGTTGGGATCCGATTCTGGTGTACATTTGTTCATCAAAGCTCCCAGAAACAACCCTGTCACTTTGGGAACAGTCTCTCTCTTCTCGAAGAGATCTACCCTCATGGTCACAAATGAACGACTTTCTCACCTCGAGATATGAAGTCGTTGAAAGGGTCAATAGGCTTCAACCAAGCAAACAAAAACCAGTCGCTCATCAAAATCCTACGCAAAACAGGTCCTTCAACAGGACGCAAACCCTTGTGGCAGAATCTAAAAAGGAAACTTGCCAATGTTGCAACTCCCCACACCTTATTAGATTCTGTCCACGATTCAAACGAATGTCTGTGCAAAACCGGACACAATTCATAAAACAAGCTAAGCTGTGTACAAACTGCCTTAGCAGCACTCATATCATCAATGAGTGCACGAGCAAGTGGTCATGTTCGACATGTCATCAACGGCATCACACGCTGTTGCATGCGAGCCCACAAGCTCAACGTTCCACCCCGCGAACGAATGCACCAAACGTGCAGCACACAACTGCTGAGTCAACATCTCCCGTTCGACAAACGCAGAATAGCTCCGATTCTGGCGAGCTACCGTGTTGTTCAAAACACGCACCGGTTCAATCATTGCATGCAGCCAATGATAACCAAATTCTCCTTCCTACTGCTATGGTCGCAGTCGAACACGAAGGGGAATTATTTCAACTGAGAGCCCTTATTGATCAAGGCTCGGAAAGAACTTTCATTTCCTCGAAAGTGCAAAAACGGTTGAAACTTCCATTCGAACATTCAAAGTTCGAAATCTCTGGCATGGGTGGACAAGTCGTACAAAAGTCCTCCAAGCTTTGTCCTTTGACACTGGTTGCATCCAAGGCCATGAAAAGGATAAAGGCTCATGCCATTGTGTTGCCGCAGCTAACAACAAATCTACCAACATCCACCATTAGTCGCAAAATCTGGCAGCAGTTCAAACTCCTTGAGCTCGCTGATCCCAGTTGCCACATACCAGGTCAGACTGACATGGTCATTGGCAGCGACATACTTCCACAAATTCTGCTGGAAGGTATAAAAAAGGTGTGCGGTAGCATACTTGCGCAACAAACCATTTTTGGTTGGATTCTCAGTGGTCCAATAACTGAAAATGTTGTGTCATTCTCGACGCAAGTCCAAGCGTCAAACGAGACACTCAGTTCTCAACTGAGAAAATTTTGGGAAGAGGAGGAAATTCCACAACCTCCACAGATATCCCCCGAGGATCAAGCGTGTGAGCAGATATATGCAACAACCACGACACGTGCACCAAACGGTCGATACATTGTGCGACTTCCATTCAAGGAAGAGTTTCCTGAAAAACTCTCCCTCGGCAAATCCCGCCCGGCTGCTCTGCAGCAGTTTTTCAGCATGGAGCGATCGCTTCAGAAAAAGGGGGAGTTAGGTACAATGTACAACAATGTGTTGCAAGAATATCTCGACCTTGATCACATGGAATCTGCCGACCCATGCGAAATAACTTCGAATGGCAAGGTCTTCTCATTTTACTTGCCACATCATGCGGTAGTCAAACCAGATAAGGTCACCACCAAAGTTCGTGTGGTTTTCAACGCCTCTAAAAAATCTGGGTCAGGAAAATCCCTGAATGACGTGCTATACACTGGTCCAACTCTGCAACCAGATCTCATGCTACTAATTCTACAGTGGCGCATGCATAAGTATGTGTTCAATGGAGATATTGAAAAAATGTACCGTCAGATCCTTATACACGAGGACGACAAAGATTTTCAGCGAATCCTATTTCGCAAATCGGCCAACTCCAATGTTAGCGATTTCAATCTAAAAACGGTTACATTCGGCGTCAATTGTGCACCATATCTCGCTATTCGTACCTTGCATCAACTATCCGATGACACGAAAGCGACATTCCCGTTGGCTGCAACAATTCTCAAGACGCAAACTTATGTCGACGACATCCTATCCGGAAGTCATACCATCGATAACGCCACTGAATCACTCGTTCAAGTGATAAACGCCCTAAAATCAGCTGGTTTCATACTAAAGAAACTAACGGCTAATCACCCGGCCATATTAGAACAGTTTCCGAAGGAGGATCTTCTAGACTCCAACTTCTTAAAATTTGAGAGCACTTCCAATACCAAAACTCTTGGCATTCGATGGAACGCGCTCACGGACAAATTTTCATACACCATTCTGCCGGAACACACCCAAAATGCGGTCACAAAGCGACAAATTTTATCTTCTGTTGCAAAACTTTTTGACCCGGCAGGATGGCTGTCGCCAGTTATGATCCAGGCCAAGATGCTTCTCCAAGAAATCTGGCTGGATGGCAGCAATTGGGATGAAAGCGCCAAACCCGCAACATTATCAAAATGGCAACATTTCGCAGAAAATCTGCCAGCCATTTGCCACATCGAAATCCCTCGATGGGTTAATGTCGTTCCAGGGCAAGACACCCAAATCCACGGGTTCTGTGATGCCTCGGAAAAAGCATATTGCGCAGCGATTTACATCCGCACACATGTGGGCAACCAAATAAAATCTTCTCTTTTGGTTGCGAAAGGCAAAGTTGCCCCCATAAAAACTGTAAGCTTACCCCGCTTAGAGCTATGTGGTGCAGTCCTACTCGCAAAACTGGCTTCAACTGTTCGAAAACAGCTCGACTTACAAGCATGCAACATATTCTTATGGTCAGATTCTGAGATTGTATTAGCCTGGCTAGAAAAATCTCCATCGACCTGGAAGACTTATGTGGCCAACCGTACCTCTCAAATTCGAGAATATCTTCCCAGCGGCACCTGGCGCCATGTATCTAGCCAAGACAACCCTGCTGATCTTGGCACACGTGGTTGCAAGCCGCATGATTTGATAGGTTCATCACTTTGGTGGCACGGACCACAATGGCTTTCTTGCCACATTTCGGCATGGCCAAAGCCGAAAGCAGGTAGCGCTTCTCCACCCGAGAAACGCAAGGTGGAAGCATATCACGCACTCGAGGAAGAGGACGACATTCTTCAACGTTTCTCCTCATACCCTCGAGCTCTCCGTGTGATTGCATACGTGTTCCGCTTTGCGAACAATGCCTGCAACAAATCTAAATCGGTGGCAACAACACATAATCCCCATCTGACGTACAAAGAGTTGCAACATGTGAAAAAGCGGCTTGTGGCAATGGCACAATCTCGCCATTTCGGGGCGGAAAAGAGCGCCTTACAAAACAATATGCCAATAAGCAAAAAGAGTTCCCTTCTGGCTCTTGACCCATTTCTGGATGGATACGGGCTCCTACGTATCGGTGGAAGATTGGAACATTCTACAATGCAGTACAACGAGAAGCATCCAGTAATCCTTCCTCCGGATTCAAGGCTCTGCCAGTTGTATCTGGAGTTTTTACACCGCCTGCTTCTTCATGCAGAAATGCGGTTAATGCTCCAAATGGTGAGGCAAGAGTACTACGTACCAAAACTAAAGCCTCTTATAAAGAAATGCATTTTTCAGTGCAAGTCTTGCACGCTTTTCAAACAGAAAACGCGCACGCAAATAATGGCAGCTCTACCACCTGAGCGCTGCAATTTCTCACTCCCCTTTTCCACAACAGGAGTAGACTTTGCAGGTCCATTCCAAATAAAAGCATCGGTTCTGAGGTCGACCACTATCATAAAAGGGTACGTGGCTGTATTCGTCTGTTTTTCCACAAAGGCAGTACACCTCGAGCTATGCTCGGACCTTACTACTGAAGCCTTTCGAGCAGCATTCGCCCGATTCGTTGGCAGACGAGGTTATCCCTCAAAAATGATGAGCGACAATGGTAAAACGTTCATTGGCGCTCAGCGCGCACTCGAACGCGACTTCGTTAAATTTCTTAACGAATGCTCTGCGGACATTGTACAGAAATATGCCCCTCAGGGAATAAACTGGCAGTATATTCCACCCAGCGCCCCTCATATGGGCGGCTTGTGGGAATCCGCAGTAAAAAGTTTTAAAACCCACCTCAAAAAAACCGCTGCATCCCACAAGTTTACTTTCGAAGAATTCACGACGCTGTTGGTGCGTATTGAAGCAGTTCTCAATTCGAGGCCTCTCACCTCACTATCCCAGGACCCAGCTGACTTCACAGCGCTCACTCCGGGTCACTTCCTTCGAGGTGCACCGCTATTAGCCATTCCTGAGCCAAACGCGGAAGACCTCTCCTGGATAAATCGATGGGAAAAGCTCAAATCGCTTCATCACCAATTCAGTCGACGCTGGAAAGAGGATTATTTGAAGGACCTTCAGAAACGCTATAAATGGCAAACGCCACAGCGAAATCCTCAACCAGGCGACCTCGTCGTAATTAAAGAAGATTCACTCCCACCCACCGAGTGGCGTCTGGGACGAATCGAGAACGTTCGCCACGGACCTGACAACCATGTTCGGGTTGTAGAGGTTCGCACCCAAAATGGGCTTGTCATGCGCCCCTTAGTTAAACTGTGCTTTCTTCCAATGGAGCACTCTTCGAGCACAGCGCTCTAACTTATATACGTTTCCCCTGTATAATTAAATTTCCGTATCATCCGCTGTATCCAACTACTTCTCGTTTCTCTCTCTGCTCTTATGCTTTCAGGACGACACCATCATGGCATCTCGACCAGCATGTCCACTGGCGCCCACAGCAGAGACCGATAACTGCCTCCAGTGTCGGCTCTGCCACCGCTACCACGCTCTGCGGACCTGCCCGGCTTTTAAGGCGATGCGGCCACCGCAGCGTGCTACCGTGGCCAGGGCACAGGGCTATTGCTATAATTGCTTAGCCCTCACGCATACAACGGGTGAATGCGACTCCCGCGGGTCGTGCAAAATGTGCGGTCTGGCGCATCACACCCTCCTGCACAATGGACCGAAAAGTCAACGTGGTCAAGGAAAGGTCCCAACACAGCAAGCATCCCGGAAGCCGAAACCCAGGCCGAAAAAGAAAAAAGAGAGGACACCGACCTGCGCCTGTAGCGCCCAAAAGGCGCATCCTGCATGTAAAACAGCGGCAACCCCCAAACTCGCAAAGACGGCCAAGCGCACGATCGCGCGCACCCCTCAAGGCCTGCAAACGGCGCAATGCCAACGGCGCAATACGAATCGCGCCTTAGATACTACCATCCGCGCCCTGCAGGAACTGCAGAAGGTGCTTACTGGCACCTCCCTGCAGGGCGGGCAGGATGTTTAAGCCGCCTCCTTAATAATTTATACGGCGGCGAAATCCTTATGCGCAGCCGTGCGCGGCGAATGGAAAGGCGCCAACGCGCATACACTACCATCGTCAACAATTATATATGGCATTCGTCAGTCAAGCATTATTAGCCGGCAATCGCGGACGCGCTCCCTCTATATACATTTTTTTTCTAATCCTTTGAATTTTTGAATATTTAAATCCGAAGCTGAAGTTGTTAACGCGTTAAGTGTTTAATTATTAAATTATAAATAAAAACAAAGAATTTATAACGTTTTTAAAGTAAAACGATAAACCCTTTTAATTGGAAGTGCTAAGTGTAGCGAAGAAAGACCAGAGTTGTTCATTTACGTATTCGTTTTTGAATTTTAAATAATTGAATTGTGAGTACAGGGACAACATAGATTTTTTCAACTGTTGGCATGAGCTTAGTCAGCATCAGAATTAGAGGAGGAATGAATAAAATATTTGCAGATAAATATCTTTATAAAAAAATATAGCCGATTTGTACAACATTGTAGTCCTTATAAGTGGCGCAGAGATTTTTATCGCATCGCTTTATTGTGATGCACAGAAAAGGTTCCTCACAGCTCTTCATAGTGGAGTAAAATGGAAAAGGGTTAAGATAGACCTCATGTCTTACCAACGTGAGACCTTTTTATTGTACATCAGATTACAAGCTACATAATATGGTACCAACGATGGTGCACTAAAATGTTTGGCAGGGAACATGCAGCCTTCGTTGGTCCGCCGATCACGCATTTAGATTCGTTGTATGTTTGAAACCGTGAGTTTGAGCCAGGTATTTACGCTAAGCATATTATTTTTAAATGAACTTTTTATAAGTACTCTAATCCCTAGTTGTGTATTTGAGGTTTGCTTTGAACAAACACCTCGATTATTCGAGAAACGAGAAGTGATTCCCTAAATTTAACATCGTTATCGAAAAATGCCATCGAAAAATGCCATCGAAGATAGCACAACGCTGAACAATGTATCAATTAATAAAAAAAATATTTAATTACTGCTCAGTCATATGATTTTCACAGTACGCAGTAACTTTCAACTGATAAGAGCAAAGACAAGACTGCTAATCAAAGCATGGCAAGGAGAGGAAAGTGTCATTGATGTGCGACGCAATACTTATTGACGAGTTATCGGTTAGTTATAGATATGCTAACAAGGAGGTACAAACGAGTTAATTATGTGCTATCGAAGTGTTATAAATTAGCTATCGAGAAGTTATCGAATATTAGTCGAAAATTTGTACATATATTTTCTAAAAGTTATCGAAAAGTAATAATATCGATTTATTGTCGAAAAGTCATCGATTTACTATCGAAAAGTTATGGATATGCAATCAAAATTATATCGACTAGCTATCGGAAAGGAATTGATTTGCTACTATAAAATTACTATTTCATATTGGCTTTTAATCGATTTGTTATCACTCAGAGATTTGATATCGAAAAGCTATCGGCCTTTAATTTGTAACCGACATTTGTTACTGTTATACCGGTTAAAAATAAAATCGATTACACTCCTATGACCCATCGATTACAAGCCGATACGAAATTAATAAGAACTCAACGGTATTAGCTTGACATCGATAAAAGACCGATAATACGGCCATTAGGGTGGTCCTTATTTTTGACTTAAAACAAACGTGCCACCTGTAAACTCACTAATTTCTCAAAAATACTGATTGCGTGGGTTTTTTTTTTTGTCAGGTTTCTAGAGAGCTACCGAAGGTCAAACTTTTGGATAAATTGTAATAACATAATGATGAAAGCGAAAAAAAAACGGAAATTAAATTTTAAATACAGGTTTTCCAACAGGTCTGCAACGTGAAAGAATCATGCGCTACACAAAATTCAATCCTCGGTAGCGACCTCTATATATCATTAAAAAAAAATTGAAAAAAATACTGAAAAAGCTTCTCAGAGAACAGAGTACCCGTATAAAGATTATACACTGAAAGAAAAAGACTGGTAAAGTTAACCGAAATACGGGTCAAATAAATCGAAATGTCTGTCAATTTTTATCCATCGCAACAAGATGTTGAATCAACTGCACACAAATTGTTGTTTCGTAATTGACTGTTTTAGTAGTCAAACGAACAAAATAAGTTGTTGCGACAGCTTTGTACGAAAGTACCTATGTTGCGATATTTGCAAGGCAGATGAGTTTTCACTGAGAACTTTTCTTAGCAGAAATACACTCGGAGTGCTTGTCGAACAGTGCCGAGGGGCGACCCCACTTAGGAAAATTTTCTTCTAATTGAAAACCCTTATTTCTAAAATTTGTATCTTGCTTTGCCCGGGGTGTGAACCCAGGGCCTTCGGTGTGGTAGGCGGAGCACGCTACCATCACTCCACGGCGGACGCCATTACATACGTAAATATGTGCATATATATAGTACACAGCATACATATGTAAGTACAAAGTAGAGAGCGCAGTGAGCGTAAAATTCTCTTTGAAATTTGCTCATGTATTGACTGTTGATCGCTGTTGAAATGACCAGTGAGATCAGTTGTGTTAACAAAAAAATCAGTTAGATTGATTAGGAATCTGTCAATTTTACAGAATTTTGTTAACTTAAGAGTGACAATTTCTCTTCTGTTGAAATGACTAAACTAATTTGTTCGCTTGACAAAGAACCCGGTCGAATTAAGCATAATTCGATAAATTTCACCGAATCTCCGTTAAGTCAAGAAAAACAGAACTGATTTGTTGATTTTACTAGCACCGTTTCTTTTAGTGTAATAAAAGCCATATACCTAAAAGCAAGCTTATTCTCATTTCAGTTGTAGTTTTTTTCACTTTTTTTTTCCTCTGCCTTTCACTTTGCTATTCTCTCTCCTTTTATACGTTCTTATCCTGTTTCTCTCGCCTCACCCGTAACTCTTTTTTAAGTATCCTACCACTCATTTCCCTTAAAGGCTCTCTTCGTAATTTTGTATGCCAAATGCCATCACGTTTTTAGCGTGTACCAAAATTGGCCAGGCTTTCTACTTTAACAATTAAATGCACTATCGGTTTCTGCTGAATTTAATAATTCCTTTGGTAACCACTAGCCTTCTTGAAAGACGGCTACGAAACTTGTATTTTAGTAGTCATTGCTGCAGTGTTGTACTCACTTGTCTCAATCTTGGTTACTCAGCGGCATTAACGTTCATTTGTATGGTGTCGTTGTACATCCAGTCTAACATAAATATTAAAAACTCGCTAAGAACACCTCCTACGTGATTTATAATTCTCGCTTTAACATTCGTAAAATTTTGACAACAAAAGTTAAACATTTTAAAAAATATTAAACTCAAGTCCGCTTGTTTCATGCTTTGCGCCACTCATTATTTACGCAAAAATAAATCAATTATTTTGACACTCTTACAAACACATACATTCAAATTATATACCCAGCTTTATGGCTCAATAGAATTTATTCATGCGCAAGTGTTTTATGTTTGCTGTGTAAATAAATTTAAAGAACGTTACACTTGGCACTGATACCTTACGCTCCCAAGGGTTTCTTGTGTTATTCCCCAATGTGCTTATGTATAAAAATCATTTTATGTTTAGGCCAGTTAGGTTTTTATGCATTTTAGGGCTAACTTATTGTTTTGTTGTTTATTTGCGTTTATTTTGTTACTAATGGGCGTAGGTCTTTTGAAAATTGTGTTATTATTATTTGCGTTACAGTTCGGAAGGTAGAATATTATTGAAATTTTATATGTTTTGAAATGCACACATAGATTAGGGTGGTCTCTTTTTGTGCAAATTTAATTTTTTTTTTTTTTTTTTCAAGTACTGTAGCCGACCTCATTGAGACTAGAGTCTAAGTTGATATATTAAGCATGTTGTTATATTAAAAACCTAACAATTACGCGCAAACATACTTATACGTTTCATCTAAAAAAAAACCAACACCGGCGCATATATGTAACATCTTTTTTTTTGGTATAAAAGAGTTACATTCAATAAAATATACACGTTAAATTAACATGGACGTGCTGAAAGTGAAAATAATGTGGCCTTTTAAATGTCTTACTTATTCTCAGATCATTTTATGTTGCCAAGTTTGCTCCAATCTTTAAAGACAGTGTCCTAAGCTAGGAAAATCCTCCAGAATATTGTACAAATAGTAATAATAGCTGCGATGTATGCCGCATGGATTGAGATCAAGCCTTCCTTCCAATTTTCGGTGCACTGTTCTTTGATTTTTCCTTCAATTTGGCGGGCTTCCTTTGTTCACTGCAGACTGCAAACGGCATCTAAACCAGGTAGGAGCATTTTATATACTATAAAGCTATCATGGTTGAAATAAATTCAAACGGCTTGCACAGCTATTGGCAAGGATCAGTCTTTTACTTGCATACAACTTTGATACTACGACGACATGTTGTCTTGGAAGGTCATTGTGGGGCAAGGAGTGAACAAAGATCACACGGCATTATAGGCGTGTTAAGAAAGCTGGGGTGTACTTGGACTATTCGCATATCCCTCCTGTTTCTATATTGTACTCTGAAGTACTTGTTGGATGGATAGCCATACGAAAAAACGTGTAAACTTGAGCACGTTTTCAAATCTTAAATGTGAGCTTCGAAAGCCTCTTCCGCAACTGCATCACTTGTCATTCTCTACATTCAACTTGTAGGACTAGTGCAGAGAAGCATAAAGTAATTAAAGGCAACTAGACATAATGCTTTGAGTGCAATATGTACGACGGAATAAGTTCTACGTCATCTCACGTTAGGTGCAAAGACTTTTAGGCCTTGAGGAAGTGAAAGGAAATAGGTGGAAGGCGCAATTGTATACACAGATGGATGCAAACGGAAGCGTGTAGAGTTGATTCGGTGACAAGCACATTCCACTAGCCACTATATCACTGTTGTAGCTTTCCTGCGAAGTTGGCGGCTACGATCACAAGCGAGATGCTACAGGAAAACTACGTATATTGTTCACGCGTTAACTTTTACATTGCTCGAATGTTACCGAAGAAAATCTGATTAAATCTTTCAAAGAAAAACCTACCACATTGACAACATACATTAAGCTTTTGGAGAGCCTTTTTGCTGTTATAACAATAAGCAAGAGGGAGAGGGCTTGAATGAAGCGCTGGACTGCACGTGTCATATATCATGTACAGTCTGTTCGTTACAGCCCACTCACATATTAGGTCTGTCGTAGGAATTTCACCAAGAGCGTCAGATCAAAGTTCCAGACTTCATAAATAAACTCAGGTGAGTCCCAGAAAACATATAGTATAAACTTTAAAGAAGACCGAGTTGTTTTATAACCGATTTAGGTCTTAATTTGCGATGGGGTCCATTGCTTGGTAGTCCAAAAACAATTTCTTTTATCACCAGCATGGCAATTTTTATCAAGCTTCGCCAAATATATTCTCTTTTGATTTTTGATAATTAAGAAAAGGAACTTCAAAGAATGTTTTGAACTCAAAGATTTTTCAAAATAATTCGAGACAATTTTTATAAAATTTTGAATTTTTTTTTTCCAATTTTCTAAGTATTTTTGAGTATGCCGTACAGGTTAGGTCAGGTTGGGCCGCATATGACGACCTCACATAGACTGAGAGTATGTAGTGTTACCAGAAGTTTGTTTTAACGACCAAACTCAAAACCCCTATCAAAAACCAGGATCTATGTTATAAAATAACTCCGCCCTCTTGGCAAATACTAGAAGCTTCCTAAGACTTAAGACACTTGCTACTTCTAGATCTGACCGCTGTATCACTCCTAATAGCTAGACTCTTAGCCTGCCAAGTACGGGGCAAGAGCACAGAACGTGCTGGATCGTTTCCTCCTCCAACCAACATTTCCTACATCTGCTATCACTGACCAAAGCTAATTTAAAGTCATGTGACGCCAGAAGGCAGTGCCCAGTCAGAATACCCATCATGAGTCTACAGTCCTCTCTTTTTAATGATAGAAACAACCTACACATAATCTTCGACACTTTGCAGCCCCGCGGTTGAACCCACGCCTCCCCCGCTTGGTCGATCATGTGCACCTCTCGCCTCGCTTAATCTAGCCCAATATAATTGGGACGTCTACGGAGCAAGCTTCAAGGGATGCGCCCTCTTTAGCTAGTTCGTCAGCTTTTTCATTCCCATCTATTCCCATATGCCCTGGGACCCAATATAGATGTATGCTTCTCCCTTTCCCCATTCTCTCCAGAGATTTTAGATGCTGCGCTATGCGAGATTATTGTCTTAATTGCTGCTTGGATTTCAATATAAAAGTTAATACGGTTGAAGCTTGGGATATTTTCTTCCAGGGTTTCTACTGCTTTAGTTACAGCTAATATTTCCGCTGGGAAAACGCCACAGTAATCCCGCAGCCTGTAGGATCTGCTTATTTACGGATCAGCACAGTATACCGCAGACCCTACTCCTTCCACTACTTTGGAACCATCTGTGTACACATGCATCGCCCCGTCCGACATTTGCGCACTCTTGCGCTAACAGCCCACTTCTATTGTGGCCTTAAGATCTCCCTCGAAGCGCATATAGGGAATCAGGTAGTCTGTCCATCTTGTGATTGATGACACTATACTACTATGGCCATTTGGTCGGCGCTCAAGCTGTCCCGAGGCACCGAGTCTGGTTTCAGTTGTTAATGCTATGTTCTTTGCTACCAGGTCTACAGGTGGAATGTGCAGAATTGCATACAGTGCAGCCGTCGGGGTTATTTTCAGGGCTCCCGCAATGCTAAGCATCGATAGTCTGCATAGCCCTCTAATTTATTGAGATATGTTGTTTTTGTGTGGCTTTTCACCAGAATAAGGCTTATAATCGCTGTAAAAACCCAATGAGAAAGAGAGGGCGACAAGCCCCGCGTACACCCTAGCATTCTTTTATATGCATAAAGTGCCGTTGAGGCCTTCTTCACCCTCTCCTCCAAGTTGAGTTTCCATGCCAACTTACTGTCTAGGATGATTCCTAGATATTTTGTGCAAGGTGTCTCCTGTAAAGTCACCCCTCCTAACTTAGGCCTGGACCAATTTGGGATCATGTACCTCTTTGTAAACAAGACCATATCCGTCTTCTCCGCATTTACTTTCAACTCGAAAATAGATGCCCAGGTATGAATATCCCGACGCGTCCGATCCATCAAAGACCTATCCTTGAAAGGCACTTTCCACTTATAACAATTGCAACGTCATCTGCGTAAGCCGTAAGTTTTACGGGTCCCTTAGATATCGAATCGCCTGAGCAGTTGGTTGATGACCAGCGTCCATAGCAGAGGTGCCCTGCGGCGTGCCTCTGCCCACTGATTTCGTGGCCTCGTACAATCCCCATTGTGATGTAATCTTCCTCCAATTTGACATGCAGCCGATCCATCTGATTAAGGCGGGATGTACTTTAATGTAATTAAGACCATCCATAATCGCCCACTTAGAAACATTATTGAAAGCCCCGGCAATGTCCAAGAAGCCTACTAGAGCATACTCCTTATATCAGTACAAGTTAGTTATATTTCGAAATGCATATTGTTTTTGTGCAGGTTTGCTCCGAATCGTGTTAATGCATATTCTTCTATAGGAAGTCCACCTAGGGTTTTTTGTTTTTTTTTTTTTTTTTGCGAGAAAATCTGAAATATCTTCGAGAGAAAATAGCGAAAATCAATCCGAGATCAGAGAGACCTATAACATGTACTTATACATTAAATTAAACGTATTAATTTTTTTTTTTTTAATTTTCTTTTGTATGCCAGTAAAGCAAAGCACCCTAGTATACACAAGCTTATTCATAAAAATTTGTATTAAATATTTAAACAATTACGTATACACCGTGGTGAGGGATCTATATATTTAGCTCGCGAATGAAGTTACGAAATACTGACGTAAAACTTTTAAACGGTAATATTTATAGTTATGTACATTAACCTGGGTCGATTTGTATGGACGCAAGTTAACCGATATCGCGCCATCGATTTTTCGATAGAATTTCGGCTAAGAAAAAAAAAATTCCACTACGCATACCGAAAAAAATAATTTTAGAGCCTGCGAAAAAAATATGGCGAAAGGTTCAATATTTCCACCAAAACACTTCCCAAAACCCAAAAAATATTTTCTTTTTTCAAAAAACTGTCGTAAAAACGTTGGCGATAACAGTTTTTTGAAAAAAAAAAATTTTTTGGGTTTGGGGAATGTTTTGGTCGAACAATTTACCCTTTCGCCATTTTTTTTGCAGGCTCGAAAATTAGTTTTTTTTGGGTTCAGGTAGGGGAACTTTCTTTTCTTGAGCCCAAGCCCTATCGAAAAATCAATAGCGCGATATCGGTTAATAAATCGACCCAATCTAATGTACATACATATGTTGAGCTGCTTAGTTATTCTAGTGTTATTTGAAATAACTGGCATAACCTTAGAGCTTTGACATGATAAACTGTTAAACGACACTGACACGTTTTAAGCAAAAATAAAATTTTTATGACTTTTAAATTCTGGTATTAAGGAGTGTGGAACTTCAGCAATACAATTATTGAATTTCCTTTTTAAATTTTCAAGTTCTTTTGACATTGTTTTGTGTATGGAGTTTTTTTTTCTGTTTTTACTCATCAATGTGGTATTGGCGCCGTTCCTTTTTTGATAAAAAAATTTTCAACATTTTGAAGCAAAAATTAATGGATGAATCCTAACCAAATTTGGAGCATATAAATAAATAAAATAATTAAAAAAAAAATTTTAGTTAAACGGTTTTATTGAAAACAATATTTACATGAAGTAATAATAATACTAAAAGCTAGAAAATAATTAGGTAGGTCCTAGGTACTAGTCATCACACTCCTCATGAATCTAGGGCGTTGATCACAAAATGAAATAATAGCGTTGGACGCGTGAAATTTCTAAAAATGTGAGGCGTACCATAACCTGATTAAGGTTCAGTTGTTCTTTCTTATGACTATCAATAGAAATTTGACGCGTCCAATGCTTTTATTTAAGTGTCTGATCAACGCCCTAGATTGATGAGGAGTGTGATGACTAGTGCCTAGGACCTAACTAATCATTTTCTAACTTTTAGTATTATTATTACTTCATGTAAATATTGTTTTCAATAAAACCGTTTAACTAAACATTTTTTTTTTTTTTTAATTATTTTATTATCAAGTTTTTAGTCTTTATTTAATTGCCTATTATTTTTCATTCTATTTAGTTCATTCTCATTATTACACGGACTCTTTCCTGACAATTTATTACAATCTAAGTCCTCAATACATAATCCTTCCGAAGACTTTACTCGACTCTGTGCCACATATGCTTCTCCCTCCTCCAACTCCAAAATATTTTGATGCCACTTCTACCGGACTACGTAATATTATATGAGCCATCGGACTTCATAGGTCGCTTTCTATTAATGTATGTATTATGTGTTCCAAATATGGACCAAATTGAACCACAAATCTGATTTTTTTTTAATATATCGATCCTTGCGCCACCTAGCGTCGATTTTTTCATAGTTCGCTTTCTATTCTTGTATGTATTATGTGTTCGAAATATGAGCCAAATCGGGCCACAAATAAGATTTTTTGAAATATTTCGATTCATGCGCAACCTATCGGAGTTTTTTCTTATTATTGCATTGTAATCGGGTTCTCAATTATATTCCAAGGTTCAAGCTTGTAGCTTATCGGGAAGTTACTTAAATTTTAATTACAAAATTCTGCCAGCCAGCCTGCAAAGTCATGCTAAAAAAACCGTTTAGAAAATATGTACTTGGCGAGAGAAACTCCTAAAGATTTCAGCCCAAGCTTCTCTTCCAATATGCGTTTCTGCAAAATGGCTGGACACGTTTTATGCCGACTCACAACGGCATCTGCAAGGCAGATGAGTGTTTTTACTGACAAGCTTTTCATGGCAGAAATGCACTCGGAGTGCTTACGGGCGACCCCGTTTAGAAACATTTTCTTCTAATTTTCTAAAATTTTAATGTCGCGTGAAGCATATATTAAAAAAAAAAATATATATATAAGGCGCGATAAGCTCCGAAGAGTTTTTAGGCCGAGCTTCTCTTCCAATTTGCGTCGTGCTCCTTTTTAATTTTTCCTAAAAATTGGCGGGACGGGCCCTACTTGTTTTATGCCGACTCCGAACAGCATGTGCGAGACAGATGCGTTTTCACTGAGAGCTTTTCATGGGAGAAATACACTCGGAGTGCTTGCCAAACACTGCCGAGGGGCGACCCCGCTTAGAAAAATTGTCTTCTAATTGAAAAACCTTATTTCTAAAATTTTGATGTTGCTTTGCCCGGGGTGTGAACCCATTCGTGTGGTAGGCGGAGCACGCTACCATCACACCACGGTGGCCGCGTGCAACATATATTACACTTAAAAAAAATTATGTTGAAATTATGCAAAACGGGTGGGTAACCACGTCCAACGGGAAGTATTAAGACAGCACTGATGACTTTCACTAGTCTTTCTAGGACTAACTTCAATATTACTCATATACTAAATATATTGTGTCTTAAACGCTGAGGTTGTTGGGAACACCAAGGCAGTTTCATTACTCCTCTATGTGTTCCTTTATATTTAGCCGAGGACTTAGTATTTTTGCTGCCTGCAATATCTTCATGCAGTTCGCCACTGTACCACCTTAGGTAGTCGCCCTGGGAATCATGAATAGGACAATTGATATTCCAGAAAAGTTTTCTCTTGCACTTTCGGAAAAAAAAATTCATTCTCTCTTCACGCAGTCCAGGATTCCGAGCCAAAATTCAGGACAGAAATGCTGAGCATCTTGAAGGGCGCTATTTTTTCCAATCAGAGGGGAATCTGCTCTTCAATTCCCTACTCAGTCCAAAGTAGTGGGCAATAATTATTCTCCATCAGATACAAGAAATCCTTCACTAAATTTTATATCCCTCAATAATGGCGTGACTGCACCGATTTTTTTTTGGGATGACCACACTTTGTCTTCATTTATCGCAAAAACAATTTGTTTGCTCCTTTATACAATCCACAGAAGGTAGAACTAAAAGCCAATAATATCAATATCATCAGCATATGCCCGAAATTGAGCTCTCTTAAAGAGCACAAAGCTGCATATATTTCAGTAACTCACGTTCGCTAGAGCTGAGCACTTTCAGATGAAATGGGTGACTGTCTTCTTACAACTATTCCATTTCAGCTCATGCATTTTTCACCCACGTGTAGTCGTGTAATAGTGGATGTGATCCTGCATATATATTTCCTATTCATTTCAATAGAAACTCTGTTTTTTTTCTTTCTGATTGTAGTCAGGTCATGTGTGCTTGATTATCGTTCAGTTATCTGTGGCATACCAATTGCGAAATACGGTTTTCTTGAGATTGGTAATAGATTGGAATGTCACTCTTTACTGATGAAAGTGGCCGGTGCAAGTGATAACCTCAGCGTTTTCAAACGATGCACCGGCCTTTACCAGTTCATCCACCTTTCCATTGCTGTCAATATTGCTGTAATGAGCGTATGGTTCTGTTACACTAATTGATTGCTTTGCATATCCCACCGTAGCTTACTTGATTTTCTAAAAATTATTTGACCTCCCTCTACCTAGTATCTTCGCCTGGAAGACACGAGCTAAGTTTTAAAGAAGGATGTACTTATATTGCTTCTATTATTTGTTCCGAGAAAACCACCGCAATAACATCACAGCCCACTTTGGGTCCTTCAGTGTAACGTGTAGCTACGCCTTCTTCGTAAACTGTATCACTCACCAAACTCTTCTTAAATGGAAACCTTATCTTGAAATTCTAGCTAACCTTCTATGTAGGTGACTGATAATAATTTGTCGTATCGTGAGCATACAGCTTTCGCTCCAGCTTCTAGCTTCCCGAAGTCTGGACACTGATCTTGTAGCTATCAAATATATGTTAATTTCGCAGCTGGTTAAACCTAACATTTATCACTCCAGAGCGTGATTTTTGTTTTCCTGCATCTGTCGGGACGGGCTAAGTTGTATCGAAAGCATTCCAAGAGACTCTTCGCTACTTAGTGAACGGATTTTTATTTTCGCTGTCCACTCTCTTCTTACATTTATATACCTAGATTAATCCGTTACGTGCATCTGTGATTTCATCATTCAAGTCCAATATGACACATGAAAAAATAAAAAAAATGCTTCCATCTAAGCGGTGAATATTTTACATGTCTTCCAAACTTTCCACTTTGTTTCTACGACTATTTTCAAAACACTTTTTATTTTACTTTACTTTGACATATTCCATGCTACCTAATTGCGCACGACACTTGACTCATGCCACTCACTCAACTGTCAGTTGACATCTGCAAAGGCTTACAGAAGCACTACAAATGCAGGTGTGAGGATATGCATACATATACAGATGGGGATGTGTGTGTATGTGTTTAAATTTTGATTGCGCTTTTTCGTTGTTTCAACACTTGTTATTTCAAAAGCAATTATTATATCACATCGAAAGCACTCAAAACAATTTGCATATACAAACACACACAAATACAAAAGCTGCAACCAAAAAACACTTACTTTTATTTCAACTTTTTTTCACTTATTTCAAATTGGAAACTGCATTTCCCATTTAATTTTAGCAAGGTATTTTCAAAATCTTTACGTTGTTGTAGTTAGACACATGGAAATACTTGATGGCGCCTTCAAGTATGCAACGTATTTTACAAACTCACAAACCAAACACAGAAAAGCAACGAATTAGAATAATTCTAAAACATTACCAATTTTAAGCAACACTTGCAAGACGCTTTGTACTCAAACTTTTTTTATTTTCATAAATTCACATACATTTATTTTTTGTTGTATGTATGTATTTTTGATTATAATTTGCGCGTTCGCGCCTTTTATTTTGCCGCAGCTTAAAATTTTCACAATACCGTTACTGAGTATAGTTTTGACACAACTGAAAGTTCATGACGACCATGTGGCAGCCGTGTAGCGGCATTTGTGAAATGAAAGCAAAGCAAAATCAACTGTTATATGCGCATACATTTGTGCGTGTTTGCTTTCGAACTTTGTTGTTTGATGCAACTTACAACATGCAGCTTGCAACATGTTCGTATATCAGAAATGTGTTTTGTTATTGTTTCTTCTTGGTGTACATTGAAAGCGTATTAGAAATTAAGAAATGGAATAATAATGCGCACAGCATGCAAGTATATACAGTAATTAGCAAAATAAATGAAACATTGGGTTTATTCAATCATTCATGCTGCATGTTGTGTATAAGACTCCTTCATTTTAAGCAAATGTTTTACACACAATCTTTAGCGTTTAATTATCAATTGATTTTTTATACTCAGCTGAGCAGAGCTCACAGAGTACATTAATTTTGTTCGCATAACGGTACCCCGTAACGGCATAAACTAATCGAGATAGATATAGACTTCTATATATCAAAATGATCTGGGCGGAGAAAGAAATTCATTCAGCCATGTCCGTAAACACAATAACTAAAACCACGTCCACTTTTTCGATATAGAAATTTCTAAAAACTGAAAAAGTGCGATAATTCATTACCAAAGACGAGTAAAGCGATGAAACTTGGTAAGTGGATTATTGAATTTATGACCCAGAATAGAAAATTTGTAAAATTTTGGACAAAGCGCGTGACACCGCCCACTTTTATACTATGTTCAAACAGAAAAATAAATTGAGGCTATTTCGATTTAAATTGAGTGGTGTTCATATAACTATATTTAGCTTACACAATAGTAATTTGATAGCTGGTTGGCTCATCTCTACAGTAACAACATATCTTTGTTGAGACTGTCAAAATGTGCGTGTTGGTATTAAGTGAATAGAATGGAATGAAAACATAAAACTTTGAAATTTTTGTGTGTTGTAAGAAAATGTGTTCAGTGTTTTGTTATCATTTTGATTTTGCCATCTTCTTTTGACAGTCCCTACTCCAGTGAAATGAAAGACATAAAATCAGCTGATGAAATGAGCCAACCATATAGTTCAGCCAGGCGTAAGTGACGTTTAAATATACTCAATAAACACACTTTACAATGTTGCATTTGCAGGTTGAAACAATTTATTACGCAATTTTTTTTAAATTGGCAATTTATTATTACAATTTATTATATGACAAATTGCGTAATAAATTGCCCAAAGAGTATAAATTGCCAATTTGGTGTGTGTTTGAACCTAGTATTAAAAGAAGGTAATTTAAAAGTTTAGCAAGCTGTAATTTGGCAGCTGATTATGTAATGTTCGGTTACACCCGAACTTGGCCTTCCTTACTTGTTTTATGTAATTTTTAGTATAATAAATTAAACTTATATATGTTCGAAATCGTTTGTAGTTTTTCTGTAGCAGTTTGCTGTCTCATCTAGTTATATTGCTCTTGGTGTCGAAATAGTTAATATTCGCTGCAACATTATAAGAAGAAAACGGTGATTGTATCAAGTACTCTTGAAGCTGGATTTGCAAACACACAGCCGTAGGTCTGCAAAACTTACGATTTTTAACTACTTAGAACTCTCCGAGCGATTGAAGTTAAGCCACAACAGAGATTACTTTACCAAAGTAACAAATATTTTCATGCTATACCCCCAGCGTGTTAACGCGCTTAGAATATACCAGCGGTAGGTATGCCTGTCATAAGAGGCGACTATAGTACTTAAATCATTTAAGGGGCTGTGTAGTGCAACCCTTCCCAGTGGTTCCTAGCGCAATGTATAGCTTTTCCAACCCAAATGCAAACCTCACTTTCACGTGGCGGATCGGTTTATCTTTAGCGGCCGGGGCTCTAGCGATCCCAAGGATGTACTAAAAGTTTCAAGGTCAAATTAAATCTTTCCTGAGATGGTCGGGCTTATACCTTAATGGTGCTTGTTACTGGATCGAACCGGATCTATATCCGGCAAAAGATCATCAATAAAGCTTCTCAGGGTAAATTAACTGCCTTGTAGATGCCGGTGTCGGCCTTAAACAAGTAGGTCCCGCCCCGCCAATTGGTAGGAAAAACTAAAAGGAGCGCGACGCAAGCGAAGAGAAGCTGGGCCTAAAATCTTTTCGGAAATTATCGCGCTTTACATTTGTTTTTATATATTCTTTACGATCTGCTCGTTATCGAGTGGTTACAGATGTGCCATCGATTTTACATTGAAGATTTATCGGTTCTTAAGAAACCGACATTTGTCGATAACAAATCAATAACACGGCGATAAAAAATTTATAACATTTTTATACAAAATCGATATATTTTTTTATAAAAAACCGATAAATCGATAACAAATTAACAACACTCTGTTAACAAATCAAAAATTTTCGATAAGAAATTGTTTTCTTATTGTTAACGTCTCGATAGCATTTCGGTAACAAATCGATAACAAATTTCTTCTACTTATTTACCTACTTGATTGGTGCATAACATGTGAATCAGTCGCATTTGGCGCTAATTGGTAACACCATGGGAACTTAAATCGGTGTTCACCTGGACCTTCCAAAGGGAGTGGCGAGTTCCATTTAGAAACCATATTGACCGTAGCAGCACTTCTAGTTCCCATAACAGGACCTAACCAATACAGCCGCTAGATTACAAACTGGTAACTCCGAATAACAAATCCAAAACTTCATGCACATCTGGAGACGTTTGTCACCTTCAAGATAACTTTAAATTATCCCTTCTATTTAGAGATTTGAAACAGATATACGAATTTTTGAAAATTTTTCGGAAAAAATTAGGTATTGCAAGTAACGGTGACTTAGTTCGGGTGGTGGCACCACCAATTTAAAGAAAATGTCTCCCAATTTCCTCTTACAATAAAACTTGGTAAGGAAATATCATTGCTACAATACTATTTTTCGCTAAGACATAGCTTATATAGTATATAGATTATATCTTTTACATCAAATTGGGCGTGATCTTTAGCCGATCTTGTCCACTTTTCCTAGAAATATTTCCTGCTATAAGAAAAATATGGCTACCCACTTTTTATACGATCCGGAAATTTTTCTTCTAGTTACGGCTCCCGAAACGTATAAAATTGCTCAGTCATAGAAGGGGCGGTGCCACGCCCATTTTAAAAAATTATAATTCCACTTGGAAAAAGAAATTGGATTGATATAAATCTCTTTTTTGAAAATATATAGCTTATTTTATTCGTCCGCGACCCCTTTAAATATCTTGTGGGCGTGGACCTTAACCGATTTCGTTAACTTTTCTTCAAAGCAATCCTTATAGTAAAGGCAAGCTCTCGGCTGAATTTTTGTTACAATAGGTTTAACGGTTTTGAGTTATTATGAATAATATTTGTAAAACTGGTTTTATCATAAGTGTGCAGTGCCACCCCCACTTTCAAGAGTCTCAATATCAGTCCACACGTCATATTTCATCATTCTAGGTGTATTATTTACTAAATAATCAGGTCTTTTGTGTTTTCATAAATTGTATATATATAAAAATGGGCGTGGTTATCATCCGATTTCACTCATTTTCAACAGCAACCTACTCTGGGTCCAGATAAGCCAGTGTACAGATATCTCAATATTTGCTCAAGTTATCGTGTTAACGAACGGACAGATGCACTGACGGATATGGCTATATCAAAGTTTTTTTCGATAATGATGATCTTGATATATGAAAGCTTATACCAATCTTGCACCTGTACAATCAAACGTTATGTTACCAAAATTAAAATACTCTGTGGACGAAGCGCGCTGAGTATAAAAAAAAGATTGTTAAGATCATGTAGAAAGTTTACGATGTTAGACTCTCAAAATTACTCACATCTCTACAGAGAAGACTTAAGGCTTACGACGAGCTTACCAACAGGATGCTGCCATATGGCGTCACCTTTAATCATTCCAAATTAATCTAAATAATATATAAATGACGTAGAGCTGTTTCGGAAAAATAGTTTAGCAACTCTCTTTTGTTTCTGACACGTAATAAATCTCAAAACTGTCAAGCTTACTAACTGGCAAAGAAAAAGTGTTTAGATAAATACTGCAAAACTCTTTGCACAAACTTAAAAAGACATCCTAACACACAAACTACAGCTGAATATACGTATGTATGTGTGTGTATGTTTTAAAGTAATTTAGCCCCTTACATTCTAAGCTGAAAGGTTTTACTTAGTTTAGCCACTGTTATTAAAGTATTAACTTTATTCGCGGGCCTTTCTTTCGTCAATATTAAATTATCTATTTATGGCAAATCACGAGTAGTTTTTTATATATGAGAGTACGGATATTCAAGTATTTGTATATAATTACAACGTTTACAAATTTCGCTCAAACCATAAAGGAATTTGTCAAAGTATTCAAGCAGTCTGAGTATAATATGAATGTATGTCTATTTCTGAATAAAAGCTTTACTATGTTGGCATTTGGTATGATAATTATTGCATAGATATTGCTTGAAAAACTGTTGGAACTGTTGGTAGGAATTTGGAAGGGGATTTGTATACTTGCGTGAATGTCCGGTACAATAAAAGAAAAGCACTTCTTAGTTCAACGATTTAATGAGGACTAAAAGATAAAATTCATGTGTACATATAGTTAACTCATCAATAGGGGGCTAAGATACTTGGCTTGGATATCATAAGTGGTTTCAGGCTCTGGATCAGGGACTGATATCAGTCTTAGACCGGCCATAGTGACGAATGTCACGCGTGATTAGTTATCACGTCCTGCACGAGGTGCCCCTGCTTCTACTGATAATGGCGGATCTAGAGAGGACAACTCGATAAAACCCGCACCCCTTGAGTCATTGTGCCGAGCTCAGGGGAGGGAGAGTCAAGATCGGTACACAACGGTGACGAACTGGACTGTTTAAGGACTTTGATTTCACTTTACATTTTGACTTGATGACATTGGGCTGGTAGGTGCGGTATTCTGCCACTTTAGTAGGTCGGGGTGAAACCCTACCAAAATGGCTGGTAGGCTAATGCTGCACCTGCCCACGTCCCGTTAAAACCGTGGCGGGCCTCAAGGTACGTTCCGGCTCCGTCGCCGTTAAGTTGGTGGTGTAGGTGCGGTTGAAGATTTTCCCGCTTCGCGTCCGGTCTCGCTCTGAACGCATTACTCATAAGGTAATGCGTCAACCCTCGCGTGGCCTCCCTGCGTAGCATAGATAACCACGAGATCGTTAAAGGGCGACTACACAATCGGCTCCGGATAGCGGCCTTGAGGGGGGACTTTTTTAGAATGGACAATACTAATACGAATCCGCCAAGGATGGGGTGCGGAAGAAGAGCGCTTTTGATGGAAATCCGTCAAATCAATCTTCAGCACTCTAAGGCGGCTTCCGCAAATTTGTTGCTCTGCCTTGAAAAAGGCGGAGTGGATATAGTCCTTGTCCAGGAGCCGTGGCTGAGTAGTAACGGCAGTAAGATTTCTGGATTAAGGACTGGAAAATTCAACACCTTGGTGCATGCGGAGGCAAGTAGGCCTAGATCCTGTGTGCTTGTTAAAAAAGAGATTAAAGCTTTTATTCTCTCTAATTTCAGCAATGCTGACGTAACCACGGTCTGCCTCGAGCGAGGAAGTAATGAAATGTGGGTGGTCTCAGCGTACATGCCCCACGGGGACGTAGTGGGACCACCACCTGCGATACTGGGTGAAATCACCGCTGAAGCAAGGCGGAGAGGTGTTGGCGTGATCATCGGTGCCGATGCAAATGCCCATCATAGCATTTGGGGAAGCTCGGATACCAACACTAGAGGTGAGTCTTTATTTACTTTTATTGTAGATGAGGGACTTTGTATATGTAATAGGGGGAATGACCCGACTTTTATTACTGCGTTAAGGGAGGAGGTCCTGGACCTCACCCTGGTTAGTAGAGAACTGGAAGGTCGGATATCTGGATGGAGGGTTCTCAACGAGCACTCCTTCTCTGATCACCGATATATTCAGTTCTCAGTGAACGAAGAACGTCCCGGTAAAATATCGTTTAGGAACCCTAAAAGTACTAACTGGGACTTGTATTGTAGGAAGCTGGGAGAGCTACTGCCTGCGGTGCCTATCATTAGTTCGGGCCTGTCCGAATCTGAGATAGACGTTCTGGTGGAAAACTTCACCTCGGCAAGCAATATCGCCTTTCAGCTGTCCTGCCCATTGAAAACTTACAGGGGGAGGGGCAAGCCGCCCTGGTGGTCGGATTCTCTTGACGACCTAAGAGCGTCCAGTCGGCGGCTCTTCAACAGAGCCAGGAGGAGTAAATTACCCTCGGACTGGGAGCTCTATAAGGTGAGTCTGGGGATTTATAAATATGAAATAAGGATAGCCAAGCGAGATGCATGGCGAAGCTTCTGCGAAAACGTAGAAGGCTGCAATGAATCCGCGAGATTTAGAAAAATACTCTCTAGGAACCCCGCTCCTCTGGGGTATCTGAGAGATGATGGTGGGGACTGGTCGATGAGTAGCGAGGAGTCCCTAAGGCTTTTACTGGACAATCATTTTCCCGATGTCCGAGTTGCGCAGGGATCTTCGCCTGCATGGTCGGCGGTCGTTGGCCATGCAGAAGTGCCTGCCAT
Organism: Eurosta solidaginis; assembly: GCF_040869045.1. NCBI lineage: Eukaryota > Metazoa > Arthropoda > Insecta > Diptera > Tephritidae > Eurosta > Eurosta solidaginis. The sequence goes on from NC_090320.1 coordinate 265,473,099, forward strand.
TCCAATACGGGAAAGTCAGATAACCTGGGCTATAGGGTCGTTCAAGCCCTATAAGTCTCCGGGCCCGGATGGAACCATTCCTGCGCAGCTTCAAAGGTCTTTGGGGATTTCCTGCCGCTGGTTGGCCATCATATATACTAACTGCCTCAGGCTTAACTATATCCCGAAGTCTTGGCACACGGTTAGGGTTATTTTCATTCCGAAGGCCGGCAGAAGCTCTCATGTATCACCAAAGGATTTCAGGCCAATCAGTCTCTCGTCGTTTCTTCTTAAGACGTTTGAGCGGTTGATTGACCTGTACCTACGGGAAAGGATACCTCGGGGGTTACTGTCGGCTTCACAACATGCGTACTGCAAGGGCAGATCGACGGAAACGGCTCTCCATTCGATTGTAAAGCAAATAGAGGGGTCCCTAGAACACAAACAGTATGCTCTGGGTGCCTTTCTAGACATCGAGCGAGCTTTTAACAATGTCTTACCGGGGTCAATCGAAAGAGCTCTGGTGGGTTTAGGAGTCGAGGCGGCTCTGGTTGAATTTATTAGCAAACTTCTATGCGGCAGAATTGTCGCAGCGGAGTGGGGAGGGGCCATAATTAAGAGGAAGGTGTGCAGGGGTACGCCACAGGGGGTGTCCCATCTCCTCTCCTCTGGGTTGTGGTAGTCAACGAGCTTCTTGTGGAGCTGGAAGCCAATGGTTGTCGGGTGGTTGCCTATGCAGATGACCTCGCTATCCTAGTCAGAGGCAAATTTCTGGGCGCCCTGCGCGATGTTCTTCAGGGCTACCTGGATACTGTGGCTAGGTGGGCTGAATCATGTGGATTGGCGGTCAACCCGGGAAAAACGGAATTGGTCCTTTTCACAAGAAGATATAAGGTGCCCGATTTCAGAACTCCCTCGATTGCAGGGGTACCGTTGGTACTTTCTGATAGGGTTAAATATTTGGGGATTGTTTTGGACAAGAAACTGTCCTGGAGACCCAATGCGGAAGATCGGGCCAGGAAGGCCGCCATTGCCTTGTACTGCTGCAGAGGAGCTATCGGAAAGAGATGGGGACTCTCGCCAAGAATAGTACACTGGCTTTATGAGATGGTGGTCAAACCGATTCTGCTATATGGGGTGCTGGTCTGGTGGAAAGCACTGGACACGGCGAGCACCTCCAAAATGTTAGTGTCAGTGCAACGGACGGCGCTGATCGGTATCAGTGGCGCTCTCAGAACAACGCCTACCTTGGCGCTGAACGTCATGCTGAACATATACCCAGTAGATATTGCGGGAAAGGCGGCCGCGGCAAGGTTGTTGGTCAGGCTTCGTGATATGGGATATAGACTTTCTGACCGCGGACACTCTAGCCTTCTTACCAGTTTCGACTTCATCCCGGACAGAACGGACTACTGTATGCCGATAACAGCTCCCTATACAACCTTCACCCCAGTTATTCCAGAGAGAGAGGATTGGGGAAGAGGAATTATCTGGGGCATGGGACCGGTTAACTTGTTCACGGATGGGTCAAAGCTGGATGGAAAGGTTGGTGGGGGGGTCTTTTGTCAAGAGCTAAATTTAAGCCGCAAGTTTAAGTTGGCTGATCACTGCAGTGTATTCCAAGCGGAAATTGCTGCGATTAAGGATGCGGTGGATGGAATGCTATCCAGTGCTACCACGGTTAGGGAATTTAACATCTACTCTGATAGCCAATCGGCTATCAAGGCCTTGAGCTCAACTACAGTGCGATCGAGGGTGGTCTGGGAGTGCCTGACCTCGCTTGCGATTGCATCGAATTATTTTACAATTAAGATTATCTGGGTCCCGGGCCATAGTGATATCCCGGGTAACTGTCAAGCGGATCTCTTAGCCCGCATCGGTACAACTGAACCGGATGAAGATGGCTGTAGGGATTTCGGGATCCCGCTGGCCACCTGTGGATTGCTCCTCCATAGCTGGGCCTCGAATCAGCTCAGCAAACGTTGGGCGGATACCACGTCTTGCAGGGTAGCAAGATCTTTCTGGCCGAAAGTGGATGGCAGGAGGTCTGCTGAAATAATTGGGTTCACTAAGGCTCACCTATCAATGGTCATTGGGGTTTTGACAGGGCACTGTCCCATGGGTATCCATGCGGTACGTCTCAATATACAATAGGTGGAATCACCAAATCACTTTATGCTTGATTGTCCAGCTTTTGCCAGAATTAGGCGAAAGTACATCGGTCGCGACTCACTTGGATCTCCCGAGGATATATCCAAAGTTGAGATCGGTATCATTCGGAGCTTTATCGTTGCTACCCAACGATTCTCTAAGTAGCTGGATCTAGGTCACCGTTATTTTTGGTGTATGTGGTATCACAACGGACCTTCGTGTTGTCCAAGTGAGCTATCCTTATCAGGGAAGCTAACACCTAACCTATCCTATCCTATCCTAACTCATCAATATATGTAATATGTCTTATTCATTCTAATTATTAGAAATATGTTCTCAATAGGAAATATTGAACTTAAAACTCCAAGTTATTATTTCAACACTCTTTCTTAAGTTAAATATTTCTTAATATTTCTTACCTCGACCGCGACGTGATTCGTTTCCATTTCTATGAGACTCACCACTTATTTGCATTTCATCCGAAACGATTCCATTCTCTGCAACATTGCCTACATTTGCCTCTTCTACCTCTGTTTCGTCTTCGGTGCAACTTTCAAACTCTTCATCTTCTTTCCGCTCTTCTTCAACATGTTTACGATCGTCGATTTTTACAAAAATTGTAGCAATGTTATTTTCATCTCTGTTTTTGGTGTCATCTTCGGGCACAGCTAAGTTGACTTCATCTTCTAAAAATTTTACGTCACGTCTTACACAAATTTGCCTCGTTTCCTTATCATACAAGCGATAAGCTTTTGCAACCTCAGAATATCCGACGAACAAATACTATTTGCCCTTTGCGCTGAATTTACCACGCTGCGTTTTATTTAACGCGAATGCGCGCGAACCAAAAACCCTGAAATGTTTTACCGACGGCTTTTTGTTGTACCAAATCTCATAAGGAGTGCAATCTCTAAATAATTTTGTAGGTGCGCGATTACGTAAATATACAGCTGTGTGTATAGCTTCACCCCACAATTCTTGTTCTATATTTGCATGCACCAGCAAACTTCTAGCCATTTCTACAATTGTGCGGTTAACTCTCTATGCCACTCCATTTTGCTGGGGAGTATATGGCACAGTTAACTGCCTTTTAATTCCGCACTCATTTAAAAAATCGGTAAATTTATTGTTTATGTACTCCGTACCATTGTCACTTCGGAGCTTTTTAATTTTCTTCTGAGTTTGACATTCGACCATATTTTTGAATAATTGAAACTTTTCAAATACTTCGCTCTTTTCTTTAATACAATAAACAAAAATCATTCTGGAGAAATCGTCAATAAATGTGAGAAAGTATCGTGCACCACCTACTGATTTTACGTTTATGGGTCCACATACATCTGTATGCACAAGCTCTAATATTTCTTTTGACTCAATTTCAATTTTTTTTGGAAAAGGCATTGCACTTAATTTTGCTTTGTTGCATGTGTCACAATTTGTTTTTGTTTTCACATCTTTTGTGTCCATACCTCGCACTAAACCTTTTTCGGCAATTTTCTTTAAACTTTCGAAGTTTATATGACCATATCGATTATGCCACTTTAAATTATTTAAATAAATTTTTGAACCTTGTACTTGTGCATTGAATATAAACAAATCATTTTGTAATCTAGCTCTAAGCAATGTTAACCCTATGGAATTTTTTACTTCCACAACATAGTTTTTGAATACCATTGTATGTTTATGCTGCAGAGCTTTGTTAACAGAATAAAAGTTCATTTTCAGTGAAGGCACAAACAATACATCACGTAGCTCTATTTCACATTCATTTGTTTTTATTTTGACCGTACCTATACCTTGTGAGTAAGTGAAATTATCTGCTGCTAACATAACTTTTTCTCGTTTTTCGATGAATGACACGAACATATTCTTGTCGCAACACATATGTGTCGTTGCACCACTGTCGACACACCAATTGTGTTTACTTCGTTCATCCCCCACAGCAGCAGCATATACAGCGTAAGAAAGCTCGTTAATTTTAGAACTTTGTTTATCTTCACGATCATATTGTTGTTTGCCCTTTCTTTTGCATTGTGAAGCCGTATGGCCACGCATGCCACAACTAAAGCATTTACCCTTGAACTCATTTGACTTTACATGACTTTTTGCTTTTGTATTTATTTTATTACCATTATGCGCTGATTCTCTTACACTTGTATAAACAGCTTGCGCAGGAGCTTTTTGATCTGCTTGTTGTTCCCTTCTAGCACCCTCTTCTAACAGCTTTACTTTTAAAGTACTGAAACTCGGCAATTCATCACGAGTCTCGATAGCTACCACGAAGTTTTCGTACTCGGACGGCAAACTAGATAATAGTATCATGACTTTTAGCTCTTCGTTTAACTTGATGTTCACTTCGGCTAATTTATCTACGACTTCGACAAACGAATTTAGATAAGTTGACATGCTTTGACCAGCAGACATACTGCAACCAAGCAACTTTTTATAAAGCGAAACTTTTTGTAAAGGTCCCCTCGGCACATGAACATCACGAAGTCTCTTCCATGCTTCCACTGAAGTTTTACAAGCCTTACTATTGCTGAGTTGCGTCGGTTTTACGCATAAAATAATATTAGCTAGCGCTTTTTGATCATCTTGATCCCACTTTTCTGCATTTTCATCACTGCGCTTACAATCTTCATTAACGATGCGCCATTGGTCCATATTAACCAATATGCTGCGCATTTGCATGCACCACACATCATAGTTATTATCGCTCAGTTTTTCGATTTGCAAACTCGAATTCATTTTTAAAATTTTATTTTGTAAAACCCGATTAATTATTAAATTTTAAATAACTTCACACGCGATCTGGGACCATAACCTTTGTTGGTAGGAATTTGGAAGGGGATTTGTATACTTGCGTGAATGTCCGGTACAATAAAAGAAAAGCACTTCCTAGTTCAACGATTTAATGAGGACTAAAAGATAAAATTCATGTGTACATATAGTTAATTCATCAATATATGTAATATGTCTTATTCATTCTAATTATTAGAAATATGTTCTCAATAGGAAATATTGAACTTAAAACTCCAAGTTATTATTTCAACAGGAACTAATGCATGCTTGTAGTTAGCTAAAGTCACAACTAGTAGACCTATCTTATGGATTGCTGCCCTTGCAAAGTGTAAAGGGGAAGAAAGCGAAATCGACTAAAATTTAAGCAAATATTCAAATGCCTTTTTTTTTGGATGACTTATACCGGTATTGCCCTTATTGCTCTCAAATGTATGGAAGCATTTATTTGAAGCAATATTTAATTTATAATTTATGCAATAATTTCAGAAAAATTTAAACAACGTGGCATCAGGATAGACAAGCCGACAGCTATTTAGATTATTCCTTGTAAATCTCTTCAAAGCCTCTTCTCCCTGTAGTGGGATTTGAACTCGCATTCCTACGATATTCAAAGTGTTACAAACGCTTTCAGCCACGTCATGCCTTAGTTGTTGTAAACTTTATCTCAATTTCCTTCCTTGTGTAATTTATTCTTTATCACTGTAGAGATCCAAATTTTGTATGAAACAAGTTTAAGGTTGGACAAAACCGAACAATATATGCTCAGATTTCTGCTCTTACATATATCTAAAGAGAAACGTCTCGAACGAAACAATTGAAAAGAAGCTAGTTATATTTATTCAAATATCGTGTTCCGCAAAAGGCTATATAACATTTGCTATCATAAATGTAACTTATGTACTTACCAAATTTCAATAAAATGTATCGCTTTTTGATCGCTTTATGGCATTAAGAAAAGAAGTTTTTCACTTAGAAAAAAGTTCTTCTAGTCGTGGTCGCCCCTCGGTGGTGATTTTGCAAGCACTCTGATTTACCCAAGAAAAGTTTCTTGATAAAATTTCATCTGACTTGCAGATGCCGTTCGGAGTCGGCATAAAATATGAAGGTCTCGTCCCCCAATTTGTAAGGAAAGTTTAAAACTGCACTATGCTAATTGGAGGAGAAATTCGGCCTAAATTTCCTCTGAGGAAAATCGAGTCAAATATTTTTTTATGGCAGTAAACGTTTTGTGGAGAGATTAACTAAATAAAAGGGGATCAGAACGATTTTCATTTTTTTTTTTAACTTTTGTATTTTCCACTCCCATAACTCCACTGGTAGTGTTATTACATATCAAGTATATATTGCAACATTTGTTAGGATTAAAACTGTAAACACCTTTTTTTAAATAGTTGGGGTCCTTGTCCGATTTTTGTCAGATAAATATATAATACCAAGTGTCATATTTCCGCCAAAGGTGATATCAACGGCTTTTGATTTACGGCTTGAAAAAATTTTAAATTTTCTTCGAATTAGTACGGCCGGTGCCACGCCCATTTCAAAAAATTTTAATACTTTTTTTATCGTTAAGTTAATACACTTGTCAAGTTTCACCACTTCGGTATTTGTTAGTGCGTTGTCCCCTTTTTCCGTTTTTGAAAGTGACCGTTGATATAATCTGGTTTCGACCATTTTCAGTACCAATAAATCGTCAACGATACTGTAAAACTGCCAACACTATCCACAAAAATTGTACAGTAGAACTAAAAGCACTATTGCAAGACAATTTAAAATGTATTGAAATTTTATGGAGTTAGCAACTTTTCATAATTTTGTTGTAGTTAGGGAACTGGAAACCAAAATCATACTTCTCTTTTATCACTTGAGGCAGAAATCGTCCTCCATTCCACCATTATCAAAAAGTCGGTTTAAGTGAAATATGGAGTTTTTCTCACATCGCAAGCGGATTTAGTTTTTGCCCAAGTTATGTTGTTAATGGGCAGAACTTTGTTGACCTTAGGCATGTGTACCATCAGCACTTTGTAAATTATTGGAGAAAGTATCAATAGTTGTGTGATCGCTTTTCCTAGGATTGCAGTAAGCACGGGTAGTGATAGAATGATACGTGTATCGAGTGAGTAGTATCGATAATTTTCCGGAAAATACTCGAGCATATTGTACTCGATGCTTTTTTACAAGTACTGAGTAAAGTATCGATATAAAGCGATAACACAAACCACAGGTCAGTAGACGCTGGTCTTGCAGAAGGTTGATGCAATCCTGTTTTTGAAGAAACGAAATATTCAACTGTTTTCCTGTTGCCGAAAAAATATTTATTGTTCATAATAACTACTAATCAACGTAAAATTACAGACGTGTAATAATCATACAAAAAAATACTATTAATTACTAATAAACTAGTTTGAAAAACAATACAAAGCAACGTTTTTAATAAATTTTTGAATTCAGGCAACAATTTGAAATAATTATTAAATTAACTAAATAAGAAAATTTTATTTTATTAACCCTTCTGTTACGTTTTGAAACTTTTTGCTTTTTTTCTGATATCTCTTGATGGGAGAAAAATTTCGAAATTTCCTTTCATGGCTTTGTGTATTAAGCAAAATTTCTTCTAAAAATCCTAAAAAGAAAGATTTAGCTTAATCCGATACCTGATAATAAACAAACTTACGTGGGCGCACCCACAAGCTCATTACTTGACCAGAGCTGTTATTCTGAGCATAAAAAGAAGTTTTGGTATAAGCAATATTAAAAATGATAACGATTGGATACCAAAGATCTTTTAGAACATTTAGGATTTTTTTATACCTTTCATGAACATGAAATGGTATATTAACTTTGGTCCGATGTTTGTAACGTTGAGAAATATAGAAGATAGAGTTGATATAGCCACGCCCGTCTGTCTGTTTGACCGCAAAATATACCCTCAAATTTTGAGATATCTCAATAAAATTTGGCATAAGGATGTATTTTTGTATTATATTAGACATTTGTCGGGTCCGGTAGGATCGGACCACTATAACATATATCTCCCATACAACCGATCGTTCAGATAGAAAGATTTTTGGCCATTTCTCCCTTAGTATCCAATATAAAAACGTGAAACTTGGTGATATATATTCTAATATATCATAGAAGATTTCCTATAAAATTCATTTCGATCGGAGCTATATATAATATATATCCCATGCAACCGATCGTTCAGATAAGGGGGTTTTTTGCCGTTCACTATATATTTGTTATCTTATACATCCGAAAATTTGGGGATTACGAACGGGATAAAATTATTGTTCAGCCCCATTCATGAAAGGTATGAAGTTTTCGGCACAGCCGAAGACAGTCCTGTCCTTACTTGTTTTTTTTTTTTTCAGTTAGTTATACGAGGCTATTTTTTTCTAAATATTTATCTAGACATATATTTTCTATGCCTATTTCAGATGACTGCTTAAAGAGTGGTATTCTGTTATGGAAAGCTTTTTCACTAGGAGAGTATGCCACATCACTCCGAGAGGTGACCCCACTAAAAAAAATTATTTTAAGTGTTTTGATCTTAATTCTTCCATTAAAGGCACTAAGGACCTTCGGTATGGTAGGCCAGCATCCTATGTACTAACCACATCTACCGTATCGCAGAAATACCAATATATAATCTATTACACTAATAAATCTTTACAACTGCATCAGAAAGTATAAAAAATTTTTACCGATAAGCATTACAAATAACAACAAGAAAAGCTTATGTGAACCACAATATTACACAATATTATTTGGAACATATAAATTCAGGATCTATCGTAAGAGTTCATATAATATGATATTTCAACCCAAGACTTTGACAATAACTTAGCAAATATTCTCTCTCGTTATAATACCTCAATTATTTTTCATCTCCCTATAAATATGTTTATAAACCTAAAATGTTTCTATAACTGCATCTGAGATTATAAAGCTTTAAGCCGATATATATTGAAATCATAGGACTGGTCATCTCGTGACCTTATCAGCACATGTATAAGTTTTCTTTAAGGTAACAGAGGGTTTAAAAATCAAAGAATGATGCGCCTACAGATTCATGATACCTGATAATATGGGCACCGGTACGTATACGTAACATTTTTCTTTTATTTGGCATAATAGAGTGTTACATACACACATGCAAGTGAAACTAATATAAGCACGTTATAAACACGTTTGCATTTATTGGCCAGTATATACATCTGTGATCTGCCGCAAAGATCCAAAAAAATATCGAGTATTTTTTAAACGGTTTTTCATTTCTAATTAATCCACTCGAATTAAAAAACGTTTAAATAATATATTAATCTATTTGGCTGCCTCACAAACTTTCAACCGTTAACAAACAAAAATAAGTTTGAATTCTTTCCTTTTGTCCCTTAATTATTTAAAACACTCGATGCTGAAATGAAATGACTATATATAATGAATTTGCGACACGAGCCAACGTCATGAAAAATTTGTTGCGAAATTTTAGGCAAGAGCAGCTTAAATAACAAAAATAATATTAACAAGCACAAGCATAAGTACCAATTGCTGGAAAGTAAGCGTGTTTAACGACAGATAAGCTCCAATGTAAAAGCTACTTAAAACAATACGTCAGCATACTTAAATACGAGCACGTATGTATTAACTAATACCAAAGCACTTCATATAGAAATTTGATTAAATGATGTGATGAAGTGAGTTTGTTGAGTATTTGGGGAATTAAGTGTTTTCGGGATATGATAAGGATGGAAATTGAAGAGAAGTGTATGGTGGGCATTGGAAAAAAATATTTAGTATATAAAAGGAATTAAACAACTAAAAGAGCTAGAGCCACCCATAAGTATACCGAAATGATCAAGATGAATGGCTGAGTTGATTTAGCCATGTCCGTCTGTCCGTTTGTCTACTTGTATACAAACTAGTCTCTCAATTTTTGAGATATCTTGATAAAATTTCGTGAGCGGATATAGTTAACTGTCCGATTAGACATTTGTCGGAACCGACCGGATCGGACCACTCTAGCATATATCCCCCACGCAACCGATTATTCAGAAAAGATGAATTTCATATCAAAACCGATATGCATTGAACCCGACCCCCTCAGAAATTGATGAAATTTTGCATATAGGTTGAAAAAAAATTTCAAAGGCCAGGCGTTTTAAAATAGAATATATTTTTTAGAAACGTTTATTTAATATACATAACAAGTTCAAAAACTTAAATGGCGTATTTTTTCTTTTTTTTTTTAATTTTTTTCAAATATCTTGATACCATTATAAAGGTATTCGAATCAGCTTTCGAAAATATACACTGTAAAAAAAATTTATTACACTGAAAAATTTTTTGTTTCAAAAATAAAATTTTAAACTTGGAAAAAAATTCCAAGGCCAATTGTTTTAAAATAAAATATATTTATTAGAAAGGTCTATTTAATATATATAACATATCCAAAAGCTAAAATTGCATCTTTTTCTTTTTTTTTATAAAAATTTTTAAGTAAATTCATTTTTCTATATTTTGATATCATAGTACTTTTTATTTGTGATAACTACGGAAAGATCCAACCAATTTCCAAGATCTCGGTACCATTGGAAAGATAATCCAAGCGGCTATCGAATTCGTATACTTATGCATTTACCTAAAATTGAAAAAAAAAAATGAAAAAATACACCATTTTAGTTTTTGAATATGTTATATATATTAATAAGACCTTTCTAAAAAAAAATTATTTTACTTTCAAACGCTTGTCTTTTGAAGTTTTTATCAAGTTTAAAGATTTATTTTAGAAAAACAATTTTTTTAGTGTATTAGAAATTGTTTACAGTGTATGTTTTCAAACGCCGATCTAAATAACTTTCCAATGGTACCAAAGTCTTTGAAATCGGTTGAGTCCTTCCGTAGTTATCACAGCTCAAAAGTACCTATTACCGTCATTTTTCACGCATTTTTCACAAATTTGACACCTTGCCACGCCCATAATCTCTGAAAAATGTAATTTCTAAAAATGAGGTTGTGTTTCTATATGTAGAGTGTACCTGTATGCAAAATGTCATCAAAATCTGAGCGTGAGGGTTTCAAAATGTGCAATTTTTTATAGGCTTTGCTATGAAATTCATCAAAAGAGGATTTTTGTCATATATTCTTCAATTTAACAGACTAAAGCTTCAAATTTCACCATAGGCTTCCATATATTGCACATATTGTTTTCAAATTTCACCAAATGCTTACGTATGGGACATATATTGTTGTCTAGAAAATCATAGATATCGGTCGTTAATATTTTATGAATCCCATACAACCCTTTGTTCACATAAGAAACTTTTGGTAATTTCTACACCATTTTCACAGCTAGAAGCTTCAAATTTCACAAAATGCTACATATGTATGTATATAGCATATATTGTTGTCTGAAAAAATTATAGAGATCGGTGGTATAGTATATACCTAGAGATGGGAAATGGGTAAATACCAGGTAAATTGGTTATATATGGTAAAAATGGGTAAACACCCAAATATTTACCCAAAAGAAATGTAAAAATAATCTTTTGAAAAATATGGGAAACAAACACACAAATTCAATCCAAAATGTACCCAATTTGTCCTATATTGGAGGGTAGTTATCCATTTCGCTATCGGTTGAATTAGTTTTAATCTGTAATCCAGCGTTTTTCAAAAATATTTAACCAATAATGCAAGTCGTTGCAAAAATTTAAGCTTGCCCAGTAAATATTTTAAGTCAAAAAAGAGTCGGAAAAATATCTAAATTGGAGAGTTTACAGTCGGTATGTGCTCATTTGGGAGGCCGAAACCAATGTATTTCCCTTCTTGCAATGGTAATCCTATATGAGCCTATTATTGTATATCATTTGAGCCTACATAAGAGTCCGACATGAGTCTTAAAAGGCGTTTAAGCAGCTCAGATTATACTCTACTGGAACTCTCCGGCGTCATTTTTAACTCTAATAAACTCTGATTATTTGACACCTATATGGCCTATTTATTAGGCATCGTCAACGCTTATTGGGGTCATATATATATTTTCCACACACGGTGATAGAGCCTGGCAGCTTTGCGGTTACATTAAAAATGTTGAGAAGCGTCCATGAGCGGAAAAACGTTGATGCTTATACAAAGAAAGAATAGCGAGGGTAAAAATAATGTACAAATGTAATTCATTTTGTATTCAAATGAAAAATTGTCGTAACAAAATTTCAAAATTTGTCCAAACTCGCTGTGACGAACATAAATAGTTGATAAAGGATAATTTTTGCATGCTTGGTTAGGAGCTTTTAGGCCGTTAAATAAAAGGCAAAAATTAAATTTTCTTTTATCCTACTACGCGTTTCGACGCTTTTCTGATTCCTACATTGCCCACATATTTTCGACTCGTTTCGTATTCTTAATTTATGAGCGCCGTGAGCATGTTTGAGGGTTAGCTTTGTTTGCATAAATATGTGTACCCTATAAACATTCTCTTACAGTTCTGGAGTTCAATATGGGTCCGAAAAATACCAGCTTCAAAAATGATATAACTTTTGAGCCTTTTATGTCTCCAGTTTGATGAAATTATGAACAAACGAAAAATATTAAAATCAGTAAACTAGGCAGCTCCGGAATAAAAACTCAGAAATTTTTCTGCGACAATTTATTCTAAATAAATTATTAATTCAACTATTACTTACTTCATTTCTATCTTATCCTCATGGGAGTTTTGTCACAACGATTTTCTCCCCTGTTTTCCGCTTCGGGTATATGTCAAAAATTCTTCCTAAAAGCCCTGAAGTAGTATCATTAAAAGACTCAGAATTAGCAGTTTGTTACGCCAATAAGGCTCATATGTGGTATTGGAAGGAGGCCTGTATAAGACTTATGCTAGAGGCAAAATATGAGCATATAGCATTCGCTTCAGGCTCCTAAATGAGCTAACGATCCAAAGTTTGGACCCCTTTCAGGCTAATTGTTGACTCCGAGTGTTTGCTGGGTTGTTTGTTTAAAATCAAAACAAAATTTTTTTTTAATTTCAATGACGTATAAATTAAATTGCTGAATTGTAATTCCAAGCAGCCTCGATTCAAATGATTTTTAAATTCTCAAAAAAAGATACAAAAAAGGAATATTCCGGGTATTTTCCTGGTATTTACCCATAAAAATGGTAAATACCCGGTAGAATTCCAACTCTATATATACCCCATATAATCTGTCATTTCTGCCCCCTTTTTAACGGCTAGAAGCATCAAATTTCACCAAATACTTACCTTTACGGCATATACTGTCGAAATAAGTGTTTCGTGGTCAAAGCTATTTCATGCAGACCACAGAAAATGTAAAACTTTTCATCCTCACACAAAGTATCTACTTATTTTTTATTTTATTTATCTCAAAAATCGCTTAGGTATGTACATTTGTTCGTTATACATTTTATATCTTATATAGCCGATTATTTGGATATTACGAATGGTATGAAGGTTATGAAAGGTATGAAGTCTCAGCTGAAGACAGTCCCGTCCTTACTTGTTTTTTCTTCTTACATGTACACATATTTATTTAAGTACCACAATTTTAAAGTAAAATACTTTCAGGATATGTAAATTTCTAGCTGACACAGTTGTACTATAAAAGGTTCAAATTATTCATGTGAAGAATAATAAATGAAAAGTGTAATCAATCGATTCTCAATGAACTGGATTTTCAATTTAAGTGACTTGAATGAAAATGTGTGACAACAACCACAAATCAAGAATATGGGGCAGACAATTCAATCGACAAATCTACCAACATTGCGGTTGTATACTTCAGAAATCTCAGTGGGACGTCGGCAAAATGGACATGAATTCATATAATCGGGGTTTATGATACATAGATAAGATCAGAGAAGACAAACAAAGCAAACCAGCATAACCAAAATCACAAATACACGAAATTGATGTTGACCACAAATTCCAGTCGATGGGGCAACTCAATAATTTTTGTAGGATAACGATCAAAGTGGAATGCAGTTGTAGAGAATAATAATGAAGTGTCATGCACGAGTGTTGGCAGTTTGCTTTTATATCATATACGACAAAATGGACTAACAAAAATTTAAGTGGACAATAAAACAAAAATAATAATGATTTGAATTAAGTTAAATTGACATATTGATATTAGTGAAAAATTACAAAATTTGCAAACAGCGACGGTTACTAGGACTTGTTTCTGTATTCGACCTCTTCATCAGCTGGCTTTTCATGAGTTCGGTATACACGTGTATCGCTTAGTCTGCAATTTCAGCGCCGCTTCGCCAACCCACCACCTCTATTGAAGCTGAAAGAGACCGGTCGAAGCCCAAGTAGGAAACAAGTTACACCACCCGTGAAATATTTACCGACACTACACTATTATGGTCGTTTGGTCTGCGCCCAAGCTGCACCGAGGCATCTAGTTCCGTTACAGTTGTTAGCGATATGCTCTTCGACAAAATGTTCACAGGTGTAAGGTGCAAAATGGCATACAACGCAGTCATAGGTGTTGTATTCAGGGCTCCAGTTATACTTAGCATTGACAGACTACACAACCCTTCCAGTTTTTTGAGGTGTATTCTTTTTTTTTTTTTTTTGTTACCGTCCACCAAACAAGAACTCCTTAATATAGGATAGGTCTTACAATCGCAGTAAATATCCGTTTGGAGATAAAGAGAGGCCGATAGACTTCACATACACCGCAACATTCACAAACATGCATAAAATTCGTTGAGTTTCCCTCAAAACTTACTGCCTAGATTTATTTTTAGATATCTGGTACAAGCTTTTCCTGCAGGGTCACACCTTCCAGCATAGGACTAGTCCAGTTTGGTATCTTATACCACTCAGTCAAAAATATCATACCTATCTTCTTCGTGTTGGCACTCAACCCAACATTTGATGTCCAGGTATGTACAAATATCTCGAAGTGTCCAATCCCTATAAGAGTCAATTATTGGATGGTACTTTCCATCTACGAAAACTGCAACGTCGTCTGCGTATGCTATGTCCAAAATTGACTGGCAGCACACCAAACCGCCTGAACAGTTAGTAGATAACCAGCGTCCACAGCAGATGTAGCAATACCTTACCCTTCGTCGTACCCTGTCCACCAATTTTGTGATCTCACAAACCCCCCCTGCGATTGTGCAATCCTGAATTTAAGCATTTAGCTGGTTCAGCTGGTTAGGGTTGAATGAACTTCAATGTACCTAAGGTAGACTGTTTTGAAACGTTTTTGTAATTTCCGGCAATTTTTTAGAAGCCTTTTTAGTAGTACTAATTAGATTCCACAGTTTTCTCAATGTTTTTAACCACCCTACCTGACTTGCCGCTGATGTACGAATGTTGTCTTGTGGAGAGCATAAGTCATGTTAAGCTAATGGGTCTGCAGTTTTTTGGATATATATGATTATCTTCCACCTACAAACTGCACGAACAGTTCTTAAACGGTTGGTGATTGATTCGGTCTACTCAAGACTCATAGCATGACACGAAATATATCATCCAGGATTGGTGATTTAAACTTTAAAAAAATCATCGCTGCCCATTCTATCTTAAGATCTGTCACCAAGACCAGCACTACCCGCTCCAAGGTCGAAATATCGGTGTTGTCTACTGGTTCATCTGCATCATCTTCCGATCGGAAATGTACGTCGGGAGACGCTTCAAAGGACTCTTCACTTTAACTTCTTTCTGTTGTTGTTGTTTTTGTTGTTGTTGTAGCGATAAGGTTTCTCCCCGAAGGCTTTGGGGAGTATTATCGATGTGATGGTCCTTTGCCGGATACAGACCCGGTACGCTCCGGTAACACAGCATCATTAAGGTGCTAGCCCGACCATCTCGGGAACGATTTATATGGCCAAATTAAACCTTCAGGCCACCCCTTCCTCCCAGACCCAAGTTCCATGAGGAGCTTGGGGTCACCAAAGCCTTGTATTTTAGTAAAACAGGATTCGCGGCGGATAGGTAAGGTTGACAATTGGGTTTGGAGAAGCTTTATATTGCGCTGGCAACCTGAAATGGTTGCGCTACACAGCCCCTTGAATCTGGTATTTTAGTCGCCTCTTACGACAGGCAAAACTACCGCGCTTGGGATAACTTCTTTCTGATAGGAAGTTATTGGACTCTTTTTGTTCTTTTGTAGCGGTAACTTCTTCGAATTTTCCCAATTTTGTTTCTAAATGTTTCAGGAATTTGGGCCAGTCCGAAAAGAAGATTCATTAAATTTAAGCATAGCTGAACAGTCTCAGATCTCGACGCTTGACAAACCGCTGCCCATCAAGGAATCGGCAAAAAAAAGTTATTATATATATATATATATATATATATATATGTAAATCGATCGCGTGGACAGGATTAGCTTGGTTTCATTGGGCTATACCATCCAGGATTGGTGATTTAAACTTTGAAAAGATCCTCGCTGCCCACCCTATCTTGATATCTGTCACCAAGACCAGCACTACCCGCTCCAAGTTCGAAATGTCGGTGTTGTCTACTGGTTCTTCTGCATCATCTTCCGATCGGAAATGTACGTCGGGAGACGCTTCAAAGGACTCTTCACTTTACTTCTTTATGTTGTTGTTGTTTTTGTTGTTGTTGTAGCGATAAGGTTTCTCCCCGAAGGCTTTGGGGAGTATTATCGATGTGATGGTCCTTTGCCGGATACAGATCCGGTACGCTCCGGTAACACAGCATCATTAAGGTGCTAGCCCGACCATCTCGGAACGATTTATATGGCCAAATTAAACCTTCAGGCCACCCCTTCCTCCCCAGCCCCAAGTTCCATGAGGAGCTTGGGGTCACCAAAGCCTTGTATTTTAGTAAAACAGGATTCGCCGCGGATAGGTAAGGTTGACAATCGGGTTTGGAGAAGCTTTATATTGCGCTGGCAACCTGAATTGGTTGCGCTACACAGCCCCTTGAATCTGGTATTTTAGTCGCCTCTTACGACAGGCATAACTACCGCGCTTGGGATAACTTCTTTCTGATAGGAAGTTATTGGACTCTCTTTATTCTTTTGTAGTGGTAACTTCTTCGAATTGTCCCAATTTTGTTTCTAAATGTTTCAGGAATTTGGGCCAGTCCGAAAAGAAGATTCATTAAATTTAAGCATAGCTGACCAGTCTCAGATCTCGACGCTTGACAAACCGCTGCCCATCAAGGAATCGGCAAAAAAAAGTTATTATATATATATATATATATATATATATATATATATATGTGTAAATCGATCGCGTAGACAGGATTAGCTTGGTTTCATTGGGCCACTTGAGGCCAGCGTGCTGCCACAACGACCATTAAAAAGAAAAAAATGGTAAAAGTAGGTCTTATTTGAAACTAGCATTAGCAAGTTAACTAATGGAAACGCCTCTTTTGAGAAAGTGTAAACCAAACGAACATACTTACATACATACATCCGCTTTAACTTTATTAATCCATTAGTTATTAAACACGTCAAACTCTGCTAACAAATTTTGATCATTTGCTCATGTCCGTATTTAACATTCCTGCACTTAATTTTTGACCTAAGGAATGTGAAAATTTTTTTGTCAGCAACCTTATTTAGAATGCAGCTTAACATATTTGGACAATTGGAATGCCATCATGTCTGCGGCCTCTTGAAAATGCCATGTCATTTCGACACTTTGCTTAAGCGTTGTGTTGTTTGTATGTAGTGTGCTCGTTAGACAACAAGAAGGATTTGTGCTTATATATGTAAGTATTTATTGAGTATTTGTGCACAGAACACAATACCTATGTGGATAATAATAATGTTCGAATGCAACATATATGAATAGCAATTTTGCTGTTGGAACGAACATTATATTACGACTGCTGCACACCTTACATAAACTAAACTCAGTTTACTCTAATCAGTGAGAAGTTTTTTCTTATTTTGATATAGTTGGCTTATGAGACAGCATGGAAAGTATCACATCCCTGTTTTTGTTATCAATACAGCATTATTCGAGATATGTAACCCGGTCTATGAAAAGGTGGGTTATGACTAAAAAAAACAAGTAAGGAAGGTTAAGTTCGGGTGTAACCGAACATTACATCCTCAGTTGAGAGCTATGGTGACAACATAAGGGAAAATAACCATGTAGGAAAATGAACCGAGGGAAACCCTGGAATGTGTTTGTATGACATGTGTATCAAATGAAAGGCATTAAAGAGTATTTTATGAGGGAGTGGGCCATAGTTCTATAGGTGGACGCCATTTAGGAATATAGCCATAAAGGTGGATCAGGGTTGACTCTAGAATGCGTTTGTACGTTATGGGTATCAAATGAAAGGTGTTAATTAGTATTTTAAAAGGGAGTAATCCTTAGTTCCATAGGTGGACGCCGTTTCGAGATATCGCCACAAAGGTGGACCAGGGGTGACCCTAGAATTTGTTTGTACAATATGGGCATCACCCGAATGGTGTTAATGAGTATTTTAAAAGGGAGTGGGCCTTAGTTCTATAGGTGGATGCCGTTTCGAAATATCGCCATAAAGGTGGACCAGTGGTGACTCTAGAATGTGTTTGTACGATATGGGTATCAAATTAAAGGTATAAATGAGGGTTTTAAAAGGGAGTGGTGGTTGTTGTATACGTTGTCGCCTTTTCGAGATATTGCCATAAAGGTGGGCCAGGGGTGACTCTAGAATGCGTTTGTACGATATGGGTATCAAATTAAAGGTATTAATGAGGGTTTTAAAAGGGAGTGGTGGTTGTTGTATAGGTGGTCGCATTTTCGAGATATCGCCATAAAGGTGGACCAGGGGTGACCCTAGAATTTGTTTGTATAATACGGGTATCAAAAGAAAGGTGTTAATAAGTATTTTAAAAGGGAGTAATCCTTAGTTCCATAGGTGGACGCCGTTTCGAGATATCGCCATAAAGGTGGACCAGGGGTGACCCTAGAATTTCTTTGTACAATATGGGTATCAAAAGAAAGGTGTTAATGAGTATTTTAAAAGTAAGTATTCCTTAGTTCCATAGGTGGACGCCGTTTCGAGATATCGCCATAAAGGTGGACCAGGGGTGACCCTAGAATTTGTTTGTACAATATGGGCATCAAACGAAAGGTGTTAATGAGTATTTTAAAAGAGAGTGGGCCTTAGTTCAATAGGTGGACGCCGTTTCGAAATATCGCCATAAAGGTGGACCAGGGGTGACTCTAGAATGTGTTTGTAAGATATGGGCATCAAATTAAAGGTATTAATGAGGGTTTTAAAAGGGAGTGGTGGTTGTTGTATAGGTGGTCGCATTTTCGAGATATCGCCATAAAGGTGGACCAGGGGTGACCCTAGAATTTGTTTGTACAATATGAGTATCAAAATAAAGGTGTTAATGAGTATTTTTAAAAGGGAGTGGGCCTTCGTTCTATAGGTGTTCGCCTATTCGAGATAGCGCCAGAAAGGTGGACCAGGGGTGACTTTAGAATATGTTTGTACGATATGGGTATCAAATGAAAGGTGTTAATGAGTATTTTAAAAGGGCGTGGGGCTTAGTTCTATAGGTGGCCGCCTTTTCGAGATATCGCCATAAAGGTGGACCAGGGGTGACTCTAGAATGAGTTTGTACGATATGGGTATCAAATTAAAGGTATTAATGAGAGTTTTAAAAGGGAGTGGTGTGAAGGCGTTTTCCAGAAATCGACCAAAATGTGGACCAGGGTGACCCAGAACATCATCTGTTGGATACCGCTAATTTATTTATATATGTAATACCTGCCAAGATTTTAAGGGTTTTTTATTTCGCCCTGCAGAACTTTTTCATTTTCTTCTACTTAATATGGTAGGTGTTACAACCATTTTATAAAGTTTTTTCTAAAGTTATATTTCGCGTCAATAAAACAATCCAATTACCTTACCATGTTTCATCCCTTTTTTCGTATTTGGTATAGAATTATGGCATTTTTTCATTTTTCGTAATTTTCGATATCGAAAAAGTGGGCGTGGTCATAGTCGGATTTCGTTCGTTTTTCATACCAAGATAAAGTGAGTTCAAGTAAGCACGTGAACTGAGTTCATTAAAGATATGTCGATTTTTGCTCAAGTTATCGTGTTAACGGCCATGCGGAAGGACAGACGGACGACTGTGTATAAAAACTGGGTGTGGCATCAACAGATTTCGCCCATTTTCACAGAAAACAGTTGTCGTCATAAAATCTATGCCCCTACCAAATTTCAAAAGGATTGGTTAATTTTTGTTCGACTTATGGCGTTAAAAGTGTCCTAGACAAATTAAATGAAAAAGGGCGGAGCCACGCCCATTTTGAAAATTTCTTTTATTTTTGTATTTTCTTGCACCATATCATTACTGGAGTTGAATTTTGACATAATTTACTTATATACTGTAAAGATATTAAATTTTTTGCTAAAATTTTACTTTCAAAAAAATTTTTTTTTAAAAGTGGGCGTGGTCCTTCTCCGATTTTGCTAATTTTTATTAAGCGTACATATAGTAATAGGAGTAACGTTCCTGCCAAATTTCATCATGATATCTTCAACGACTGCCAAATTACAACTTGCAGAACTTCTAAATTACCTTCTTTTAAAAGTGGGCGGTGCCACGCCCATTGTCCAAAATTTTACTAATTTTCTACGTCATAATTTCAACTCATCTACCAAATTGTTTAAACAAAAGTAACATTTTTATCAAAAAATGCGTATGTGTGTTTGTTCGCTGTGAACTGTCCGCGCTAATTGCTTTTGAGTGAGGCTTGATGCGACACATACATACGTACATATATAGCATTCGCTGCGTTATTTAACTTCGGGGGTAAGTTTATAGGTATATATGGATGCACATCACTACATAGTATGAAACAAAGTCGCTTTTTCTGTCCCTATGTCCCTTTGATTGCTTAAACATTTAAAAATACGCAACAGATTTTGATGCGCTTTTTTTTATAGATAAAGAGTGATTGAAGAGGAAGTAACGGATGAACATATTTGGCTGAAAATTGGTGGAGGGGTAGCTTAGAACCAGGAGACAGACATAGATTAATTTTTGTCCCGTTCTGGATAGGGTTTTGAGATCAAAACGTCGACTTGTGTAATCCTGGGATATGTTTTTACAATATGGGTATCGAATGTAAGCTGTTTATGAGTACTTTGATACGGGGTATTTTTCGTAACCGCGTGTAACTAGGGTCTCGAGATATAAGCGAAAACGTGGACACGGGTACCCCTAGAATGTGTTTATAGAATATGGATAACGAATGAAAGCTGTTGACGAGTGCTTTAGTACAGGGTAGTTTTCATACCTATTGGTGACTAGGGTCTCGAGATATAGGCCAAAACATGAACCCCGATACCCCTAGAATGTGTGTGTAATATGGGTATCAAATGAAAGTTGTTGCTGGGACAGAGTTAGATGGAAAAAGCTTATTAAAATGTATGGAGATAGACCAAATTTAGGGCAGAACAACGTCTGACGGGTTTGCTAGTGACATATATAAATAAATTAGCGGTACCCGACAGAAGATGTTCTGGGTCATCCTGGTCCACATTTCGGTCGATATCTCGAAAACGCCTTCACATATACTACTAAGGGCTACTCCCTTTTAAAACCCTCATTAATACTTTTAATTTGGTACCCATATCGTACAAGCACATTCTAGAGTCACCCCTGGTCCACCCTTATTGCTATATCTTGAAATGGCGTCCACCTATAGAACTAAGGCCCACTACGTTTTAAATAATCATTAACACCGTTCATTTGATACACATGTCATACAAACACATTCCAGGGTTACCCTAGGTTAATTTTGCTAAATTGTGATTTTCCCTTATTTTGTCTCCAAAGCTCTCAGCTGAGTATGTAATTTTCGGTTACACCCGAACTTAGCCTTCCTTACTTGTTAAATAACAAAATCATAGCCAGTTTCATAATCGAGTTGAGTGTTCCATTGCCCCATCAATTAAGAAAAAATGTGTGAAAATTAGAAAGAGCGTATAGACTTCTCAATACTAAACTGTCCTTCGTTTTTGTTGTATGTTGCGATGAGTTAGAGCGCTCAGACGCTAAGGCCAAGTACCATAGCATACTAGACTCTTATTTAGAAGAGTAACAGATCCACGTAGGGAGAAACTGGGGGAGCTCTACCCAAAACCATTGAAAGTCTGTGATACAGATATGATTTTCACCCTCAAAAGACTTTTCAAAAATGGGAATGCTTTTCGCCGAGGAATTTCTTGCTCAAAGCAATAAAATGTTTCGTGACACAAAAAACTACATTTTTAATATGGATAAGAATTTTATTCATTGTTGTCAAATTTCCCAGAAAGAAAACTGTTATTGCGAAAACTATCTGTTATTTTTATTTTATGAGTTAGTTTTTTTGTTTTTCTTTTTTCAAACTTTGCATATTGGCAGCCACGACCGCTAGGTCGAATCAAAAACTGGGTTAGAAGTACTATGAAAAAGTCTGTGGAAGCATTTGTTTTGAAGAGTGGGTGGAACATTAAAATCGTCTCTGAATGATTCATTGTTTCCTCTACTTAAGTTGTAAGAGAAGAGTTCCCTCCAAAATCTTAGCACTTTCGGAACATCGGCTAACAGGTCGCTTTTTCGTTTTATCAGCTCTTGAAAGCGTACGCCTTTTGGAGGGTTCTCGATAACATTTGGAATTATTAGAAAAGCACCGTCAATCTGCATGAAGTAATAATAATACTAAAAGCTAGAAAATAATTAGGTAGGTCCTAGGTACTAGCCATTATACTCCTCATCAATCTAGGGCGTTGATCAGACAATTAAATAAAAGCGTTGAACGCTTGAAACTTCTAAAATTTTGAGGCGTAGCATAACCTTATTAAGGTTCAGTTGGTCATATATGTGACTATCAATATAAATTTGACGCGGCCAATGCTTTTATTTAATTGTCTGATCAACGCCCTTGATTGGAGTGTGATGACTAGTACCTACGACCTACCTAATTATTTTCTAGCTTTTAGCATTTTTATTACTTAATGTAAGTATTTTTTTCAATAAAACCGTTTAACTTAAAAAATGTTTTTTTATTATTTTATTTTCAAGTTTTTAGTGTTTATTTAATCGCCTATTATTTCTCATTCTATTTACTTTATTTAGTGACTCATTATTACAAGGGCCCTTTCCTGCGAATTTGTTACAATCTAAGTCCTCAATTCATAATCCTTCCAAAGACTTTACTCGACTCTGCGCCACGTATGCTTGTCCCTCCTCCATCTCCACATTTTGATGTCAATTCTACCGGTCGTAGGTCGCTTTCTATTCATGTGTGTATTACGTGTTCCAAATATAAGCCAAATCGGACCACAAATACGATTTTTTTAAATATTTCGATCCACAAGCCATCTATCGGAGTTATTTTTCTTATTATTGTCATCGGGTTCTAAACTACATTCCAAGTTTCAAGTTTGTAGCTTACCGGGAAGTCACTAGAATTGCAATTAAAAAATTCGTGCCGCCAAAAAATAATAAAATAATTACTGTAATGTAAAGTAAAAAGGAATGATTATAATAACAAGTGATATATTAGCCGCGTGTTTTTGTGTGTATATGTATATATACATATGTATATATGTATATATACATCTACATTTGCGGGTAAAAAGACTGTTATCATCATTCAACCCATCTAGCGTGAATTATTAAAGACTTGTGACAGTGGTTAAATAACTCGCTACAAAACAGTTTGTGCTTAATATCGGAGACACGCACCTAAGTTGGTCAAACCTACAACACCTGTTTATAACCTATAGCTGAATCGGTTGCGATGAATCGTGAACACACACTATTTTCGGTCATAGAGGTGGAGAATAGTGTAGAGATAAAATGGAGAGACACATTTTAGTAGCAACTGAGTATTATGCAAACTGAAATTTAGCAGCACGAATTTTCTGCTAAACAATTTCATAAGTCTAGTTAAAGTTATACACTTAGCAGTCCATACAAAGTTTAAAGCGTAAGTATATACATGAAAAGAAAGCCATTGGCGTTACCAGGATGGAACTTTATAACTTTGCAATCAATAGCATATTTCCTTTTACGTCCGTTTACTTCTCGGGTGGAAGATAAGAAATGATGTGATGTCATCTTACACTAATGTGATGTGATGTCGTATGATATTGATCATTTTAATTGAGATTAAATTAATATATTGTAACGAATTTGCTTGCAAATCCTCTTATTTGCCCCTTTTGCTAGGTTCGTATCGCTAAACTGTTGAATAAATAACTCCAATATTGAATAATGGAAAAATGGCCTTTATTAAAATGCTTCACAATAACACTCAAACTGTGCAACGAATAGCTTAATAACCAAACTGATAGCTCAAATGAAACTCCACTAATCAAAATAATACTGGTTGCTCGCTAGATATCTTCTTAGTCGTAACTGCTGATCAACTCAAATCAAACTGAATTACTTCTTACTCGCTTGCATCGCTTTTATAGTTTACGCTGCATACTTCTAGGCTCTTCGATTTCCAGAAGTTACTAGTTGTTTCGGCTACAAAATCGCCAGCCACAACTACGTGCACAAATTATTGCTCTCTCTTGTGACAACTCAGATAAGGTATATGCATGTGTTTGTAGTTTACAGTCTCCCGCACACACATAAGCGTATAAGTAAATTCATCGGTGTGTGACATCTCATCTCTCGCTGCCTTGTATGTAAATGTTGCTCGTCGGAATGTGTACATATGTGTAGACGCAATTATTGATTCGTTTATGTAGATACATATTGATTGAATTATTGATGTGGATTCACGTCACTGCTTAGATCGGCTTAGAGCTGGCAGCACTCCTTAGTTTTGCTAATATTCGTAACACTGCCCTCCACCTAAGTCTGATCGTCCCGATCAGACAAATCTCTCGATCTAAACGCTGCCAATCTCTCCAAATGAACCACTCTTCTACTCCGTGGTATCTCAATGCTTTGTATGCGGTAGATGGTATCACTGAGCTTCTTCACAATCTTGTACGGGCCTTCCCAACTGCACCGAAATTTGGATGGAACAACTTTCCGCCGGTGAGGGTTGTATAACAGTACCAAATCTCCCGCCAAGAAACTTTTCGAATTATTGTTCTCATGGTACCTGTGTTTCATCGTACCACTCAATACCCTGGTTCGTTCCTTTACACTCTGTTGTTTGGCCGATGAACTACTTCGTAGAGCTTGCGCTGGACGGATTTGCTTTGCATAATCAGTATCGTTCCCACGTTTCCCCACAGTAGTGCGCTCTGGATTGAAACTACCCTCGCATTCCTTCTCGAAAATTCGTTGCTTCATTTTCCTGCGTCTTTTAGGTTTTGTAAATGCCAGTGTTTCTCTCGCAGGTACTTTTGATTTTGATTTATTTGGCCCATTCGATCTATCAACCTTTGCCTTCGACTTCCGTGGCCTTCGTCGAGTCTTCTCCACCAGTACCCGATTACTGCTGAACCCTTTTTCCAAACTAAAGTTAAGTGGCACATCTTGGTTCTCATAACGCATCACCCTTCTCTGCATATCGATCTTGATGTCATGGTCAACCAAGAAATCCACTCCCAATATAACTTCATCAACAATCTCCGCCACAACAAATTTGTGTAGAACCATGACCTTCCCAATCAATACTTCACATATCACTTCTCCCTGAACTTGGTTATAGTCGCCAGTGACCGTACGCAACTTTGCTCCAGGTAACGGTTTTACTCTCCTGTTGACCAAGTCAGATCGGATCAAGGAATGAGATGCGCCCGTATCTACAGTCAGTACTCGTTCTTTGCCATCCACATTCCCTCTGACGGTAAGACTGCTTGATTTCCTTCCAATTTGCGACACAGATATCACAGGGCATTCAATAGCTGGATCTAGCTCTCTACCTCTTACTCGCTCTTGCTCATCTCCTCTAGCTTTGCGTTTACGGCCACCCACATTGTTGGAACTATTAAGACCAAGATCGCAATGACGTGCTATGTGACCGGACTTCCCGCATTTGAAGCATTTGATAACTTTTTCACTTCGCTTTTGCGATCCTTTCAGTGCCTCCAATATTGCGTCTACCCACTCCGGCCTTTCTACTTCCATACGGCGTGCTTTGAAAACTGGCTTACACAGAAGCGACGCCGTTTCCTGAATCAGAGCTTGTGACACCGTTTCTGCGAATGTTGGCTTTGGGTTTGCGTATGTAGCTCGCTTCGTTTCCACGTCCCGTATGCTATTTATGAAACTCTGGATTTTTACCTTTTCAGTGTATTCCACGGGTGCGTCCGCATTTGCAAGATGAGCCAATCTTTCAATATCTGAAGCAAACTCCTGCAATGTCTCATTTGCTTTTTGGTAGCGGTTTTGCAACTCAATTTGGAATATCTGTTTCCTATGCTCGCTTCCATAACGTCGTTCTACAGCAGCCATCAATGCTTCATAATTGTTCCGCTCTCCTTCGGGAATCGTCTGTAGAATTTCCGCTGCTGGCCCCTTCAATGCCACGAATAGTGCAGCAACTTTATCTTCCGCATTCCAGTTGTTCACTGCTGCGGTCTTCTCAAACTGTAGCTTAAAGACCTGGAAAGGAACAGAACCGTCAAAGGATGGTGTTTTTACCTTTGAATTACTCGCTGAAACTGCTGGACGATTTAATTGTAACTGCTCCATACGACCCTTCAAATCATCGACTTCTGCCTGAAATTGAGCGATTTTTGCATCCTGCGCTTCCAGCTTTGATGTTACCCTTGCTTCCTGTGCTTCTAATTGTGAAGACATTTGTGCCACCTGCAATGATAAGCGCTCCTCTTGTTCTTCCATCTTTGATGTTATGCGTGTCTCCTGCGATTCCAGTTGGGATGCCATATATGTCTTCTGTTCTTCCAATTGCGTTTCCATCTTGGATGTAATCTGTGTCGACATTTCTGACATACGCGTTTCTTGTGCTTCAATCTTGGATGTTATGCGTGTCTCCTGCGATTCTAGTTGTGATGACATTGTCGATGTTTGAGCAGATATTGCAGCCAAAATCATGTTCAAGTCTGTGCTCGTAACTGCCTGCGATGTTTCGTTTTTCTCTTCAATTTTTGTTACTTCCTCGCCATCAAGATGAAAGTCGTACTCTTCCACATCAATTCCTTCCGCTTCCATTGCCTCTCGTAGCCGTGCCTGAAGTTCAAGTTTAACGCCGCTTGTATTCAATCCACGGCTCTCCAACTCCTTCTTTAGTTGCTGGATCTTCAATTCACTGAACTTTGCCATGTCGTTGTTGTCCTCTGGAATTTATTCAACAATTCCTCTTCTGACACCAATTGTAACGAATTTGCTTGCAAATCCTCTTATTTGCCCCTTTTGCTAGGTTCGTATCGCTAAACTGTTGAATAAATAACTCCAATATTGAATAATGGAAAAATGGCCTTTATTAAAATGCTTCACAATAACACTCAAACTGTGCAACGAATAGCTTAATAACCAAACTGATAGCTCAAATGAAACTCCACTAATCAAAATAATACTGGTTGCTCGCTAGATATCTTCTTAGTCGTAACTGCTGATCAACTCAAATCAAACTGAATTACTTCTTACTCGCTTGCATCGCTTTTATAGTTTACGCTGCATACTTCTAGGCTCTTCGATTTCCAGAAGTTACTAGTTGTTTCGGCTACAAAATCGCCAGCCACAACTACGTGCACAAATTATTGCTCTCTCTTGTGACAACTCAGATAAGGTATATGCATGTGTTTGTAGTTTACAGTCTCCCGCACACACATAAGCGTATAAGTAAATTCATCGGTGTGTGACATCTCATCTCTCGCTGCCTTGTATGTAAATGTTGCTCGTCGGAATGTGTACATATGTGTAGACGCAATTATTGATTCGTTTATGTAGATACATAATGATTGAATTATTGATGTGCATTCACGTCACTGCTTAGATCGGCTTAGAGCTGGCAGCACTCCTTAGTTTTGCTAATATTCGTAACAATATTTTATTAGATTTTATGATAGGCTGTAGAGTTTGTAATATGTTATATTATGAGCTTCACAGGCTTTTATTGATTTTATAAATATCAACTGTGATTTAAACAAATAATTTGATAACAAGCGACACTATCTCTTAATCAACTTAATTTTAAATTCAGTTTTTGCAATATACAAAGCGAAGGAAAGAATAGCTATGTGTAACACATATTATATCGCACGTCTTCGGATACTACAATTTTAAATGTTCAAAATATGTATCATAAACTCATCTCGAAATCTAAATATTCCCAGCTATAATTAAGACAAAATCTAGTTACTGTATTTCTTCTGCATTTATTTTCCTTTTCATCCTCTACATAGTAACAGATCACAGCTCACTTCATCATTGTCAACATATTTATTGCAAATCCATCTTGTCATTTTACTTCTCAGTTTATTCCGCTTCTAGCGTAACGGCCTTTTGGGCAAGCGAATGTTATATTTATATGTATATACCATAAAAGGTAAACAAATAAGTAAGTAATTGAACTATATACAAATACCGCTACACATTCATACAACTAAGCCTCCTATGCAGAACTGCAGGGAGGCAGTTGTTTGTCTACTAATAAGCGATGCTTCACTGACTTGCCAAAATGTTGACTTTCTCAAGCATTTATATTTTAGGGGACAAAAGTTGATATACAGAGGAGGATTATGGAGAGTAAGCTGTCCATTAAAACAGCTTAACTAGTCTCACGATGACATTTTATTGCTTTTTGAGGCAAAATCGCTTTTTTTAGCATTGGTCATGCCACTTTCCAACATGAAATTTACTTTCTTATATATCTCACAGATTAGAATGACTAAGTCGTATCCAAGATTTTGTATTAGCCATTTTATTTGTACTAAAGATTCCATGACAGAGCAAATGTGAAAGTTCTTCTGACGCTGTTGTTGTTGTCGTTGTTATTTTGCAGCGATAAGGTTGCTCCCCGAAGTCTTTGGGGATCCGGTACGCTCCGGTAATACAGCACCATTAAGGTGCTAGC
The DNA here is from genome assembly GCF_040869045.1 of Eurosta solidaginis. Taxonomy (NCBI): domain Eukaryota; kingdom Metazoa; phylum Arthropoda; class Insecta; order Diptera; family Tephritidae; genus Eurosta; species Eurosta solidaginis. The sequence goes on from NC_090320.1 coordinate 265,501,996, forward strand.
CCGACCATATCGGGAACGACATATATATGGCCACATTAAATCTTCAGGCCATACCTCCCTCCACACCCTCAAGTTCCATGAGGAGCTTGGGGTCGCCAGAACCTCGTCCTTTACTGAAACAGGATTCGCCGTGGATAGGTGAGGTAGACAATTTGGTTTGGAGAAGCTAAATATTGCGATGGCAACCTGAAGGGTTGCGCTACACAGCCCCTTAAATCTGGTATTTTAGTCGCCTCTTACAGGCGACACGCATACCTACCGCAAGATATTCTGACCCCCTCATCTGCTATTGAAGTAGCCTGCATTTCACTAAAATTTCACGTGTATCTCAATCGTGTATCAATTTATTTCACTAGGTTAAAATAATAAAAAGTAAAGCAGTTTTTTTAGTTTCGCTTGAGTATAAAAAAGTGAATAAACTTGTGTTCAATATTCATAGATAAATATGTTTAAGTTACTTAAACTATGAACATTTTTCGTTCGTTTGTTTCATTAGACATTGAGTGTGCTTGTAATTCTCAACTGATTAGTGAAATATTTTAAAGACATAGTTTAAATTTTTATCCCAAAGCGGGGTTATTCAAAGCAAAACAAGGTGGTTTAACCCGTCACCAATAACTTGGAGCCCCGTGCTCGCCTCCAATGAATACATACAAGGTGTAACAGGCGCATAGCGACCTCTCTCTAGAAAATAAAAAAATATACAGTCCACTAAAAATAACAAAATAATATAACTATGCAAAAAAAACCGATTCGCCGCCGAATCACACAGATAAAGTGTATGCATTGAAATTTGTGGCGTTTTGGGAAAAAGTCCTCCATTTTTTACTATAATTAATTTGATCTTAATTTCATTTCCAAATTTCATGTACTAACTAAAACTTAAGAAAACAAACAACTTTACATAAGCAAATATTTGCCTTTTGCTTCTGCAGCGACTATTGATCAATAGCCACAACCATACAACAAAATCAATAAACAACATGAACTGCGTCATCAACAACAACAAAAATAAACAATATCAAGTAATAAAACGCATTCAAGCAGTTTGTGTACGCATAATTTCAAGCATTAACAAGTCAACAAGACTCATTGTTTGCGTTATCGGTAGGAATTTGAAAATCGCCAAACAGTCTAATTACATATATACAAATGTAAATATACATATGTGCGCACAGAAGTATCCATTAAATATGTAGAAACATTTGATATTCTTATAAATGTAACTAGAAGACCCGGCAGACGTTGTCTTGCCTTAAATTTAGCCTATCTGCATACATTTTAATAAGCTTTTTCCGTCTGATTCTGGCCTCCCTCCCTCTTCACTTTTTCTTAATCCTTTCATTCACTCCTTCCTCCGTATTTTTCTTTTCATCTATTTCCATCTTCGTCTCATTCTATCTCTTTCTCAATCTCCTTCTCTCTTTTCTCTTCTCTCAATTCCTTCTCATTCTTCTGCATCCCTTATTGCCTGTCCCAGCGGGTGGTATGTATTTTATTCCAGTCCCAGTCCCAGTCCCACTCCGAGTCTCAGTCCCAGTTCTAGTCCTAATCCCAGTCCCAGTCCGTAGCTGGATAATATATTACTCTGTACTAAAGCACTCATCTTGATATCCATATTGTATAAACACTGTCTAGGCATTCACTGGCCCACGTTTTGGCCTATATCTCGAGACCCTGTACATCGATAGCAACCAAACCTATGTAGTAACCACCGCGTGAGGTTTATCCAGCGTGTGTGAAAGTTTGAATAAAGTCGACCAACGCATCTCTTCAAACACCGGCGACCAACTAACACACATTTTAGCCCTTCTTTTTATATATATAAATTTTTATTTTTCACACTTGTCTGTAATATTAAAACGAAATGCAATTTTCGTTGCTTTTGAAATTCGGCTTAAAAATTGCACACGGAACAACTAAAGACTCTCCTGAATTATAAAAATGTCATAGTACCTCTAAATAGTGGGCCCCCTCAGAACCCCCCTCCCCCAACCCTCTCGGTGGGCCTGGTGATGATACTACTCGCTATAATATTTTTTATTGATAAGCAGGTTGTTTAATTAAACACCAAGCAATTACACGGAAGTATATCCGCACCACCTGAAAATATGAGTGCAACTGCGTATACGTAACATTTTATTATTACGTATAAAGGAATAAAAAAATTGCAATAAAATAATATTGCGATTATAAACTGAGATATAACCTATCCTGTCTCTCAAGTTAGATCAAACTACACACGGGGTGCAAAACAAATTCAAAATCAGTTCAGTAGTTTAGGAGTCCATCGCGACCAAAAATGTTGTATTACGTGTTTTTTATATATTAAGATTTAATTGAAGTGAATGATTTTAAACAAGTAGGGAAAGAAAATGTTTAATCATTCGGTTAGATATAAACATTGGGGCGCTTTATTTGCGACTTTCTTTTCATTCCACAATTACTCTTAGTATTGTAGTTAGGTTAGGTTGTATTGGCCAGTCAATAAAGACTTTATATAGCCTGAATGTGTCCATAATGCTACCAGATTCTGTTAGACGGACCCATTAATAATTTCATACTTAAATGACAAGCAGAGTATTGATCTGCGATTTTCCAAAGACTTAAAGCTTAAAAGTAGAAGTCGGGCATAGTAGGAGGGTGTAGGATCAGAAAGGTTTAAAAGACGAAGGGCATAATTGAGACACCTTTTTTGTATTCTTTCAATTCTGGTAATAGGAATTTGACTACTTGGTCTCCAAATAAATACGCCATATTTTAGATGAGACCTATCTTAATGCCTTGCAGATGCCATTCGTAGTCGGCGTAAGACATTTAGGTTCCATCTCGTTAATTTGTAGGAAAAATAAAAACGAGCATGACACAAATTGAAAAAGACGCTCGGCCTGAAATATCTTTAGAGGTTATCGTACCTTATTTTTCATCAAAAATCATTTCGTTGTTCTTACACGGAGGTAAAAAAAAATTAAGAGTTCTAGTCGGGGGGTTCGCTCTACAATACATACAACGAAACAAAAGTAGCGGTGGAAACTTTTATAATATTTCGCCAAAAATATAACAACAAAATATTTTCAATAATATAAGAAAGACGAAACTATGCAAGACCAAATGGAAAACGTTTTCGATAAAGTTCCGAAAATTTCAATATTTTTATTTTTTTTTAATTTTTCTAAAAATTTCAGTCACAGTGTGCAAATAGTTTCCCGCTAAAAATTCGTTTTGATTTTTGACAGTTTTTTTCGAAGGTTTTTTTTTCGAAGGTTGTTAATTATATTTTTTCCATACAAACGGCTTTAGCGTTAATTTTTTTATATGTACATATGAAATCTGAATGGCCCTTCAAACATAACAATTTTAAAAACCAATGCGAATTCAGAAAGACCTATGACTTTTGTCTTGTGAGACTAAAATTTATTGGGGTCTTCATACTTCAATTTTGTACTAAAAAGTTAAATAAAAATTTTTAAATTTTCAAAAAAAATTCTGAAATTTTTAATTTTTTTCGAAAACACTTTTGAAGCTTGTATGCTTATACTATGTTCAAACAGAAAAACAAATTGAGACAATTTCCATTTAAATTGAGTGGTGTTCATACAACTCAGTTTAGCTTACTCAAAATAATTTGATAGCTGTTTGGCTCATCTCTACAGCACAAAACATACCTTTGTTCAGACTGTCAAAATGTGCGTGTTGATATTAGGCGAATGGAATCGAATGAAAACATAAAAATGTGAAATTATTGTGTGTTGTAAGAAAATGTGTTCAATATTATGGTTTTATTTAATAATTTGGGAAAAATTTAAACAACGTGACATCAGGACGGACAAGGCGACAGCTGTTTCGATTATACCTTGTAAATCTCTTCAAAGCCTTTTCTCCCGGGAGTGGGAGTCGAACTGGCACTCCTACGATAGCTGAAATGGTTATAAACGCATTCAGCTACGTCATGCATTAGTTGTTGTAAAGTTTTTCCCAATTGCCTTCTTTTTGCATATTTTAATCTTTTACACATTGCATACTTCGTATGCAATTATGTGTTAAAGCTATGCTTGGTACGGCGGTTTTCAAAGAAACTTTGGTTTTGTTGCTGTTTTCGTTCTATTTATAGAACTACAACGAATTAACAAATTTTGTCTGTTTGTATGATTTTAATAATCGGGGATTGCCCATATTGCTTTTTTAAATGTATGAAAACATTTATTTGAAGCAATTTTTTTTTTTTATTTTATAATTTATTTAATAATTTGGGAAAAATTTAAACAACGTGACATCAGGACGGACAAGGCGACAGCTGTTTCGATTATACCTTGTAAATCTCTTCAAAGCCTTTTGGTTTTATTTTGAGTTTGCCATCTTCTTTTGGCAATCCATACTCCAGTGAAATGAAAAAAATAAAATCAGCTGATAAGATTAGCCAACCATATAGTTGAGACATGCGTAACTGACGTTTAATATACTCAATAAACACACTTTACAAGGTTGCATTTGCAATTTTAAACAATTTATTACGCAATTTTTTTATAAATTTGCAATTTATTATTATAATTTATTATATGATAAATTGCATAACAAATTGTCCAAATCTTATAAATTGGCAATTTGGTGTGTGTTTGTACATAGTATTAGTTTCAGTTACGAAATTTAGATTAGTTTGTTTTGAAACATTGAAACTGCCACTGATATTTTTGTGTCAAGTCAAAAGAAAAATTTCCTTGAATTCGATTAACTGGCATATTGTAGAACAAGGCGTTGTATGGAAAATAATCAACAAGAAGCAAAAAACTTTTGGGATAACAACACCTGTTACTGAATTCGCCTTGGCTGCTGTATGTGTTGAAAGAGGAAGCTGGCGAATTAGATACGTTGGGTAATAAGAAAAAACTACAAAATTTTTAATTTGGGTGGCGAAAGCTTTTGTCGATAGCTCCAGAGTTGGTTGAAGTATGCTAAATATATCGAACCTACATTAAATTGCTTTTGATTATTTCTTATCTTCATATAAAAATTAATACAACTGATTAAAAATTTTCTTAACAGCTTTAAACCACGCTGGAGTATCACAAAAAATAGGCACTCGAGGCAAGTATCAATAGCGTTTTGCGTTTGGTGCCAATGTGCGTTTCTGACATGGATTTGCAAAAAACTAAAACGTTCCCATGTTTTCAACACATTCGCTATAGACTTGTCCAGAGCTGATCCCAATAAGTATCAGATTTCTTAAGAAGATCCCAAATTTATTTCTATGCAGCTGCGCTATATACTGCCCAAAAACAAAATTTCGAAATGGTGGAAATCTTGTCAAACTATGCGCAATATCACTGTCATAGGGTAATGCTTCAATCGGAGGCCCTTATTTCGTAATTAGTATTTCTTCAGGTTTTCGTTGCGCTCATATCATCTCAACTATGAATGTAGCTACGCAAAACTGTCTGTATTCACGTGTATCGTCAAGAAAGTTTCTCCCATTTCAAGACCGAAATTTATGTGTATTTCCTCTGAGAAATCTTTGCTATTAATATTAACGGTTTAAATTTTCAGTGCATTTTTCCCCGATATTACGATGGGATTGCACAAAAATCAGTCACGGATAAAAGCATCTTAATTTACATACAAACAGTAATTCTTTGCCACTACAACAATAACAACGATATCTTCTAACACAGCTTACTTAAATAAACATTTTTTTTTTTGTTTCCTTTTAAGTTTGCCATTCAAATTGAATTGAAGGCCCTTTGCATTAACCAAACAAAAAATTATAAGGGAGTTCGGGATCTTGTGCATTCAGGAATGTGCTTTATACTAAATTAATTATTTGCCACAAATTGTGAGCTACGTTTTTGTCTGAATATGCAACACTTGTCATATATACATATATAATTGAAAAATAATATAGCACATCAAATTTTCTATTTAATTTACGAATACAATGCCATAAACTAGCATCAAACAACAAATTATTGTTATATGGATGTTGTACGGGCTTATAAATTAGACAATTGAGCAGCAATATTTTCATCTGGACAGAAGAGTTGACGTCTCCCTTGAAAAATGAGGAGAGGCTGTGCTCAGCGTCTCTCAAGAAACACTGCTAAAAGAAAACCGCTTCTTCTGGCTCCCATCGGGCTAAGGAGCTTAGACAATTTTTTCCAAGGCAGTCGGACTAGTAACAGAAGGTGCTAGTACCAGACTGCTCACTACTGCAACACTTCGCCAGACTTTCGGTATTCGGTATTTATGCGAATACAACAAAATCAACAACCGCTGCGTTGACTATCTGTGGATAAATGCTTCCAGTGGTTGACGCAACACAACGAATTTTGGGGCTGCGTCAAGTATTATTGTGAGTAGCGGGGCGATAATTTTGGATGTAAATAGTACGGGCCATGAAATTAGAAAAAAAAATTAGAGGATCTTTATGACGTGGTCTAATCACAAGCATTAACTTTCTTATATTTTTTTGCATATCGCCTATATTGATCTCCTTTTCTGGAAAAGGATAATAAAGATTACTTTAGTTACATTTATACGATCAAAATCTCTAAAATTACAGCCTTTCTAATCTAAATCTTTTTATCTGGTGGACGTTTAACTTCTTGTTTGTCATTATTTCTGGCTTGTCCTATAAACAATTTAAAATGTTGACGAACCCTCTGTCAATTTATTTTTAGGTTTAATCCTCTTGACTGCATTGAATTGCTTAATGACCTGGTAGCCAAAAACAAGGTTTTGTAAGAATGGGTTCCCGGACATGCAGGTAATGAAAATGCAGATTACCTAGCAAAGCAGGGCGTTACAGCAGCATTCTATGGTCCAGAGCCCTGTTGTGGACACACAAAAGCACACACTAGGGAAATAATAATTAATTGGGAAACGAAAAAATTCAGACGACACTGGATTGACTGCCCAAGGCAAAGGCAGGCGAAACTGTTTATACTTCCGGCAACGAAAGTATCAGCCAAACTCACTAATCTAAGCAGGGAGGACTTACGAACTCTCACTGGGTACGGGACACTGTGGACTACGACATCACCTAAGTAAATTAATTTTATTCGATACTCAAATGTGTGGTTTCTGTGAGCTGAAGGATAAAAGGCCGGTTCACGTTCATTTCGAATGTGTGGATCTGGTAAGGCATAAACTCTCCCATCTAGATGGTGTGACTATTAATCCCTATGTGATATGGAGTAAAAGGCCTGAAGAGGTACTTAGATACATCAAAAGACTACATTTACAAAATTAGGCTAAAAGTCATCACCATAGGTCTACACAAAGGTCGCAGTGCTTCCTGGCCTAATAATATTGCGACGAATATTAGCAACACTAAAGGATACTATCATCTCTAAGCCAATGCTAAGCAGTGACTTGTATGCACATCAATAAATCAATCATTATGTCTATACATATGTCCATACATGCAGCGGGGAGCAACGCACAAACACATTCATATATCTAAGATACTCCCAAAAGTAGGCAATAATTTGTGCAAGTATCACTCACATATACACGCGCTTATGAGAAACTATAAACGTAGTAATAACCGGTAATTTCATAGCTGGTAACTAACTAGTAAATTCTAGAAATAGAAGCGCCTAGAAATATGCCAACGAGGAACCCAAACAGTATAAAAGCAGCAACAGTTGAGGCACGATAAGTCAGTTTGATTTAAGCAAGCTATCAGTTGTGAAGTATAAGCGTTATTTTTTAATAGTCTAATAAAGACCATTTTTGCATTATTCAATAATGGAGTTATTTATTCAACAGTTTAGTGATTTGAACGTTAGTAGAAGATTTGAAATAAGCGGAATTTCAGTAAATTCGTTACAATATCAATTATAATCCACTTGAACGTTTGATTAATCGTTTGATTTTTTTATTAAACTTTATTTTTTTAATTCAAGTATAGACGGCGGTCTCGAATATCAGAGCTATTTTAAAGTGCTATTATTGCTTTGCAGTTTAGTAAATATGAACCACGAAGTTTTGAGTAGCGTATTTGCAATGATGCTTGACAATTTGCACAAAATCTTGAACTCCCTTTATACTAAGGCAGCTCAGAGTCTTATGCATTCCTTGTTAGAAACGGTGCAATAGCAAATACAAGCTACTTATGTGGAACAACTTTTTTCATCTTATAATTTTTCATTTATGAGGTGGGTTTTGTCTAAGGCTGGGGTAACGCTCAGTCAATCCAGAGACGAGTAGAGGTCCCACAAACCCCTACTGAATAAAAACGCAATATTTATGTTTTACGAACACACGCACACACGGCTGGAGGTATTAGGCGGGCAGCAGCTTTTCGTCGCAAGATGACGAGGGGGCGGAGCAGCGGCTAACGGTCGTTGGAGCAGAGGAGGTTCGGCAGGACGGTTGAACGGTCGGGTAATGGATGGATTGGTACGGCGGTATGGAAGCAGCGGCTGGATAGAAGCAGCGGCGGTTTAACGGCGGTAGGATGGCGGACGGCCAACGGTCGTCAGAGCATCGGCGGCACCAGATGGGAGACGATGCGATGGCAGCAGCGGTGGGCTACGGAGCGGTGACCAGGGCCGGGGTGAGAGGGGAAGTAGGCTGGCGATGGGGTTTACTTGGACAGCGGCGGCTTGTTCCGGGTGGGGTCGGTTGGCGGTATCGGCGGGATCGGATTGATCGATAGTAGGCGGGGTCGGTCACCTGGGGAAGAGACTGCGAGGATTGAATTGCAAAATGCAAATTCGCTGTTTTTATACGGGTGGTGCTGCCAACTTCTTGAAAAATTAATACACCACTATTGTGATTGTCTCGTGTGACGAACACACACCATTGGTTTGCCATCAATCCTTGGTAGCGTGTGGTTATTTAACAAAGTGGTTATTGGCTATGCTATAGAAAAAGAAGTACAGGGGGTTATGCTGTAGGAAAAGACGTACAGGAGAGGTTCAGGCTTAAGTGTTGAAAAGGAAGTACAGGGGGGTTATGTTATTGTAACGCTTCGTTACACATTTAACATTTTGTTTTTTATTGAGAGTTTCCGATTTGCTATTCAATATTGGAAAAGTAATCAATGAGTTTAGATGTTACCTGATTACCATGACGTAGTAAATGCATAGCTCTAAAATTATGTAGTGTTTTGTATAGAAATGCCACACCAGTTTGCAAATACAACGATGCTTGGCCATTACAAATCCCTAATTCCCCTATTATTTCTACGCTAAGCACGTTGTAGTTGAAAATGATTTGGAAAACGAATCAAAACATTATAATTCGTGCGCAAATATAAGAGTGTAAACAATCACATATGGTTTTTTGTTATTGTTGCTATAATTGTAACAACATCATTTGATATTTGCACATTGTATATTTGGTTAAATTTATATTCGTTTTTTTTTGTGGAATAATGTAGTATTTCGCTCGAGCAAATAAAAAGGAAGAATTGATAAATAAAAATGCTTACTAATGGGAATCAATTTCAATGTAGCTAATCGTTTTTGTTAGTTTTTATTTTCCCATTTCAAATAATTAGTGCTATTTTGTATGACGCTACTCTTCTTTTAAGCACATTAGAGTGTACGCCCTAGTTGCCTTTTAAATATTTACTTCAATGTAATTTAATTAAATATATTTCATTTTACACACGCTCTTATTATATTTGCTTGTTTGTTCGATGTATGCTGTACTTGTCTACCAAATAATTTAAAAAAGTGTTACACTTATGCACGGGTACTCGTCTTTGCGTGTAATTGGTTGGTATTTAGCAAAGCAACGTACTTATTATTTTTAACCGTGCCTTGGGCGATTTTGGAACTTTTAAAAAAAATAACTAAACAGCAGCCATTTCTTGGTTTAACCTTAGAATCTGGGAACGAAATCTGTAAACTTGCACACGCTCTAATACGATCATTGTATACTTGGCGCTCGTACTCCGAATAAATCGCGGGTAATCATCTGAAGATATTTGTGTTTGAAGATCGCAAATGTCTAGCTTTCTATGCTTTACTCGAGTATAAAGTACAAAGTTTTAGACTGTGAAACTCTCTACTTATTTGGAATATTTTTGAATGCTTTCAACAGTTTCTGAGTTATGGACTCAATATAAATAGCAACGGACTGCTGAAATCCGTAACACTCTCCAACCGCCGATTGGTGTTTATGGGGTTAAAACAACAAAACAAATAATCAATGAACCAACTGGAATTAGACTTGTTATCAGGGCTGCCTTAAACTAAAACAACAACAATTGAAAAATCAAGTTCTCTCGACGAATAAAAACACACCATATCAGCCCTAAATCGTAACTCTGCTAATGTATGGCTCGGAAACATGGACGATGTAGAGAGGTAGTTAGATGGTGGGATGATCTTTTAAGCGCTTGCGAGAAAAGCTCTCCGGATTATTTATCATTCTGTCCATAATAGCAACAGTGACTGAATGAGTTTTAATGATGATTTGTATGAGCCTCAAGCAAATATTATGTTATCTCCACTTAGTTGAAAAGGACAAAACCAGATTAGGTGGCGTTACTTCGTGCGTAGTAGTTAAACAAGTTTAGGCTACAACGAGCCATTTATTTTTGATAACAAAACAAATCAATTTCGAAAAGTAATTTGTGGTACCATTACACGAAAATTTACAAAAAATTCTTGTTTCTTTTTAATTATACCTTACATGCACACGAAATGGTACATTAACTTTGGTCCAATGTTTGTAACGTTGAGAAATATAGAAGATAGACTCACCATTAAGTATACCGAAGTGATCAGGGTGACGAACTGAGTCGATATAGCCATGTCCGTCTATCCGTCCGTCGGTCTGTCTGTCCGTCCGTCTGTCCGTCCGTCCGTCTGTCTGTTTGAACGCAAACTAGTCCCTCAAATTTTGAGATATCTCAATGAAATTTGGCACAAGGATGTATTTCTGTATTATAATAGACATTTGTCGGATCGGGTAGGATCGGACCACTATAACATATATCTCCCATACAATCGATCGTTAAGATAAGACGCCTTTGGTCATTCCTGCCGCAATTTAGAAAGTATAAACGTGAACCTCGGTGATATATATTCTAATATATCATAGAAGATATCCTAAAAAAATCACTTTGATCGGAGCTATATATAGTTATTTCTCATACAACCGATCGTTCAGATAGAAAGATTTTTGGCCATTTCTCCCTTAATTCAGAAAGTATATACGTGAAACCAGGTGATATATATTTTAATACATCATAAAAATTTTCTGAAAAAATCACTTTGATCGGAGCTATATATAGTTATATCCCATACAACCGATCGTTCAGATAGAACGATTTTTTGCAATTTCTCCCTTAGTTTGCAATATAAAAACGTTAAACTTGGCGATATTTATTCTAATATATCATAGAAGAATTCATGAAAAAATCATTTCGATCGGAGCTATATATAATATATATATCCCATACAACCGATCGTTCAGATAGAAAGATTTTTGGCAATTTCTCCCTTAGTTTCCAATATAAAAATGTTAAACTTGGTGATATATATTCTAATAGGTCATAGAAGATTTCCTGTAAGGCGGTTTTTTGCCATTTTTTTATATTTATCTTAAAATCGTTTAGGTGTGTACGTCTGTTCACTATATATTTCTTATCTTATACAGCGCATTATTTGGAGATTACGAATGCGATAAGATTATTGTTCGGCCCCATTCATGAAAGGTATGAAGTCTTCGGCACAGCCGAAGACAGTCCGGTCCTTACTTGTTTTTTTTTTTTAACCGGGCCCGTATAATGTTATACGATCCGTCATAGAAATCAATTTTTTAAAACGCAATAGCTCTGACATGGTGAACCGGATTAAAGAAATGTGTTAAAAAGAGCTTTTCGAAAAAATCCACAAATAAAAGTAAAATCCGGACTTTTATTTTATAAGGAAAAATAAAAGTCTCTCCCTATAACTACGGAACGGCTCATTCAAATCAAAGAAATTTTTTACCAACAGATTCTTCAAAATGTCTAGACTTGAAGCCTATATGATCATTTTAAAGTTTTTTTTTGTTAGTAATATCAGAAATTCGTTAGAGAAAAACAAAAACCAACTCTCACCGAACCAAACCTATCTTTTTCCATAGTAAATTTGCACATAATTGTTTGCCATAAAATTTGCCTTGAAATTTGAAACAACGATTTCTGTTGAAACAAGAAGGATTCTGAATGAAAAAGGTGATCTCATTTCGACAAACCTTTCCACAAGTATATGGCCGTAATTTTATTCTGTCCATTAAAAATAATAGTTCGGACCTACCTTTTATTTTCAGACTTATAAAAAAGTCCGAATCTAATAATTTTATTTGGACTAGAAAGTTAAAAGTCCGAAAATATTTTTTTCTGAAGGACTTTTATTATATTAGAATAACCGTTTGGGTCCCTGTTTTTATGTTTTGAAAGTAGTTATGTTTCCGAATAAAATATGACTAATAAGCCAATCCCTGTTACCAGGTACTACGAACTTAAAAGCGAATTTGTATATTGACTTGGAAAATTTCGCAAGAATTCCAAGAAATACTAATTCTTTATTTGTTTTTATTTTATAAATTTTGATTAAAGTATACCTATGTATAAACAGATTCATATTTATATATCAAGCAGCTTGCTTTTGTCAAGACGAAGGTCAGTATAAATATTTAAGTATATTGGCAAAGGCCAATTTTTGAGTTTATATAACAAATTCGTATTTAACAAATTTTGTTTTCAGTAGAAAAAAATGCACAGTATTTCAAATATAAACATTTACGGAACTTTTCATTCACACCTAAAACTATGAATTAAAAAAACGCAAGTTTTTCACTCTTCATGTTATTTGTGCTATTTAGATTTCAAACAGCATTTCGTTGCATTCCATTGATTTCATTTGAAATTTTATGCTCCCCACAGGTAAGCATGCAATGCATATATATACATATTGGTGGTGTGATGGTAGCGTGCTTCGCCTACCACACCGGATGCCCTCGGTTCAAACCCCGGGCAAAGCAACATCAAAATTTTAAAAAATAAGGTTTTTCAATTAGAAGACAATTTTTCTAAGTGGGGTCGCCCCTCGGCAGTGTTTGGCAAGCGCTCCGGGTGTATTTCTGCCATGAAAAGCTCTCAGTGAAAACTCATCTGCCTTGCAGATGCCGTTCGGAGTCGGCATAAAATCATGTAGGTCCCATCCGGCCAATTTGTAGGGAAAATCAAGAGGAGCACGACGCAAATTGGAAGAGAAGCTCGGCCTTAGATCTCTTCGGAGGTTATCGCGCCTTACATTTTTTTTTTTTACGAATTTACTGCAATTCCCCTTATTTGCAATCTTATACTGTCCGACCTCCTCGTTGCATATTTCTAGGCTTTGCTAATTCCAGAACTTACTAATTAGTTATAAATTTCTCAGCTACAACTACAGATGTATAATCTTTACAGCTTCTCTCATACCCCATGCGCTTGTATGTATGAGCGACACTTCCACAATCACAATTGCATACCTTTAGGAGCACTTGAGATAAGATATATGCATGTACTTGTGCGTTGTTCCACGCCGCGTGCATGCGTATGTGTAGACATAATGATTGAATTATTGATGTCAATTCACGTCACTGCTTAACATCGGCCTAGAGATGGCAGTACCCTTAGTGCCACCAACATTCGTAACACTGCCCTCCACCTAAATCCTATCATCCCGATCAGACAAATCTCTCGATCTAAACGTTTCCAGCCTTTCCAAATGGACCACTTTCATTTTGGTTCGTGGTTTACCGATGATTTGTATGCGGTACACTACATCGTTGATCCGTTTTACAACTTTGTATGGGCCTTCCCAATTACACTGCAATTTCGGGGACAAACCTTTTTTTCGTTGTGGGTTGTATAACAGAACAAATCTCCTTCCTGAAAACCTTCCGAATTAATTGCTTTTTCGTATCTGGCTTTCATCTTGTCACTCATAATCTTTGTTCGTTGCCTTATCAGATCATGTATTTCTATTAGCTCTTCTTCCAAATCACCAGTGGGTTTCTTGACATTTTTCTCCGCATTGGCATCTATCGCAAACTTCAAATCAGCTGGCAGTCTAAGGTCATTGCCAAAAATTACGTTTGCAGGGGTTTGGCCCGTTGTCTCATACACTGCTGATCGGTAAGCCATCAAGGTAAATGGTATGGGGGTATCCCACTCTTTATGGTTATGGTACTTGACTACTACTTTCCTTAAGTGCTCCTCCAATGTTCTATTGAATCGTTCTCCCATACCATCGGATTGAGGATGCAATGCAGTTGTCCGGGTTTTTCGAATGCCCAATGATTTACACATTTCCTGGAACACAGCAGTTTCGAAATTCCTGCCTAGGTCAGAATCTAACTCCATTGGTACACCATACCTTGCAACCCAATTGCTTATAAACACTTCTGCTACTGTTTCCGCTTCTTGATTTGGGTTTGGATATACCTCTGGCCATTTGCTGAAATAATCCATAACTACTAGTACATATTTGTTTCCGCCGTTGCTAGTAGAAAATGGACCGGCGACATCCATAGCGATCCTTTCAAATGGCGCACCTTAGTTAAATTGCTTCATTTGGCCATGACTTCGGGTTTTGGGCTATTTCGCTCTGCTGCAAACCTCGCAGTTCGCAATCCACTCAGTGATCGACTGACGGCAACCAACCCAATAGAATCTCTGTTTAATCTTCTCGAGCGTCTTCGTGATTCCAAGATGACTTCCGCTTGGACCATTGTACAGCTCGCTGAGCACGTCAATCCTATGTCAGGGAACAACTATCACTTTCTTTTTTCTTTGACCATCCTCACTCTCCCATACTCGATGCAAGCAACCGGATATCAATTCTAAACTGTTCCACTGTGCCCAATATGACTTCGCAATGGGACTCTCTGCTGACATCTCCTCTCTGCTTGGTCTTTCGTTTCGTTCGAGCCCTTGCATAACATGTGACAGATCTGTATCTTCTAGCTGACACTTTCTTAGTTGTTCCTTGTCCCATTCATCCGTACACGTTATAGTCATTAGCCGGACAACTATAATGTCTTCTTTAGCCTCGGCCTTTGAACAGTGCTTGCATTCCAATCTACATGGTCTTCGTGACATTGCATCGGCATTTCCAAGGGTACTACCTTTTCGGTGCTCAATGGAAAAGTCATAGCTTTGTAGTCGCTCGATCCAACGTGCCAATTATCCTTCCGGATTACGGAACTGCAGAAGCCATTTTAACGCTGCGTGATCTGTCCTAACACGGAATCGCGGGCCGTAGACGTATTTGTGAAAATGTTTAATGCACTCTACCAATGCCAACAGCTCTCTCCGCGTAACGCAGTAGTTCCTCTCTGGTTTTCATTTCGAACAACTGTAACATGCAACTACCTTCTCCTGTTCATCGACCATTTGTGATAAAACTCCTCTTTATCCATCTCGTCGCCATTATAAGAACCCTCTATGCCCTTTCCTCGCACAGATAAACAATACTTTGTTTCTTAGGTCCTATAATTTCCTAAGTATTTTTACAATTTCTATGTCAAAATTTCAAAACGAAAGAGCTTTCGCTGATTTTTGTCCATTTATATAAAGGAAGTGCTTAAAATTTTTTTATTTTCGTTTTATTTTCTACTTTTTAGTTCTAATTGGAAAAGAGTAGTGCTTTATTTATTACTAGATGAAAAACTTACTTTTATACAATATTGCTATGAATTGAGTGGAAGTTTTGACTTAGAGAAACTTTCGATTACGGAATTACAAGTGTCGGCTCGGAATCAACTCAACACTGCGAAGAGTTACGCTGCCTTAATAAAATTCATAATTCATGCAAAGTAGAATATCAATTAAAATAATGTAGATATGTAAGTCTTAGCGCAACGAATCGAAAATTTGTTTAGTTCCCTACTTCATAGTCTAGGACAACAAAAATTCATTTAGAAATCGATTGGAAGTTCCCCCTCTTCTCTATCTATTTTCTAAATATCTCTATCTCTGGCACATTAAACAGAATTTTGAATGCTAAGTAATGAATCCTCATTGGCCTCTAAGCTTTGCTCAAATGGAAGCTATTTAAAATTCAACCTAGAGCTGATGGCCTGAGTAGCCAATGCTCTTTCAGTTAGTTCTGATATTCATACCAGTACCTAACCAATAATAATAATAATAATAAAATTCAACCGAAAAATTTTTCTAATTCGGAAGAGGCTTCTAAATATCTCAATCCGTGCACCACCTATCGGAATTTTCTCCCCTTTTTTGTACTGTCACCGACTTCTCAAATACGTATGAAGATAGTAACTCAACTGGAAGTCTCTTAGAAATTAGCTCATCATTATTGTTTTAAATTTATTTCAAAATTTATTTCTTTTCAATTCTGTGTGCTTGGAAGGCGCATTTTTATTTCCTTTATACTAAATATTAAGTCCGTTGAATGTTTGCCCGCATAATCAATACAAATCTTGCAATCGATTTTTAAGAAACTTCTCATTGAGCTTCAAACGTGAAACTTCACAGATAGGTTAATACACCAAGGCAATGCAACAAAAATAGAAAAAAATTCCTATAATAATATGGGAAAAATTTAAACAACGTGATATCAGGACGGACAAGGCGACAGCTGTTTCGATTATACCTTGTAAATCTCTTCAAAGCCTTTTCTCCCGGGAGTGGGATTCGAACCCGTCATGTGGCACACGGATAAATATTATTAGATAAGAATTTGGAAATTTTGAAATTTGGAATTTTGAGATCGGTTTCTAAGTAACTTGTTGGTTAGCTAGAGACATGAAATTTCAAACATAATGCAGAGGACGATGACAGTATAATACAAAACTACATATAGGGCGCATGAATTGGGATATTAAGAAAAATCGTACGGAACGGAGGGAATCTTGCGATCAATTTTCAAGAGACTTCCCATTGAGCTATCGTCCTACAAATGCACCCACGTACTCATTTGTAGCAATTTAAACTGGGCATATATGTATGAACAATTTCCTAGTAGCTTAAAAACTAATGCTTCTTTTTATAAAAAACCACTACTCTTTTCCACCTAGAACTACAAAGCAGAAAAAAAATGTTAAGCATTTCCTTTATACAAATGGACAAAACCAGCGAAAAATGTATCCTTATATAAAGACATATTCTTGCTGAACCGTAATTTTAAAACTTTGACGTAGACATTGTAAACATATTTATGGGAAATAAAAATATAAAGGTGGAGAGCTATTAATTGACTATATATTGATAAGTTGATTCCCTTTCTGCCAACTTTCCAATCCAAGAAATCCGCGCTCCGCTTTTATATTTTTATTTTTCATAAAAATTTTTACAATTTCTATGTCAAATTTTTAAAATCAAAATTCAGCGAGAATACGTCTTTATATAAGGATACATTTTTCGCTGATTTTGCCCATAAATATATAAGAAAGGCTTACAATTTTTTAAATTTTTTATTTTTTCTCTTTTTATTTTATATTTATCTTAAAAATCGCATCTGTTCACTATATATTTCATATTTTATTCAGCCGATTGGATAAGATTACGAATGGGATAATATTATTGTTCAGCACCAGTCATGAAGGTATGTAGTATTCGGCACAGCCAAAGACAGGCCCCTCCTTAATGGTTTTTTCTTAAAATACGTAGTTATTTCATGTAAATCCGTACAAATGCGACGGTCCTTCGCCCTTGGTGGTTTGCCGGCTACTGATAATTTTGAAGTTATTTCCTTACAGTGTAAATGTAACATTTAAATATTCTCATATGCAGCTCGGCGCAATATCTGGTTTAAAGTATATAATTCACAACTGAATCAGATATAATGCGATAATAGGAAGATTTAAAAAAAATTTTGCTATTTGAGCGATCTTTGTTTTTTCTGCACTTTATCATTTTATATTATTACCCCATGCCTAAGCCAAACTTTTGTTTAACTGGTAAAGCTCTGCTCTCACATGCGCTGTCAGCGGTAAACTACTAGTATTCTCGGTCACTATAAGCTTCTCCACCACTATTGCTTTAATATACTGCCAATAAATGCAATAGAAATATAGGTTTTGTTTTTATTCAAGAAGATTCTTTCAGCGCCAACATATCCTTCCAGATATCATATAACTTATTTCAGTTTTTGGCCAAGTTAATTAACCCCAGAAAGTTGGTTCCTGTGAAATTCTAAGGCTGCATATGCTGAGTTTTTAATCCAGGAATAATAAATTATCTACGCACAAAAGAGAACAAGTTTTTAAAAATTTGTTAACACCGTAAAAAGTTACTTACAGCACATTTTTCATAGCTTCCATAGAATGTCACTACATCACCCATTCGTCACTGCTGAATGTTAACAAAACGAATGATGAGATGATGAAAAAATAATCTGGAAAATAACTCACTGAATACTTTCCAAGTTCCTTTGATTTACATATTAGTGCTAAGAAAAACACCACCGTTTTCTTTATTCGACTCTTTTCTTTAGATGTTTTTGTAACTGAGTGCTTGGTACAATTAGTGTAGTAGGTGCTGCATGAAAATATATATTACAGTCAGAAATTTTGTTTGTGGTATTAAGCAATTATATTTACCTAGCATAACATATAATTAAGCAATCAAGCCAATGACTAAAGCGTGGGAATATGTAAATGGAGAACAGTTGCCAATATAAACATTTACATATGGAAACAGACAGTTGTTGACACAAAAATAGCACAACTTGACCAACAAAAACATAGATTGAAGACAGAGTTAAAACGAGAAGCGTTACCACAACTTAAAAAGAGAAGCTTGCGAACATTTCATACTTTGCCTATTGTAGTATGAAAGCAACTAACGATTCACTGCTAGCATAGCTTATATCATCCACTACGCTTTCAACCTCAAACTTTTGTTGTCACACTCCCTATACTTACGTGCTCATTTTGTTTTTACAAAATTTGTAGGCATTGAAATTTTAAACGTCTTACTCAGCTATGTTCACCAATAAGAAACTATTTGATATAGGCCAGTAATCCGGAGTATAGGCAAATAAATTTATATACCCCACCGACAAAAACTAATAACTATTTCGATTTGAACATACGCGAACCAGAAATGAAATAAAATAATTTAAAAAAATGTTTAAGCTAAACGGTTTTATTGAAAGCAATACTGAATTGGAAACAATGCCACGTCCTTCCTCAAACTCCAAAGTATTTTGCTCTCACTTCTGGCGAATTGTATGTAATATTTTTACCAAATATGAGCCAAATCGGACCACAAATACGAGTATTCTTAATATCTCGAACCTTGGCGCACCTAGAGGCACTTTTTTTCATAAAGCGATTTCCCTTTCTGTTCTTTTTAGGAGCGGTACATGACTATGTGTAACGCCCTGCTAGTTGGAAAATTTTGCTTTGCTATTGAGTGCAGCATAGGTAAGAGTAATTGCGATTGCATTCAAATCAAAATATTTTTTATATTTTTTAACTGAGACGATCATTTCACTATGAATTACTCAATAAGCCTATTCGCCCTTAATCTCATTGGGGGTATATCGCTCCTTTTTTGATAATCATAAGACTCTTAAGATTCCGAAACCTAAAGGTTATTCTAAGAGTTATAAATGTCCAATAAGTGCGCTGGTTAGGTCGAATTCAAATTTTGTTGAATTCGGTAGCTATACGAAGTGTGTTCAAAAAATAACGGGAATTTTAGTTTTTTTGAAAAAGATATTTATTTATTCATCTGCATTACTGTTGTCGCCTTTAAAATAGTCCCCATTAGATATTATGCACTTGTGCCAGCGCATCTTCCAATCCTCGAAACACTTCTCAAACTCGATCTTTGGGATAGACTTCAGATCTGTCAGCGATGCGCTCTTAATTACATCCTGCCTGTAAAACGACGGCTCTTCAAGGTTCGCTTTATTTCTAGAAATAGAAAAAAGTCACACGGAGCCATGTCTGGCCAATATGGAGGCTGGGGCATCGTTACAATGTTGTTTTTGACCAAAAATTCACGAACAAGCAATGAAATGTGAGCAGGTGCATAATTGTGGTGCTAAATCCATGAATTGCCACAAATTCAGGCGTTTCTTTCAGATTGCTTCAGAAGAACGGCGTTGAACTTGTAGGTAGTACTCCTTGTTGACCGTTTCACCTCGTGGCATGAATTCATCATGCACTATGACATTGAAATTTTACTTATTGCAGACTCGGTGTAGGCCTTTGTTAACATTTCGCGCACTTTGTTACACCTTATTTCATTCTTTACCAAAAATTTGATAGAAATCCCCAGATCAATTTTTTTTAACAAACGAAAATCGCCGTCTTCATAAAAACACGACTAACCTTAGCAGCTTTCACTGAAAAAGTAAAAAATGAATTCAGCTGATTTGATCATACTTCAGGGACATGTGTATCAACATTATAAAAAAAAAATGTTGACAATTGGACACTCCAATCCCGCGAATTTAAAAAATTATCGTTATTTTCTGAACACACCTCGTATGTACATATCCTAACTCTGGGTTATTTCAGTTTCAATGAAATTTTTTTATAAAGATACCTACATACATACAAATATATATAATTGTTTTTGCGGTATATGTGAATTACTCCCCCGTAAGGAATCTGTGTGCATCATTGCACTAGAAGATGTCAATAATATCACACCATGTCGTATACGCAATTAATACTTTCATGATGTCAATTACGATTTTTTCTCCACGAGACCTTAGAGTATATATGTACATATTTTTCGCTTATGCCCATGTTGACTTGCACTTAATTGTGTTCAAAAATATTTGCTATAACGTAGCACTTAAGCTTAACTAAGGTTCAATCGTTGAACTTCAGCTATAAAGTTAAACGAAAGAAAAGTTATACAACTTCAAGTTTCATTACACACAGTAAACTTTCAACCATGTAATATGTTTGTACATATGTAAGCATATCCGTTCCATACCTAGACCAAGCTATTTGACCAGGTTAAAATAAGTTGCATAAGAAAAATTTAAGAAAAACAAGTAAGGAAGTCTAAGTTCGGGTGAAACCAAACATTACATACCCAGCTGTAAATTACCGATTTGCAAGTGAGTGTAACGCAACGTGAGTGTGAAATGCCAACGCAAAGCAAAAGCACTCAAGTAGTATCTGAATTTCGTCCGTCGGTTGGTTCGTCACCACAGTCCGAACAAATTACAAGTTGCATAAATTCGTTTGTTTCGGTACCGCTTACGTACGTGCCGCCAACTAGTGTATCATATACACACGCACATTCATCGCGAATGAGTACAAATATTCAACCACCGTATATATCAATAGCAAATGACGTGCACCCGTATATGCAAGTCAACGAGCATTCTTATTGGAATAGTGAGAATATTCACAGCGTAAATTATATGCCACCCATGTCTGTTTATAATGGGCATGCTCAGTTGTGTTATGACGAAAATTTCACGCAAACGCGATTTTATAATGAACCGAATATAAGAAGCAATATGCAGTCGAATAGTGTTCATGCTCATATGCAACAAAATCATCCATTTTCAAATGTAAATATACGACAAAATCCGTATAGTAATGTGAATGAAGTGATAGCACTTCTACCCGAATTCGACCCGTCAAATGAAACATCACTAAGTGCAAATCAATTTATAAGAAGAATCGAAATGCTACGTACTGCATATCAGTGGAGTGACCAAGTGTTATTATTCGCCGTACAGCAAAAATTAAAAGGGCATGCGAAATATTGGGTTGATTGTCAAAATATTTTTAAATCGTGGTCGGAATTCGTCGCGAAATTTTGTATTGATTTTGCAACCGTTGAAAACGTCGCGGATATACACATAAAATTGGGACGAACGCGTCGCCAACGTAACGAATCTCCGCAAGACTATTATTACAAAATGTTGTCGATGGGTACAAAAGGAGGAATTCCTGAATTTGCTATCGCGCGGTACATAATAAACGGCATTAACGACCATGATCTCCGTAAAAAGATCTCGAACGATTACGAAAATTGCAATAAGTTGCTACGTTATATTCAAAATTATTCGGTGTACAATAACATAAAATACGAACCGCTGAACTATAAACAGAAAATCGACGAATATACGGCTACGTCCAAAAGCCAAACGAAAAATGTTGGTGAACGTGAAATACCAGCAAACGCTAAAGTAGGTGAACGCGAAACACCTAAATCGGTTAAATGCTATAATTGTTTAAAAACGGGACATATTTCAATAAATTGTTCAGAACCACAACGTGTCGAAAGATGTGAGACTTGTAAACGTACAGGTCATAAAGCAATAAACTGTAAACAAGCGAAAGCAAAACCTAAACCAAATACGACAGTGAATAAAATAAATGATGTAATTCAAGATACAAACTTGACAAAAGTAATCAAAGTAAATGATTTCAAAACAAAAGCTATCATCGACTCTGGTAGTACGTGTTCGCTAATCCGTCATTCTATAGCCGAAAAAGTGGGCACACTTGTAGAATGTAAACGCATTTTAAGAGGATTCGCAGGAGGCGAATATATGTGTAAAGCAAACATTTCAGTTGTACTTGAAATTGACAAAAATCATAACCAAGCCGTATTATTAGTGGTTAACGATGATCACATTGATGAAGATGTACTCCTCGGAAGAGATGTGTTTTGTAATAACAAAAATAGGCTGGTTATAGAAAACAACAAGTGTAGTTTCGAGAAATTAGAGAACGTGTCGAATATCTCAACGAATGAACGATCGGAATTGAAAGCTATTATTGAAGCAAACCGCGATATATTTTCTGAGTCTGTATCCGACCTAGGTACATGCACAGTCTCGAAAATGAATACCGAATTAACCAACGATAAGCCAATAACTTTAAAGCCATATAGAGTGCCGTTCGCTAAACGTAAAATAGTATCTGATATTGTATCTGAACTATTAACAAATCGAATAATTCGTCATTCGGAATCACCTTACGCGTCACCGGTCGTGTTAGTTGAAAAAGCCAATGGGGAATCGCGATTATGCGTGGACTATAGAGCGCTAAATAAAGTTACGGTGAAACACCCATATCCCATGCCAATAATCGACGAATATTTCGCACAACTATCGGGAAATAGTTATTTTACGACATTGGACTTACGGATGGGATATCACCAAATAGAAATCGAAGATTGTGCGAAAAAGTTTACTGCTTTCGTGACTACGGATGGTCACTATGAATACAATAGAATGCCATTTGGCCTGGTAAATGCGCCTTCTGTATTCCAACAAGTAATGAATAAAATAATTGCGAAAATGAGAGCGGGTGAAATACTCGTATACTTGGATGACGTCATAATTCCAAGTAAAACGGTTAAAGAAGGTTTATCACGTCTTACAAAATTCTTAAATATCTTACGAGAAAATGGTTTAACACTACGTTTTTCAAAATGTAATTTTCTGGCTGAAGAAATACACTATTTAGGCCACGTAATAAATAAAAATGGTATAAAACCGGGAGAAAAGAAAATAATCGCTATCAAAAACTTTAAAGTACCATCTAGTATAACGGAAACTAGACGATTTTTGGGTTTAACTGGATTCTTCCGGAAATTCGTACCGGAATACGCGCTAATTTCGAAACCAATAACGAAACTTCTCGCGAAATCAAAAGAATCTTTTGTATGGGGTCGTGAACAACAAGAAGCATTCGAAACCTTGATCGAACGTTTAAGCAACGCTCCAATTCTGGCGTTGTACGATAGGATGGCCGAGCATGAAGTACACACCGACGCATGTAGTGTTGGCCTTGCCGGTGTGCTACTTCAGTCAAACGACAATAAAACGTGGAAACCAGTATTTTATTTTAGTAGGCATTGCACGAGTGCAGAAAGTAATTATCATGCGTACGAACTCGAGGTACTCGCCGTAGTCGAATCCCTCGAACGCTTTCGAATGTATGTACTAGGCAAGCATTTTCGACTAGTAACGGACTGTTCTGCCATAGCTAAAGTCAAAACTAATAAAGAATTAAAATCTCGTATCGCGCGTTGGTGGATGAAACTTTTAGAATTTGATTTCGATATAATTCATCGCCAAGGCACACGTATGGCTCATGTCGATGCTTTGAGTCGCGCACCAGATCAGCCACCAAACGACGTAGAACCGGCTGGGTTGGTAATGAAAGTTAATACTTCATCCGAAGACTGGCTCTTGACAATGCAGTTGCAAGACCCAACGTTATCATCGATAGTATCAGTACTTAAGCAAGAGAAGAAAACAGATCAAGACGCCCAAATTCGACAAGACTACGAAATTAAGGATCATCGATTATATCGCCGTACGAAAGATGGGTTACGATTCGTTGTACCAAAATCAGTTCGTTGGAGAGTAGTGCATTCTTGCCATGACGAAATGGGACATTTTGCACTCGACAAAACGATCCAACGAATTTCGACACATTTTTGGTTTCCTAAAATCCGCAAATACGTTAAAGATTATTTAGCAGCATGTCCAGATTGTTGCTACAACAAATCTCGTCACGGTGTGGCTGAAGGTAGGCTGCATTATAGTGAACCTGATCCCATGCCATTTCGGGTCCTTCACGTCGATCACTTAGGACCTTTCGTCAAAAGTAATCGTGGAAATTGCTACGTTCTGGCAATATCCGATAGTTTTTCCAAATACCTGGTAGTGAAGCCAGTACGCAATACGAAAACCACCGCGGTAATCAACGCACTAAACGATATGACAAGCTACTTTGGACTGCCTGTCAAAATCATCACCGATAGAGGTACATGTTTTACCTCGAAGCAATTCGAACAGTTTTGTGAAAAAAATTCGATCCAACATATTAAAAACGCCGTACGTACACCTCGCGCCAACGGCCAGGTTGAGCGAGCTAACCAAACCATATTAAATTATCTTCGAACATCGACCGATAAACCGAAAGAGTGGGATTGTCATCTACGAAACGTGCAATGGTCAGTCAACTCACAGCGCAACGATACGTCAGGTTATTCGCCGAACGAACTAATTTTTAATTTTCGTCTCCGCGATATCGTACAAAATAAGCTAATTGCAGCTATTCACGATACAACCGATAATCCGAATCCGCTACCAATCGACGAAAAACGGCAACAAGCCCTTGAAAATATTAACCACGAACGAGAAAAATGGAAACGTAGGTTCGACGATAAGCACCGTACTCCGACAACATACACTGAAGGTAACCTCGTTGTTATTGAGAACGAGCCAGCAGCAACTGGCGAATCGAGAAAGCTGGAACCCAAGTTTCGCGGTCCATACGTTATTACCCGAAGCTTGGGAAACGACCGATACCTCATAGAAGATATTCCTGGTATAAAAATAACAAATCGCAAATTCTGCTCAATATTTAGTACCGACAAAATAAAGCCCTGGTGTCACAGTGCACCCGAGCTCGACGAATACGACGACGACGACGACGACCCTGATCAAATCGAGGTCGATTTGGAGTCAGGAAAGGCCGAATTGTCAGCCGACATGGCAACTCTAACTAAGTAAAAGACGATTTGAGGAGAGAAATGAAATGAACGAGACGAAGCAGTCTGTCTCGAACCTTCAGAACGAAACGTCGTATTTAACACAATCATAATTCGCTTATAATACATTAAAGTGTATATTCATTATTTCTAATAATAATACTTTCTTCATTTAACATTAAATAAACTAGCGTGCGTCTAATTAATTATTCGGAACTCTGACAAACGTAAGTAGATATGCCATCGTGATACTCTTTTTTGCAAAGATATAGCTTATTTTATTCGTCCATGACCCTTTCAAAAATCTTTTAAATGAAAGTGGGCGTGGTCTTTAACCGATTTCGTTAATTTTTCTTCGAAGCATTCCATATAGTAAAGGCAACCTCTCAGCCAAATTGTTAGGATAGGTATAACGATTTTTGATTTAAGATTAATAGTATTTGCAAAATTGATTTTATAATAAGTAGGCGGTGCCACACCCATTTTAAAAAAGTTTTTCAAATTTTTATCGATATCAGTTCACACGTCAAATTTCGACAATCTAGGTGTATAATAAATAATTACTAAATAGTCAGATTTATAGTGTTTTTTGCAAAATATTATACATATAAAAAGTGAGCGTGGTTTTCATACGATTTCGCTAATTTTCAACACCAATCTATTCTGTGTTCAGATAAGCTCGTGTACCAAAATTTGGAGAATATATCTCAATATTTACTCAAGTTATCGTGTTAGCGGGTAGACGGATAGACGGGCGGACGTCCGGACATGGCTCAATAAAATTTTTTTTTCGATACTGATAATTTTGATATATGGAAGTCTATATCTATCTCGATTCCTTTATATCTGTACAACCAACCGTTCTCCAATCAAAGTTATAATACCCTGTATACAAGTACAGCGGGTATAAAAAGTTACAAATCATGCCGTGTACAAATTTCTCGTTTCATATGAATAAAATATTAATTGAGAATGGAAACTAAAATAAAAATTTATATACACACACACATTTGAACAGGAAATTGCATTTTAGCAAAAGTTACTAAAATCGTTTTGTCAGAGTAATAAACACTCTAATGTTATTTTTTGCTTACTTGAGTGCTTTTACACATAAATGTTGCTATTTATATGTTTTAGAAATGGCGCTTAACTATTTAACTATTTGTTGTTCTCAAATTGCGGAAGTAAGCAAGTGAAACAGTTAAATATTTTATTAGTTTTTAGGACGGATTTTGGAGGATATTTTATCTGAAACTTTTAATGATGTTTGAAGTTTCAACGGCGAAGCTATTATTGAATAAGTTTCTTTGTAAAAAAAATCTCCATTTAATGATTAAAACCCAAAAACAAAGTAACGTCCTGCAATCGACTTTACAGCAAGACTCGTGGCCTATCCCTCTAAAATACTTATTGATCATTTAATATAGGTATACAGGTCTGCGTAGACTTTCAGCTATTGTTCCTTAGTATACTGACCTGAGAAAACGTAAGGAAAATCAACCATAATGTTAAGTTATGTACATTACCTGATTTATATCGACTTACTTGGGGCGACTAGAACGTCCCTATTAGTTCATTTTATATTACCAAGTCTGATTGAGAAAAATTAAGCAAGTTAAAGTCCAAACAGCGTATTTAGAGAATTTTCGCCATTCCTTCTTTGTAGAAGGAAAGATGCGACTTCCTTATATCCGTCATACTATAGACAAACTTTGCGCTCATAAATCGCAATTGTAGGCAAAATAAAATAATAAAAAAATTTTAAGTTAAACGGATTTATTGAAAACAATACTTACATGAAGTAATAGTAATGCCAAAAGCTATAAAATAATTAGGTAGGTCGTAGGTACTAGCCATTACACTTCTCATCAATCCAGGGCGTTGATCAGGTCATTAAATAATAGCGTTGGACGCGTGAAATTTCTAAAAATGTGGGCGTAGCATAACCTGATTAAGGTTTAGTTGGTCTTATATATGACTATCAATAGAAATTTGACACGTCCAACGCTTTTATTTAATTGTCTGATCAACGCCCTAGAATAATGAAGAGTGTGATGACTAGTACCTAGGCTAGGACGTACCTAATTATTTTCTAGTTTTTTGTATTGTTATTCCTTCATGTAAATATTGTTTTCATAAAACCGTTTAACTTAAAAAATTTTTTATATAATTTTTTTCACGTTTTTTGTATTTATTTAATTGCCTATTATTTTTCATTCTATTTAGTTCATTTAGTGACGCATTATTGCAAGGACTATTTCCTGACAATTTGTTACAAATTAAGTCCTCTACACATAATCCTTCCAAAGACTTTACTCGCCTCTGCGACACGTATGCTTGTCCCTCCTCGAACTACAAAAATTTTGATGTTACCTCTATCGGACTGTATGTAATATTGTTTCCAAATATGAGCCAACTCGGACCAGAAATACGATTTTTTGAATATCTCGATCCTGGCGCCACCTAGCGGCGATTTTTTTCATAGGTCTCTTTCTATTCTTGTATCTATTATGTGTTCCAAAAATTTGCCAAATCGGACCACAAATACGATATTTTGAAATATTTCAATTCATGCGCCACCTATCGGAGTTTTTTTTTTCTTATTATTGCATTGTCATCGGGTTCTGAACTATATTCCAAGTTTTAAGCTTGTAGCTTATCGGGAAGTTACTAAAATTTTAATTACAAAATTCGATCACAAAGGCCGTACAGCCGGCCGGCCTCTCAAGTCAAGCTAAATAAAACTGTTTAAAAAGTGGTGAATCGACTGTGTTTTCGTATATCCTTGACAGCCTCTACCTTTTTGAATATTAAATTGAAAAAGCACCGGTGCAAAAGAAGGCACTTGCAAGTACCTTCACAGCAGACTTTTAACTCTGAAAAGCAAGCTTCTTTCATTTTTATTAGGATATAACTATGGCGGCCGCCGTAGTGTGTTGGTAGCGTGCTCCGCCTACCACAACGAAGATCCCGAAAAAAGCAACATCAAAATTTTACAAAAAAGTTTTTTCAATTAGAGGAAAGTTTTCCTAACCACGGCCAATCCCCCATAGTAATTTGGCAAGCACTTCGAGTGTATATCTGCCATGAAAGTCAAAACTCATCCGCCTTGCAGATGCCGTCCTCGGTCGGCATAAAACATGTAGGGGTCCCGCAAATTTGTTGGAAAAACTAAAAAAAGGAGCACAACTAAAATTGGAAAAGAAGCTCGGCCTAAAATCTCTTCGAGGATAATCGCGCCTTACATTTATGTTTATTTTTTTATAAAGACATCAAAATAATACTAGTTGATTCGTGGAAAGTTCATTGATCTAGTAGCGTATTTTTAATTTTTATAGATATTTTTGCTTTTTTTAATACCCTTTCTGAAAATTTATGGGCATCGCGTTACAGACTCTTTCATTTCAATACTTTTGTCCTCAGAAATCGTTATATTGGTATCTCGAATCGTGTTATTTTGAAGAAGTCTAGCAATGGACTTGACATCGGCTAAGTTGGATTAGCTAGTCCCAGATTAGCTGATATAGACTGAAGGTGTGCATAGTGTTAGCAAAAGGAATTTTTCTCAAATACGGAACAGATAGGGGTTTCGTTAGGAGCTAGAAGTTTTCTAGGACATTTGCTCATATCTGTATCACTACTTATAGCTGGGTAAAGAGCGTGTTGAACGCCTGAGGTGACCACAGAAAATGCGAAGTAGGTTTTTTTTACAACATTTGCATTTACTTTACCAAAGTGCATTAAAGCATTATACGCCAAAAGGCTGGGTCTAGCCAGATGATCCATCATCAGCTTACAGTCCGCTTTTTTAGTGAAAGAAATCCGAAAGAAAGATGTGAAGTTACCGCAGACAAACAATTTAGGCTGCATTTGCGATGATAAAGGAAATATTTTTCTTTTGCAAAGTTTTTATTCGTATGGGGATCAAACCAATCTAGGAACAGATATATATATATATATATATATTTTTGGAATTTTAAGCTTCCTTACAATGACTAAAGCTTGAATTGGTGCTGTCAAAAAATAAAAATCAAACACAAGAACGTTGCACGATAACTAAACATCACGTATAACGTGCTGCTTATGTGATCCACCTAGATGTCCCGGAACCAGCGGATGGTATAACTTATCATAAGCTCCCTCGTCAGACTCGCGTAATAGCGCTAGATGTTCAGTAGGATTAAGACCCGTTCGTTTGTCGGATCGCATACGCCCAGGGCTCCCACTATAAACGTCTCCGCTCTTACTTCGTAGCCAAGTGACGTCAGTTGGTCAGCAAGAGGCTAGTATTTCTGTAGTTTTTG
This sequence comes from Eurosta solidaginis, assembly GCF_040869045.1. Taxonomy (NCBI): domain Eukaryota; kingdom Metazoa; phylum Arthropoda; class Insecta; order Diptera; family Tephritidae; genus Eurosta; species Eurosta solidaginis. The sequence continues at coordinate 265,531,750 of NC_090320.1, forward strand.
CTGCAGAGTCTCCTCGAAGACTTACTTAATTCCAGCTCAACTTTAAAACTAACCTATGCGAATAGAATCCTGATATAAATATGAATATTAACATATATGTAATCAACAGACGAGATTATGGAAATTGAATATTCCTGCCAAAAGAAGGTAATGCGATATATAACCAGGTTCTGTGTGGTCACATCAAGTCACTCTCAAGACAGTCAAGCTTTAGGTGCTAGTTTCAGATCGACATGATTCAGCAAAAATTTCAGAGCAGCGTCACTGTCGCTCCCTAGAGTAACACACGTTCCCTTAGCAATTTTTACATAACTTTAAAATTCAAAGATATTGTGACAAATATTAGCATCACTAAGCTGTTAATAAATAATCGCGCAACAACAAAAACATGAAGCAGCCAATGTTATGTGCGTGTACACATTAAAGCTATCAACACTTATGTAGAAGGCGACGAAGAGCTATCTCACACATACAGGTGTAGTCATTAGCCGAATTAGTTACTCACAAACACACACGCATATGGCTATAAACTACAAATATGCATGTACTTATATAGCTGGTAACTAACCAAGCATGAGCTACAACTGTTCGCGAAATTACAAGACCTTAGAAGAAATGGGTGAACGAGAAAACCGAGAGTATAAAAGCAGTGCAAGCTGAGTAATAACGAATCAGTTCTGATTTAAATATGTTATTGGTTTGAAGTATAATTGTGAAATACTACTCCCGCAGTACCTAAATAAAGACCAGTTTGCAATACTGAAGATTGGAGTGATTTATTCAACACTTACGCGATACGAACGTTAGCAGAAGATTTCAAATAAGCGAAATTTCCCTAAATTCGTTACAATATTATGAGCCAATAACATTTTTTCCAGGTGTGACGCAGAAAGCATTTGCTTGGATTAAATCAGTATATCCATAGTATATGTAAGAAAACCTAGTAAATATATATAGTAGTTATAACAAGTAGGGAAGGCTAAGTTCGGGTGCAACCGAACATTACATACTCAGTTGAGAGCTATGGAGACAAAATAAGGAAAATCACCATGTAGGAAAATGAACCTAGGGAACCCTGGAATGTGGTTGTATGACATGTGTATCAAATGGAAGGTATTAAAGAGTATTTTAAGAGAGAGTAGGCCATAGTTCTATGGATGGATGCCATTTAGGGATATCGCCATAAAGGTGGACCAGGGCTGACTCTAGAATTTGTTTGTACGATATGGGTATCAAACGAAAAGTGTTACTGAGCATTTTAAGAGGGAGTGGGCAATAGGTCTATAGGTGGACGCCTTTTCGAAATGTCGCCATTAGGGTGGGCCGGGGGTGACTCTAGAATGTGTTTGTATGATATGGGTATCAAATGAAAGATGGTAATGAGTATTTTAAAAGGGAGTAATCCTTAGTTCTATAGGTGGACGCCTTTTCGAGATATCGCCATAAAGGTGGACCAAGGGTGACTCTAGAATGTTTGTACGATATTGGTATCAAACGAAAGGTGTTACTGAGCATTTTAAGAGGGAGTGGGCGTTAGGTCTATAAGTGGACGCCTTTTCGAGATATCGTCATTAGGGTGGGCCAGGGGTGACTCTAGAATGTGTTTGTACGATATGGGTATCAAACGAAAGGTGTTACTGAGCATTTTAAGAGGGAGTGGGCATTAGGTCTATTGGTGGACGTCTTTTCGAGATATCGCCATTAGTGTGGGCCAGGGGTGACTCTATAATGTTTGTACTATATGGGTATCAAACGAAAGGTGTTACTGAGCATTTTAAGAGTGAGTGGGCATTAGGTCTATAGGTGGACGCCTTTTCGAGATATCGCCATTAGGGTGGGCCAGGGGTGACTCTAGAATGTGTTTGTACGATATGGGTATCAAATGAAAGGTGGTAATTAGTATTTTAAAAGGGAGTAATCCTTAGTTCTATATGTGGACGCCTTTTCGAGATATCGCCATAAAGGTGGACCAAGGGTGACTCTAGAATGTTTGTACGATATGGGTATCAAACGAAAGGTGTTACTGAGCATTTTAAGAGGGAGTGGGCATTAGGTCTATAGGTGGACGCCTTTTAGAGATATCGCCATTAGGGTGGGCCAGGGTGACTCTAGAATGTGTTTGTACGATATGGGTATTAAATGAAAGGTGGTAATGAGTATTTTAAAAGGGAGTAATCCTTAGTTCTATAGGTGGACGCCTTTTCGAGATATCGCCATAAAGGTGGACCAAGGGTGACTCTAGAATGTGTAAGACGAATAATTGCAACCCTACCATATTTGCATATTACCGACCAACAGCAACCCTAATAGTCTTTCTCTCACGACGAGTTAGTTACCAACAAGAGTCGAAACGATTAACATCATCCATTCGTGTGTGGCCAAATGAAGTATAATCAAATATTCTAACTTTCAATGTAACTTTAATTAAACTCTTTTAATATATACTATTATTCATTAAATATTATAACTTTAAAACATGTGTATTTAAATCCTGACAAAACATAAAGTGAGAAGGTGGAGCAGTGAAAACCCCTTCTTACAGCTCAGAAGTGAGATTGCAAAGCCCATAGCAATCAACGCGAGTGCAAATCGTTTGCAAAAATATGAAAATTTGTGAACAAAAATGTGTAAATGTACATCGCAATTTGTTCGTGTTTAATTGTATAAAATCAAAAACATAAACCGTGGATTCAATCGAAATGTTGTGCGTAAAATCGCAAAAGTCGTTTCTGAAGTCGAACATGTTTGTGCGTGCATATTAAAACCGAAAATTTTCCATCGCGTCGAATAGTGACGGTTGGCGAGTAAATTCAAATTTCAGCGAGTGTAGTTGTTGTAGATGAAGAATTTCATCTTCTCAAAAGCGAACTCTCTTTGTTGAACGAACGAGTTATATGACGAGTATCATATTTCTCTTGTGTGTGTTTGTGTGCTAATATCGCTTAGTAGGAATTGTTGTTGGCTGCAGAGAGTCGGTGCAACAAAATTCAAAGAAGTGTAGACACAAACGGCGTAACGAAAAGCAAACGAATATATGTATAAATGTGTGTAATTACATATACAAGAGTAATTAAAAGGCAAACGAGCGAGTGAGACATACACAAATTTGGGTAATTCTAATAAGAAAATATTAGCAAATTAAAATGCTGAAGATTCATGATCTACGTGTTGATCAATTGAAAACAATTTTACGCGAAAAAGAGCTTGCCACGACCGGGTCACGGGCAGAATTAATACAAAGGTTAATAGAAGCAAACGGGGGTGAAGAAATTGAATTTATAATAGCCGAAACATCGAGTTTACAAAGGCAAATAAATGATTTGCGCGAAATGCTACAAAACGCAATTTCAGTCATGCAGACTGCGGTAACCAGTGCAAATACAAACGTAAACAATCATAGAGAAACAACGCAAACGCCAATTTCTATTAATTCGACAGTGCGCGGTAGTTCGGTTAAAGAAATTGCCGAGACCATTCCCGCGTTTGATCCATCAAATCAAAATTCTATAACAGTTGAACAATTCATCGATCGTGTAAATGCCGTGCGTGTAGCATATCAGTTTGACGAGAAATGTTTATTGTTAGCCGTATACAGCCAGTTGAAAGGCGCAGCGCGTATGTGGTTTGACGCGTTGTCGGTCGTACATTCCTATTGCTTTGAAATTAGAATTTGAGCAACATGTTGACGAGGCGCAAGTGCATTATATGATGTCAAATGCGTCTAGGAAAACAAACGAATTGGTGGTTGACTATTGCTTTCGTATGAATGCATTAGGGAAAAAACTAAAATTGAGTGAAGCTGCAATCATAAAGTATATTCGCGACGGGTTAAGAAATCGTGAATTACAATTAGCTGTTGCTGCAATTAGGTTTGAATCTGTCAAACAAATGCGCGAAGCGTTGAGCGAATATTTTGTAAACTGTGGAAAGAGTGGTGATACATTGAATCGCTATAAATCAGAAAGTAAACAAAGTGTGGAAAGCAAGAATGTCAAAAGTAGCGAGAATGCTAGTAAGATTATTTGTTATAATTGTGGAGAGCATGGACATATTTCGCGACAGTGCTCGAAACCACAAAAGAGAGAGAAAAAGAGTGAAATACAAAATACTAAAAGCGAGTCTCGAAGTGGTACAAAACAAAATGCGGATGTGCGACAAAACGATGTGAGTGATTACGATAAATGCTTCAGTAAGATGGTATCGATAAATGGTGACAAATTTAAAGCATTTATTGACTCAGGTAGTCAATGTTCTATGATTAAAGAATCGATAGCAAAATGTATCGATGTTGAGCAAGAAAAGTGTTTATTGCAAATGAAAGGTATTTGTGGTGGTGTAAAAGTACTAAACAATAAAATAAAAGTTGAAATGTGTATTGATGAAGTTATTGTTGAGACATATCTTTATATCGTTGATGACAATGTTTTGAAAACAGATATGTTATTGGGGCAGGATATATTAATTTATCCGAATTTGAGTGTCAGATTGAAAAATGGTAAAATTCATTTTGAAAATGAGCCCTTTGTGAGTGAGTTACCGAAACTAATTGAAAACAACTTAATCGAATGTAACAGAGAAATTAATGTTAAACAGAATGAAATAATCTGTGAATTAGCGTGTGGTATCGAGGATACAGTGGCGCAAACGAAACTCGTCGATGTGTTAAGCGATTTTAGTGACTTGTTTTCTAAAGGTTTAGCAAATGTTGGTAAAACCAATTCTGTAGAAATGACAATAGAGCTGAATTCAGATAAAGTGGTAGCTCAAGCACCTTATAGAGTGCCTGAGCCTAAAAAGAAAATTTTGGCACAAATGATTGACGATCTGCTAAATGCAGATATAATTGCAAAATCAAATTCCGAATTTGCTAGTCCCGTATTATTAGTAAAAAAGAAAAATGGTGAAGATAGGCTTTGTATTGACTACAGACATTTAAATGAACTGACCAAAAAAGAAATTTTTCCTGTACCAAATATTGAAGAGCGGCTGCATGAAGCCAAACAGTTTAGATATTTTTGTGTATTAGATCTGAACAGTGGGTATTACCAGATACCAATCGAAAAAGAAAGTCGTAAATATACCGCTTTCATAACGACGTGTGGACACTATGAATTCAAAAGAATGCCATTTGGGTTGCGTAACGCACCAATTGTATTTCAGCGACTGATGGCAAAAGTACAAGAGAAAGTTGGTGGTGACATGATTCACTACATGGACGATATATTGGTAGGTGCTAATTCAATTGATGAGTTGTTACCTAAACTCAGACGTGTATTCAGTGTTCTGCGTGAATTTGGACTTACCCTAAATGCAAATAAATGCGAGTTTTTTAAAGACACTATAAACTTTTTAGGTCACGAGTTGACAGCTGACGGTATCAGCCCAGGTATGGTAAAGACAATCGCAATAGAAAAGTTTGAAAAACCTAAAAATGTAAGTGACATTAGAAAATTTCTTGGTTTGAGTGGTTATTTCCGGAAGTTTATTCCTGGATATGCCCTGATATCTGAGCCATTACGGCAATTGTTACGCAAAGATGTGCCCTTTGAGTGGACATCTCGACATGATCAATCGTTTAATGAGCTTAAGGCAAAGTTAACATCAAAACCATTGTTGACAGCATATCGTGCTGACGCTGAGCATGAATTGCATACTGATGCAAGTTCAATAGGGTTAGCGAGCGTACTTCTGCAACGCGAAAAAGATGGTTTACGACCAATAGCTTATTATAGTAAAGCTACGAGCGACTCTGAAAGCAAATTTCATAGCTACGAGTTAGAAACCCTTGCGGTGGTTGAATCTCTTGAACGTTTTAAGTACTATATATTAGGCAAGCACATTAAAGTAGTTACCGACTGTAATGCAATAAAGTCGACCATGAAAAAACGCGAAATGATCCCGAGAGTAGCTAGATGGTGGCTGCGAATCCAAGAGTTTGACATAGAAGTAGTTCATCGTTCAGGGACAAGAATGGAGCACGTAGACTGTCTCAGCCGAGCGCCGGTCGAGTCAGCCAAAGAATTAGAAGTAGCTGATATGAAAGTCTACAAAATAGCAATCGACGAAGCAGATTGGGTGCATTCAATGCAAATGCAAGATCCGAATATTAAGAAAATCATCGAAGACCTACGAATTAACAAATCTAATGTTAGAAAAGAGTACACTGTTGAAAACGAAAGGCTATACCGCAAAGTAGACAATAAACTTTTGTGGGTTGTGCCAAAATCGTTAAGATATCGAGTGGTTGATGACAATCACAGCAGATCAAAAAAACATTGCAGCGCATTCAAACAAAGTTCTGGTTTCCAAGAATGCGTTGTTATGTGACGAGCTATTTAAAGTCATGCGTAGAATGTGCATACAATCGAAGACCAGGCGGTAAAAATGAGGGTGAGTACCACTATGATGAAATTGATCCTATTCCGTACAAGACCCTTCATATCGACCATTTGGGACCATTTCCCAAAAGCGCAAAAAGAAATGAACACGTTTTGGTGATAGTGGAGGCTTTCAGAAAGTTCACAATCCTTCGGGCTGTGAAAGACACCTCGACTAAGCATGTAATCACAGTTCTAAACGAAATAAGTAGTTACTTTGGTATTCCGCAAAGAATTGTAAGTGATCGTGGGAGTGCTTTCACTTCCAAAGAATTCCAGAGGTATTGCAAAGAAAACGACATTAAAAGTATTTTAAATGCGGTACGAACTCCGCGAGCGAATTCACATGCAGAAAGAACAAATCGTACAATATTGTCAATGCTGTTACCAACGACTACAGATGATAAACATTGGGACGATAATCTCCGCAATACACAGTGGTCAATAAACACGATGATAAATAAAACAACGGGTTGTACACCATTCCAATTAGTATATGGGTTTCAACCGCGCGATATTTTAAAGAATCGATTAACTCAATTACTACACCATGACGAGGTAGTAACGAATGAAGAACTACAAGAGCTTAGAGTTAACACAGCGCAACGTATCAACGTCGAACGAGCTAAAGCAAAGATTCGTAATGACTCCAAGCATATCAAACCAACACAGTATAAAGAAGGCGATCTGGTGCTAACTGAAAATGAACCTACGAGCACAGGTACGTCCAGAAAGCTAGAGCCCCGTTACAAAGGTCCTTTCATTGTAACGAAAGCCCTAAGCAACGATAGATACGTCATCGAAGATTTGCCTAAATCACAGCGTACGAAGAGGCATTACTCATCCGTATTTGCTTCAGATAAACTAAAGCGGTGGTGTCAATTTCCACCTGATGATTATGACGAAATCGAATACTTCGACGACCACGAGGATGGACGAGGGCGCCCATCAATGTCAGAATAGCCGACTGTAAGACGAATAATTGCAACCCTACCATATTTGCATATTACCGACCAACAGCAACCCTAATAGTCTTTCTCTCACGACGAGTTAGTTACCAACAAGAGTCGAAACGATTAACATCATCCATTCGTGTGTGGCCAAATGAAGTATAATCAAATATTCTAACTTTCAATGTAACTTTAATTAAACTCTTTTAATATATACTATTATTCATTAAATATTATAACTTTAAAACATGTGTATTTAAATCCTGACAAAACATAAAGTGAGAAGGTGGAGCAGTGAAAACCCCTTCTTACAAATGTTTGTACGATATGGGTATCAAACGAAAGGTGTTACTGAGCATTTTAAGAGGGAGTGGGCATTATGTCTATAGGTGGACGCCTTTTCGAGATATCGCCATTAGGGTGGGCCAGGGGTGACTCTAGAATGTTTGTACGATATGGGTATCAAACGAAATGTGTTACTGAGCATTTTAAGAGGGAGTGGGCATTAGGTCTATAGGTGGAGGCCTTTTCGAGACATCGCCAATAGGGTGGGCCAGGGGTGACTCTAGAATGTTTGTACGATATGGGTATCAAACGAAAGGTGTTACTGAGCATTTTAAGAGGGAGTGGACATTAGGTCTATAGGTGGACGCCTTTTCGAGATATCGCCATTAGGGTGGGCCAGAGGTGACTCTAGAATGTTTGTACGATATGGGTATCAAACGAAAGGTGTTACTGAGCATATTAAGAGGGAGTGGGCATTAGGTCTATAGGTGGACGCCTTTTCGAGATATCGCCATTAGGGTGGGCCAGGGTGACTCTAGAATGTGTTTGTACGATATGGATATCAAATTAAAGGTATTAATGAGGGTTTTAAAAGCGAGTGGCCCTTAGATGTATATGTGAAGGTGTTCTCGCGATATCGACCAAAATGTGGACCAGGTGATACAGAAAATCATCTGTCGGGTACTGCTAATTTATTTATATATGCAATACCACTAACAGTATTCCTTCCAAGATTCCAAGGGCTGTTGATTTCGCCTTGTAGGACTGTTTCATTTTCTTCTACTTAATATGGTAGGTGTCACACCCATTTTACAAAGTTTTTTCCAAAGTTATATTTTGCGTCAATAAACCAATCCAGTTACCATGTTTCATCCCTTTTTTCGTATTTTGTATAGAATTATGGCATTTTTTTCATTTTTCGTAATTTTCGATATCGATAAAGTGGGCGTGTTTATGGTCGGATTTCGGCCATTTTTTATACCAAGATAAAGTGAGTTCAGGTAAGTAGGTGGGCTAAGTTTAGTAAAGATATATCGTTCTTTGCTCAAGTTATTGTGTTAACGGCCGAGCGGAAGGACAGACGGTGGACTGTGTATAAAAACTGGGCGTGGCTTCCACCGATTTCGCCCATTTTCACAGAGAACAGTTACCGTCATAGAATCTATGTCCCTACCAAATTTGAGAAGGATTGGTAAATTTTTGTTCGACTTATGGCATTAAAAGTATTCTAGACAAACTAAATGAAACTGGGCGGAGCCACGCCCATTTTGAAATTTTCTTTTATTTTTGTATTTTGTTGCATCATATCATTACAGGAGTTGAATTTTGACTTAATTTACTTATATACAGTAAAGATATTAAATTTTTTGTTAAAATTTGAATTTAAAAAAAAATTTTTTAAAAAGTGGGCGTGTTCTTCATCCAATTTTGCTAATTTTTATTTAGCACATATATAGTAATAGTAGTAGCGTTCCTGCAAATTTCATCATGATATCTTCAACGACTGCCAAATTACAGCTTGCAAAACTTTTAAATTACCTTCTTGTAAAAGTGGGCGGTGCCACGCCCGTTGTCCAAAATCTTACTAATTTTCTATTCTGTGTCATAACGTCAACTCATCTGCCAAGTTTCATCGCTTTAACCGCCTTTGGCAATGAATTATCGCATTTTTTCGGTTTTTCGAAATTCTCGATATCGAAAAAGTGGGCGTGGTTATAGTCCGATATCGTTCATTTTAAATAGCGATCTGAGATGAGTGCCCAGGAATCTACATACCAAATTTCATCAAGATACCTCAAAATTTACTCAAGTTATCGTGTTAACGGACGGACGGACGGACGGACGGACGGACGGACATGGCTCAATCAAATTTTTTTTCGATCCTGATTATTTTGATATATGGAAGTCTATATCTATCTCGATTCCTTTATATATGTACAACCAACCGTTATCCAATCAAACTTAATATACTCTGTGAGCTCTGCTCAACTGAGTATAAAAATTCGAGTAAACCTAGTGGTTTCTACACAACTATAATGTAAGAAAATTATATAATTTAAGTAGAGGTAGGTTGATTTTAACGAAATCTACACTAATTAAGTAGATAATACCAACTGTCGTTATCTCATCACGGTTTGTATATTTAGCATTGTTTATTTAACATTTGTTTACATATGTACATATGTGCAAATAAGCTTAACATTTCATTCACACTAAGCTCATTTGGCCATGTTTACTCATAAGTTTTATATTTGCTTTATTATCAGTATTTGTAATGAGGAGCAATTTAGCATGCGATTAGTAGTGTTTTCTTAGTCAAAGAAAGGTAAATATAAGATTATTCTTATGTAAATACTTATAATCTACGCAGTAAAGTATTGTTGTTTAATATACTATACTTCACTGCATCTATTAGTGATGGTGTAATTTATCTTCCACACCGAAGGTCGAAGGATCAAAACTCACTCATAAAAATGAAAACAAAGTTTGAAAGTTTTTCAAGAAATAGTGACCAGAAAAGGGATATAAAACATAATTCGATTCGATTCCAGCATAAACGCTATCAACTTGTCTTTGCAATAAGAAAGCCAGGCAAGTAAACAATTAAGAATAATGGCCGTTTTTGACTTTTATAATAATCCTGTACATCAAAAATGGGAGTCGTGCGTTTCTTGTGAAATTATTCTAAAATCTACTTATTAACGAAAGTTTAAAACGGTGTGCGGTATGAATACAATCCATCGGCTAGGACAGTAGAGGCACTCAAAAAAAGTTGGTCTCTCCCTGCTTCTTTGTGTGGTAATCAACTTTCACGATTTGTCACGGTAAACTTCGTGCGGGAATTGCATTTGAGGAAGACATCTGTGTTATACGAGAAAAAATATCAACAGCCCTTTATTAAATAATATAAAATGTATGTAATGTATTTGTTGTTGTTGTAGCCTTCTAGGCCATACCGAACTTGAGCTCGCCACAGCCTTGTCTTCTAAAGAAACAGGATTCGTGTAGGTGAGGTTGACAATTGGGTTGGAAAAGCTATAAATTGCGCTACCCAACCCCTTGAATCAATTTGGTGGTTTTGCGACAGGCATATTTGCCGCTGGTATATTCTTAGCCTATCGTCGTTTTCATGTGCCGTTCAATGAGCTTGCAACTCATCTGGCGATATTAAAAAAATAAAATAAATGCAAGAGGCATAACCTCCGAAAAGTTTTAAGGTTTTATGCCGCCTTCGAATGGCATCTGCAAAGCAGATGCTTTTTCACTGAGAAGACTTTCATCACAGTAAATTGAAGTGGCCCAGCCTGTATCCAATAACGTAGAGACATAACAAATAAACATAGTGTGACGAATATTAGCAACACTAAAGCAAACTACCATCTCTAAGCCGATATTAAGCAGTCACTTTTATCTACATAAACAAATCAATCATTATGTCTACACATGTGTACATACGACCAGGGGAGAGAAACACACAAACATGCAAATATCTGAGACACCCACAAAAGTATGCAATCATGGGTGGAAATATCACTCATATATACACGCGCATATGGGTATGCGAGAAGCTATAAAAGTGCATCTGTAGTTTATAGCTGGTAAGTTTGTAGTTGGTAACTAAGTAGTAAATTCTAGAAGAAGGAACGCCTAGAAGTATGCGAACGACACAGCAGACAGTATAAAATGAGCGAAAGCTGAGTAAGCAGCAATCAGTTTGATTTAAGCACGCTATAAGTTGCGAAGTATAAATGTTATTGTGAAGTATTTTCAAAGTAGTCTAATAAAGATCATTCTGCATTATTGAATATTGGAGTTATTTATTCAACAGTTTAGCGATACGAACATTTGTAGAAGGTGTAAGATAAGCGGAACTTCGCTAAATTTGTTACAATAGTATAATGTTTTACTCCTTTCCAGAAAAGAAAGACCTGCGGATTAGAGGTTTGGAATAAACCTGAGGCAGGCATACGAACATCAAAAGCTTTTCAAAATTCTGGATACCCAGTCCCATGTAAGATGCATTTCTGAAAAGACAGTAATCTGAGACGGGTCTTCCTCCTCTAAAACTTAGTACCGCGGAGCCCAAGAATATTGCAAACGATCCTTTAGGGAAGTTTAGCGGTGGCTGTTGTTACCTCATATATGAGGAGAGTTGACTTTTGTTTTCAATCTACAGGCAGACAATTTTCCTTGGGAACACACCCCTAAGCGAAAGCTGTCTCGATTCCTGTACCTAAGATATTCCGGAATTTTAGCTCTAGCTTTCTTGAAGGGCATTAATGAGAGCTTTACATCCTTTGAAAAACTGGTAGGAAAATATTGAATTTTGTTAGTTATTGAGAGGTTTGTGTGTTGCTATGAATGCGAATGCTTGTTGATGTGATTAGTGTGGGAGACATTTTGTGTCATGAAAGCGAAGGACATTACTATTCCAAGAGAAAGTAATTGGTGACTCATGGGGGTTTTCTGTCAATTAAATTTATCAGTTGACAATTATCACCATATCAGGCCATATTTTGTGGGATTGAACTTAAAAAGAAACAAGTAAGGAAGGTTAAGTTCGGGTGTAACCGAACATTACATACTCAGTTGAGAGCTATGTTAACAACATAAGGGAAAATAGCTATGTAGGAAAATGAACCGAGGGAAACCCTGGAATGTATTTGTATGACATGTGTATCAAATGAAAGGCATTAAAGAGTATTTTATGAGGGAGTGGGCCATAGTTCTATAGGTGGACGCCATTTAGGGATATAGCCATAAAGGTGGATCAGGGTTGACTCTAGAATGCGTTTGTACGATATGGGTATCAAATGAAAGGTGTTAATGAGCATTTTAAAAGGGAGTAATCCTTAGTTCCATAGGTGGACGCCGTTTCGAGATATCGCCATAAAGGTGGACCAGGGTTGACCCTAGAATTTGTTTGCACAATATGGGCATCAAACGAAAGGTGTTAATGAGTATTTTAAAAGGGACTTAGTTCTATAAGTGGATGCCGTTTCGAGATATCGCCATACAGGTGAGCCAGGGGTGACTCTAGAATTCGTTTGTGCAATATGGGTATCAAACGAAAGGAGTTAATGAGTATTTTAAGAGAGAGTGGGCCTTAGTTCTATAGGTGGACGCATTTTCGAGGTATCGCAATAAAGGTGGACCAGGGGTGACTCTAGACTTTGTTTGTACGATATGGGTTTCAAATGAAAGGTGTTAATGAGTATTTTTAAAAGGGAGTGGGCCTTCGTTTTATAGGTGTTCGCCTTTTCGAGATATCGCCATAAAGTTGGACCAGGGGTGACTTTAGAATTTGTTTGTATGATATGGGTATCAATTGAAAGGTGTTAATGATTATTTTAAAATGGCGTGGGGCTTAGTTCTATAGGTGGACCCCTTTTCGAGATATCGCCATAAAGGTGGACCAGGGGTGACTCTAGAATTCGTTTGTGCAATATGGGTATCAAACGAAAGGAGTTAATGAGTATTTTAAGAGGGAGTGGGCCTTAGTTCTATAGGTGAACGCCTTTTCGAGATATTGCCATAAAGATGGACCAGGTGTGACTCTAGAATGCGTTTGTACGATATGGGTATCAAATGAAAGGTGTTAATGAGTATTTTAAGAGGGAGTGGGCCTTTCTGGACCGGGGGTGACTCTAGACTTTGTTTGTACGATATGGGTATCAAATGAAAGGTGTTAATGAGTATTTTTAAAAGGGAGTGGGCCTTCGTTCTATAGGTGTTAGCCTTTTCGAAATATCGCCATAAAGGTGGACCAGGGGTGACTCTAGAATGAGTTTGTACGATATGGGTATCAAATTAAAGGTATTAATGAGAGTTTTAAAAGGGAGTGGTGGTAGTTGTATATGTGAAGGCGTTTTCCAGATATCGACCAAAATGTGGACCAGGGTGACCCAGAACATCATCTGTTGGATACCGCTAATTTATTTATATATGTAATACCTGCCAAGATTTTAAGGGTTTTTAATTTCGCCCTGCAGAACTTTTTCATTTTCTTCTACTTAATATGGTAGGTGTCACAACCATTTTATAAGGTTTTTTCTAAAGTTATATTTCGCGTCAATAAAACAATCCAATTACCTTAACATATTTCATCCCTTTTTCGTATTTGGTATAGAATTATGGCATTTTTTTAATTTTTCGTAATTTTCGATATGGAAAAAGTGGGCGTGGTCATAGTCGGATTTCGTTCATTTTTCATACCAAGATAAAGTGAGTTCAGATAAGTACGTGAACTGAGTTTAGTAAAGATATATCGATTTTTGCTCAAGTTATCGTGTTAACAGCCATGCGGAAGGACAGACGGACGACTGTGTATAAAGACTGGGCGTGGTATCAACCGATTTCGCCCATTTTCACAGAAAACAGTTAGCGCCATAAAATCTATGCCCCTACCAAATTTCAAAAGGATTGGTTAATTTTTGTTCGACTTATGGCGTTAAAAGTATCCTAGACAAATTAAATAAAAAGGGCGGAGCCACGCCCATTTTTAAATTTTCTTTTATTTTTGTATTTTGTTGCAACATATCATTACTGGAGTTGAATCTTGACATAATTTACTTATATACTGTAAAGATATAAAATTTTTTGTTAAAATTTTACTTTTAAAAAAATTTTTTTTTAAAAGTGGGCGTGGTCCTTCTCCGATTTTGCTAATTTTTATTAAGCGTACATATAGTAATAAGAGTAACGTTCCTGCCAAATTTCATCATTATATCTTCAACGACTGCCAAATTACAGCTTGCAAAATTTTAAATTACCTTCTTTTAAAAGTGGGCGGTGCCACGCCCATTGTCCAAAATTTTACTAATTTTATATTTTGCGTCATAAGTTCAACTCATCTACCAAGTTTCGTCGCTTTATCGGTCTTTTGTAATGAATTATCGAACTTTTTCGGTTTTTCGAAATTTTCGATATCGAAAAAGTGGGCGTGGTTATAGTCCGATATCGTTCGTTTTAAATAGCGATCTGAGATGAGTGCTCAGGAACCTACATACCAAATTTCATCAAGATACCTCAAAATTTACTCAAGTTATCGTGTTAACGGACGGACGGACGGACGGACATGGCTCAATCAAATTTTTTTCGATCCTGATTATTTTGATATATGGAAGTCTATATCTATCTCGATTCCTTTATATATGTACAACCAACCGTTATCCAATCAAACTTAATATACTCTGTGAGCTCTGCTCAACTGAGTATAAATACACCTCAAACATATACCAAGCTCAACGACCTATCTAAGGAATTAAACTTCGACGTGAAACCAATACATATATTAAATCCAGTTCGGTCAATGACATCCAGCATTGTATAGAACAGGGCATCTACAGCAATTTTTAGACAAGCGTGGTGTGTTTTTGCCAGCATTTAATACGAGGTAATATAACGTCCAAGTAAATGAGATGGTCAATAAGCTGTCATAAAGGGAATCAGCGGAAAGGAGAGAGGGAATAACCAGTGAAAATAACAAGCACTGAAGTACCTCTAAAGGCAGTCAAGGGAGAAATTTGAAAATTTCAAATAAGATCGAGAACTTTATGACGAGACTGCAATAAAAGAAGGCTAATGAGCCCACTAAGTGTATCTAGAGCCGAGATACATTAATTTATAGAAGTCTGCGTCTGTGGAATTCAGGTACAAATGCAAAAAGAAAAATGGGTCTTTTGAATAACTACGTGATTTGGAACTCATATAAAGTATTTTTCTAGGGTTTCTATTAACGCAGCTTAAAGGTGCTTGCATCCTCCACATAGCCTTGATCTAGTGCATCGTGCAGCGCTTTTATTACTGCTTGGCTATCAGAGAAGATAAATCCTTCGCAATAGTGTTCCGAATCTCGAGTGATTTACAGGCTTGCCAAATCACAGGTACTTCATACATAATGCAATATTACCACAGATCAATTGACATATAAAACGGCTTTTTTATTATACAAAGCTATCAATATTGATCGAAATTTTGTCCGCTTCTCATAATTTTTTTTTATTTCACAGATCATTAACAAAATAATATCCAAAAATCAAAAACTAAAAAACTTTCCTAAAATCTGCATTTTCGAAATATCAAAAACAGATATAGTAGCATCACTTCGTATATAAAGTCGGTTCCAGCTCATCGTTCTTCTAGAGCATAATGCTGCTTAAAGAACAACGACAACATGAGCATGGATAACGTAAGTTAGACATACAGTCGGAAGATACCGAGATATATGGATCAATTAGACGATCGAAGATTAAAAAAAAATGAAAGGCGTACAAACTAGATACTAATGTAAACAAATGTATATAGCACTGGACCATAAAAGACAGCACAGTCCAAGGGCCATTACTTTGATTTAAGCTCGTTCCAAGTAGGCAACCGTGGAATACTCTAACGTTTAAGAAACAGCTGGACGATAACAATAAATTAGCAAATCAACAAATTTGTCACAAAACATTAATAATATTTTTATTAGTTATTATAAATAGGCTTACAGCATAAACCTGCTATGTGACATAGAGCAAAATTTTACATTGGAGGCAAAAAACTGTTCTCCGTTTTCCGTGAAACCATAGCGAGTAAGTTCAAAATAAAGTGGGCGTACTGCGGGAATGGCCTTATATAATGCTATTGTTTTGCCTGGTGTATGTGGCATTTTCCGCTCTACCCAACTGCATCAAAAAGTCAATTTAAACAAAAATGGTATTTTGCAATTTTACACTCTTAGCTGACGTCAATGTGTATTGCCTGGGGTTGTCTTTATAAATCAGATGAAGGATTTTAAAAATATTATCCTAGACAAATATTTATTACATAAATTTTTTTCTCTACTGAAAGTGGTTAATGTGCATGGTAAATATCTGATTACACTGTGGAACAAATTCAGGTTAGCAAAAGTTAGGTCGATTCTGAGAGTGATGGGTGAAAATAGAGGCTAAATTAGAAGAACCGTATCGCGGCATTTGTTTATGTTAGTTCGAATTTTTTTTAATCGACATTCGAACTTTGCAATAATTGCAGTTTGTTGTATTGTGCTTTTTTGGATATAACTCGTCGACTAATTGCTATCCTTTCAATTCGAGCTAACATAAACAAACATCGCAACTCGGGTCTTCCAATTTAGCCTCTTTTTTCACCCCTCACTCTCAGAATCGACCTAACTTTTGCTAACCTGAATTTGTTCCACAGCGTTATCTCACGAAGGCATACCTTAACCGTATTCCAGTACGACCCAACTTTACAAATTTTGCCGTCGACTATAAAATATTCGATTAAATAAATAAATGCTTAAATAAAAGGAGTAAATTCAGTTTTTTGAGTCAATATAAGATAATCTCAACTTTGACACTTGCGCCAAATATTTTAGCCATCTTCAATTGGAATAGGAATTTAAATGAAATATCACTGACCGCGATGGTATTACTGTTTGAAATAGTGAGACTGAATGTAATCGCTCATCTATCGTTTTCAAGGATCACCCTGATTCCGCCACATAATCCCCTCATTGTTTTATACTCTGCACCACCGTGAATAATGAATATCCCATTTTAGCAGTTTTAAAAAATGAATCAATATGTATACGCATCATACCACCAGCTGACACGGTAACATCTTTCAATGATAATTGTGCAAATATAACAATATTACGGCGAAAAAGGCGTGGCTGTGTTAACCAATTACTACGAAATATGGCATAGGATAGAGCATGAAATTCCGCTTGTACCATGCTTCCATAATAACAGCAGGGAAATAGTTCACTCATTATAGCAACAATATGAAATATATAATAAATATAACTTAAAAGATTATCAGCATAAAATAATAAATAGAAGAGGCCAACAACAACATTTATACCAACTGCGATAAATTGTACCATATAACTGTGAGAGATAATGCGCTCTAAAAGTCGTGTTGTGCTGAAAAGAGAATAAAAAGTAGATAGATATATTTTGGTTAGTACCGCGAAAAAGAAATGGGCCTAAGTATTAGGTACCCATCAGGATCGATATGAAAATATAAAGGTGTGCGTCTAGAAAATTGATTATTTTAAATTAACTAAATTTCAACCAAGGGTTAAAGTTAAAACAACAACAGACACAAATTTCCCAGAAACGAGTAGTTTCGAGGTTTTTGAGAGGAGCTTCATTGGCTTCTTATAGGTTCCACACGATATCGCCAAGTTATTGTTTTATTATCGGGGTATTATTGAAATCGAAATTAGCTTGTTGCTTACTTATCGTCTTGTTTCGAGTGGTTACAGGTATTTCATTGATTTTATATGGATTTGGAAAATGATTTAAACTCCCTTGGTGTGACCAATTGGCGCCGGTTGGCAGAGAAAAGAAGCGACAGGCGGGCCTTGTTGGACGGTCCTAACCGTTTAAACACCAATTAAGTAAGTAAGTAAGTATTGGTATCTGTTTCGCAGCAAATCGATAAGATGCCGATAACCAACTGCTTGAGCTCCGGTAACATAAATATACACATATTTGCAATAAAACGTTGACAAGTTTATGATAACACATAATTAAATTACCGAAAACAAATGGATAAAACTTCGACAAAAATAATCGATAACTATTTTATGACAAATTGATAGAATGCCAATAAAAATCGATAACTTTTTGATAACATTTCGATAACTTTTCCATATATAATAGCTAAATTTGGGAAATAAGTCTATAAGTTCTTGATAAAAACCGATAAATTTCTAAAACTTATTTATAAAAAGAATCGAGTGAAAAATTCTATGTCGGTAACATATCGATATCTTTTTTATCGCTTATGGTAACTGTTCTATAAATAACCGCCAATTTTTCGACTATAGATCCATTACTTTTCGTTAATAAACCAATATGCCAACGACAGGAGTTCGATAAATCTTGGATAAATTTTGTTTCGATACCACATGGATTACAAACCGATAACACGTCGATATAAAATGCATGTCATCCCAAGATGACAAACCGATAACTCATCGATTGTAAACAATTACTTCGACAAAAAGTTAATAACGCACTTTCGATTTCATTTCCGTCTTCTGTTTTGTTTTCAAATATTTGCCTTCCTCTTGCTTCCTGTTCTTCTTCCCCTTCTGTTCCTCTTCTTTCCATGCACTGTCTTCGCTTTTCATAGACGTCACGATCATCATCATTACATTCATTATGTTCCAGATCTTTATCGACATTTTTATTTGCTCTTCTTCGGTTTCATCTTCCTTACATTTACTTACAAAATTTTCCTTTTTCGTCTCATTCTCCTTTATATATCTTCCATGTTTCTGTGCTTTTGCTAATTTCCATAAACTGATTTGCTGTCTGATTTCGCTCATATTAAATCGACGATACATCATACTATTACCTTCATATGGCACATCACTTCCAAACACCATTGTGCTTACACCTACCTTACGCTTACACTCTGTATTCCCCCAACCGTTGGCAGAAATGCTTATACATCTAAAACTTTATAAACGACGAGGCTTTTGTAGTTATAGCTGAGATATTTTTTTTTTTTTCAATATTTTTTAGTCTTACTTTTCAAAAAATTTCTACATACATTAGGATGGGTCGAATTGTATGGACGAAAGTTAACTGATATCGCTCCATCGATTTTTCGATACGATTTGGGCTCAGGAAAAAAATTTTCCTCTACTCGTACCCAAAAAAAACGTTTTCGTAACAAGCGGACAAGTTTTTGGACTTTTTTTGGATCGGATAGGGTATACATAAAAATTTTACAATCAAATGAAAATTGTTTTAGTAGGTCATGAAAAAAACCTTAAAAATCAAAGACGAAAAAAGTCAAAAAAATTAAATTTCGCATGCTCGAAAATATTTTTTTTTTGGGTATGCGTAGTGGAACTTTTTTTCCTAAGCTCAAATCCTATCGAAGAATCGATGGCGCGACATCGGTTAATAAATCGACCCAGTCTAATATACATATATTGTTCAAAATTTTTTCAACTTTTAAATTTATTTTATTTTTTCTTTATTTTTTCGATAATCCTTCACTTTATTACTTACCGAAATAACAATGTATAATCCTCAATGCACGCCACAAGCTGGCTGCTATAACTTTCCGCAAAATTCCCTTCTCCTATATCTGCATGTCCTATACGCGCTATGCGCCTTGCTAACAAATGCACTTGCCCTGAGAGTGCACACATAGCAATTGGTCCATAAGCATCATTTGTCAGATTTTGTACAATTTGCATATTTAAACCATACATTTGAAATATAACAATTAACCAATATTTCCATTTCGTGTCTTGCCAATCCAAAATAACAAATGCCGGATACAAAAGACTTCCGGTCCACAATGCAGTTAACGATGCCAGAAAGAAAACAGCAAAATAAACAATCGTAAAAAAATATGTCATATGTATAGAACGTTTCCATATATATTTTATATAATATTGAGTATCCTCTGCTTTTTGTACACGTTCATCCAATTGTCGTAGTACATCAACCACATTGGGTATTTCGTTCAAATGTTGACGTAATAGGAAATGTTTGATAGAACAAGCAATAGCGGCAATAGCAATTGTGCCATTTATGAAAACAATTTCGCCATTTTCAGCATAAATTATGCCTAGAAGAAGATGAGCGGGGAAAGCAATTGTTGCGATGCAACTCACGAATATATCATAAAATAACATCAAATATTTATTGAAGCCGGTGTAGAATCCCAAAACTTTCCAATAATAGTAAAGAAGTTTAAATGAATTTTCAATATTAATTCTTTTATCCATTTTCATGAAATAAATTGATTTGTTTTTCAATTGAAACACGCGTTAACTTTGAGAAATAATTTGCGTTGCGTGGAGTATTTAAAGAAATTCCTTCAGAATAGTGTTGTTATGCCACGAGTAATCGAGTATTTTACTCAAATATTGAACACTTTTTGCTCTTAGTTAGTCGTATAAGTGTGTAGAGTGACACAGTGCAGATAATGCAGTTATTTTAACGCATCCAGCATAAAATTTCACGCTGATAAAATGTCTTGAAGACAAAGCCAACATTTGCAGATTTGCATACTTTTCCGGTTACGATCTAATTCTTCGAAAATTAAAATGGGTACAGTTTTAAAAAATTAGGCAATATCAGAACAACACTATTTCAGATCAATATAATGAAAGAGTTGCGTTTGATTTCTGCTTATGCGTGCGCGTTTGATAATTATTATATGCAAGTATGTAATTAAAGGACATAATTTTTGTTTATGGTGGTAATATTTTAATTAAGTAGGCGTTACGTTATTCACATACACCAAACATGCACAAAAGTAAACAAGTAAGGGTGTCTAAGTTCGGGTGTAACCAAACATTAGATACTCAGCGAATGTGTCATTTGTACAGTTCATTTTCGACAAGATTTTTCGAATTTTTTTGCGAGCGGTTTTTTTTTTTTTTTTTTTGTGGCTCTAGAAATGTTGTGTAATGTTTGGAAAGTGGCACCGCCCCTTAAACAAAATTTATCCCAATTTCCTCTTACAATAAAACTTGGTAAGTGAAATATCACTGATACAAAACTATTTTATGAGATATAGCTGATTATTATAGTCTATATCTTTTATATCAAAGTAGGCATGGTCTTTAGCCGATCTCGTCAATTATTCCTAGAAAAATTACCTGCTACGAGAAAAATATATGTACTGAATCTTATTGTGATCCTTTAACTTTTCTTCAAGTTATGGCTACCGAAACATAGAAAATTGCTTGGTCATAAAAGGGGTAGCGCCACGCCCATTTTCTAAAATGTAAATTTTTTCCTTTTTTTCAAATATATAATTTCACTTGAGTGGGCGTGGTCCTTAGCCGATTTCGTTAATTTCAAATTAAAAAGAATTTTTAATTGGGAATTTACTAAAGTACGTTTATTTTCGTATCGGTCACATAGATTTTTCTATGCTGTTTCGAAACCGTTTTTTGTTAAAGGACATTGTCCGGCTATTTCTTTGGCCTCACCTTGAGTCTTTGATTTAAATAATATAAGTTTTCTACTGCTTCGAGTTTTTTTACGTATATATATAGCAGTGAACATGTCTTTAAATGACGGCGAAGAAAGGTAATCACCTTTGAAAACGTCCGTATCACATGCTGGCAGGCGCACCCTATATTCCCCATCTCCTGAGCTTTCTTCTCAGCTTTCTCAAGTTTTTCCGAAAGTTCAGCCATTGCTGCCTGGCACTTGAGAAAGCTGAAGTATGTAACTTTTTGCTTCTTTTTAATTACCGACTGCTCTTTTGACTCGAGTAGTGAGGAGCTCAAGAGTTCTTCATATGTCTGCATCGCCTACTCCCATAGCGATTTCAACTCCTCGTTCTGGCATAAAAGGGTGTGTTTTGTATGGTCTGAAGGAGACTTATTATTATAATCATTTTCAAACTCCGTCACTGCTTCTGCTTGGCGTATATATGTATCTATTATATCAGAAAATTTATTGAAATATTAATTAATTAATTGCCTTTGCAGAGAGTATTAAGTGAAAAGGAACTGAAATGAAGGACTGTGTTCGAGAGAGATTTCTCAGGGAAGTGGCCTCGAAGCTTGCGAGAAAGCCAGTAATTAATTTAAAGAATGCGCAATTTCGTGGTGGCAATGGCGCGCAACTACGTAATTTTTAAAAGAACGCTCTAATGCAGATGTGCTAATAAATTGTGTAAGCCAATATGTAATGGCTAGTAAAAGTGGTGTTATTAAAAAAAAAAATTGCGAAACACTCGCTATGGGCTTTTTGCTAACTTAACCAAGGACTGTGAACTTTTGTATCACAAAAAATAAATCAGTCAAAGCTGCTTTGTGTTTTGCCGCATGTGAAAATAAAAATTCTTCAATTTTTTTTAATTGTATGAGAAATAAGCTTATTGTCCACCCAAACAACAACAACGATATGTGCAATTTAAAATAAGTGCACTTTGCACAATACCAACAAAATAAATTGCAATCGTATTGCCTATGTAAATATGTGCAAGTGATTTGTATGTGAGTTAAAAATTTTATTTAATTGAATTAATTGAATAAATAACCTTAACAACTCGAATTTTTGCGCTGTGAATTAAAATGGATTTTTTGAGATAAAACCTGCAAAGGTGAATGTAGAAAGGTGGCGCAAAGTGGCGTTTGAGGTTATGTTAACTTTTAGATCAGTGTTGTGCTACCTTGAGCTATGTCCGGACAATCTTATTGTTCCAGACAGTCACAAGGCGTGTTGCACAAACTTTAAATAACTGCTTGATGCTTTTCTACTTTCGCACGAAATATTAATTGTTCACTTCACACAATCACTTGCACGGTTTTAATAAATGGAAACACTTTCTACCGATTTATAATTTTATTTTTGAAAATTTTTATTAAAAAGTGAAAAGGAAAACCCTACCTAGCACGGAATGTTTATAAAATCACGTACCTTTGTTATATTGGTGATCCGGTAATAATTCGGTGATTTGTGGATATCGTTGTTGTTGATTTTATATTGGTTAACTGCATCTGATAATATCATTACGTTTGTGTTGGTTGTAATGTGTACAAATGTGTGCTTTAGTTAGCTGCTCCCTTGTTTTTATACTCAGTTGAGCAAAGTTTACAGAGTATATTAAGTTTGATTGGATAACGATTGGTTGTACAGGTATAAATGAATCGAGATAGATATAGACTTCCATATATCAAAATCATCAGGATCGAAAAAAAATTTGATTGAGCCATGTCCGTCCGTCCGTCCGTCCGACCGCTAACACGATAACTTGAGTAAATTTTGAGTTATCTTGATGAAATTTGGTATGTAGATTCCTGAGCACACATCTAAGATGATATTTAATTTGAATATTTGGAACTAAGGATTACTCCATTTTAAAATATTCATTAATACCTTTCTTTTGATACCCATATCGTACAAACAAATTCTAGAGTCAACCCTGATCCACCTTTATGGCGATATCCCTAAATTTATTTATATATGTAATACCTGCCAAGATTTCAAGGGTTTTTTATTTCGCCCTGCAGAACTTTTTCATTTTCTTCTACTTAATATGGTAGGTGTCACGACCATTTTACAGAGCTTTTCTAAAGTTATATTTCGCGTCAATAAACCAATCCAATTACCATGTTTCACCCCTTTTTCGTATTTGGTATAGAATTATGGCATTTTTTTCATTTTTCGTAATTTTCGATATCGAAAAAGTGGGCGTGGTCATAGTTGGATTTCGTTCATTTTTTATACCAAGATAAAGTGAGTTCAGATAAGTACGTGAACTAAGTTCAGTAAAGATATATCGATTTTTGCTCAAGTTATCGACCGAGCGGAAGGACAGACTGTCGACTGTGTATAAAAGCTGGGCGTGGTTTCAACCGATTTCGCCCTTTTTCACAGAAATAAGTTATCGTCCTAGAAGCTAAGCCCCTGCCAAATTTCACAAGGATTGGTACATTTTTTTTCGACTTATGGCATTAAAAGTATCCTAGACAAATTAAATGAAAAAGGGCGGTGCCACGCCCATTTTGAAATTTTCTTTTAATTTTGCATTTGGTTGCACAATATCATTACTGGAGTTGAATGTTGACATAATTTACTTATATGCTGTAAAGATATTAAATTTTTTGTTAAAATTTTACTTAAAAAAAATTTTTTTTTTTAAAGTGGGCGTGGTGCTTGTCCGATTTTGCTAATTTTTATTAAGCATATATATAGTAATAGGAGTAACGTTACTGCCAAATTTCATCATGATGTCTTCAACGACTGCCAAATTGTAGCTTGCAAAAGTTTAAATTACCTTCTTTTAAAAGTAGGCGGTGCCATGCCCATTGTCCAAAATTTTACTAATTTTGTATTCTGAGTCATAAGTCCAACTCACCTACCAAGTTTGATCGCTTTATCTGTCTTTGGTAATGAATTATTGCACTTTTTCGGTTTTTCGAAATTTTCGATATCGAAAAAGTGGGCGTGGTTATAGTCCGATATCGTTCATTTTAAATAGCGAACTGAGATGAGTGCTCAGGAACCTACATACCAAATTTCATCTAGATACCTCAAAATTTACTCAAGTTATCGTGTTAACGGACGCACATGGATCAATCACATTTTTTTTCGATCCTGATCATTTTGATATATGGAAATCTATATCTATCTCGATTCCTTTATTTCTTTATTTCTTTATTTCACTTAGTCAATGGACTTAAATCCTTACAGACTATGATACAAACTAAAGTTAAGAGATAGTTATTTGAAAAATAATACATAATACTTAGAAAGCAGATTTTAACATATTTAGCAGTTTCGCTTTTGGAGCAGAAAAGTCTAGATTTACAACAGTACTGATAGAGTTAAACTCACGGAGAGCACGAGCAATTGGAGCATTACTGGAATAGTGGGTTTTAAAATTTTCACAATAAAATGTATAAAAACTGCGAAGACACCTCCGAGGAATATTAAATCGAATCCTATCCAATAAATATGGACAGTCAACGAACCCATTAATAATATCATACGTAAATGACAAGCAGAGTATTGGTCTGCGATTATCTAAAGACTTAAAGCTTAAAAGCATAAGTCGCGCAGAGTAGGCGGGTATAGGATCAGAGAAGTTTAATGGACGAAGGGCATATTTGAGAAACATTTTTTGTATTCTTTCAATTCTGGTAATAGCAGTTTGACTACTTGGTCTCCAAATAAATACGCCATATTCCAGATAAGATCTAACAAAAGATGTGTAAAGTAGCTTAAACGTGTAGGAATCAGAGAATTTGGTAGCATTGCGCCTTACAAAGCCAAGCATAGAATATGATTTAGAGGTTATGAAATTTATGTGCTTACTAAAAGAAAACTTATTGTCAAAGACAACACCAAGGCCCTTAATCTCATTAACACATTGAAGATCATAATTAGAGATACTATAATTTGTAGTTAGAAGATTAATTGACTTCGAGTAGGTCATTTGAAAGCATTTGGACGGATTCAAAGAGATACCGGAATTCAGGCACCATTGGTGCAATTTATTAATATCATTCTGCAACATTAAGGCATCATCTGGCGTCTTAATGGCAGAAAATAGCTTTAAGTCATCGGCGTATAGCAAACACTTCGCGAATGAAAAACAACTACTTACGTCATTAATAAATAAGATAAATAAAAGTGGACCTAATATACTCCCTTGGGGAACCCCAGAAGTGGCTACAAACGGACTAGACGATTGTCCATCAATGGAAACAACACACTGTCTGTTACTTAAATAAGACTTTACCCATAAAAGAAACGAAGAGTGGAAACCAAGGCAACCTAATTTTTTAATTAAAACACTATGATGGATTTTGTCAAAAGCTTTTGAAAAGCCCGTATAAATGCAATCAACCTGATAACCTGCAGAAAAAGATTCAATACAATATTCACTAAAAACAGCAAGATTTGAAACTGTTGATCTACCAGCGACAAAACCATGCTGGAAGGGAGATATTAAAGACTTAACCGCAAACCTCAACTTGGCATTAACAGCATGCTCGAAAATTTTGGAAATGGTAGAAAGCTTTGAAATAGGTCTGTAATTACGCACATCATTTTTGTTACCACTTTTAAAGACGGGGGTAATGGAGGTGAGCTTCCACTCGTCAGTGAACGTACCGCACGAAAGAGATTTATTAAAGATTATTCTTAAAGGAAGAACTAGAGTCGGGCAGTTTTTTAACAGGACTGAAGAGAACCCATCAACGTCTGTTTGAGACGAAGATTTAAGTTTGAGAATAGCATTACTAATATCATCAGAAGAGAGACAGAGGGCACCAAAGTTTAGAGCAGTGTCAAGATTCGAGGAGGCATCAAACGATTGATAACTATCGTCGGCAGAAAAATTTGATTTAAAAAACTCCGCAAATAAGTTGGCTGTATCACCCGGTGTTCGCGCTGAGTGGCCATCAAGGAACACTCCAGACGGTATACTGGAGAAACCTTTTTTGGACTTGATATAGCTCCAAAATGTTTTCGGATACAACTTAATGTTAGACTCGATTGTATGAATATAGTTGGTGTACAGAAGCTTATCCAAATTATTAAATTTCTTCAAGTATTGCTTATATTTAATGAAGAACAAATGGTTCTTCGTATGTTTAAACTTACGCATATATTTATTTCTGAGATTCCTCAATTTTTTCAACTTTTTCGTATACCACGGAAGTTTGTAAGGCCTCATTCGTCTCATAGGAATTTTATGCAGGCAGTGATTTAATAGAATAGATTTGAAAATTTGGAAACTATTAGAAGTATCCAGTCCTTCAAGTACCACTTTCCAGTCTATTTCAGATAAAAAACTATTAAAACTGGGAAAATCAAACGAATTAAAGTTAAAAGTAAATCTGCTTTCAGAAGTATCCTGTGCAAAACTATAAAAACTAAAATTAATAACCAAGGGTAGGTGATGCCTGTCCTTGTGAGTGATGGGATTTGTACATTCACTGATTTCACAATTAATATTATCACTAATAAATATGAGATCGAGTAATCTATTTAAAGTATTAACACATTTGTTGATTTGCAATAAATTAAGACTAAGTAAATTGTCAATGAAATATAATTCGTGATTTGCAGAGAGATTATTAGGTGTAAGACCAAAATTACAAACATTAGTTGACCAGTCAATATTGCATAAGTTGAAGTCACCAAGCACGCAGAGATGATTATCACTTAGGTTATTAATAACTAGCGAAACTATGTTGTCAGCGTGTGCCTTGTATAGTTCAAATGAACTGCCTGGTGGCACGTATGATGCAAGGAGATATAGGGAGCCTTGTGAATCAGAACTATTAATGCAAACACAAATTTGGTCGAGCAAAACGTCACCATTACTAAGCGGAAAGAAACAGGAGGATAACTGACGTTTGACCGCAATTAAGACCCCACCGCCACGAAGAAAACCAGTAGCGTTAGCATCTCGATCTTTGCGGAATACATTAAAAAGATTAGAGTCGAAAAAACTCACTCACTGTCGAAAAAACTTCCATTCAGCCATGCTTCGATGAAAACAAAGACGTCATAATCCAATTGGGAACTGAAGGTGTGAACAAGATCGGCTTTGGTCCTCATCCCAGAAAGGTTTTGGAAATATACCTTTATCTCACTATGCCCATTAATTGGAGGCAGAGCACTCACCACATTGTTCAGTGATTGCTAATCGTCGCTTGACACTGGGTCCGAGCTACTTGCTTGCTTGCGAACATTTTTAAACGGTTTAACTTTCACATTTGTTGGCCATAGCAAGGGATCCATAATTGCGTCCAGGAAGGTAGCTGACACGCCAAGCTTAAAATTTACTCTAGAGAGTTTAGTAAAATCTGTATCTTTTTTAACCAGAGGGTAGCAGGCAAGTTCACTGCCATTGATTTTCGTATTTTTAACCACATAGGAGATTATATTATCAGCAGTGACATTAGATTTGAATGACGATAGATGGATCCATTTTTTTGCGGAAACTACATCAAGTTCAGTGTTAGTACTGACTCCGATCACTAGACTACGCGATCTGGTTTGGACTTGGGGGGTTTCCTTTTGATGGACTTGACTTCCCGCGTTATTAGAATCACTGATTTTATCATTGCCTACCACGTCAACGTTAGTACCAGAAGACAGAGATTTAGTGCGTTTTTTGTTTTTACGCGTTTTTCTCTGAACCTGAGTCCACTGTGAGGGAGATTCAATATTATTTGCAGTAGAAGAGCTGTGAGAGAGATGTGTTGAGCATGCTTGAACCACAGTAGTAACATTCTGCTTAGTGGCACATAGTTGAATTTCACTCACATTGTTATCATTAGAAATTGGGCAACGATCGGTGATAGCAGTAACAATTGGACTCTTGTTGTTGACATCAACATCAGCAGAAGTCATAGCAGCAGCAGAGATCGCAGTATCATTGCAGGTGGCGTCGACAATTGCACAGGCAAGAGATGCGTCATCTGTACTCGACGATGTTGTCTCTGACGTTTTAACTGCAGTAGCGGCGCAAGCAGAACGAATATCTGTAGAACATGTGCATTTATTTGTATTTAAATCTGAAGCTAGCGAAGCAATGGCCGAGAACAACTCATCTAAACGAAGTTTGTTGTGTAGAGAGCGAATTTCACTTAATATTTCCAATTGGTCAATAAGAAATTTGTTATAATTTTTGAGAGAATTGATCTCAATTAGAGCCAAATCTAAAGCACTTGTTTGCTGAGATGAGTGAGGATGACTTACGTCAACACTGCCAACATAAGAAAGCATAGGTTGACTATTGAAGTTATTTGTTTTATCAGGAATGCATGTTGTTGTAGCATCACTGAGATTAATAGACTTATTGAAATCTATGATAGGTGGAGGTGAGCGCAGAGAGTTACGACGCAAGGCAATACACCCATTACATATGAATTGTTTACCCGTTTCAGTCAAGCAATCCAGATCAGCTGGGCGAATCTTGACACACTCCATATGAAAAAGTTCAATGCACTTTGCGCACTGCACTTTTGGTTGCGTTCGCTCTACTCTACAGCCACATATGCACGGCATTTTGAGAGTAACGAAGAATAGTCATAAAGAATTAAAATATGCAGAAGCACTTATGCAAAATTTTTTTATATGAAAGTCAATAAACTTTATAATTTTTGAATATTAAAATATTTATTCAATTATAGTTTTTAAAGGCACTATTAGACATTTTGTTTGGAGATCGCGATATAAATCACAAGTATAGAAATATTTATTTGTTTACATTGATTTCACGAGATAAATGAAATTTACTTAGAGAGCAGTGTAAACACGTCTGCACAGCACGACGTTCGACGTTGATACCTGTACAATAGGCCGGGTCGATTTGTGGGGAGGCAAAAAAATCGGCCATTGCTCTATGAAAATCGTATTCTAAGGATCAAAATAAGAAACATTACCGAAGGAACTATACCTCTAAAACGAATTCTGATGTCCCCCACTTTGGGTCGTATGGGCAAATTTTGAAATATCCCACATTGAAATGCCTATGTTTTTTTTCTTTTTGGAGTTTATTTTTCTCTTTAGAAATTTATTTAGTCAGAACATATGTAAATGAAAAAATGAATTTAACTTAGTAATAGAAAAGAAATTTAAAAAATTATTAGAAATTAGCGTTTTTGCAACCCCCTTTTAAAACCAAGGCATCACTGTGATGCATTTGCATGTCGTAAACATAGTTGTGTGGGTTTTTTATTCAACCGTTTTAAAAAATGAAGGTATCACTGTAACACAATTGCAGATCGTAAAACTACTTGTGTTGTTTTTTTTAAGCCACCACAAGACACAACAGGTAGAATTGAAATTACCCCTACCCAAAAGTTCGACCTAAAGGTGGGGACATCAGAATTCGTTTTAGAGGTATGGTTCCTTCGGTAAAGTTTCTTATTTTGATCCCTGTAATACGATTTTCACAGAGCAATAAGCGATTTTTAAATCGACCCGCCCTACTGTACAACCAACCGTTATCCAATCAAACTTAATATACTCTGTGAGCTCTGCTCAACTGAGTATAATTACAAAGGAAGAAAAATCGATAAAAAATAAAAGATAACGTTAAACGACAAAAAAACATGTACATGTAAGGAAGATGTAGCAGAAGAAGAAGAGATAAAAAAAGAACAATTATAGCGATATCGATTATGATGTGGATGATAAGAGATAAGGGAAGGAATATAGCTGCAAAGCTTCCGCAACCCAATTGTCAACCTCACCTACGCGAGGGGAATCCTGTTATAAATATGAATGTATCATACACATATTTAGCAGATTCCGATGCGGTGGCGAGCCCAAGATTCTCATGGAACTAGGGGGTAGGGGCGGAATGGCCTAGAAGTTTTAATGGTTTACTCGTTCCCCAGATGGTCGGGCTGCTTTGTTACCGGAACCTACCGGATCTATATCCCGCAAAGGACCATCAACATCGATAACACTTCCCAAAATCTTCCGGGAGTATCTTTGTCGTTAATACAACAACAAAGAAACATATGACTAAACTATCTTAATTTTCGTTTTTAACTTCTAATCTTTAATTATATAACTAGATATAATTTAGTTCCCAGGGATGGAAAATACCTATCCAAACACGGAGATTATCTATTGACGATTTGTTGTAGATTAAGGCATGTTTAAACGTGGTTTAACGATACATATGAAATTGTATATGTTTCGGACAAGACAAATAAAAGCAGGTAAAATCAAAAAAGCTTAAAAAGGGATAGGAGAGAAAGGAAGTATTAGAAATCAAAAACCTATTGATTTTTCTTTTCAGTTAGGCTATCGGTTTGTTATGAAAAATGTATCGATTTACAGTGTTATATTTGTGTTTTACCCATCAAAGAGTTATCAATTTGCTATCGGAGTAATACCTAATTATGATCGACGTGGTATCTACTTGTTGTTCAAAAGTTATATTTTTATTATCAAAAAGTTATTTATTATTTGTCAATTCGGAATCGATCTGTTGATTTCTTACGAGAAGATGTAGCGTCCTTGGACGTACAGGATTTACATCCAGCAGACGACCATCAAATTCGATAACACTACCCAAAACTTTCGCTACAAGATCAGCAGTATCGAGGTTTATCTGATCCAAAGTGTTATCTCTTGTGCACAGTTTTTTACAAATCGATAGATGCTTCATTATACTTGCTTATACTTGTAGTTGTTGTGGCCGCAATACCACTTCCTTAAGGGTGAGGGAAGTATTGGGATTAACTTCACTACTTTTTGTGATACGCACCCCATTATACAATTCATAGGCAGGGAACAAATAAGAAAACGAAGTTAACGAATAATACAATTCGCGAATAATCCATTTGTAAATGGCTTAAGCTTTGAACACTTTTCTTTCGTATGTTGAGCCAACCACTGATCTTTAGTAATCCTCAACTGGAAAGCGAGATACTCAAAAGACATATTTTATGCTTTTTAACTGAAATCTCAGTTCTTTGTTGTAAAATGCGGAAGGTAATATAATTTCTCAGAGCAATAAGTGGCGGTTAAATATCTTCCAAGGTGTAACAGGTGGATATCACCTCCTTCTTTTCCAAAACAGTGGTGTGCTTTTCATAGCACAGTTGTGCTCTCATGGTGTATGCGTATTATAAAAAATTATAGGATTGTAAAAATATTAAATATTCCCTCTCTTAACTACTAATGAGAAGATAAGGGGAATCAGAAGGTCAGTTATGTTATTGGTTTCAATAGAGGAGCGCTTTATCAGTAAGCAAAGAAGGTATAGTCGGGGGAAAACCCAACCAGCATGCTTGTACATAAGCGATGAAAAATAAAGGAAGTTTGCAAAGAGAGCTCAATTCAAAAGCATACAGAGTGCAATTTATTACTCTAAGATTAATATCTGGATATCTGCATCGGATATGTGCAAGTACAGATGGGCAGCTTCATTGAGCACTTGGAGTTCCGTTCAAAGCAAATGTTCCAGGTGTTATCAGAGACTCACAAATTTGGTCACATGAAAGCTGACATAGAGATTGTAGTCCAAAGAAACAATGCAACTAAGACGCAAATGTCAAAAAGCTCACGTTTCATTGAAGGATGGAATTTGATTCCAATCAATTGGGAATCTGAAAAAGAGCACACCTACCCATAAAATATCACAGCAGTAACAAATATGGGTTAGTGGTTATAAGGCAAGGCATTTTTGTAGTCTCTGAAGTCAGAAGTCGTAGACTCGTTCTTCTCAAACATTTTGCGATTATCAGCCGTTTGAAAGGAGATCTGATTGACTGTTAATATTAGACTATAACAAGGTTGCTTTTGTTTTGGGAAAACTTATTAAAATACACCATTGTGAACGAACAATTAACCGGCCAATCCGTATTGATGTGACTACAATTTAAAAAAAAAAGATGCAAAAATGTTCTATACTATATACATAGATACATTAGCAAACAATACACGCCCTTCAGTACTTAATTATAGTGTTCGTTGCTAAATTTGCGTCGATTAGTAACTATGCACACTAATGACTCGTTTAACGCATATAAAACCAAAACTTATAATAATATTTCCTCATTTGAGTACTTGATCTTAAAAGGTGACTTAAAGTGCAAAAAAAGTATCTGAGCAGGAATAAAATCAGACAAAAATGGCACCACGTCAAATTGATACAATGGCAATTTTCCGTCGTTTATTTATCACTTGGCGTGTACTTGGCATCCTCTTATGGCCATTCAATAAATATTTACGTATTATTTACGATTTTGCAATGAACATATTTGTGACGTTTCTTTTTCCGACGCATTTGGTATTGGGTATGGTTTTTGCTACTACGCAAGATCAATTTTTCACTAATTTGGTCATTGGTATTTCATGTGTATCATGTTCATTTAAACATTTACTCATACGATATCGCTTAAATGATATGTTAGAGGTGAATGATATAATCTCGCGTTTGGATGTACGCATACAAGTACAAAGTGATTATGAATATTACAAAAAATCTATTGAGCAACCGTCCACATTTATGGTGACTACTATTTCGCGTTCCTATTTTGCTGTAGCTATAACAGCACTCATCACAGCTTTGGTTACTGGTGAATTGCTTTATCCGGCTTTTGTGCCATTGGCATGGGAAGCATCCATTTGGCAATACGTCATGGCGTTACTTTTTCAATTTACTGGTGTTTGCTTGCAGATCGTACAGAATATTGCTAATGATGCTTATGGCCCAGTCGTACTTTGTATGTTGTCTGGTCATGTGCGGTTGTTGGCAAACCGTGTATCGCGTATTGGTCACGATAATGCGGATAATACTGAGGAAAATTATCAAGATTTAATTGTGTGCGTTGAGGACCATCGGTTGCTGATGAGGTAAAATCGGATTAATTTTAATATATCGCAATATAACAAAGTCATAATTTCATATAATCAAAACATCTTAGTACTTATGACATTTTTATATCATCACAGCCACATAATATCATACCAGCTCATCATAACATCAAACGCTTATTGTGGGATTAAAGAGTCAGTATAGCGCAAACCTTTCAGGAAGTGGACAGCTCAATATATTGCTTGTAAACCTCACTCACAAATGGCGTACCCTGCTTATTTAGCTGGTTAGCAAGGCTCTGGCGGCCCCAAGGTCATCGCAGTTTAGCGTGGTCACATGAAATCGCTCCTGATATTCTTGGGCTAGTTAGTACCTTAATGGTGATATTTACCGAAACGTAATGGATCAAAAGACCATAAATATATATAGGACTCCCCAAAACCTTCGTGAGTCCCTTTATCAAAGGAATAAGAACAAGAAGAAGAACATCATTATATCATAACATCATAATATAATAACATCATATAATCATATTATCTCAATTACTCACTTAATTGACTATTAAACGTTTAAAGAAATATTCTAAAAAGGCCCGCCAATCACTTATTTTTTGAGAACTGGCGCCAGATTTTACACCAAGTGAACCTAAATCATTTTCCACCTGGTCCTTCAAAGGAGTTGAATCTTTTTAGCCGAAGGATCATTTTTCATTCGCATAACATGGCCTAGCCACCATCTCCAACGCGTAGAGGACCGAAAATCTTTTGAAGAACTTTTCTCTCGAATACTCCCAAAGCCGCTGATCTGATGTTGCCATGGTCCATGCTTCTGCAATATATATCAGGACGGGTACGGTAAGTAGAGCATGATTTTCGTTCGCCGTGAGTGGACTTTACTTTTCAATTGCCTACTTGGTCGAAAGTAGCAGAGTGATTCTTCGCTTCAATTTCAAAATCTGATGATTATAACATAATATCATATCATGATATTAAAACATCATAATATCATAACATCACATGTTCACATTAATTTACCATAATATTATAGCATCACTATAATATCATAATATCACAATATCAAAATATCATAACATCATAATATAATAATATCACAATATAATATTTTGTGTTTTCATTTTCTTCCAGCACCTCAAACAAAGTGGAACGTATCATATCCGGCAGTTACTTGGTACAATTCGTTGGCGTTGGCATCAATCTTTGCGCTGGTCTTGTTTATGTACTCTTCTTTGCCGATAATTATTTTGCTTACGTTTATTATACACTACACATAATAGCAATTATGTTTGAATTATTTCCATGTTGTTATTTTGGCAGTATGTTGGAATTTGAATTCCATAATTTATCATATGCCATATTTAGTAGTAATTGGCCAATGCAACCACGCCCATTCCGACGTAATGTTGTAAATTTTACGGAACTAACATTAAGAGAAGTCACTTTGTATGCTGGTGGTATGATTCGTATAAATTTAAATTCATTTTTTGCTACTTGCAAAATGGGTTACACATTCTTCACTGTTATTCAGACCCTGAAGTAAGACGGGCCCTTACACTTACTACCCGATCTCTCAAGAAAGTACCTTAATATGCGTATCTTTAGTTTGGTTAAATGAATGTGATTATTGCACAAAAAAAAAAAAAAACAGTCGTATTCTTACCAGTAACCCAATGCAATGTGTTTTAATAACATGAAGGTTGATTCTTTAAAAGAAATATTATGCAATTATACAAGTTTATTTTAAATCGTTTTCGGTTGACGTTTTGCATCCGATCTCTATTCCAGATTCCATGGCAGCAACTCTTTGTCTATGAAATTTCATTCATTTTATCATACCTTTGTTTGATAAAAACTTTTGACGATTTGTCAAAAGTATATTAAAGTAATTAATTAAATTTCAATTAAACAATGAATATAATTCATATCGTTTGCTTTCCTTTCCTTTCCCTTCCTTTCCTTTCCTTCTTTCCCTTGCCTCCTTTCTTTTGATTTCCTTTCCTGTTCTTTAATTTCTCCGCTTTCTTTTCCTCTTTCCTCCTATCCTTTCCTTTTCTTTCGTTTTCTTAAATTTTCCTTCATTTCCTGCCCTTTCATTCGCTGTCCGGTCCTGTCTTCTGCCTTCCTTTCTTCCCCTGTAATTTCCTCTCCGTTTATTCGCTTATTATGAAAAGTTCGGCTCAAATACTTGTTTAAATCGTAACAATAAATTATTATTAAAATATTAAACTGCATGGATGAAACCTTAGGAAAAGTTATCTTAATTAATTGTTTTCATTTCCTTTCCTTTCCTTTGCTTTCCTTACCTTCCTTTTCCTTTCCTTTCCTTTCCTTTCCTTTCCTTTCCTTTCCTTTCCCTTCCCTTCCTTCTTTCCCTTCCTTTCCTTCTTTCCCTTCTATCCTTTCTTTACCTTTCCTTTCCTATCCTTTCCTTTTTTGACCTCTTTCTCTTATCCTTTCCTTTTCTTTCGTTTCATTTCCTTTTCTTTCATTTCCTGTCCTTTCGTTCGCTGCCCAGACCTGGCTTCTCTCCTCCTTTCCTCCCCTGCAGTTTTCCCTCCTTTTATTGCCTTTCCTGTCCTCTACTTTCCTCTTCTTTCCTTGTCTTTCCTTTCCGTTCTATTCCTCTTTATACTTCCTTTTCTTTTCTTTTCTTTTATTTGTCCTTTCGAAAAATTATACTAAATAATATAGAAAATCGCATTAAATAGTATTTACCTTTGCAATAAACTTGATACAAAAATACTGGTTTTTATTTTAAATAAAATAAAATAAATTACTAACTCGGCTTAAACAACTTACGTAGAAATTTTAATAAAAAAACTAGTGAAAACCAACAGTTCTTTCTAAAATAGCTCCTTTAAGACTGCCATAAAAAAACATTCAAAATGGATACTCATTTCATTTATCTTTACGATCAGCATACAAATTAGCATAAAAAACATATCGAAGAATTAATTCTCCTTAGTGCATAAATATTAGCATATACATGCAAACATACCAAAAAATAAAACTTTTGTTTAAGAATTTTAGGGAAATGTTCACTATTTCTAACGAAAGTGTGTTTTTCAAGATATGTATGCATTTTTAATCATTTATGTTGCATTAACTTGGCAACACGCATAAATATGTATGTCAAGCTGATATGATATAAAAATACATATCTTTATATATAAAAATCACATGTCACTATGTTTATCCGCGATGAACTCCTAAACTACCGAACCGATTTTGAATTTGTTTTGTATCCCGTATGTAGTTTGATATAGCTTGAAATATAGAATAGGTTATATCTCAGTATATTTTCGCAATATTATTTTATTGCAATTTATTTAAATGTTTATACGAAATAAAAAAAAGTTACGAATACGCAGCTTATATTTTCAGGTAGTGCGGATATACTCCGTGTAATTGCTTGGTGTTTAATTAAACAACCTGCTTATCAATAAAAAATATTATA
This sequence comes from Eurosta solidaginis, assembly GCF_040869045.1. Taxonomy (NCBI): domain Eukaryota; kingdom Metazoa; phylum Arthropoda; class Insecta; order Diptera; family Tephritidae; genus Eurosta; species Eurosta solidaginis. Next base: position 265,568,627 of record NC_090320.1, read on the forward strand.
GCGAATGATATCAAGTATAGCACATCACCAGACCCGTCGAGAGGGGGTTTCAGACTGCGGTTATATTACGGATCTTGGTGTCTGTTTCGGTACTGATTTTGCTTTCAATTACAATTTTATTTCGCTCCCGACTCAGGTTATCGTTTGTATTCCGGCTCTTTTTCTGGTCTCGCTTTTGATTACGGTTTTATTTCTCGGTTTTCATAATGTTCTTCAAGCGTTTGTTGGTTCGTCGCCAATTTCGGCTATTTTTCCTTTCGGTTCAGTTTCTGCTTTGCCTTTATATTTTTTGCTATCGGTTTCCAACGTCGACAGCAATTTCTTATTCAGTTCCAGTTTCAACGTTAATTTCAACTTCGGTTTCTTTTTCGGTTCCAGTTTCACTTCAGGTTCCGGCCCATTTTAAAGTGTCGGTTGCGTTTCTGACTTCGACTTCTGCTCATTTTTTGGTTATTGTTTTGTTTTCGGTTGCAGTTGCTGTGGTAATTCCGATTCTGGTTACGGTTCAGGGTTTCATTTCAGTTTCGGTTTCAACTTCGACTTAGTTCGGTTGGTCCGTTTAGATTTCATGTTTCGGTTTAGGTTTTGGTTTTCGATTTGATTGAGGTTTCGGTTCCATTTTCCATTTTCCATTTCGGTCCAAGCTCTGGTTTCGATTTCGCGTCAGATTCCGGTTCGGTGCCAGTTTCGGGTTCGTTTTCAGTGCAGGTTTCAGTCCCATTGTCGGTTTCGGCTCTGTCGGGTTTAGGTTTCTGTTCCCGAGCAGACAAAAGATGTATTTTGGAAGTCTGAATTTCCAAGAGCTTAGATTATATAATTTTCCTAAAATTTTTCGGGAGAATCTTAAAAAATATCAAGCCCTAACTCAATCATCTGTATTTTTGCTTTTAAAGTGAAACATCTTTTTTTTTGATTGCCGGTATGTTGTATATGGTTGCTATGCTGTCCGGATACTAAAGACACGGAACCAATTAGCGCAACATTTGAGGCCTCTACTCCTGAAACCAATTGCTGCTGTTTCCATTACCAGCAAACGGTGCTCTGTACAAGCCGTTTGGTTCTGTCAAAGAACCCGCTGATATCTTCTACGGAGTATTTGCAACTTTCTGAAGTTCCAACAGTTTATAAATGACGATAGTTTGGAAACTTGTATGTACTAAAGCTCGCTATTAACACAGGTGCATGGCTGTTTCTTTGTTTTCCTCCCCGCCGCAACTCCTGCAAATGTTGTTAAAAGAATTCTCATTCTTTCAGCATGTAGGCCAAGTTTCCAGCAACCAGTGATAGCTGGTACTATGTTCCCATGTTATCGTAAGTCGGTCAAACTTACTTGTTTTCGTGGCTTTCTGACAAATACCGTCCGGAGACAGCTATCTTCAGGAAACTGATGTATATATGTTACTTGTGCTTGTTTTAAATGGATGATACAATTCAACCACTCCGCTGCATCGACGAAGCTCCAACTACCTTTTCTCTGCTTTTAAAGTTCATGTGACCAGTTTGCCGGAATTAGCTGCGGCACAAATTGACTTTGTACAGCTGCTGACGGCCTTCAACGAACTGAAGGGGAAGTTAAACGCCATTTGCGCTAATTGACTAACTGAGCAAATACCTACCTCATACCCTCTCAATAAGACCTTTGATAGGAGCTTACGGTTCCTCTCTATACCCAGAACTTCCGCTTAGAATATTCTAGCCAATTCGGAAAGGCGGGCGGACAATAACACCGTAAGTTTCCCGGAGACAGTCTAGACCAGATCGTCTCAATTCCGCAATATTCATTTCTAAACTGAGGTAATCCTGTTTAAGACAGACTTCTAAATGTTGGCCAGCTATCAGCAAAATCTCTGGAAGTATGCTGGAAAATAGCAATCTATCCCGGAGACTTGTAGGACTTGAAATATTACATCCAAGGCATGTCTAATTTCCGGCAGGGCATTGACACTCGTTCCAACACAGCCAACAGCTGCTGGTAAGTAAGTGACTCCTGCCACACCGCGTCATTAGCAAAATAGTAAACAAAAGCAGATTCGTTACAACACTCAACTTTTTTTAAAGGCTCCTGTCCCTTTTCTAAATTATGAATGCAAATAATCACTCAATTTTTCACAGCCAACAAAGGAAACAATTTTAATTCAATTATCTGTAGAGGCACCTGAAAGTAGTGATTAAAAATCAATTTAGCGATTTTAAATAATGTTCCACAAGCAAAGAAATTTAAATGAAATGGAAGCAACCTGCATTATAAAATATAAATACATTCGCCAACAAGTAGTTAGTATAGGATCTGCTCTAAGATTAAAAGACATTTCGCAAAAGTAAAAGATCGTAATAAAAATGTTGAAAAAGTTATTTTTACACAACAAATTCGCGGGTGCCCCGATAAATACTGTTGAGTTTTTTGATATTTTCTGGTTATGCTGGAAAGCTGTGGGTGTCAGGTTCGGTGCTAAAAAATGGTATATTACTTTACAGGACATTATGGTCAATATATTCGTTACCATATTTTTGCCACTTCATCTAACGATGGGACTTTTTTTGGTACCCAAACTTGCCGATGCCTTTAAAAATTTGGCAGCTACTATAACTTCAGTCGCTTGCTCCATCAAACATTACTTCTTTCGTTACAAGTTGCCTAAAATACGTGAACTGCAACTTTTGCTAAAACAATTGGATGAACGCATCGTGGCACAAGATGAACGTGATTATTACAATGGCACCTTACGTACTAATATGCGAAATATTATGATCGCATTTTGCTGTACATATGCAGGTGATGCAATTGTAGCTGCTATTGATGTTCTTTATAAAAATGAACGTGAATTAATGTATCCAGCATGGTTTCCATTCGATTGGTCAGCAAATATATTTACATATTATGTAGCGGTTTCCTATCAGATTATCAGTGCAACAATACAAATTATGCAGAATTTACCGAATGATACATTTGCACCCATTGCTTTATGTGCAATATCAGGTCATGCCCATTTATTGGCTATGCGTGTAGCGAAAGTGGGTTATGATGAGTCAAAAACTTTGGTCGAGAATGAACGCGAGCTGAACGAGTGCATTGAGGATCACAAGAAACTATTGAGGTGAGTTGGTGCACGCTAATAGTACAATGGAGCATGAATGAAAAAGTTTAAAAAGTTCGCCTTTTAATTTGAAACTGATCTTGTCTGGGAGCTTCTGTAAAATTGGTGCTCTCCAAAAAAAAAAACGAAAATGTTCTTGAAAATAATCATGATACAAAAAATGGAGGTAGTTCCATTTAGAGCGACGTTAGCTATTTCACTTTAGCGGGGACAATGACAATCTCACCAAAAACAAGCTACCAGATTGAAAAATGTTACGAATTTTTCTAATTTTGATGGATTTCATATTAACGAATACGACTAAATTATTTTTATAGTTTTTTTTAAATAAGAAAGAAAAAAAAGAGTCCCATGCCTTGGAAATATTTTAATACGAAATATCAGCCTAGAAAGGTAGGTTTTTAATAAGTTTTTCGAGCTCCCGAAAATTGTTTTGGTGGAAGAAATATGGATCGAAGTATGCAAAACAATGGAATATAGCCTGCTAAAGTGTCCGTACGTTTGCTCAGAACATTTTGACAAAACATAAACGTTTGTCAATTGCTTGCTCAAAGGGGGTCCTTATAAACCGCAATTTCTAATTCTTTTTTATTGCATAATTCAAGCGTTACGCTTTGGGAGGGAATTGTTAAACCATTTTTTGGGGAGAACATTACCCTGTAGCTTTGCAGGTTAGCCACTAGTAATGAGAGTGTTTTTGCCCGTTGTACCAGGTGTCACCGGGTCACAGCCCCGCCTATACACATTCTGTGCCCTTTAAGCATTGACATAGATGTGCAGACTTTGGAGGTACACTTTTTCTCAACATGCCTTGAGAAATATCCACTGTAGGGCATAATATAGGGCCATCAATAAAATTGCATGTTTTACTGTATTCTTAATCAATATGCATGCTCATAAATCGTGCTAAAGCATATTATTATTGTCTCAGATGTCTATTGCGTTTTCAACCTAAAGGAAATTTCCATACACAAAAACCAAATTTTCGTCTTAAACAGTAACGGTATGGCAACGCTTCTGGCAAAACACCAAACAATATGAAACTTCAAAAACCCCCAAATACGGCAAAAAAATTTTAGTGGAACTAACTTCTTTTTTGTATCACGAAAATAACTACGTAGGCAACGCTTCTGTAAATTTTTATTGACAGAGAAATTGAGAAAAAAAGATGCCAATCAGCACTTTATGCTTACAATTAGGGCTGTGAAGTGCATCCGGATTTTTCAACTATCCGGATAAACCGGAGAGCTAAGAAAAAAATCCGGCTATCCGGATATCCGGATTCATAACTGGGAAATCCGGATATCCGCTGTTCGGCTATCCGGATACGTAAACGGAAAATCAGGATATCCGTATGTCGGGATACTGGAATATAAAAGTTGAATATCTGCAAATCAGAATTGAACGAATCAAACATTGAAAAATTATTCACAAAACATGTTTGTAGATTATTAAACTAACGTCGAAATTAAAAAGCTACAATTTTACAAACAAGTGAAAGTAAGAACAGTGCCATCTGTTTATATTGTGAAAAAACGCTGTTAATTGGTTTAAATGCCCCACGAATTTATTGTTATTAATGTTGTATAAACATATATGGTACATCAATTTTTTGCTTTCACTAGATGTCCAAAAATACGGTTATTAACCGGATCTTCACAATTCCGGATATCTGGATAGTTTCACAAACGAATATTAACCGGATATCCATGCCGTCCGGATTTTATCCGTGTCAACGGAAAAATATAGCGGCGTTAACGGTCACCTTAGGCCGATTTTAAGGTTTTATATACAGTTGATCCCAAAGTTATTATCCTTATATACTTCTCCGTTAAACCCGCACTTTAAAGACCACGACTACGCGTATAACTTAATATCTCAACGACCATTATAACGACTAAATATAAACATAACCATGATATTTTACCCCAATACGCTGTTACGCTTTTACGCTAATACACCAATACACAAATATGCCTTAACTTGATGGTGCTGAAAAGTTTTCGTCTTAATACACTTTTAAGATTATACGCTATTATAGTTTTTGGCTGATGCGTTTTGACGCTTAAAGGCTGTCACTCCAACGCTGTTTAAATTTTACGCTAATACTGCTCTTACGCTATTATTGTATGACATTTCTACAAGTTGTTACACTTTAACGCTTATATAGAGATACTCGTCGGTTTAAACGCTATTACGCTCATAACCTATCACGATGCTGTCATAGAATGCTTTTACGCGCTGATACGCTTTCGCGATTATGTATATACTTTTATACTGGCACGCTTATATAATTTTTCGGTGTTGCGTTTTGACTGCTATACGCTTTTACACCTAAAATGTTACGCCAGTGCGATCTTACACTGGCACGATTCTTTGATAAAACGTTTTTACACGCTGATACCCTTTTACGCTCATACAGTTTTACGCTCATTACCTTTATATAGTTTTTCGCTCTTGCGTTTTGACGATCATACACCGTAAGGCAAACCTACAACAGTCAAATGTTGCGCTAGTGCAGTTTTATGTCAGTACAATCTTTTTATGCTTATACGCTGTTATGTTCACGTTTCTACGTTCTTACGCTAGCACAATCCTACGGTAGAACATTTTTATATTCTGGTGGGTTTTCACGCTGATACCCTTTGACGTTTATAAGGTGTTTCGCTTACACGCTATTATCCTTGCACGTTCCCTCATCAAAGTTGTGGACTGTAATGTCTATTATAGGCTGTTAAGCATACGCTTACGACTACGACTTTATATATGTTTACGACTTAAGAAGATATACTTTTAGCCGATTTGAAACTGGTTTTCCAATTTTGCCCGTGCCTCTTTAAATGTTTCTTATTGATTGTCAATACGGGTCTTATATTTATATCGACTCCGATCAGCATATAAAAAAACTTTTGCTAAGAAGCTCTTCATGGCAGAAAAACACGCAAAAAATTTCCTAGAGAAATTTGATGTAGCTTGTCCGGAACCCTCAGCCAAAGATGTTACTTTCACCCCACGGTGGCCTTCGATTAATAGCTTTAAAAAAAATATTCCATACATAAAAAAGGAAAGTTAATCTAAAATCTTGCCGATTTACATGCGCATGCTACCTTTAACGTAGAAAAAGGGGAAGCATTTTATCGAAGCCTTCGCTCTTAGGAGCCGACTTTTACAGATGTGTTTTTTTTTTTTTCATATGTGTTCCGATCAAGTCCATAATACACTAATGCTATATATCACATATTTTTATTTACAGAATCTTCGACTTGCTACAAGACATCTTTTGGTATACTCAGCTTGTACAATTCTCTACGGTTGCTTTGTCTATTTGTTTGACCGTTGTATGTTTGCTATATTTTGTTGAAAACTTTTTGGGTTATATTTATTACATGGTCTATTTAACAGCCATTATGATGGAACTTTTTCCTGCTTGTTACTTTGGTAGTCAAATGTCTGAAGAATTGGAAGCTTTACCGTATGCAATTTTCAAATGTAATTGGGTATCGCAACGCAAAAGCTTTAAACAAAATTTGCGTGTATTTACTGAGCTGGCATTGAAGCCACTCACTCTCACCGCTGGAGGCATAATAGACATACATTTAACTTCGTTTGTGGCAACATGCAAAATGGCTTATTCAATTTACACTGTGCTTTTAAATATGAAGTAGAATTTTCAAAAATAAAAAGATTTGCAACTTGCGGAAGCGTCAAAGGAATGTAGAAAGTTTTGGTGGGAATCACATGCGCACTGTATATACATACATATGTTTTGAAATCACCGAGTTTAGAGATATAAACGCACATATATTAATGCATATAGCACATCACCAAAATGTAAATACTTACTTTTGTTCAATAAATGGAAAAGAATATTAAAAAAACAAAAAATCAGTGTTTTCTTTAGGACTGAACTATATTTTAAAACATCAAAAGCTTTGAAAAGGCACAAGACAAGAACAGGCAACAAGAACTTTAGTTTTGATCAGAGGCGAATCTAGAATGTGTGCAGTAAGTAATTTTTATAACAAAGCGATAACACGCCGATAACATTCTGATAAAACTCTGATATCAAATCGATAAATTTTCGACAACAAATCGATAACTTTCGACAAAAAATCGATAAACTTTCATTAAAATTTTCGATAAAAAATCTATAACTTTTCGTTAATATGCCAATAACTTTTTGGTAATATATCTACAAAAAATCGATGACACTTCGATGAAAAATCTATAACTGGTATATTGCTCGTAGACAATACTCCTTTAACAAAATGATAACTACTTGATTATAAAGATATAACATGCCCATAAACGGTCCTTAAAACACTGAACCTCATCGATAACAAACTTTTAACATTTCGATAAAAAAAAAGTGAGAATACGCCCTCCGGTTTCGGTATTGGCCTCTGTTCTGCCTCCTTATATTTATTTAATTTTCCCCTGTCTTTCTATACATTTATTTACTCTACTTTCCTTTCTTATTTTCTATTACTTTATTTGATTTAATTTTTTTTTATTTTATTTTATTAATTTTTTTTAATTTTGTTTTTATTATTTTCTTTTATTTTATTTTATTTTATTTTATTTTATTTTTTTTTTATTTTATTTTATTTTGTTTTATTTTAACCAAAAAACCGCTGTGATGGCTGAATGGTTATAGCAGCGGCGCCTAACGTTGCCGATGAAGGAATTTAGCAGTTCCCGAATTGGTCTATAAAACGAGCTTTGGCACTTGTCTAAATTTTTTCTTTCTTCTGTTCTAATTTGCCCTTAATTAGATGGATCGGCTGCATGTTAAATTGCGGAAAGATTACATCACAATGGGGATTGTACGAGGCCACGAAATCAATGGACAGGGGTAGAGGTGCTATCATCTCTGCTGTGGAGGGGTGCTTTCACCTCTGCTGTGGACGCTGGTCATAAACCAACTGCTCAGGCAATTAGATGAGGGACCCGTAAAACTTACGGCTTACGCAGATGACGTTGCAATTGTCATAAGTGGAAAGTGCCTTCCAACGATTAGTTCTCTGATGGATCGAGCGCTTCGGGATATTCACACCTGGGCATCTAATGTCGGGTTGAAAGTCAATGCGGAGAAGACGGATATGGTCTTATTTACAAAGAGGTACAAGGTCCCAAATTGGACCAGGCCTGAGTTAGGAGGGGTGAACTTACAGGAGAAACCTTGCACAAAATATCTAGGAATCATCCTAGACAGTAAGCTGCCGTGGAAGCTCAACGTGGAGGAGAGGGTTAAGAAGGCCTCAGCGGCACTCTATGCATGTAACAGAATGCTGGGGTGTACGTGGGGCTTATCACCCTCTCTTTCTCACTGGGTTTTTACAGCGATTGTAAGCCCTATTCTATACTATGGAGTTCTTGTTTGGTGGAAAGCCACACAAAAAAAAACATTCCTCAAAAAATTAGAGGAGGTATGCACACTATCGATGCTTAGCATTACGGGAGCCCTGAAAACAACCCCGACGGCTGCACTCTATGCCATTCTGCACATTCCACCTGTAGACCTGGTAGCAAAGAACATAGCAATGGATGTGTTAGCCTTCCTGTGCTGCCGAATTCGGTACTCGGTTCTCTACAGACGGTACTGCTTTACGTCATTCGATATACCCTTATAAGCTTCGCAGGGAACTTTAATGTAGAAAAAGCTCTTAATTACTTTCTAAGAAATATACAAGGAGGTTTTTCATGGAAGTTCTCGTACCGGAAATTTGTTTATTTGGCATTTCTTGAAAGTCTGCTTAGGAGTGGTTTTACTGTGCTAGAAGAAGTAATCGTAAGGCTGAGTCGATGGTAATTGTAGCGTTTGATAGACTCCCATGAGAACCGAACCGAAATTGCAGTCCCAATCAAATGCTCCTTACGAATTCTTCACCTGAGTGTTTGAGCATTTTGAAATATAGTCCATAGTTTCGCGGCACTTTGTTGTTTTTTAATCGGGATATTGCCACTGATTACAGCTGAGTGCTAAAACGTTTATTCCGTCATTGGAAAACGTATTAGCACCTTCCTTATCTTCTGCGATACCTCTCAATAAGGCTATGAGTTCGACAGTGACATTTCGGCAGGAGTTTTCGGCGGATTTGACATTTCATAATCCCCAAAATGCTCTGGTGGTATTTTTATAGCTTTCACTCATGATCTGAAGACCCATTTTCTTTTATGTTCGCAGTAGCAGATTACATAATGGGGTCGAGAATTTGTCTGTGAGAACCCTGTGTGCGGCTTCTGTGCGACGCACTTTTCCTTGCCACCGCAAGGTTATTTCCAGTCGAAGGTTCAAAATGATCATACTATTTGGTTCCCAAAATGGTCGGACTTGTACGTTAATGGTGCTTATTAGACGAAAATTATTTTCGGTGTAATGTCTTTCACACTACAAATCTAAAAACGTGACTATGCTTTACGTAATTTCCCTATTTTTCCTTGTCTTTCCCGATCTATTGCAGTTTCCAGCGATGATCTCAGCCCATGTACTTGCGAGTACACCAACCAGTACAATAGTGGCACCTTCCAAAATTGTTAAAATATGCCAGCTTTTCGGAGCACAAGACAATAAACATAGAGTTTCCCCATGTATCTTACTTAACTTCTTTCAGCTTCTGCATTACAACGTGTCTTTAGAGTCATTTTACCAAATAAATTTTATTGGTCTCATTTTTGTAACTATTTTGTGATTAGATATATCACAGAATGAAATAAGTTTTCATTAATTTTGTTTTTTAAGAACACCTGCAAAGAAGCACATACGTAAGAGCATTTTGGAGCTTCAAAAGATTACGGTTATACTTCCACTCACTTATGTGTTGTTAACACCGCAAACTACCAATACTAAATGCAATCCATCAAAACTGCGAATAAACAACAGCAAGCACTTTTCAACTTGACAGCTGTCAGTTGAAATAGAATTTGGCAAACGGTTAAACAAAAAACACAAACTTAACCATCACAAAAATAGATTAAACATGGTAGTATGCGTGATTTTTTCAGTTATAAAATATTGCAAAAATATGGCAACTACATAGTTGTTATTTATTTACATATACTGCTATAATTTCCTCTTGAAGGCTATCGAAATGCTATGGGAATGTTTCTGCTGAAAGTGTTGCACAAAAAAGCCACACAATCTGTAAGTGGTTTATCTGCTTATATTCAGTTTGTTTATAATTACATCTTTATCGACATTCTGAAATATATATTCTACTAATTATATAAATTTCAACATCTTTCCTTAAAAGTTTTTATTTTACACTTTTTTTAATACCCAAAAAAAATTACATTCATAGAGATGGAATTATACTGGGTATTTATCATTTTTTATAAGCTTTTATTTAGTTTCACTTGGCTGTTGTCTGTAATCAAATCTTGCAAGTTAAATTTGATACACTTTCCGTTGTCCGATTCAGCTCAAATTTTGCACGCATGTATAACTCCGCTGACAGTGCAATATTACTTTGCGATAATTCGATAAGTTAATCGATAACAGGATTTATTGGTAAAGATTTATGCTCACAAGCAATAAAAGCCTAAGTAACAGACAAACCCGGCTTAGCTACAGCGGTACGTACCTATCCGTGGAGTCTGAGACTTAGCGGATTGTTGCTTGTAACCATAGATATTTATATTGCATACTAGTAGACCCGGCAGACGTTGTTTTGCCCTAAATTTGCCCTATCTGTATATATTTTAATAAGCCTTTTCCGTCTAACTCTGCCCTACCCCTCTACACTTTTTCATAATCTTTTTGTTCACTCCTCCCTCAGTCTTTTTCGCTTCATCACCATCTTCGTCTCATTCTATCTCCTTTTCAGTCTCCATCTCTCTTTTCTTTCTCTCAAGTTTTTCTCCTTTTTCTTCATCTCTTATTGCCAGTCCCAGAGGGTGGTATGTATTTTGTTCCAGTCCCATTCCGAGTCTCAGTACTAGTCGCACTCCGAGTCTTAATCCCAGTCCCAGTCCATCTCTGGTATACTTCCCGGAAAAAAGCATCGTAAATACTAAATGGGCAAATTTATATACGAAATTTCAGCAAATCGAATAGGACGTATGTAAATAGGTATGTCGGTATTATTGATTCTTGTCTTTATTTCGGCTTCGCATGCATATTTATCAGTTTTGCCAGGTTGATGCGACTAAATCGAATATCACAATGAACTTTAGAGCTCTCAGCAACAGCTTTCATTTGATATCCATTATACGCACACATTTTAGGGGTATGCGGGTCCATGTTTTGGCCTATATCTCGAGGCCCTAGTCACTCAGCGGTGTAAAACTTACTCTGTACTATAGCACACATCAACAGCTTCAATTTGATACCCATAATATAAAAACACATTCTAGGTGTATCCGGGTCCATGCTTTGGACTATATCTCGAGACCGTAGTCACCCAGCGGTGTAAAACCTACTCTGTATTATAGCACACATCAACAGCTTCAATTTGATACCCATAATGTAAAAACACATTCTACGTGTATCCGGGTCCACGTTTTGGGCTATATCTCGAGACGTTAGCCTCCCAGTTGTATGAAAATTATCCTGTACTAAAGCACTCATCAACAGCTTTCATTTGATATCAATATTGTATAAACAGATTCTAGGGTACCCGGGTCCACGTTTTGGGCTATATGTCGAGACCCTAGCCTCCCAGTTGTATGAAAATTATCCTGTACTATAGCACTCATCAACATCTTTCATTTGATATCCATATTGTATAAACACATTCCAGGGGTACCCGGGTCCACGTTTTGGGCTATATCTCGAGACCCTAGCCTCCCAGTTGTATGAAAATTATCCTGTACTATAGCACTCATTAACAGTTTACATTTGATATCCATATTGTATAAACACATTCTAGGGGTACCAGGGTCCACGTTTTGGGCTATATCTCGAGACCCTAGCCTCCCAGTTGTATGAAAATTATCCTGTACTATAGCACTCATCAACAGTTTTCATTTGATATACATATTGTATAAACATATTGTAGTGGTACCCGGGTCCACGTTTTGGGCTATATCTCGAGACCCTAGCCTCCCGGTTGTATGAAAATTATCCAGTACTATAGCACTCATCAACATCTTTCATTTGATATCCATATTGTATAAACACATTCCAGGGGTACCCGGGTCCGCGTTTTGGGCTATATCTCGAGACCCTAGCCTCCCAGTTGTATGAAAATTATCCTGTACTATAGCACTCATTAAAAGTTTACATTTGATATCCATATTGTATAAACACATTCTAGGGGTACCCGGGTCCACGTTTTGGGCTATATCTCGAGACCCTAACCTCCCAGTTGTATGAAAGTTATCCTGTACTATAGCACTCATCAACAGCTTTCATTTGATATCCATATTGTTCAAACACATGTCATGCGTACCCGGGTTCACGTTTTGGGCTATATCTCGAGACCCTAGCCTCCCGTTTGTATGAAAATTATCCAGTACTATAGCACTCATCAACAGCTTTCATTTGATATCCATATTGTATAAACATATTGTAGTGGTACCCGGGTCCACGTTTTGGGCTATATCTCGAGACCCTAGCCTCCCGGTTGTATGAAAATTATCGTGTACTATAGCACTCATCAACAGCTTTCATTTTATATCCATATTGTATAAACACATTCTAGGGGTACCCGGGTCCACGTTTTGGGCTATATCCCGAGACCCTAGCTTCACAGTTGTATGAAAATTATCCTGTACTATAGCACTCATCAACAGCTTTCATTTGACATCCATATTGTATAAACACATTCTAGGGGTATCCGGGTCCAGGTTTTGGCCTATATCTCGAGACCGTAGTCACCACCCAGGGGTATGAAAATTATCCCTTACTATAGCACTCATCAACAGCTTTCATTTGGTAGTCATACTGTATAAACACATTCTAGGGTACCCGGGTCCACATTTTGATCTCAAGACCCTAGACACGTAGCAGACCTACCAATATGCTCACAAAATTTTATGAGAATCGGTTCAGCCGTTTCGGAGGAGTTCAGCCTCTAAAACCGTGACAGAAGCATTTTATATATTAGAGTAACGAACTGCGAGAACCACGGATATGAACCGCTGTAGCAATTCCATGCCATTACTACGCGGGTATGAGATTCACCATGCCACTTTATATGAGAAAATGTTCTTACCACGTGGTGAATCCCACGCTTACTTCCATGTTCTTTGTTTGGATGGATGGTGAATAACCTACAGCGGCTCAAGAACGCAGGTGACTTTGCTTTGTTTGTGTACACAACGAACGTAGAAGTTAGGCTGTCATCGCTAAATATTGCATACTTTTCTGCGCACTTGATTTTGTTTTAGGCTACGTTTATGATGGAGCGTAATCGCAATACGCGATGCGACGAGAAACGCTCCATCGCTTGTCACCTTTGAGCTAGCGTTAACGTTGGTGATTGAGTGTTTATAGTAGAGCACAATCGCATGCGATTGAATGCTCAACAATAAAACTCAAAACCTTGTTATTACCGTTGTGGCAGTGTAGAGACAGCAACATGCGTACATTAACTCTTAAAATTTTATTATTAGAAAATAGCTATTTGTTGCGAAACAAATATTTAAAATGTATACATAAGAAACAAAAATCTCAAGTGCATCCAATCGCCAAGGAAAGAAAATATTGTGGTGATTGCCATCATTTACACGCCTCTTACAATTTCCTGAAAAATTTAAAGAGTATTATCGCATGAGCAAGGAAACTTTTGAGTATATCTTGAAAGAAATATCGGCAATGTCCATAGTTTTTGGCTAATTTCGCTCAACGGAATCAAAATATTTTGATTGTAAATTTTCGTCACTTTGGTCGCTTGTAGTCGCTCAATTCGCTTTACGCTAAATCCCTTTGTCATAAACATCTCCATATGCACTAATTTAATTTATCGCTAACAACGATTCTCGTCGCATCGCGCGATGCGATTACGCTCGATCAGAAACGTAGCCTTACAGATTTTTGGCGATGGAATTTTAGCTAAGCGAAAGTTAGAATTTTAGTTTAAAACAGATTTTACCCACAGAGCAGAGATCTGCAATAAGTAGTTGTAAACTGAACGCGACATAGGCAAAGTCACAATAAAATATGATTTTAAGTTTGTTAACACTGTTTGACACAATTTTATATGTGCTCCCTGTCAAATAAAATTAAAGGAAAAAAACAACTTTTTTAAAAAAAAACTTTTATTATATGTAAATAAAATTAACTAAAAAGAAAAAAATAAATTGACTGTAAAGAAATATAACACTTTAAAAATTCATTATAACCTTTAAAGATAATAAGGCTTCTTCATCTGTGGCAAAAAAATTCCATATTGTACACAATTATATATTTTTAACATTAAAACTTTACACCTAAATTATTAAATCTTTCAGTTTATATCACAGTCCTAATTGTTCTAACAAAAGCGTGTTACATTGTGATAGCAAGAAAAGGAGGTCCTAAATGTTCTTAATTATATCATCAAAATTTAACACGATTTTATTAGAACAGTTAGGACTGTGATATAAGCTATAAGATTTAATAATTTTGTTGTAAAGTTTTAATGTTAAAAATATATTATTATGTAAAATATAGAACATTTTTGCCGCAGACGAAGAAGCCTAATTATTGTTAATGGTTACAGTGAACTTATAATGTTTTATATTTCTTTACAGTCAATTTATTTTTTTGATTTTTAGTTCATTTTATTAACCAATAATAAAAGCTTATTTTTAAAAAAAAATTTTTTTTTAATTTTTTTTTTTGGTGTGTAACAAAAATTCACTTATTGTGTTTTATTAAGAATATACAAATATTGGGCCTAGAGCGCGTTTATATTTAAAAATTTTTTTAATTTTATTATTGGTAAATACCAGGAAAATACCCGGAATATTCCTTTTTGTATCTTTTTTTGGATATTTAAAAATAATTTGAATCGAGGCTGCTTGGAATGACAGTTCATAAATTAAATTGAAACGTCATTTGAAATTAAGAAATTTTCGTTTTGATTTTAAACAAGCAATCCAGCAAACATTCGAAATCAACAATTAGTCCGAACTCATTTAGGAGCGTGAAGGAAATAGCTCATATTTTATCGCTAATATGACTCCTACACAGACCTTCCGATGTGTTTTAAGAGCCTTATTGGACTCATAAACTACTTATTTTGAGTTCTATAATGACACAATTCAGGGCTTTTAGGAAGAATTATTGACACATATCTGAAACGGAAAATATAGAAAAACAATTTTCGTAATAAAATCCCACATTAGACTGTTATAGAAATGAAATAAGTTTTAGTTAAATTCAAGTTTTATTTAGAATAAATTGTTACAGAAAAATGTCTGAATTTTTATTCCGGAGCTGCTAACCAATTTTAATATTTTTCGTTTGTTCATAATTTCATCAAATTTAAGTCACAACAGACCCTCAGATGATAAAATTTCTGAGGCCCATATTTTTCACATATTATTAAACTTCAGAATTTTTGGGGCTTCGAGAATGTTTATAGGGTACACAAAAGCTTCCCCTCAAATATGCCCATGGCGCTCATAATTTAGGAATCCAAAATGAGTGGTAAATTAAAACTCACAAAAAGTTTAATATGAGAGGCTTTTATGACTCATATATGATAACTTGCCAAATATTTATGTTTGTTAAAGCAAGTTTGGAGCAAATATAGATATTTTATTAGGACAATTATTCATTACAAAAAAAAAATTGATTACATTTCTACATTATTGCCACCATTGGTGCTCATTTTTTTGTATTGGCATCGACGTTTTTCTGCTCGGGGGTGTCTCCGCAGTCATACACATTTTGTTCTGGTGTGTCGATCCTAATATGCCACCAACAAGAGCTGAGACGGTGTGCCCCACTTTTTATGGTTTCCTCCTAAATATTTTTTTTATAGGTTTTGTTATTTAATGCCAATATGTCATTTCACATTTATTATACTCAGCGTGCCTTGCATACAGAATATATTAACTTTGATTGGATAACGGTTGGTTGTACAAGTATAAAGGAATCAAGAAAGATATAGACTTCCATATATCAAAATCATAAGTATCGAAAAAAATGTGATTGAGCCACGTCCGACCGTGCGTCCGTCTGTCCATCTGTCCATTAACACGAAAACTTGAGTAAATTTTGTGGTATCTTGATGAAATTTGGTTTGTAGGTTCCTGGCCACTCATCGAAAAACCGAAAAAATGCGATAATTCATTACTAAAGACGGATAAAACAATGAAACTTGGTAGGTGGGTTGACCTTATAACGCAGAATAGAAAATTAGTAAGTAAGTCAAATTTTAACAAAAAATTGAATATCTTTTCAGTATATAAAAAAATTTTGTCAACATTCAACTCCAATGGTGCAACAAAATACAAAAATTAAAGAAATTTTCAAAATGGGCGTGGCTCCGCCCTTTTTCGTTTAGTTTTTCTAGAATACTTTTAATGCCATAAGTCGAAGAAAAATTTACCAATCCTTGTGAAATTTGGTAGGGGCATAGACTCTATGACGGTAACAGTTTTCTGTGAAAATGGGCGTAATCGGTTGAAGCCACGCCCATTTTTTATACACAGTTGACCGTCTGTCCTTCCGCTCGGCCGTTAACACGATAACTTGAGCAAAAACCGATATATCTTTGCTAAACTTAGTCCACGTACTTATCTGAACTCATTTTATCTTGGTATAAAAAATGGCCGATATCGAAAATTACGAAAAATTTAAAAAATGCCACAATTCTATAACAAATACGAAAAAAGGCATAAAACATGGTAATTTGATTGGTTTATCGACGCAATATATAACTTTAGAAAAAACTTTGTAAAGTGGGTGTGACACCTACCATATTAAGTATAAGAAAATGAAAAAGTTCTGCAGGGCGAAATCAAAAGCCCTTGGAATCTTGGCAGGAATACTGTTCGTGGTATGACATATATAAATAAATTAGCGGTACCCTACAGATGATGTTCCGGTTCACCCTGGTCCACATTTTGGTCGATATCTCCAAAACGCCTTCCCATATACAACTAAGGGCCACTCCCTTTTAAAATACTCTTTAATACCTTCCATTTGATACCCATGCCAATGTCCGGTTACACCCGAACTTAGCCTTCCTTACTTTTTTTTTAATTCGCCAAATTGGTGTCATATAATAAGAGTACATATAGGTTATAATGACGCTGTAAAGAGTTCCAGAAGAGGCTAAATATGAGCTGTTTAAAACTTTTTTAGGATTTATATCGGGCTCTTATTTATGCTTATATGATATTTGAAAATAGGCTCATATAGGTCGACCGTCGCAACGTGGTCATTCATTTCGGCCTCCCAATGAGCTCATAACGACTGAAAACGCCGCGATTTAAATCCTTTTTCCGGCTCCTTTTGACTTAAAATGTATGCTGGGCAAATTACAATTTATGCAACGGCATGCATTATTTGGTAAAGATTGACACTGGATTGCAGATTAAAACTAATTGAACCGATAGCAATTGATAATTACCCATCAATTCAGTATATTTTGTATTGAATTTCTGTGTTTCTTTCCATATTTACTAAAAGATAATTTATAGCCCCCTTTTGGGTAAATATTTGGGTATTCACCCCTTTTAACCATATATAACCAATTTACCGGGTATTTACCATTTACCCCTTTCCAATCTCTATGCATTAATTCTCACGTGCTACTTTATATCACTCATACGCCATGTAGTACTATATGTAAATTAAGGTCACATGAAAATTGTAAACACATACATACATAAAAAATGTAATGCTAATAAATAAAAATTATAAGTACATACCTATGTCCATACATTTTGCATACAAAATTTTTACAATTTTTTATTATTTAAAACACTTATTCACCTTTACCTCTGACTATCCAAGCAAAATGGTTTCAGCACTCAAGCACACTCAACGAAATACTACACAGGCCTCAACCTACAAATTTTCTTTTCTACATTAGGGTGTTATACCTATGATATGAAAAAGTGAGTTGACTTTGGTAATTTTTAAGACTTTTGTCCAAATTTGTCGCAAATGTTACACCGTAATCGCAGTCATAGCCATAGCCCAAGTTGTAACCTTTGCCGTATATATTATCGCAACTTCCACCGTTATAGCTAAAGCAACATAAATTGTAACCACAGCTGTAACCTTAACGTTGGCCATAATTCTAACTATGATTATAACCGTAAACACAATCTCAACGGCAACCTTAACCGCACTCGTAAGCACAGCTGTACTCTTAACTGTGACCATAATTACAACGGTGACTATAGACGTAAACCCAATCTTAACCGCAACTTTAACCACACTTGTAACCGTAACCGTAACCGTAACCTTCACGAGAACAATAACTTTAACCGTTACCCTAACCAGCAAAAATATCTTAACCGTAACGAAACCCGCATCCGTAATCGTCACTGTAACTGTAGCCGTAACCGTTATAGTGACAGCTTTCATAGCGTAACCTTCACCAGAACAGTTACAGTAACCGTTACCATAACCAGAACAAATGCACTAACCGTACCCAAAACCGTATCCTTAATCGTAACCGTAACCATGACCATTACAGTAACAGCTTTCATAAAAGTTACCGCAATTTAAACCAATATCGTACCAGTTACCGCAATAAACAGATGTACTCTCACTCTTTACGTCATTGTAACTATAATTCCAACCGTAACCATTTTCTTAATCATATTCCTAACTGCAACTGTCTTAAAGCTAACTACAACCGTAAAAGTAGCTTTAAGAATTTTAATATTAGTCGAAATCCAACACGATATTTCCGGTTAAAAAAAGCAAAACAATTTTGCTGACGAACCCTAATATACATAGACGTATGCAAACATAAGATTCGCGTACAGACCACATACACTTAAGCTTTAAATAAAAAATAATGAGACTAGTAAGGTCTTATTCAACCAAAGAGCCTTGGCTTTTATAGCAGCCTGATTAACTCTACTTTTCCATGGCGTGTGTTAATTAAATTCATCTCAATGTAAAATATTTTAACATCTGCATTTAAATTCGAAAGCAGAAACATACAGGCATATGAAACGATGTAGGAGCGGTATTTAAGAAGTAACATAAATATTTGCTTGAATGTAACTGATATCATACATGAAATGCCAATCATCGAAAGACATCGGACTGAAGTGCAACTGTTTTCACATTAAAATAATTAAGCAGAAATTTGAACTAAAAAAGAATTAAAGATTAAATAAAAATTTCTTATACACAAAACAAATTAACAAAAGTAAATCGTGAAATGAAATAAGCGATCCAACGAAGTGAGTAAAAGTATTTTAATTGTGACAGATCAAAAGCGCAGAATGTTGCGTATACGTCATGGTGTTCTCACAACACTTTCACCAATAAATAAGGCATACATATATATCAATATAAACTGTACTACTTTGTTGTATGCTGGCTCGAGGTCAACAGAATAACAGGTGTTTAAATGTTCCATCATTGTGTGTCAGATACTCTACGATAATCGTTTTGAGGGATTTAAATGGTTGATAAGCGCAATACAAACCAATATGAATATATCATACACATATTTAGCAGGCTCTGGTGACCCAAAGTTCCTCACGGGGGGCGTTATGGCCTAGAATATTTAATGGTGTCACATTACTTGTTCCCGCGATGGTCGGCCTAGTACATTAATGGTGCTTTGTTACTGGAACGTACAGGGTCTATATCCGACAAAGGATCATCAGCAACGCCAACACTCCCCAAAACCTTCGGAAAATGTCTTCACAACAGGAGTAAAGTCATTTACACATATGCATGATCCAAACCGTTAGTGTAATTTATAATAGTAACCAGGCTAAGGCGACAATTTGCTAGGCCACTCTGACATACTCGGTTTAAGGGATAGCGGGGGATTTTCATCAGCAGCATCTGTACACCACAACGTGCAGCTGTAAGCGGGTATCTATCTTCGATCAAGCTGCCCGGTCTATAAACGTGCCAATAATATTTTCTTCACCGCTGAGCTGGTTGTTCGCAGGGATTGGGACGCACCACGTCAAACCACACTCCAATGAAAAATTCACCAAAGCCTCGGATGAGAAGATAGCCCCCAACTGATGACGACCATGGCAAACGTTTAAAACACAATGATTTGAGGGCATGCACCTGGAATGTCCGTTCCTTAAATGGGATTGGTGCAGATGACCTGCTGATTGATGTCAAAGCAAAATCCGACATCACCGGCATCCAATAAATGCGTTGCGCGAAGTTAATCGGCCATAACCGTTCAAACGGTTAAGCGCTTATCAAGTTGGTATGGCTAATCGATATCATAGTAAAAGTGATCGTAAATATATTTTAACAGAAACTGTAATCTTAACCGTAACCTTAACTGTAACCGTAACCTTAATCGTAGTTGTAATCTTAACCGTAACCTTAACTGTAACCGTAACCTTAAACGTAGCTGTAATCTTAACCGTAACCTTAACTGTAACCGTAACCTTCATCGTAGTTGTAATCTTAACCGTAATCTCAACTGTAACGGTAACCTTAACCGTAGCTGTAATCTTAAGCGTAACTTTAACCATAACCGTAACCGTAACCTTAACTATAACCGTATCTGTAATCTTGACCGTAACCTTAACTGCAACCGTTAACGTAAAAGTAACCGTAACCGAAACTGTAACAATACCCGTTTCCGTTAACGTAACTATAATTACAGCAGCACCATAGCCGTATTGTAACAGTTATCATAAGAGTAGCCGGAATAGTATCTGTAAAATGACCGCAATCGTCACTATAGTAATAGTAACTGCACCTGTAACCAAACCCTTGACTTACATCGAAACCGAAATGTTAATTGAACAGTGACCATAACCGCAACCATTCAATTGCGTTATCTTACCTCCGCCGTGGATCACTCCTTTACTATCACCGGTGCCGGTTGCTCAATCAAACTATCGTTAATCTGATAGCCAAACGTTTTTGTGCCAATGCTCTTCGCTGCCACCTTAACCAAAAAACCTCTCTTCATCATGTTGGTCAACTGTGGCCATCACGAAACGCTTTGCGGTATATGCCGACCCTTGGTCGCCGCTGTGGTTCGGTTATTCCTGCGATGGTCTGCCAAACATTTGCACAGCAACGATCATCCAAAACACCATCTGCCTTCACTAATTCCATCTTTCGTATACGAAAATCTGCTGTCCATTTTACATCTGAAATCGCATGATTTTGATCGACATCTGCTTTGTTTTTTACTTTACTCTGGATTGACTGCGAGTTAACTCAATTTATAAGAAAAGCTGAACTTAGTACATTTATGGTGGAAAGTTTAGCCAATTAGATACACATTACTATCTTTTTCACAGTCGATGGTGATCTGTCTTGGCTAAGCCCTGTGCACAGTGCAATGGGTGTACAATGGCTGGACCACAAGCGGATCAAGCACGGCCCAAATTAGGATATATACTTGTTAAACTCTTATCAAATTTCGCTTTTGCTTTAACCTGGTTTAAGGACGTATTTGCTTTAATTTTTTAAACACAAATTTACATCATAAGTTCAAATTTTTTATGTACCAGAATTCAAGGCTTAAGTGGTTCTCGCAAAGTGCGCCGACACATGTACATCAATGTGGTTCATGTGAATCAAATAAACTAAATTTTCAGTATCACCCTTTTAGACGGTAAGACCTACGTCAAAAGGGGTCAAAATAGGGATTTTTCTATGGAGACTACAAAAATTAAAAGTTTTTTTTCTAATAACCAAAATTGATAATAAATAAATAAGAATAATAAATGAGAGCAAGTTAATTTCCGAAGAGATTTTAGGCCAATTTTGATTTTAATAATTTAATTTTTCCTACAAATTGGCGGGACGGATGGGATATACATGTTTTATGCCGACTCTGTACGGCATCTACAAGTCAGATGAGTTTTCCACTCATAAACTTTTCATGGCAGAAATACTCTCGAAGTTTTTGCCAAATCACTGCCAAGGGGCAACCCCGCTTTAGACCACTTTCTTCTATTTCTAAAGTTTTGATGTTACTTTTCCCGAAGTGTAGTATCTTCGGTGTGTTAGGTAGGGAACTCTAAGGTACACATTTATACTAAGATTTGAATTATTTGCCTCTTTTCTAGAAACCCTTCTAACAATATTTACGTACCTTCCGTATGCGGAAATAGCTACAAAATTTTAAAAATATAATAAGGAAAAAACTAGAAAACACGAGCACCACAATCACAATAAATGCTAGACACAGATACATGTGCATGTGTATGTGATTGTAGTTGGCAAAGCATCAATTTACAAGAAAGATTTCATGGGGATTACTTTCCTCCTGCACTTTAATGCAATAGTAGTAGAATATTATAAAAGTTGTAACTTTGTTGCCACAACAATAAAGCAACATCACAAGTATACAATTGTTAGAGAATATGCAGTATTTTACTAAGTAAAACATTTCCGGTTGATGTTTGAACGAACTAAAGGAACAACAAAATTGACACATAAAACGATTTGTGTTATGGCCACTTGGTCAAGTGGAAAAGTGAAGAATTATCGTTTAGCTCCAAATGGGACCGTACGTAAAGACATTTGATAGCAGAATGTGATGTGCAAGCAAATTAAGTGAAAAGTGAAGATCATAGGTGTATGTAAAGAAAAGTGAAGAATAATAGTGTATGAATGGAAATGTGTGAATCTTTAGTAGACTTGGACTAGAGAGGAAAGTTACGTATGTATGCATGTATAGCTTACTATGAGCAAATGACAATAGTTCACAACTTTTCTTCTTCCTTATACCACTAAAATATGCAGAAGTCATGTTGCTGCAAATTTGCATGCAACACATACATATTTACATTTTCAAGTAGTTTACCACGCATGTGCTGTTGCTCTTGACACAGTTGTACGCTAATGTTGTCTTGCATTTATGCACGCTTGACTGCGACTAAGCTTACATGCAGATATGCAATCACTGTAAGTAATTTGTTGATTTGCATAGAAATTTGCATTAGCAACATTTCTGCTGAGGTAAACTTAAGCTTTGTGCTGGTGATAAGCTTAGCTAGATAAAGGGATGCATTTCAGACGTTATGTGCTGAGACAAAACAAATCCTAGATAAATCAAAAGTCGCTATATGAGAAAGCTTTTCTAAATTGATGCTACGCAGATCTTCAAGTAGTAACTGCAATCTTAAGAGCAGCCGCAATCATAATTGTGATACTAACGGTAACTGCTACTGCAACCGCAACTGTAATTTCAAAACTCAAAGTAACAGCAATCGTAATTGTTTTTGTTGTTGTTTTTTGTTATCGATGTTGTTGGTGCTTTGTCGGATAAAGATCCAGTACGCTCCGGTAACATATCACCATAAAGATACTAACCCGTCCATTCTGGGAACGTTTAATACGACCACATTAAACCTTCTAAGCCATCTCGCCAACCATTCCCTAGTGCCATTAGGAACTTGGGGTCGCCGAAGCCACGCCTGCTAAACATACGTATGATACATTCATATTTGTAACAGGAATCCACACGCGTAGGTCAGGTTGACAAATGGATTGCAGAAGCTTTGAAGCTATAAAGCTTGATATTGCGCTTATCAATCCATTGAATCCCCCGTAACTATAACCGTTACTGTAAACGTAACCACACCTTAACTGTAATACCGACAGTAATAGTAATTGAGCCTAACATGATTAAAGTTTTTATAACTGTTTCAGTAACCGTAAGCGCAAAAATATTTTTATCCTTAACCATACCATTATTGGTAAAATAAACTTAAACCGTAGCGATCACAACTGTAGCTGTAATCGCATCCGTTAGGCGAAATTTACAGAATAACTTTATTATTTACCGTACATTTTGCTTTAACCGTAGTTGTAATTGTATGCTGAAATGTAATCGTTATCGAAGCCATAACCCCAAACGCGATATCTTTTCGAAAGCACGTTGATAGCTTTTCGATAACAAATCAATAATTAATTCATAAAAAATCTATAATTTATCGACAGCAAGTAGATATATTTTTAATAAATATCGATAGATGCTCTACAAGTTTTTCATAGTAAATCGATGGATTTACGATAGCCTGTCAGTACAAATTGATAACTCGTCGATAGCAAGCCTAGAACAAACCAGTACTGATCGACAGTTTTTTAACTTATAGATAACTTTACGATAAATATTCGAGCACTTTTTGATAGTAAGTCGATAGATTTTCGAAAATATGTCAATTAAAAGACAATAACTCGTCGCTATATTTTGCTATATAAATAATTAATAAAAAAGTGCTATACACTTCGACAACAAATCGATAATTCGTCGTGAACACACGGACTACAACCCGATATCTCGTTGATAAGAAACACGCTTCTATCTCATCGATAACCAACCCTTAACATCTATAATAAGCCTTTTGTTTTCGATTCCGGTTTCTATTTTAACTTCTAATATTTCTCTCCCTCTGCCTACCTTTTCGTTTTTCTTTTTCTGTTCGCTTACTTTTTTGTTCTTGCCTTGCTTTTGCTTCGCAACCCGGTTGGTAACCATGAGCATTGTTATATAATATCATCTACATCATTGTGGACATTATTATCATACTACTCTTATTCGTCCTTCTATTCTCCTATCTGTCTGATTCCGCGTATATCAACTCTATCTACATAGTGCCCATATTCCTCTATACTGCGATGCTCTCACATAAGCAGAAATGTTTACACATCAAAAAGCATTGTTGTCATATGAACTGTAGTGGAGTCGTTACGGTAACCGGGTAACCATCACCGCTACGCTAGCAGTTGCTTAACACAACATGTGTGTTATTTATGCTGCACACATGTGTAGGTCTATCTGTAACCGTCATTGAACTAAGCTTCTGCACCTTCGCCCGTTTCCTTCTCTTCACCAATAACGACCATAGGTAAAGTTTATTATTTTCCCATCTTCTTCAGGACTTGTTGTATTTAAGAAGTGATAGCTGGTGAGCTCTATTATTAGACTAGCCCGTCAAGAGCCAACTACTACAGGACTTAAAGCATTGTCGCATATTTTTGCTATGTCCCTGTCATCTGCTTTATATATTAGAGTTACTTCGAAGATTAAAGAATAAAAAAAATGTAGGCTACAGTAATTAGGTCTCCGAAATTATAGGGATAAGATTCTACAGACCTTATTTATAGGACTTTAATAGAACCATATTTTTTGATCTTCTTATGCCTTACGTGATAAATTCGAAGATGGTGTATGATAGCTCATCTCAGTTATTTTCCAAATATAAATTTGGTTCAGAAGAGTTCTACCTTCCTTAAACCTACGCGTAAACTATCCTTCCTTATTCGGTATCCACAAGTTTTCGGTAGCTAACAAGCTAACAGTTCCTTTCTCAGAGAAGTAAATATGGGGTGGGTAGCAAAATATGGAGGTCATGTCAGAATATCCGCTATAAAACTGTGCGTCGAGACTTTAAGAACTCCCTTCCTCAATCCCTTCGGACTTTTTTCTATATACGATCGGTACATCTTTTCTCCTTTTCTACAATTCATTCATACCTATAAGCCAGGCGGGTATTCAAGGGGGAGTTCCACCCCCCGAAATTTCCGAAAATTAAAAAATATACGTCTGTACTAGAATAATTATTATATTCACTTTTAAAACCCCTGTTAAGAAAATTGAGTTAATAGCAATAATGAAAATGCGAAAGAAATTAAATAATATTTCACACTGAGAGAAGTTATTGGTAGTCGCTCCTTTTAAAATATCAAATTTTGCATTATTTCCATGCTCAGTCATCTCACTTTCGTATGTTTCACCTGTGTAAAGCCACGTCAAAACAGCCAATGTAGTTTCATTGATCTCTGGAATTTCAACAAAGACTGCAAAGATATGTAGGAAATGTCGATACAAAAATACACTTGAGCGATTTTTCGAGATTCCGCTTCGTTTGCAAGATACAGTGTTTAAAAAAAAATAAGGAATATTTTAATGAAAAGTTAATAACTCACAGGCTTTTCGCAATAAGTCTATAAAATTTTGTTTGAGAGTAGGCAAATGTTTTGTCTACAAAAAGAATATACAGGTTTAAAGTGTCCATTGTAGACACCCAAAAATATGCCCCACATACACTTACGTTTTTCCTTTTTTTAAAGTTCAATTAATGTTTAAATTAGTTTTTAAATATAATTGTTTTATTTAACACTTAGTTCTACACATTTTTCAGTTCTTAGTTTTTTTTTTTTTTTTAAGTATAACTTTGATTTTTTTCAATTTCTATTCACAATTTATATTTTATGATTTTTGTGCACGTCTTTATATTCTGCCGGTTGTCTATCAACTCTAAAATATGTACCTACCTGCGTTGCTATTTTTCATCTCTCTCAAGGCAATTGTCACTGCTGAGTGCAATTGGCATTGCTGTTCAGCAACAGCTGACGGCGATGCCACTTGCACGCAGGAATGCATTTGGTGCGTAAAGCGTGTAAACGGAGTGCGGTTATACAGGCGAGTTATTAACTTTTCACTAAAATGTTCCATTAAAAAAAGATGTTTTGTGGCAAACGAAGAGGAGTCTCGAAAAGTGTAATTTTTTGTCGACATTACCTATACATTTTTGCTTCGTTGTTGAAATTCTAGAGATCAATAAAAAAAAAACATATGCGGTTTTGACGCGGCTTTACCCACTTCTCAATAAAAATGCAATGAAAGAAATCTCTCATCAAGTAAATCAAATGAAAATATGATCAAGAATAATTTTTTTGTATTACGCCATAATAAAAAACATAGCAAAACTTTTTCAGGCATTGTTTGACAATCCCAAAGTACGAGCGACCAAGCACGTTCATTGATGCATTAAATAATTGTTCCGTGTCTTTTTTCCCTACTGTACATCTAATATATAAAATTCTTCTGTCACGGTGTTAGAGGCTTAACTCCTCCGAAACGGCAGAACTGATTCTCATGAAATTTTGTGAGCATATTGGGTAGGTCTGAGAATCGGCCAACGTTTACCTTTTTTCCGCTACGTGCCTAGGGTCTTGAGATCAAAACGTGGACCCGGGTACCCCTAGAATGTGTTTATACAATATGGATATCAAATGAAAGCTGTTGCTGAGAGCTCTAAAGTAATTTTCATTGTGATAATCGATTTAGTCGCATCAACCTCGCAAAACGAATAAATATGCATGCGAAGCCGAAAAGGTCACATGAATTAATAATACCCACATACCTATTTACATACGTCCTATTCGATTTGCCTGAAATTTGGTATATAAATTTGCCTATTTATTGGTATTTACGATCCTTTTTTCCAGGAAGTAGACCAGAGACGGACTGGACTGGGATTGGGACTAGGACTGGGACTGAGACTCGGATCGGGACTGGGACTGGAATTTGGAATGGGACTGGAACAAAATACATACCACCCTCTGGGACTGGCAATAAGGGATGAAGAAAAATGAGAGAAGAGAAAAGAGAGAAGGAGACAGAGAAAGAGATAGAATGAGACAAAGATTGAGATAGATGAAGCGAAAAAGACGGAGAGAGGAGTGAATAAAAGGATTGGGAAAAAGTGAAGAGGGCGAGGGCAGAGTTAGACAGAAAAAGCTTTTTAAAATGTATTCAGCTAGGCCAAATTTAGGGCAGAACAACGTCTGCCGCGTCTGCTAGTCGATTTATAAAAACTGCTGCGACTTCCGTTGCTCCTAGCGAATGCTCTTTCTCTTCCCTTCGAAGGTTAAAAACTTATCTAAGAAATACAATGGGCCAGGAGAGGATGAATGGGCTGGCTCTACTCAACATCCATTCTACTATTGAAGGAACTCATGAAGAAATCCTAAACAAAATGGCAAAACAAACAAGAAAAATAAATATTGTTTTGTAGAAAGAAAAAAAAATTTCAAATAAATAAAAGAATAAATAGGTAACATGTAAAAATATAAATATGTGTATATTTACAGGTAATTATTATTTACTGACACTTTGGCCAAACCCTCCCCCCCCCCCCGAAATTTTTTTCTGGCTACGCGCCTGCTATAAGCCGTAAAACGCAGAGCTGTATTCAATTCAAACAGATATCTTCAAATATAACTCTTTTAAGGGACAAGAAGCATACAACTCTCCAAATCTAACAAGTGAATTCGCGATACCTTCTGAGTGTATTTAGTTGAAAGCATCCTGCAAAAAACAGAATTTTCGCTAAATAAATTAAGTGAAGGAAACGAAGGTTTAAAGTGATCTTCCATCTGATTTTCGCTTACTTACTAGAGAACTCCCTGCTGGACTATCGGTCGCCAACAATAGACATCTTTTGTGATTTCTGAATAGCAATATTTTCAGATTAAAGACAGCTGAGTGTAAAAGATTTTACTAAACACTTGGTCCCTTCATCTCTCTCCTTCTCTACTTATATTTGGTGTTTTTCTAGTAGAAACAAAGTTGTTTCTTTAAAGTTTTGGTAAATTTATTGACGCTGATATAGATTTCCAAATATTGTTCCGAAATGTGTTTCCAACACTTATAGCGCCTTAAAGCACGATAACGCCTGCATCCCGTAATGAAGTTGCCACCCAAGGAACCGCGTCTTCTTAATATACATATGTACGAATATATTCTCATTCGTAACAGCGCTCGCAGCGTACACTTATGCTTGAGATTGAGTTGATCACATGTGAAGCTACACAACAATCTGACGTCGCTCAAAGTGCGTTAAATCCTTTTAGAGTTTTCAACTTGTAATGCTGGCAACTCTTTTGTCACTTTTCACTCATATTAACTACCCTGTACACAATGACATTTTCTGTTTACGATACACTGAGTTGCCCTGTACGGAGAAGACGGCCATTTTTGTCTTAATAATAATAATAATAATAATTAAAGGCAATCGGTGTTTTGAAATAAAAGACGATTACAAACTCTTCCTTCTTCATACGTTTCACTTACCCGGGATATCACTATGACCCGGGACCCAGATAATCTTAATTGTAAATTAATTCGATGCAATCGCAATCGAGGTCAGGCACTCCCAAAGCACCCTAGATCGCACTGCAGTTGAGCTCAAGACCTTGATAGCCGCTTGGCTATCATAGTAGATGTTAAATTCCCTAACCGTAGTTGCACTGGATAGCATTCCATCCACCGCATCGCAGCAACTTCCGCTAGGAATACACTGCAGTGACCAGTCAACTTACACTTGCGGCTTACCTTTAGCTCTTGACAAAAGACCCCCCCACCAACCTATCCGTCCAACTTCGACCCATCTTTGAACAAATTAACCAGTTCCATGCCCCAGAGACTTCCTCTTCCCCACTCCTCTCTCGGTGGAATGACTGGGGTGAAGGTTGTATAGGGAGCAGTTATCGGCATACAATAGTCCGTTCTGTCCGGGATAAAGTCGAATCTGGTAAGAAGGCTAGATTATCCGAAATCAGAAAGCCTATAGCCCATATCACGAAGCCTGACGAACGACCGGGCCGCGGCCGCCTTTCCTGCAATATCTACTGGATGTATGTGCAACAAGACATTCAATGCCAAGGTAAGTGTTGTTCTAAGAGCGCCGCTGATACCGACCAGCGCCATCCGCTGCACTGACACTAACATTTTGGAGGTGCTCGCGTTGTTCAATGTTTTCCACCAGACCAGCACCCCATATAGGATAATCGGTTTGATCACCATCTCGTAGAGCCAGTGTACTACTCCTGGCTGGAGTCCCCATCTCTGTCCGATAGCCACTCTGCAGCAGTACAAGCCAACCGCGGCCTTCCTGACCCTTTCTTCCAAATTGGGTCTCCAGGACAGTTTCTTGTCCAAAACAATCACCAAATATTTAGCCCTATAAGAAAGTACCAACGGTACCCCTCCAATCGAGGTAGTTCTGAAATCGGGCATCTTATATCTCTTTGTAAAAAGAACCAATTCCGTTTTTCCCGGGTTGACCGCCAATCCACATGATTCAGCCCACCTAGTCACAGTATCCAGGTGGCCCTGCAGAACATCGCGCAGGTTGCCCAGAAATTTGCCTCTGATTAGGATAGCGAGGTCATCTGCATAGGGAACCACCCGACAACCATTGGCTTCCAGCTACACAAGAACCTCGTTGACTACCACAATCCAGAGCAGAGGAGATAGGAGAATCCCCTGTGGCGTGGCCCTGCACACCTTCCTCTCAATTATGGCCCCACCCCACTCCGCTGCGATAATTCTGCTGCATAGGAATAAGTTAAAACTTTAGCTTACAAAATATTTCACAAAATAGAACAAATTTAAATTGGAAAATATAATAAGAAAAATAGTAATCAAGAAGTTAATTCTTAGACACTATCAAAAACTACAACAACACAAAAGTTGTTAAGAGCCAGCAAATAATTTGCAGTGCTATCCAAAATAAAAATATGATGAAATAAATTGCACTGGCTACCTTTATATAAACGGACTAATGCAGAACAAAATTGTTCTTGAAAAACTGGAATGTTGAATTTGAATTTGAATTTGACGACTTTTGAGTATGAAATTTTATCCATTTAAATATTATAGCTAAGATTTTTCATTATTGGAATTCAAGGGATTGATAAGCGCAATACAAAACTTTATAGCTTGCGAGCTTCCGCAACCCAATTGTCAGCCTCACCTACGCGAGAGGAATCCTCTTTCACATATTTAGCTGGCGAAGCTCTGTTGACTCCTAGTTCCTCACCTCATGAAACTAAGGGGTGACGTGCGGTAAGGCCAAGAAGGTTTAATAAGATCATATTAATCGTCCCGAGATGGTTGATTTAGTACCTGAATGTAACCGGGATGGACCTGATCCATATCTATATCCAAACAGCAACAAATTAACAAATTTCAATTACTGTTAAGTACGAATCACCTTATTAAGGATAACTTCTGTTCCTAACAATTTAAGTTATATGACTTGATTATAATCCTTTTTTTTCAAAAGCGAATGTGGTAAGGACTCTTCTTGCTCAAGGAACATTTTTCTGCTTCGTTAGTCAATTTATAAATTAACAATTTTTTATTAAATTTTTATTTTGTACCAGCCTACCTACAATCTCACTGAATTAAACATTAAAATTTTATTTATAAAGTGTGCATAGGCCCTTTCTTAAAAATGTCCGGCCCATGATCTATGTTAAAGATTCCGACATTAAACAATATTTATATGATCGGTAAAGCGGGTCCGAAATTAACCTAACACAGTCCTAATATGATTCAAACAAAATTTCCGAAATGATCTCGAAATGAAATACCACCACAAAATAATTCCGGATTGAACCCGAAACCAATATCTTAATTAACCTGGAAACAATTTCCGAATAATACCAATTGATCCGAAATTCATCTTAAACACAAATTATAAATGATCCAGAAATGATATCCAAATAGTCCCTTATCATACCGGAAGAGTTCTGAAATGATGCAATGCTACTTTCGAAACTATCCCGAATCGATATGGAAAATAATAATGATATTATTTTCACTTTTCTCGAAGTAATCTTAAAAACAATTGTTATGCTATTCGAAGATAGTTCAAATATGATTCGCAAATGGTTCAAAATTATCAATAAATAGTCCCATAAGATCTTGAAAACAACTTTCGCTCCAAATATTTCCGTATGGATCCCATAAACAATCACGAAATTTACGCATTTAAAAATAGTAGAGATTATCCCAACATAGTCCTTAAACAATTATGAAAGCCTTCCGAAATGATCCCGAAATATTTCGGATATGATCTCGAAAAAGCTACGAATAGCTAAAAAAAGCAACAAAAAGTTTGTGCAAAATTGATAACCACCTACTACATCTTACGATCTCTTCTCGAAAACATGCAAGAACTTCTTGACCCGAAAAATTGAGAACTCGGTTTCTCGCAGAATTCTCTTATCTCTAAATACTCGTAAATCTCGTGAGCTTCTCGATATTCAATTATTCACTGCGTTGGCAGTATTTTATACATTTCGGTGTTTTTTACTTGTTGGGTTGTGCAAATATTAATGTTATATAAAACAGCCAATGCATCGACTACATTGAATTCCGAGAAGCTCGCGAGCTTTACGAGTATTTCGAGAACCTCGCTAGAAGTTGAGACTTGCGAGAAATCTCCTCTCGAACAAGTTCCTACACTTTTTTTAATTCCTGTTGGAATATCAGCGGAATGTGAAGTATAGTCCGTTCTTCATATGTTTACGTGCACAGGTAGTTTCCCAAATACTGATGCTAGTTGCAGAGAATAGTTACCGGGTTCTGTGCCAATGTTTTAAGTTTCAAGCTCCATTAAGTTACTTATAAATCGATTGCGGCTACCGGCGTGGTGCGGTGGCATTGTGCTCCGCCTACCACACCGAAGATCCTGGGCTCAATGCCCAAACAAAGCAGCGTATAAAATTTATAAATAACTTTTTTCAATTAGAAAAAAGATTTTCTAAGCGGGGTCGCCCATTTATAGAGATTTGACAAACACTCGGTGTGTATTTCCGGCATGACAGTGAAAAGTCGTTTGCCTTTCAGATGCCGTTCCGAGTCAGCATGAAGCAGGTAGATCCCATCCCGCCAATTTGTAGGAAAAATTTAAAGAAGTGATCTGATATAAAGGTAGCTATTAAAAATAATTAAAAAACCCAAGAGTATTTATTTCCGGATAATGGTATGCGCACACATATTCACACACCTTAACAAATTGCTCATAAATCCACCAAACAAAGTAAGTGCAAACATGTGCACATATTTACTCACAAGTGGCAGGAAAAAATTTGCGAACAAATAGGAGTTTTGAATTGCTTCAGCACATAGAAGGGAAGCAGATACGGGAGCTTAAATCCCTTTTGTATTGTTAGAACAACAGCATACATTACGCAGTAAGTGATATATAACAAACAAAAATACATATGCACACTAACACATATGCATTATGTTGTAGTGGAAAAACTTTCTCGTGAACGCTGAATAAAAAAAGTGTGCAATGGACGCAACCGGAAAGTGAAAAAGTGAAACCAATTCAAGTTATATTGCGCCCTAGGTTTTGTAGACGTATGTAGTAGAAGGTGTGCGTGTGTGTGTTTTAAATACAGCAAACTTTCAAGCCAGAAGTACTCTCCTGAGAGAACGTGAAAGAAAAAATCTGTGCGTAAAATATGATAAAAAATCAAATCTTTTCAACATTTTTTAATTTTTTTTTTTTTTGTAAATAAAGTAAAGTTAACAAAAACCACAAAAGCGCACACAAAAGCACACCAAACAATGAAGGGCACGCATACTTGTGCAGTCACTTTTGTTTTCGCTTTACCAATTTCAATGTACCTGCAAGTGACTTTTGCGACAAATTGGCGGCATATGTTTGCTTTGTGTTGGCTTGTCAAATTTTGCTTTATTCCAAAATTGTTTGAAGGAAAATCTCCAAGGGCTCTGAGAAGACAACAAAAATCAACAAAATCTGAGTGACATAAATAAGCTTTCAATAATATTATATACAACAAGCATACATACAAGAGTAAGTGTACAGGCAGATACTTTCGCATTCTATGTCACCAGTTTCATCAAAAGAAAAAAACTTTAAACAAACAATCGCTAAATGAATTGGACTAAAGTTGTATTGGATGCTTATGGTTTTGAGCCGCGAGAAAAAAAGAAATTTCTATGGAAATCAAAGTTTTTTAACATGCTCGAGCTACATATATTTACATAATTTCTTTCTCACATTCAAAACCCATATATTAAATCACATTCAAATATTTATAATATAACAAATTTGATTAGAAAATTTGACATAGAAAACCTTATTGGAATTTTGGGATTTTTGGATGCACAAGTGTCCTCTTTGTGATATAGTTACGCAAGAACAGCTACATATATGCTGTATTTCCTACTTCCAAAGTATCTCCATATTACACCAACCACCTTTTTAATTGCAATGTGGGCCAAACACTTTTAGCACACCCTCTGGTCCACCCCTTTTAAAGCTGCAATTTTCCGTGGACTCCCCTTACAAGATATTGATGACAATACTTGGGTTGTCGCAACTACTGAATGGGACGAAGCATTGCTACAATAACAACAACAAAAGCTAGATATACAAATTAAGCGGACTGACAATAATTTGAAGATAATTAGGCGACCTCTTCTTGAAATAGGCGTTTTTGGAAATAGAAAGCTTTTTATAATTGATGTGTAAACATCAATGAACTGCAAACTTAGCTTCAACACTCATATAAGTGTCACTATCAATAGAGCTTAAGGTGTCTTAGCTTTTTATAAAAGGTGGTCGAAAAAGTTTAGCGACCCCTACCTTGTGAAAACCCTCTCCACAACATTGGTTAGAGAGATATCAGAGTATGACTCAATAGTTTGGGATCGGCGTTTTCAAGTCAATACTGATAGGCTCGAATTAAAACAAAAACAATTTTGCTATTTACCTTAAGGAATTTTCAATGGGACCCTTCATTTAATCTTCCACCTTACACTAACCGATTAAAACTTATCAATCTTCCAACTCTTGCTATTCGTACGGAAATGCTTGGCATAATATTTATGACAAAACTACTGAATGGATCAATTTCAAGCCCATTTCTTCTGAACGAAGTGAACTTTAGTATTCCCTGTCGCACTACGAGACACTACAAACCTTTTCTTTTAAAAAATTGCTGAACGAATTTCGAACTTAACTATTCTTTACGATGTTTGTGCCAATATTATAAATCTCACTCAAACACATTTGATGCCTCGGACTCCCTTTTTTTCTATAAAAAAGACTGTCCTGATCTCTACTAATCGCTAATGCTGTATATCGTCGTTGCGATCATAAAAACAGTTATGTGTTTTTCAATAACTTTTCAGGAGATCAAAAAAACTTATTTCTGGTATCCATTTGCAAAATTTTGCAAATGTACTTTTAAAATATTTTATGGAAAGTACGTTATTGGTGTGTGAAAGAAAAAATCGTGTTTTTTAACCCATTACGACTTGATTCAAATTTGCTTCTGGTGGTAGGGAAATGTATGAAATTTTTACCATATTTCCTCATAATGCTTACGGACTTGACCCCTTAAGCCCCTGGGAGGTGTAACTTCATCAATCAGATGTCTGTTGGGATGCCCAGGTTTCTGGGTATTCAACAGGAACTGCTTGTTTAGTATGCCATTTCTCTCCCTAATAGTGAGTACTTTCGCCTCATTGTGTACGTGGTGTTCTGGGGACATAAGAAGACAGTCCGTAGCGGTTCTGAGGGCAGAATTTCGGCAGGCCTGTATTTTCTTCCAGTGAGTAACCTTTAGGCTTGGCGACCATATCGGGGACGCGCAGGATGCAATAGGCCGGCCAATTGCTTTGTAAGTAGTAATGAGCATTTCTTTCTCTTTAACTCAAGTGCTGCCGACAAGAGATATGAGGCTTTTATTACGGCTCTGGATTTTCGATACATTTGCGGTTGAATGCTTTCCAAAATGTGGATCCTGATCGAACGTCACACCCAAAATGTTAGGGTGTAAGGCAGTCGGCAGCGTGATGCCGATTTCGAGATTAAAAAGATTATATTACACTGAGTGGTGGGAGATAAACGCGAGACCGTCATCTCTGTGATATTCCCAGTTAACCCATTACAGTTTAACTGTAGAATTCTGAAGTGCAACGGCGGAGACGTCGCCACTCTGCGGGTAAGTGATAGGTGACTACGTCTGAGTTGAGGGACGCAATTGCTGCTGTGGCCCTGGCACTGGACGTCCCCGGGTAAGCATTTGGGCACCCGGCGTATTTTGGTTTGCGGTCTGTCAGCATGGCGCGATGAAACCCTTCGGGGGTTTCTGTCGCTGAGACCAGAACATCTAGGAGCCGCAATGACCAGATGTCGCAAACATTTATATATTGTGCTGGCAAATGGTGGTAGGGACTAAGAGTCTGTTTTACTGACCTACTCGAATGCTAGTGTCGGGCAGAGGGTAAGAATAAAAAGTGGCGGGGCTGATGCTCGGCATTGCGGCCGTATGAGCTGGTGGCTCCGTGGGGCGCGAGCAGCAGGGAGTATTTGTTGTGGCTTGCTGAGCAGAGGGGCTGCTAGAAGGTAGTGGGGCGCTAAGGCGTAGACTACGGGACGCCGTTGGGCGTGAACAGCAAGGAGCCACAAAAGGTTTATAAAAGATGCGAGGACGTCGGATTTTGGGATCTAGCACAGAACATCCTGTCCGATGCAACCATCTCTTGCACGTGACACACTGACAAGAGTTGGTGGGTTACACTGAAATGACAGCCCTTGGTCGAGAAAATTCCCAAGTCGCTCCGGTTTATGGAACCGGCTGCCTTGGGAAGCCAGATGGTTTGAAATTATTTTTACATTGGGAGTGTTCGAGAGAAAAGTTCTTCGAAAGATTTATGGACCTCTACGCGTTGGCGATGGCGAGTACCGAAGAAGATTTAATGATGAGCTGTACGAGCTATACGCAGACATCAACATAGTCCAGCGAATTAAAACGCAGCGGCTGCGCTGGCTAGGCCATGTTATGCGAATGAAAGATGATGCTCCGGCCAAGAAAGTGTTTCTATCGGAACCCGCCTATGGAAGCATAGGTAGAGGGCGGCCCCCACTCCGTTGGAAGGACCAGGTGGAAAACGATTTAAACTCCCTTGGTGTGACCAATTGGCGCCGGTTGGCGGAGCGAAGGAGCGACTGGCGCGCCTTGTTGGACGGCCATAACCGTCTAGACGGTTAAGCGCCAATTAAGTAAGTAAGAAAGTGAAATCAAAGCAGTTTCGCTAGCGACTAAAAAAAATTACAAGCAAGTACATAACCGTTTTTCAGAGTACTTCTAGTACTGCGAGCACATAGCTGTTTTCGATCACATCTAAACCAAAAGAGATATAAAACAAGTAAGGAAGGCTAAGTTCGGGTGTAACCGAACATTACATACTCAGCTGAGAGCTGTGGAGACAAAACAAGGGAAAATGACCATGTAGTAAAAAGAACCTTGGGTAACCCTGGAATGTGTTTGTATGACATGTGTATCAAATTCAAGGTATTAAAGAGTATTTAAAAAGGGCGTGGGCCTTAGTTCTATAGATGGACGTCTTTTCGAGATATCGCCATAAAGATGGACCAGGGTTGACTCTAGAATGCGTTTGTACAATATCGGTATCAAATGAAAGATGTTAATGAGTATTTTAAAAGGGCGTGGGTCTTAGTTCTATAGGTGAACGCCTTTTCGGAATATCGTTATAAAGGTGGACCAGGGTTGACTCTAGAATGCGTTTGTACAATATGGGTATCAAATGAAAGGTGTTAATGAGTATTTTAAAAGGGAGTGGGCCTTAGTTCTATGGGTGGACGCCTTTTCGGAATATCGTTATAAAGGTGGACCAGGGTTGACTCTAGAATGCGTTTGTACAATATCGGTATCAAATGAAAGGTGTTAATGAATATTTTAAAAGGGAGTGGGCCTTAGTTCTATGGGTGGACGCCTTTTCGGAATATCGTTATAAAGGTGGACCAGGGTTGACTCTAGAATGCGTTTGTATAATACCGGTATCAAATGAAAGGTGTTAATGAGTATTTTAAAAGGGAGTGGGCCTTAGTTCTATATGTGGACGCCTTTTCGAGATATCGCCATAAACGTGGACCAGGGGTGACTCTAAAATGTGTTTGTATGATATGGGTATTAATTTAAAGGTATTGAGGAGGGTTTTAAAAGGCAGTGGTGGTAGTTGTATATGTGAAGGCGTTTTTTCAGATATCGATCAAAATGTGGAGCAGGGTGACCCAGAACATCATCTGTCGGGTACCGCTAATTTATTTATATATGTAATACCACGAACAGTATTCCTTCCAAGATTCCAAGGGCTTTTGATTTCACCCTGCAAAACTTTTTCATTTTCTTCTACTTAATATGGTAGGTGTCACACCCATTTTACCATTTTTTTTTTTCTAAAGTTATATTTTGCGTCAATAGAACAATACAATTACCATTTTTCATCCCTTTTTTGTATTTGGTATATAATCATGGCATTTTTTTTCATTTTTCGTAATTTTCTATATCGAAAAAGTGGGCGTGGTCATAGTCGGATTTCGGCCATTTCTTACACCAATAAAAAGTGAGTTCAGATAAGTACGTGAACTGAGTTTAGTAAAGATATATCGTTTTTTGGTCAAATTATGGTGTTAACGGCCGAGCGGAAGGACAGACGGTCGACTGTGTATAAAAACTGGGCGTGGCTTCAACCGATTTCGCCCATTTTCACAGAAAACAGTTAGCGTCATAAAATCTATGCCCCTACCAAATTTCACAAGGATTGGTAAATTTTTTCGACTTATCACATTAAAAGTATCCTAAACAAATTAAATGAAAAAGGGCGGAGCCACGCCCGTTTTGAAAAATCTTTTACTTTTGTATTTTTTTGCATGATATCATTACTGGAGTTGAATGTTGACATAATTTACTTATATACTGTAAAGATATTTACTTTTCTTTTAAAATTTGACTTAAAAAAAATTTTTTTTTAAAAAGTGGGCGTGGTCGTTCTCCGATTTTGCTAATTTTTATTAAGCATACATATAGTAATAAGAGTAACGTTCCTGCCAAATTTCATCATGATATCTTCAACGACTGCCAAATTACAGCTTGCAAAACTTCTAAATTACCTTCTTTTAATAGTGGGCGGTGCCACGCCCATTGTCCAAAATTTTACTAGTTTTCTATTCTGCGTCATAACTCGCTTAATCCCTATTTGGTAGTGAATTATCGCACTTTTTCGATTTTTCGAAATTTTCGATATCGAAAAAGTGGGCGTGGTTATAGTCAGATATCGTTCATTTTAAATAGCGATCTGATATGAGTGCCCAGGGACCTACATACCAAATTTCATCAAGATACCTCAAAATTTACTCAAGTTATCGTGTTAACGGACAGACGGACGGACGGACGGACGGACGGACGGACATGGCTCAATCGAATTTTTTTTCGATACTGAAGATTTTCATATATCTCGATACCTTTATACCTGTACAACCAACCGTTATCCAATCAAAGTTAATATAATCTGTGAGCTCTGCTCAACTGAGTATAAAAATGGCATATGCAGAAATGGGGGCCCACACATATAGTTATAATAAAATATGCAATAAAAGAAATTTGAAAAAAAAAAACATAACTGTTTTCGTTAGCGCAACGACGATATTTTTGTTTCTATATTCTATTAATTTAAGTTTTACCCTCAGCTGATGATATTTCTTCTGTAGCTGAGCAGTTTTAAGTCTCGACGCCCACTGCCCATCTTTGACCACGGTTTAGATATAAAGTTGGGTTGAACTGGCCTGTCCATGAGGATCTTACATAGACTAAGTGAGTCCGTAGTATTACCAGAAATTTGTTTAACGACCAAACTGAAAAACCCTATCAAAAACCAGGACCTGTGTTGTAAAATAACTCCATCGTTTTGGCAAATACTAGAAGCTTTCTAGAACTTATGCCACTTGCTGTTTCTAGGTCTGACAGCCGTGTAGCTCCTAATAGCTGGAGTCTTCGCCTAGCAAGCGCAGGAAATCAGCACAAAACGTACCCGATCGTTTCTTCCTCCAACCCGAACTTTCTACATCTGTTATCACTGACCAATACGAAATTAAAGGCAAATGACGCCAGAAGGCAGTGTCCAGTCAGAATACCCGTCATGAGTCTAAAGTCCTCTCTTTTTATTATGGACGCAACTTTGTTAGTCTAAGAATGTAAGACCATCACATAATCCTCGACACTTTGCGGTCCCGCGCTTGGGTCTACGTGTTTCCCGATTGGTCGATCTCATGTGCCCCTCTCGCCTTTTCATAATCTCATTCAATTTAATTGGCACGTCTTGGGAGCAAGCTTCGAGGGATGCGCCCTTATTAGGTAGTTAATCCGCTGTTTCATTTCCATCTATTTCCATATGCTCTGGGACCAAATATAGATGTATGCTTCTTTCTGTCCTGATCCTTTCCAGGGACTACTTGACCCTAACACAATTTTAGATGCTGTGCTATGCTGCTTGACTGTAAATATAAAAGTTGACAGTTGATCTGCGTTGACAGTATGATCTGCGCTCAAGCTGCCTCGAGTCACTGAGTGCGGTATGGGGAAAATCTCGGTTACGGATGATATACGTTTTCAGTGCGTGTGCTCTTAGCACCATTTTCACCAGCTCATTAAATTTCAAATTGTCAATCTCGACAGAAGTTCAACATGTCTCAATATGTACCCCTCAACAGTGACATGATTAAAACGCGACCAGCACAACTATTTTAAGTTAAATAAAGTTTAAGCTTCACCTGTACAAAAACTGTCGGCTAAAGTACACTTGTAACTTTTTCATTTTAAACTTTAAATTATTTCAAACTTTCCATTTTCAACACACAAAATTGAACTTACTCATTCCATTTGAGTAGTTTTCATTTTCTTGTACTTTCACAGCCATTATCCAGTAAAAAATATGTCACTTGCATTGTTATTCACATGTGAAAAATTTTAAATTTTTTATCATCATGACATTTTGCATATTCACTTTTACATGCACTCATGACAATGGTGCCCTTTCATTCACTCAGAACAATAGCAACAACAAAGTCATGCATGACACATGAGAAGTTGAGTGTTTTCATTGCGACAAAAGTTATGTATTGCTCGATTTCACATGTTGCTTGCGAGTCATAGATTCTTCATTCTCTTCTTTAGTTACTTTACTGGATTGATGCTACTTTTTCACTTAATGTTCTTTAGTTGAAATTTTACATTTTGAACTTTTTTGCAATATTAAAAGGGTAAGAATGCAACTGCAGACGTTGCACGTTCATATGCAAGTACTTTATATGTTTTTTGTTCTTTTGTCGTGTTTGTGGCAATATATATATGCATGAATTCAGTGTTAACTAAATTCTGAAAATTCAGTTCAAATTTTGTTTTAGTTTTTTTTTTTTTTTTGTGTTTTTCGGGAACTATGTTTGTTGCATTAAACAAAATTGAGGCAAACTTTATTGGTCTTAAATTGAAAACATTTGCCGAAATACGATTAATTTACCTCGGGACTCAAATCTAATTCAGCTTATTTATGGCACTACATTTGAGCAGTTTTTGGTTTTCATATCATGCATGGATAATCAGCTCTGACCTTTTATGAGCCATCGCTATAGAAAAATAATCAGCGCCATACAAAGAATATATTCAAATAATAATGCACATCAGTTTTCTGGGTTTTTAAACCAGCTTATAGTTAACTCTTAGTTAGCTCCATTTCCTGCAGGGTTGTAATTGTACTGGGACTGATACCCCAACCGAACTCAAATTTTAGTTGGCAACAAAATTAGAACTGAATCCGAAGGGAAGCCGAAAGCGAATCTGGATCCAGAATCCAATTTGAAGCATACTAAAAATTAAGGCGATGGTGCACCATAATCTACAACTCGGAACTGAAACAGTTACTGAATCCGGAAACCAAACCACACTAAAGGCGAATCCTTCCCCCAGCGAGTTAGGGGGCTTAGAATATACCCGTGGTAGGTATGCCTGTCGTAAGGGGCGACTAAAATACCAAACTCGTTCAAAAGGTTGTGTAGCGCAACCCTCTCAAGGGGTTGCCAGCACAATATATAGCTTCTCCAACCCAATTGTGTAATGAACAACCTGGACTCCCTTCGGAACTAGTGACCAGATGCACATTAATAGACAGAACCACAGCATTGGATTTTCAGTCCACACGGTGATTTACCTACACGGCTGTATAGTTATAGAGTTTAAGGGGCATACTCTGTTCAAATATACCAGCTAAAGCGTGCATCATACGTCCTAACAACCCCCTTTTATGTTGCAAGATATGCAAAAACAAAATCTCAATCTTTTTCAATTTTTTTTTTTTTTTTCATTTTTCTGTGCCGGCCAAGAAGTCAGTGTAGGAGCAAGAACCCCACGCGATTCGCTGAGGCTTAGCTAGTTTATTTGAACAGAGCATGCTCCTTAAACTCTATAACTATAGAGTCGGGTAGGCAAATCACCGTGTAGACTGAAAATCCAATACTGTTGTTCTGTCTATTATGTGCATCTGGTCACTAGTTCCGAAGGAAGTTCAGGTTGTTCATTACATAAAATAAAATGGCGCCCCGCGCTGGGCCAATCACATCCATCCGTGGAAAATAATATTTCCTTGGCAGCCGAGCCTCTTGCGACCCCAATTTCCACGTAATTATGGGGTGGGGGGAAGGATGGCCTAGAAGGTTCAATGCGGTCATATTATATCGAATTGTGCTTGTTACCGGAACGTATCGAATATATATCCGGTAAAAGACCATCAATATCGATAACACTTCCCAAAACTTTTGAGGAGTGTCTTTATCGCCACAACAACAATAGCAACAAATTACAATATTTACAAATGGATCCATAATTTAACCTGTAACCCACCCAGAACTAAAAGCTATCCGGAAAAGAATGTGGAAACAAAATAGAGCGCACTAACGAAAATGGGACCTGCATGAAAGGAATAACGCACCCGTAGCTCAGTCCTGAAATGAAACCGTAGCCAAAATACTAGGTCTGATATCGATCTTGAGATGGAATGGCCAGGAAGGCTCAACGTTGGCATATTAATTCATGAGATGTACTTGTTAGCGAAGCGGACCGGATCTACTTCCAGCAAAGGACCATCAACTTGGGTAGCACTCCCCAAAACCATCGGGCAGTATTTTTATCGCTACAGTAAGAACAACAAGCCACACCTACCTTTAAACTTCAACCGAAGTCGTCCATAACAAATCCGAAAACACGCCAGTAACAAATTAGTAGCACCAGAGATGAAATCGATAACTTTTCGATATCAAATCGACACTTTTTCGATAGTAAACCTAAAACTAATTGAGAACAAATTAATAACACGCCGGTAACAAATGGGTAGCACTCTCGTAACAAATCGATAACTTTTCGATAGTAAATCAATAACTTTTCAATAGCAAACTTATCACTTTTTTATAACATATCGATAACTATTCGATACATATTTGGCAACTATTCAATAACAAACCGATAACTCGTCGAAAATAAATCAAATACTCATCAATCATAATCGATAACACATGAACAACAAACCGATAATCAGTCGATAAGAAATGGATAATACATTCATAAACTGTCGATAATTAATAGATAGCACATCGATAACGAACCGTTTCTCACATATTTTATTTGATTTTATTTATTTATTTCTTACAGCTTATACTAAGCCTAACTTATACCTATACATAGTAATTAATATATAATCTAATTTAAGTTATTTATATGAATCTATTGACTGTCCAAATGGTGTGAGAGGTAGGTAGCAGACGAATGATAGCAACGCAAGGATTTTACCAGTTGTATCTGACGCTGTTAAGGTATTTAAAGTGCGAAGGCGACATCTGAACGGCGCTGCAGTTATTAGGTTAAGTGATGCGTTACAGTATGAGCTTCGGCTAATTTTTGCATACGTGCGAAAACTTCCTAGTGTCAGCGTAGAGTACTCGGTATGTATGCAATGCTATTGGTGATTCAGAAGTTTGCCCACCATGCACTAGAATGGCAGTGTTCTACAGTAATTGTATAATTTGTGTTTAAATTCCCTTATTTTACTAGATTTAACATAATTTGGTACTTCATTGTAGAATTTTAGTCCTTTATAGTACAAATTACATTTGTCTGCTTCTGTTCTATAAGCAGGTAAAGTAAAATCATTTACCTTTTTACTTGCTGGCTCGAGGTCATATAAATAAAAACACGGTGTTTATATTTTGTGCCAATATATTTCGATTACACATCGGTAATCGTCTTCAAGGGCGAACTAACAACAAACATAAAAACATATAATGTAACAAACAATTATTTTATATTTTAATCAAAACACTTGATACCTACATTATTTCACATTCGTGCTGTATAACGAGGAGTATTAAACTGTTTCTTTTTTGTTAACAAGTGTATGTATGCTTGCGCTGTGTTATCAATATCTGTTTTGTAGTTCATACGTATGGCCGTCCGTGTATTCACTGTCAGCCCAATTCTAAATGAAAATTCCGTGCGAGTTTTTTCCCCTTCTCCCATTCCTCGTATTCTAAATAAAAATTTCTTGAGAGTTTTTTCACTTCTCCCTTTCCTCCTATTCTGAACAATGTTCGAAAAAGAGGAAGCCGGTTATGGGAGAAAAGTAGGTATTATGAATGTGAGGG
Organism: Eurosta solidaginis; assembly: GCF_040869045.1. Classification (NCBI taxonomy): domain Eukaryota; kingdom Metazoa; phylum Arthropoda; class Insecta; order Diptera; family Tephritidae; genus Eurosta; species Eurosta solidaginis. Next base: position 265,612,909 of record NC_090320.1, read on the forward strand.
AGAGGGAGATTTCTTTGCCATTTCATATGAGTTTTTTCACTAGTTAAATTAAAGGGAATGCATCAAAATAGTTAAAGGAAATTGGTTCTTTTAAGAAAGAACACTTATTTGTACAAATTTGCGCCAAAATATGTATTTACATTCTACCACAATATTCTCACTGTTAATACAACAACAACAGCAACAATATTCTTTATTTTAAGTCGAAAAGTATATCATAAGCAACGGAAGAGCTCTTTGTGTATTTGATGCATGCATCCAGAAATTGCGCAAGGATTTTTAAAGAAGGCTTAATTAGATTTTGGCATATGGCGAACTCAACTCGACGTGGCCGCCAGAAAATTGCTTTGCAGAATGAAAGCAGGTAACTCCGGCGGATTTGTGTTAACCCGCCGTCTTCTTCTTATGCTCCTCTGTTGATATTGCTGTGGCACCAATTCATTACTCATTTCAGTGTATACCACATGAAATGCAATAATATGCATTGTTTATACCTTATTTCTTAATTTCAAACAAATTCGCAACAATAAGTAAACTTTTCAATTTTTTAAACAAAATAAGAAATGCGCAACGAAATTTCAATTGACAAAACAGCTGACTTCGAAAATTCGAAATTCCTATTCCCCAATTTTTCTTCTCCCTAGGAGAAAAGAATTGAAGGAATTTTTCCGCGGGAATAAAAAAATCCGCGAGAATATTTAGAATTGGTCTGTATATGTAACATTTCAAATATATATCTCTTTTTCCATTGTTTCTCTTTTTGGATAACTGAAGCGTCGTCGAAGTTCGGAGTATGCGCCTCCCTGGCACAGTGCGCCATGATTGCTGTTTTATGGTTATTTGTATGATTACAACTTTTAAAATCAGTTTTGTGTTGTGCGAGACGTGTTCTCAATTTTGATTTCGTAGTACCCACATATATCTTGTTACATAATTCTTTGTCATAACCTCTGCAAGATATTTTGTATATAATGTCGCTTTTTTCTGTTTCTGGTATTAGCGATTTCGTACGATTGAAAATCCACTTTAATGTGTTGATTGGCTTGTGGGCTATTTTTATTTCCTCACTAATATAGCAATCAGATTGTGCAAGGCGCTCTGATAGTTTAGTTACATAAACTACAGATTTAAATATTTTCACTTTCTCTGATCTAGTTTCCACATTTTTTGAAAGAGCTCTTCTTATTAAAGTTTTAAAAATGTTATCCGGAAAATCATTATCTTTTAATAATACTGTTATTTCTTTCTTAACCTCATTGTGGTAAATGTCGTCCGATATATTCAACATTCGTTTTATACAGCCCATTGCTGTATTAGTTATTATGGTCTTAGGATGTTTCGAATAAAAATTAATGATGCGTCCTGATAATGTTGATTTCTTATACCACACTAACTTGATTTGATTCCCTTGTTTTATTATAATTGAGTCGAGATAGGGTAACTTTCCGTCGTCTTCGAGTTCCGTAGTGAATTTAATATGTCTATCAAAAGAATTTAATACGTCCAGTGTGTTTTGTACCTCATTTTCATTGACTATTGTGAATATCTCGTCAACGTATTTTGTGAGTAATCTCGGTTTAATTATTAATTTTTCCACGCTGTTATCCAGCAACTTTTCCACTAAAATGTCTGCAATAACTGGTGACGTTGGTGATCCCATTGGTAATCCTCTCAGTTGTGTATAAATAATGTCGTTGAATTTAAAATATCTGTTCTCTTCAATGCAGAACTTTAAAATTTCCATGAAGATTTTCTTAGGTATTTTAGTGAATTTTTCTATTATGGTCCATTTTTCTCGTATAATGTCAAGTGCAAGTTGTGTTGGAACACTAGGAAACAGTGATACAACATAGAAAGAAATCATTCTTTCATCGTCATAAATATACATATTATTAATTTTATCTTTGAAGTCAAGCGCATTTTTAATGTTATAATTCGAATTCGTTGTCAAGTTTTTCAAAATGTTTGCAATATATTTACAAAGGCCGTAGGATGGTGATGAGGAAACAGAGCATATGGGTCTGAGTGGAGTACCTTCCTTGTAAACTTTTGGAAGCCCGTAGATCCTGGGAGATAGTGCCGTTGCAGTGATCATATTATTTCTTTCCGACTTGGAAATAATACCCATTTTAAAAAGTTTATCTACTAGACCGTCGTTTTTAGTTTGTAATGTGGGATCTTGTCTTTGTACTCTATACATGGTCAAATCATTTAGAATTTCATTAATTTTCTTACTGTGGTCATCTATTTCCATTGCTACAGTTTTACTACCTTTGTCAGAAGTTAGAATTCGAATATTGTGATTTTGTTTAAGAAATTTACGTATTCGTTCCACTATGTCCACTATTGCATGATCTATTGCACTAGGTTTGTTTGTTTTTGTATGTTCTTTTATCAACAGAGAAAATTTTGTGCGCGACTCCTCTTGTTGTTCTTAAGTAAAATCATTTATTTTTCTTGTATTTACGGAATGAACACTTCTTACATATTTTGTATTACTTTTCAAATAATCAGGCAAGTTGCCTCCTGTTATGTTTCTAATAAACTTCATCGTATGATAAAACAGTGCCTATTTAATACTTAGCCAATTTAGAGCGGCGAGCATATCTCTTGTAGGTATGTCATTGCGTTTCCTAAGAATAAATCGCATAGCTCGTTTCTGTTGCTTTTGCAGTTTGTAAATTTGGCTATCTCTCATAATGAAGAATAAGTTTGGACAATATACGAAACGAGGTTTGGTTATCGATCAGTAAACCATTACCTTGTACCGTCTACCTAAGTATTTACAGGTTCTTTGCATGAAATATATCTTTTTGCCTATTTTCCCAACTGTGTAATCGATGTGCTCGAAAAGTGGAGTTTATCATCGATTTTGATTCCTAAATACTTAAAATTACTGACTACATCAATAGCTTTATATTTAGAAGTGGTAACACATTGCTTTGAAAATTCCTTCTTGATATAACCATAAATTTAGTTTTTCTTATATTCAGTTTCAAATTATTCGAGTATAACCAATCATATACTCAGTTTAAGTATTCTTTAAATTTTATATATATTTCAGTGATATTATCTCCACTAAGCATCAACAATACATCGTCAGCAAAGAGTTTAATATCACTGCACTTTTGAAAATTGGTTAATATAAATATTAAATAATATAGGTGCCAGGAAAGACCCTTACGGAAGTCCAACAGGCACCACTCTTTTTTTTTTCTAACGGGTATGTTCCAATTACAATTCTTTGACTTCTCTTCATATTAAAATCTTGGAACTTCACTAGCTGATTTTAACTCAATTTCCAGTATCTTTTCATCACTCGCTAACATTTTAGTTGGTCTTATCTCATAAGCTCTTGCAGTATTCTTGACTTTCTTGTTGGTACCACAATTGAAGTTTTCCATAGGTTACGAACTGCCCTTTTGTCTAAACTCTCGTTTAAAATTTGAGTATGACATTATCCCGTGTATGTCATAGAGTCGCGTATAAGTTTTTCCCTCCAATTTTGTTTTTGAATTTACCACGTTCATCGGTGCTATATTTACGCTGATTTACATCTCAATTAGTGCACCATTCACTTAAAATAAATGACAATAAATGCGTATTTGGTACCAAATACCAACAAACTGCTTTCACACTAAGCTCCCATAAAACAATATCTGATTTGTTTTTTTTTTTTAGCTAGTCCATCAAAACAAGCAGATCGCAAAATTAGCGTAAGTGCAGTATCGATTAACAAATGTGAGCCACCAACGCAACGTTAACAGTGTTACCTTTTAAAATTTAAGTCAGCAAAAAATATTTATGTAAAAGAGATGTAATTTGTAAATTAAATTTACAAAAACTGTTAAGTTAAAGACCAGAACTCAAGAGCATGTGTTGTTACAACAACTCCAACAGGCCCTTCATTTTTATTGAAATCCGATACGATGAAGAGTGAAGTCCAACGTTGATGAGTTCAATGTGATTTAACGAAAGCAAAAGTAGCAACAGAATATACAGCAGCAACAACAACAGTTAGTAAGTAGATTAACTGGGCTGGCATGTGGCAGTCAAAATAACAAATGAAGAACTGTAACAACAGCTGACGAACAAACATGCTCACATACATATGTACATACATACAAACACAGGTATCGCATGTCGTACGTCGAGTAAATTCAACAAGCAATCGCTTTGCTTTTCGGTTGGTTGATAAGCATTTGGTTGGCATACTTCATTGGCGGAAATTCATACTTAGTAAGTATGCTGGTACTAATGTGTGCTATATGTGCATGTGTTCGTCAGGTCTCTAGCTCAACGAGTTTTCCACATGCTGACAGGTTGTTTATAGCAGCTAAGGAGCAAGTTTTCAATTTCCGGTTGTAAATGCTTCTAACGGCAGGAAGGCTTAAGGAAAAGGAATTGATCTCTGCTTAAGGAAAATCGGCTAAAGTTTGTTAGTTTGGAGTATACTTGGATATGAAGAAATACGTACGATGTATTGGAGTTGTATGAAAAATCACCAGTGGTGCATACTTATTTAAAACTTCTCTCGCCATTTCCAAGTTTGAATGTAGCTTGAGTTTATATTTCTGATATTAATGCTTGCATAGTGTTTAGCTATATATATATATTGCCTAATGTGCAACCTATTTACGAATAAGAAAAAAAATCAATTAAAACATTTTATTGTTTTCAGGTTTGGTGGAGTTTATGAAAAAATCCTTGAAGCGCTTCTCGACATACATATCCCATCGGGAGATGATGCTGTAAATCTGGTAGACAGCACTTGTACATCGATCTCTAAGCGAGTAGTGCAGCGGTTGCTGTTTGAATAGGCTGTGAAGAATTTCTTTAAGTTTAAATCACCAGGCCCCGTTTGCATATTCTTTGCCATGCTACAAATGTTAAGTGGAGCGATCGTGCAAGGCTTAAAATAATATTCGACAGGTGCATAAAACTGAAACATATACCCCACTCTCGAGGAACTACGTATGCCGTTTTTGGACCAAAGTTATAAAAGATCAGTAATATGTAGACCAAACTCTATAGGCCCATTAACTTAACATTAATTCCTCTCAAAATCTTTGAGAGGCTGAAATAAGTGTACGATAAGTTAAATTAATAACTGATCTCCTCAACACAACAAATGCAAATCAGTAGCCACGACACAACAAGGGTGGTTATAAACATTGAAAAAGAAAATAGAACTGGACGGAGTGCTGGAATAATACAAGACTTCTTAGATATCTTCGAGGCTTTCAATATGGCCTCTGCATAGGCAATCATGGATATGGTATATTCAGCCTTAATTAAATGGATCGCCTTCGTGCTAAATTTGCAAGAAGTTTACTTCGCGATGGGTGCTGTAGAATGCCACAAAACCGAAGAACAGAGGCACGCCGCAGGGCTGCGAATATTCGTTATCATCCAACTGTCAAAACGTTTCGACGAGTGATCCGTCAGACTTACTGCATACTCAGACGACATTGCAGTTATCGTAAGTGGAAAATGCTTTACAATAACTAACTCTTTGACGGATCGTGCTCTGCGGAATGTAAAAACTTGGGCTCTAATGTCGGGTTTGCCAGCAATGCAAAGAAAGCCAAACTGATGCTGTTTAGTAAGAGACATAAAGTCACTTATTATACCAAATGTAGAAAAATAATTCTAAATAATAAGCTGATGTGGAAATTTGATGTGGAGGGGGGAATGAAGAAGGTATCTACGGCACTTCATACATGTCAAAGAATGCTGGGCTGTCATGAGGGAAAAATTTCGAAATAGATCGCCACGAATTACCCCGAAATGCTCCTGAATCTATTCCAAAATATTTGCAGCAATGGTGTCGATATGGTGCCTAAAAAATTCCAAAAAGTCACTAAATGTGCCCAAACTAATCCTGAAAACATCTAAAAAATGTTCGTTAAATTGGTTTTGAAATCATCCCGAAAGTGTCCGCAAGAAAAATTCCGGAATAGTGTCAATTCAAATAATATCAAGTGATAGCAAAATATCCCGAAAATAGTTTCTAAATACATATTTCTGAGTGATAAAATAGTTCCGAAATTATCTCTAAAGTGACTCCGACATAAATTTGAATAGCTCTAGAAATTATCCGGGCCTGAATTCTGACTGAATAGCGTGAAAAAATACGATAAAAAGATAAAATAAAACTTGACGTTTCTTAAAGGATGTTAGAAACTAACTCTTTAAAATTACCGAACAAAGCTTCTGAATTCTGAGAGACCTTGGCTTGTTAGAGTTCTAAATGCGCTACTAATTTTTCGTATCTTTTTTTGTCAAAATCACAAATATTTCGTGCCTTCAGACAGTTACTGGATTTAAGACTTTCTGCTTGGCTAAAACTTAAAATGAATGCTGTAACCAAAACGCTTGCAATAAATTTTGGAAAATGAAACATTTATTCTATAGAACTTTTAAAATTTTTTATAACTCGGCTCATATTCTCAGCTTATTTAGTGTTCAAACGCAAATAATGCATTTATTTAGAATACTTTATAATATTGCGAAATTTTGCCTTTCAGTCACTTACTACTCTTTATGGTGCACCAAAATTTGACACTTAAACAAGTGAATGCCAAAATAAATATCACACCTTTGTCACTAATGCCCATTCTTCCGCTAGTTAAATAAGAGGCTAAACCAAGCGGAGCGTAAAGTTGTCACGCGTAAATGTCGCCGTTAAGCATCTTTTTGTAAAACACACACACACACATCCAAAGAGCACATGTGTATCTGCACGCTTATGTAACTCAACTCGTAGATTCGTCCGGTTATTTCTGCGCCAAATATTCCAAGGTCATATGTAATTTAAACTTGATAAAATTTGAAAGTTCTTAAAATGTAGTAGAGCAGTAACAAATATCAGTTACGCTTTGGCTTGGGTAGTTCTTGAACATTGCAGAATCGCTAAGCGCCAAGCGCCATCTTTAGTTTTTTTTTCTATCTTTTTCTGCTATATTTGTTTTTATTTTTGTGGAGCAAATTCAAACAGCTATTCCATTTCGATGACATACAACAGCAAACAAGTAACTAACTATAAAAGCTGCTTGCAAGTTCTAAGAAGCCATCAAAAGTTTTATTGCATTCTTGGACAACAGTTGGATGTACGGCTCTTTTGACAAAGTGCCATACGACAAGTGAACGTGCAACAAAGTGTGCCTCCAAGGATTTATTCGATATATTAGCTTGTACAATAGCTAGATTCTGTGTGTGTGCGTGTGTGAGGTGCAAGTGAATACGTAAAGGACGAGTAACAAAACGAAACTTAAAAAGTTTCGTATTTAATTGCAAAAAAAAACTTTAAGTAATTACTACTAAAGCACTTCTAAGTAGAGTTATCAAGGACCGGAGTCATGATAATGAAGCGGGTACGTGAGAAAAATTTTATTTTGTAGTGAGAAGTAGAAAGAAGAATAAAGAAAAAATAATAATTTGGGGGATATTTTTCATAATCAGAAAACCAAATATAAAACTTTTCATTCATTGAAAAAAAAAATTTTATTTACTTGTAGTTTAACAATTTTTTTTTTAGAAAAATTTTCAAAAACGCCCTTTTTTTAAAAAATTTTAAGTAATTTTTAAAATTAAAAATTAAAAAAAAAATTAGATAGTGTCTTTTTACTTTTAAAAACAAAAGAGTTTTTTGTAAAAAAAAATCAAAAGCGCGTCCCCCAAAAATTATTTAAAAAAAAAGTCCTTTAATATTTTAAAATGAAAATTATAAAGAAAATGAAAAAACCTTTAATGTTGTTGTTTCCGACGGGTAGATTAGAATTTTTTTATTATTTAAAAAAACGTATCTTGAAACATTTAACCCCATTTAAAATTATTTCTTTTGCAAATTTACTAAACAAATCGTTTAACAAGTTTATAAAATAAATTTCAATTTTGGCCAATGTATTTGAAAATTTTTTTTTGCGACACTAAACAAAATTTTTAAACAGTGCGATTTTCAAAAAAAAGTTTAAATAAGTAGTTTTTTACAGAAAATATTTTTTAAAGCTCTTCAAAATTTATTTTTGAAAAATAAAATATTTAGAAATAAATGCATTTAAAATTTTTTTTCGAAACTTAACTCTTTGTTCAACAGTGCGATTTTCAAAACAAACATTTAAATAAGTAGTTTCTTTCAGAAAATATTTTTTTAAATTCTTCAAAACTTATTTTTGGAAAATGAGATTTTTAGAATTAAAGTATTATGACAAAAAATATTTTAGACAAAAAAAAATTTAATCATAACCATTTATAATGGAACAATAATTGAAAAAAATTAAATCTCAATTAAGAACAAAATATTTTAAGTCTTATAAAAGTTGTTTTTTTTTCCAAGCGAGCTTGAAAAAAACACTTCAACTAGCTAAACAGTTTCATTATGGCAAAACCATACAGATGGTGGAAGTTTATCAGCTAACTGGTACCTTTTTTTTAGCTGCTATGACATTTCTACTTCTAGCGCAGTATGTTTTTGACACTCAACCAGCGAATTACAAAAACAAAATACATGAAATGCGTGTGTTTGTTTGTATGTATGCTACCGTATCGCCACGCTGTTATTTTGTTATTTTTGTTTATCTGCACATTGGTATGTTCCTTTCATTCGCTCGTTCACAATAGTGCCCTATTATTGAATATGCAACACTATACAATACTATCAATCAGGTCGACAATTACCTAAGCGGTTTCAACTGAAAACGCTTAGCCAACTCAACTCGATTACTTTTTATTGTTACTTTCCATGCAATTCGGTAAGCTAGCTAGTGTTTTAATTGTAATAGCTAGCAAGGAAATACAGCTAAAATAAAATACTTTGATTTTGTACAAGTTTGTTTAATTTATTTTTCATTTTTATTTTTTATTAAACGAATTAATTTATAATTCGAACACCTTGACAAAATTTTCAATGTGGCGTTCAAAACAGTTAAAGATTTCGAATAATGCTTTTGAAGTACTTCTTTTATAAGTTCAATAAAACTACGACAAAATTTAGTAGAACAAACGAATTTCACAAAAAAAATGTATTGGAAAAATTCAAAAATTATATTGGAATCTCTATTTATTTTATTTTTTATCAGAAAAATATGTTTTGAGAATTTCAATTTTGAATACATAAAAATATGATTTTTCAATAAAATGTTATTGTAGTAAGGTTTTTTTTTATTTAAAAAAATTTTTTGAACTTTATTTTCAAACTTAAATTTTATCGAAAAATGTTATTTCTACAAAAATTTTAGTTTCGAAAAATATAATTTCAAATAATTTGCTTTGACTTGGAAATTATACTCAATTTTATTACCTAAGCAAAAAATTTTTTTCGAAAATTTTATTCTCAAATGAACTTGTTTCGTTAAATTAATTTAATGGTTCAAAATAACAATTCTATATTTTATAAAAATATTTTAAATTTTTATAAAAAAATATTTAAAATGTTAGACTTTATTTTTTTTTAAGATTTTAATAATTTACAATTTGTTTCTTATTCCAAAATTTTAAGGAAATTATCTTAAAAGTCGTAGTTCAGAATATTACAATTACAAACAACAAGTTTACAGGATTTTTTTTTTATATAAAGTTAAATTAAAAAAAAAAATATATCCAAAATTTCATAATTATTTTAGTTTTTTCCACAAAAATATTGAAAATATTTGGGCTAAACTAAGAAAAAATTTTATTTTATCCTCATATGAAGACAAATATTGTTTAAGTGTATTCCAAAATAATTTAGAAGTTAATTTTAAACTCATTTTCAAATGAATTTTTAGTAAAAACAATTTATTTGAAGTTCGAGCTTTAAGCAAATTGTTTTGAAAAACTTAATAATTTTGATTTTAAATTTTTTTAGTTAAAAGTTAAGCTTAAACAATTTTTGTTTTTCATCTAATCAGATTTCCCAAAATATATATTTTTGCTAAAATTTATTGACTTTTTTATTATATATGAGTAAATTTTGAGGTATCTTGATGAAACTTGGCATGTAGGTTCCTGGGCACTCATCTCAGATCGCTATTTAAAATGAACGATATCGGACTATAACCACGCCCACTTTTTCGATATCGAAAATTTCGAAAAATCGAAAAAGTGCGATAATTCATTACCAAATACGGATTAAGCGATGAAACTTGGTAGGTGAGTTGAACTTATGACGCAGAATAGAAAACTAGTAAAATTTTTGACAATGGGCGTGGTACCGCCCACTTTTAAAAGAAGGTAATTTAGAAGTTTTGCAAGCTGTAATTTGGCAGTCGTTGAAGATATCATGATGAAGTTTGGCAGGAGCGTTACTCTTATTACTATATGTCTGCTTAATAAAAATTAGCAAAATCGGAGAACGACCACGCCCACTTTTTAAAAAAAATTTTTTTAAATTCAAATTTTAAAAGAAAAGTTAATATCTTTACAGTATATAAGTAAATTATGTCAACATTCAACTCCAGTAATGATATGTTGCAACAAAATACAAAAATAAAAGAAAATTTCAAAATGGACGTGGCTCCGCCCTTTTTCATTTAATTTGTCTAGGATACTTTAAATGCCATAAGTCGAACAAAAATACACCAATCCTTGTGAAATTTGGTAGACGCTTAGATTCTAGGACGAAAACTGTTTTCTGTGAAAAAGGGCGAAATCGGTTGAAGCCACGCCCAGTTTTTATACACAGTCGACCGTCTGTCCTTCCGCTCGGCCGTTAACATGATAACTTGAGCAAAAATCGATATCTCTTTACTAAACTCGGTTCACGTACTTACCTGAACTCACTTTGTATTGGTGTAAAAAATGGCCGAAATCCGACTATGACCACGCCCACTTTTTCGATATCAAAAATTACGAAAAATGAAATAAATGCCATAATTATATACCCAATACGAAAAAAGGGATGAAACATGGTAATTGTATTGGTCTATTGACGCAAAATATAACTTTAGAAAAAAACTTGGTAAAATGGGTGTGACACCCACCATATTAAGTAGAAGAAAATGAAAAAGTTTTGCAGGGCGAAATCAAAAGCCCTTGGAATCTTGGAAGGAATACTGTTCGTGGTATTACATATATAAATAAATTAGCGGTACCCGACAGATGATGTTCTGGATCACCCTGGTCCTCATTTTGGTCGATATCTCGAAAACGCCTTCACATATACAACTAAGGGCCACTCCCTTTTAAAACCCTCATTAATACCTTTAATTTGATACCCATATCGTACAAACACATTCTAGAGTCACCCCTGGTCCACTTTATGGCGATATCCCGAAAAGGCGTCCACCCATAGAACTAAGACCCACTCCCATTTAAAACACTTATTAACACCTTTCGTTTGATACCCATATTGTACAAACGCATTCTAGAGTCAACCTTGTAGTGGAATTCACTAACTTTTTTAACGACATTTTCCATCGCTTTATTTGCGAATCGATACCTATAACGATTTTGTTATTCAGCAACTATTTTGTATAGATATTCGTAAATCGACGATCAGCTGTGTCGTTAAATAAACGGCAAATAAATTGGCTGCGTTAAAAATCACGATATTAATATTTCTGGTAATTTTAGTTAAAAAAGAAAATTGGAACTGTAATTAAATACTTTCAAACATGAAAAGCTGCTTTGTTTATAAATCAAATGGCATTTGAGTACTTGGCTTACGTTTTAATACAAAATGAAGAATTACTAAGTCCATCGCCAGTGGTTCATAGAGAAGTAGATGACCCATTCCACTTGAATGCAACGGAGTTTGTAAAGCTGTACCGACTAACCCTAGACTTGGCTCATGATATTATTTCTAAACTTGATGGTCAATTAAGGGGTACAAGAATAACTGCGATATCAACAGAGAAAAAAATTAATACCGCATTTACTTACCATTTGTTAAAATATGTAAAAACTTTTAAAAGCAGTTAGCATGCGGAATTTGTTTATTTTTGGCACTCCTTTTGCAAGCGACACAATCGTTAATTAAAATCTCGACAAATCGCATCGTTATAAGTTAGTGAATTCCGCTACTGGTCCACTTTTATAACGATATTCCGAAAAGGCGTCCACCTATAGAACTAAGGCCCACTCCCTTTTAAAATACTCATTAACACCTTTCATTTGATACTCATATAGTACAAACAAATTCTAGAGTCACCCCTGGTCCATCTTTATGGCGATGTCTCGAAAAGGCGTCCATCTATAGAACTTAGGCCCACTCCCTTTTAAAATTATCATTAACACATTTCATTTGATACCCATATCGTACAAACAAATTCTAGAGTCAGGCCCGGTCCACCTTTATGGCGATATCCCTAAATGGCGTCCATCTATAGAACTATGGCCCACTTCCTCTTAAAATACTCTTTAATACCTTCCATTTGATACACATGGCATACAAACACATTCCAGAGTTACCCTAGGTTCTTTTTACAACATGGTGATTTTCCCTTACTTTGTCTCCACAGCTCTCAACTGAGTATGTAATGTTCGGTTACACCCGAACTTAGCCTTCCTTACTTGTTATTTGGTAAAAATAATATTTTGAATTTTTTTTTTGGCGAAATTTTTATTTCGAAGGCATTTTTTTTTTTTTAACAAATTTTAAAAAAATATATATTTTTTTTCTCTAATTCATATACAAGATACTTAAACAATTTTTTCTATTCGGGGTCACCCCTTGGTGGTGCTATGGCCAACCTTTCTGCTTTATTTCTGGGGGCTTAGGAGCTTAGAAAATTTCCGCGGCAAGCATGTCTGTAGTAAGGGGCGACTAAAATCCACATACCTAGAAGGTTCGACATGGTAATACCTTTAAAGCGCTGATTTCTGGAACATACCGGATCTACATTAGACATAGTACCAATAAATTGGATGATACTGCCTACAACCTTCGGGGAGTACCTTTTTCGTTGCAAGAGCAAGAACAAAAAGGAAGTGTATTTCTGCCATCAAAAACTTCTTAGCAAGAATTCATGAATCTTTGATTGTTGGTGATATGAAAATTGCATTAAAATTCCATTGTATTCTCCATTGAGTACTTCACAATTTTAGTAGCAATACGCATACTGTTTTCATTTTGAAAGTTTTCAAAGTTTGTATATGTTCATGTGTTCAATATTCATAACATTTTATGGCAAATTTGCCATTACAGCGTGCTCACACTTCATTGTTTTCATTTCATGCCATGTGTGGCCATAAATCATTTGTATCGCTATGAACTCTGAACAGTCAAACAAACTTTTTACTTTTTTTGTATGTATGTGTGTACATACGTAAGTGCAACTTGAGTGTTCATATTCAATAATATCCTTTTTGCATGCAGTAACATAAATATTAAATGTGATGGCAATTTTGTCATACATAAATACTTATACAAACACATACACTTTTACTTACGAAGCTATAATTTTATACAATGAAACCATTCAAGCAATTCTTTATTGATAACGACTTAAATGAAATGTGCGGTAAATTGAAATATCAATAAAACGGTTGATGGATTTTTTTCAATTCATTATATTTTGCGGATTTCCTCTTTCATTTTGCTTTGCTTTTCTATATATGACCAAAATAAAATTTATGCCTTTGCAAGTTATTCAATTGACAATTTTATGACAACACTTGTACGATAAATGCTTCAACAATATGCTGTTAAATAATTGTTGGTTATAACAATGGGCATGACATCTTGCGTTGGATATTGGCAGGCAATCAATTAAAAATAATTTTGCTTTTAAAGAAATGTTACTACATTGGATACAATTGAATATTCATATCGGAAGTTATTTATAAATTTAAATACATAACAATTTTCGATGAATCTTACAAGACTCTCTTATTTTTTTATTTTTATTTTTGTTTTTTCTATTTTCGACAAAGAGCAACTATTTGAGTAACCGACGAATTACGATTATTCGATTTTAACTAATTGAATTCCAAAATTCGAGTAATAAAGCATTTGAATAAGTCAAATATTCAATTAATCGAATATCACGAGCTAGTTTTCACACGTATTTAATTGTTTAAGGAAAATAAAATAAAGTTTTATTGTCTACAATGTATTTGAATTTTTTTCACGCCTAACATTTGGAAATTTTTTCAACAGTGCGATTTACAAAAAAAAGTGAAATAAGTAGTTTCTTACAGAAAATATTTTTTGAAATTCTTCCACGTTTTTTTTTTTTTTTTTTTGAAAATAAAATTTTTAGAAATAAATAATTGTGAGAACAAAATGTTTAAAATAAAACTTTTAATCATAACCATTTATAAGGACAAATAAAATTTAAGAAATTAAATCAAAGCAAATTAAATCCCAATTAAGAATTTTATCAAAATATTTTAACTATATATATTTAATAATTCATGAGCTTAACACCGGCTAATAATAATTGAATTTCAATTATTATGTTTTCTAAGAGAAACTGAAAAGAAAGAAACATTTACTGGCATATTGCGATGGAACCATTTCGGAAACCGCCAACGGAATCATCATCAGGCAATTTTGTAATGTTATCAAAGGTTTCGCCGAGATTCGAACCGGGAATCACACGGTGAAACTGCAGTTGCCTTAACCACTAGGCTATCCTGCGGGTATTTTTTTGCATGCTTATTTCAGTTTTTCTCATTTCTACACCAACAACGCAATTGAGACATTTTGTCTCTATATTAATTTGTGTGCCATATAGATTTGTTTTTGTAAAGTTCTTGTTCGTTGCGAATGAGAAGCTTTGTAAACTCGGGCTCAGTTTTACATATTTATGTTTATTTGTTTAATGGTGTGTTCAGTTTATTCTTATATTTAAGAATTCATGAGCTTAACACAGGCTTATAATAATTGAATTTCAATACTTTCATTCTGTACAAGTTTATTTAATTTTTTTTTTCCATTTTATTTTTTATTAATCGAATTAATTTATAATTCGCACAATTTTGGAAACTTTTTAATGTTATATTCAAAACAGTTAAAGATATCGAACAATGCTTTTGGAATACTTCTTTATAACTTCAAAATAAAACTACTACAATAAAAATGTATAGGAAAAAATTCAAAAGTTTAGTTGGAGTTATTATTTATTACATTTTTTAACAAAAAAATATATTTTGAGAATTTGAATTTTGAATACATCAAAATATGGCTTTTCAAAAAAACATTATTGAAATAAGTTTTATTTTAATTTTAAGAAAAATTATTTGAACATTATTTTCAAATTTAAGTTTTATCGATATAATTTATTTCTGCAAAGTTTTAGTTTCGAAAAATCTTATTTCGAATAATTTGCTTTCATTAAATAGCTTATTAATATTTATAAAAAAAAATTCTACTCAACGATTATTCGAATTTCAAAATCAGGCTTCGATTTTGTATAGTTTTTGTACAAAAAATATTACGTATACGCCATGAAGATACCAAATATTTATTCGAATAATTGACCACGAGCAACTATTCCAGTAATCAACGACGTACGATTATTCGATTTTAACTAATTGAATTCGGAAAATCGAGTATTACAGCAATCGGATAAGTCGAATATTCGATTAATCGAATATCACGAGCCATTTTTCACACGTAGTTAAGCCAGTCATTTTAGAAAGCTTGTTATTCTGTCCCAAGTTTGGCTAACCTATATAATCTATATCTATAAAATTCAATGTCCGTTCGTTTGGGCACTTATAACTTTTGAACCACAACATGGAATGCCATGATATTTTGTAATTCTAGGCAAGCTTTGCAGTAACAAACGCATGCTTCATTTAAATTCTCGCAAAATTAGACATACGTTGATACCACGTAGGCAGAGCCGCGGATTTAGTCCAGTTTTGAATAAATATCTAAAAATATTTCTCTTATCTCTTCACATTATTTTCTCCCAGTTCCCTTTTCACTGCCTATTTATGGCATTTAATTTCTCCACATTCTCTTGTTCCAACACTTGATCCATATACCCCTCTTTCTTGTAATATTCCCTCTCACCGACTCGCACCCTCACTATATCGTCACCCCAACCACTTCAGCATTTTTCCTAAAAATGTACTGTTTTAGAACTATCTACAAATGACTGACTATTTTGGAGTGGAGCTGGAATAATGTTTTAACTTAATTTTTATAAAAATCTTTTCTGACTCTTCCTGGAATCATATATTTACTAATAGAATCATTAAAAAGTATTCCGAAATAATTTCGAATCGAATGCATTTCAACGGCCAAGAAATGAGACGGAAATTAAATTTTTTCTTTCCTCCTACTGTTTTCATCTCCCTAACGTCTTCCTGAGAGAATATTATTTTATTAGAGTAACTTTATTTTCTAGTAATTTTTGGTTATATATAACCCATAGTATCTACAAGTATATTAGTTGCATTTGAAACGAAATCGAATTGAAAAAAAAACAACCAGTTATAATAAACTCCTTGAAGAAGAAGGTAAAGCTTCAAAACGCGTAGGAAGGAAAAGAAAAGTTTAACTTTTCCTTCTCATATTTTCAAAAATATTCAATAAGTCAACACGCATTACACCTCAATGTTAATTTTGTGCTCATGAAGTCGAAATGAAAGAATGGTACTTTCAGATGACATAGAAGAGAGTATTACCATTAACTTAAATCAGAGCAAAAGTTCTATCAACGGACAGTTTATCTGCAACGTTATGCAAAGATTCACAACAAACGGAAATTTTTGACAAATCGACCACATACTCATCAGCCTATATGGAGTCATTATGAACCAGTTAGTTCAACCTGACACTCATTCTTCCTCTTATTTTTCGCCTTTTCTTTCTCTCTCTCTCTCTCGCACTATTCTTCTCTCTCTTTCCCAGAATCTAAACAAAAATACAGGTTTGTGTAAAATTTCAAGCAAAGCGAACCTATACAAAATTTTTGCAAATAGCTTCGTGCCTGTGCGGAAAAGAATAATTTCCATGAAGCGATCGCTTCCATTTCTTTATCTCCATTTTTATCTCATCAAAAAACCACATTTCAAGCAAGTCGGTTTTAAAGTTCACTTTCAAAAAAAACTACTCTATTTAAAAAATATATTGTTTCTATTCTATTTCGTTAACATTTGAGAAAGCTTTGATTAAATGAAATTTCTCAGTTTGAGAACTATTGAAGTCCCAATATTTTAAACAAAATTTTTTAGATTGAGAAAGCAATCAAAGACTACTTGCGATGCATTTGAAAACTTAAGTTTGAAAACAGTGTTAATATTTTAGAAAGCTTTGAGAATATGAAATTCCTTAGTTTGAGAACTATTGAAGTCCCAATATTTTGAACAAAATTTTTTAGATTGAGAAAGCAATCAAAGACTACTTGCGATGCATTTGAAAACTTAAGTTTGAAAACAGAGTTGACATTTGAGTTTTGATTTTAAATTAAACTTGCATATGATAATTTTTTACTGAGTGTATAATTGTGACATTTAGCTCTCTTACTCTCGACTCTCTGACTCCTGGGGCAAAGCATATAAAAATTTAAATCCATTCATTATATTCGCTTATATTTAATGAAAACAAAATAAAACCATACACCAAAATATTTAAAGTCGCTGCCAGGGCTTTTGACTTGCAACATAGCCCATTTATGCTAGAAAATCTAAACATACTTAATACAAATAAATGCAGTTTCTTTAATTTTTTATTTATAAATGAGCTGCTGCTAGCTAAGCTATTAAATATTTACGGTTTTATTATGCTTTTCACCCCTTTTTCACCCACTCATTCATGCATTTATTGGCACTCGACATACGAACCAGCAAAATGTCAGTTTGCTAATTTCCCCAAAGTGTTGTGCTGTGCTAAAATTGCATTCATAAAAATGTAGGGGGCAATTAATGAGCTCTAAAAGCAAATGTTGCACGCTAAAATAAAAAGTTGGTAAAAAAAATTATGTCGAATTTTGAAATATTTTTTTTTTTAGACATCAATATTGTTACTATGTAAACAAACTATTTTTACTGTGCATTTTGGCACTTTTTTGTATATGCCTTTAGTGAAAGGGTTAGAGTTAACTGTGACCAAAAAAAAAATTATTCTGCTTGTGTGAGGTTATGTGCTTATTTACCATACAACACATACCAGTTTCACATTTTGGGGCAAGCAGCATAAAAAGTTTGCAGATTTCGTTCGGAATCGGAAACAAATATTGTAGGTCACCAATATGTCTGAACAAGCTGAACCCAAACCACAATCGCATCAATATATTGTTATTTTAGTATCTCCCTCACAGTTATCATCGAAGCTCTAACATGAATGCACCCTAATTCTTGCTCAATGCCTGCAGTTGTAGGAAGCGTAGGTTTTAGGAAGAAGTTTTGTTTACGTTATGTTTCGATGACATTTGAGAATACAAGTATTCTCAATTTTGGAAAAATGGGGGATCCAATACAAAAATACTCTGTCAAGTTCGTGAAAGCTATGCTTAATACTTAATACTATTTTATATGTATTTGAGAATTTAAGATTAAATGCAAAATCATTTGTTGGACTGCTTCCAATTGACCAAGTTTGTTAGGGTGGGAGCCGATTTTTATGGGGCGTTTGTTGTCGACATCGTTAGTATTTTATACTAGACAGCATGTTTATGAAAAAAACTCCGAGATAGGGCATTCTTCAACCGCATTCTGAAAAAGGTTTTTTTAATATTCCAAAATAGTGCGTTTTCGAACTGGCAATCAGCAGTGGATTTTCTTATACAGACACTTCTCATAATTTCGCAGACTCAATATAACCTTTAAACTTATGGTTACATATTTTTACGTAGAGTACGATTTTGATATATTTATGCCGCGAAAATTTCCTCACCCTAATATACGTACATAGATTTGTGTTATTGCCATTAACGACTATTTTATAATTTCTTATCTCGTTCTAACAGTTTTACTATCTCTTCTCTATCTGTTTGCTCTTGTGCAATATTGTTGTGCGCGCCTCTTTTACTCACCTGCAAGCGCTCGATTATTCACAGCTACAGCAGCAACAAAAATCATCAATCACTCAACAACAACAGCAGACACAGCAACAGCAGACACAACAACAACAGGATCAATCACAAGAGCAAGCTGATATCACCACTGACTCATCTGAAGATTATGACAGCCATCCACAATATAGTTTCGCTTACGATGTGCGTGATACATTGACCGGTGATGAAAAGCAGCAAGAGGAGAAACGTGATGGTGATTTAGTGCAAGGACAAGTAAGTGTATACCCTAAATAAGGTAACAGTGCGTCATGGTATTCTGAGCTAGAGTAGGTGTGATAGTAAGAATGTAGCAAGCCCATACATAACACAAAATTAGAGACGGTACTAGATCAAAGAAACTACGAAGCGAGTATGACAGTCACTTGTTGTGTGCATTGGTATGTAGATCTTTATTACGTACGTGGTTAATCAAGGCGCATAAAAGAACAATGGCCGCACTCGCTTCTAAGTATTCCCTGTTACCTCTTCTTGGCTCTCAGTGGATTCGACAGAGATGGCTTTCGTACAAATCTCTCGCTGGGTCTCCTTATAAATTTGAAGTCGCCCAATCTCCATAATATTTACGCTATTGTGATGTCAGACAATACAGTCAGACTGGCTGAAAGCTGATTAAAAGTTCAGAAAACTATGAGATCTTTGTAGTATACCAAGCTGATTCGTTGCTCTATTCAAAAGTTCCACTAAATTTATTTTCAAACCGACCCTCTTATTTTCAGTACTCGCTCATCGAACCCGATGGCACCAGACGTGTTGTAGAATATACCGCTGATGATATTAACGGCTTCAACGCTGTAGTCTCCAAACAACCGTTGGATGAACGCACGCGCACATCTGCCTCAACCTCTTCTTCCAGTTCGGCTTCCGCTACCGCTTCCTCATCGCGCTACAACAGTTACGAAACCCTACAATCACAAATTCAAGCACAAGCCATTGCCGAAGCACAAGCACAAGCAGCCTCATATGCCGAAGCACAGGCGCTTGCCGAAGCGCATTTAAAAGCACAAGCTAAAGCGCATGCCGAAGCTATGGCACAAGTACAAAATGAAGCCGAATTACAAGCACGCCTACAAGCCGAAGCGCAAGCACGGGCACAAGCACAACAATTGATGGAACAATTTCAGCAACAGTACAAACAACAACAACAACAGCAGCAAGAGCAACAAGAACAATTGGCACAATTACAACAACGCCAGCAGCAACAACAACAACAACGCCAAGAGCAGCAACGTCAGGCACAACAGCAACAATATGTGCGCGCACAAGCTCAACTGCAAACACAAGAGCGTCTGAGTAATGAGCAGGCATTGCTACTCTCACAAGTGCTACCCTCACGCACGCTCGGTCATAGCGTTCATGCTACCGTAGTCTCACATCCACCCTCAATACTAACGCGCTCACCCAGCGGCACCGTTTACACTCAACAACGTGATTTAACTACACTCAAAGAATTACGCGACAACAGCGGTAACTTACGTCAAACGATCGAGCGCACTTCTCTACCACAAATCGTTATAACACAACCGGCCAGCGCTTCCGTACAAGCTCAGGTGATACATTCGCCTTTGTTGTTAGATAGCAACGCTGGTACGAATGGCATGCGTAGCGTTATCTCAACGAAAATTAGCGGTGGCGGTAATGGACACAGCAGCAGTATCTCACTACGCGGAGATGCCAATCGACTCACAACAACCGAGCAATTGCTGAATGAATTAGAGAGCGACGATAATGATGCACCATTGTCGCGCAGCAGCTTACGTTTACTCACCAGCTCCAGCGATAAAAGCAGCAGCAACGGTAGCAGCATTAAAGGACGAAATGGTGGTGGTGGTGGTGGTGGTAGCTTAGTGATTAGTTACGACAGCGGCAGCAGTGGTAGTGGTTCAGAGGAGCGCACCAACGGACGTGATGGCAATGGAGTGCGCAGTGGTTTGAGAAATGGTCAGCGCAGATTGCAAACTATTTACGCCAGCAGCGGTAGTGGCGCGAGTGGAAATGGTAAATCTACGTGGTAAATGTGTAAAGAGGGAAATCAAACAAAATTTTAATAAAAAGAAGTAAAATTTGCAAATGAAAATCAGGACGAAAATATGAAAACGAAAGTGTAGATTAGATAATTAAAGAGAGAGGGATAACTATATATGCTATAAAGCTTAATTTTTTTATTACTAAAAATTTCGATGTAGAGATAATGTGAATAAGAGTCAGAAACGGTAAAATGGCAACGGACCTCAGCTAACGTATAACGGATTATGATTTGACAGAGCTGTCATTAGTAACGGCATTAACTTATTAGGTTTTAGTTTGTTTTATTAGCTTTTCTCAGTAGTATTAATAAACATACAATCATATTCATATATACTAACAAAAATCACGCTTTAGCGCTTATATTTCTTAGTGTAATGCATTTTTTTTTACTCGGGGAATTCAGTAATACTTTAACTGTGGGTTACTTTGCTTTTGTTTCAATACTTCAATATCGATTGCATACTTTAAGGCGCGCGCGCTTCCTACACGAATATATAACATACTTACTGACGCTTTTAAAATGCTTTGTATAAAAAATATAAAAAATAAAAATATTTATTACCAGATCATATTAAGAACGATTCAAGCTCTCTTATATGCTACATATATACAAACAAATTTATAAAAAAAAATTAATTTAATTAATTTAACCGCTCATACTTGTTTTCAATTTTGTAATTCATATCTGTTTTATATAATTCTCAAGCTCTTAAATAATTCTTGCTGTCTTCTTACTACATTCATTAAAATATTTATCGCTCTGTAACGATTATTCTGTGATCTCTGTATTCTTACACTATTTGTTAGATTTTTATTCAGTTTTCGTATATTAAAACATTATTTATATATATTTACATTTTTATATATTTATATTCATATTTCTTATACACATACACATATATCACTTCATGTTAACTTATTTGTATTAAATCGTAAATTTTTAGATAATTCATTTTTGTGACTAACATTATTTAATTTTTACTAATTCTACATTTTTATATACATTCAATACGTTCTCACATTTTAAGAATTTAGTTATTAAGTGCAACTTGCAGTTATTACATGGCATAAAAAAAAACCAAAAAAAACAAAAACGAATCAATAAATTACTTTATTTAATAAGTTTGCATCAACAAAAAGCAATTACCGTCTTTTATTAGTTGAAACTATTTGAATCACTTATTGGCTTCACTGTTCTATTCACGTTATCGTCATGTACGCATGCAAAATATATGTGTCACTAGCAGACTCGGCAGACGTTGTTCTGCCCTTAATTTGGCCTATCTGCATACATTTTAATAAGCTTTTTCCGTCTAACTCTGCCCTTCCCTCTACACTTTTTCCTAATCTTTTTATTTACTCCTCCCTCCGTCTTTTTCGCTTCATCTCCATCTTCGTCTCTTTCTATCCTTTCTCAGTCTCCTTATCTCTTTTCTCTTCTCTCAAGTTTTTCTCCTTCTTCTTCATCCCTTATTGCCTCTCCCAGAGGGCGGTATGTATTTTGTTCCAGTCCCATTCCGAGTCTCAGACCCAGTCCCACTCCGAGTCTCAGTCTCAGTCCCAGTCCTAATCCTAAACCCAGGCCCAGTCCGTCTCTGGTATACTTCCCGGAAAAAAGCATCGTAAATACTAATATAGGAAAATTTATATACGAAATTTCAGCAAATCGAATAGGACGTATGTAAATAGGTATGTGGGTATTATTAATTCTTGTCTTTATTTCGGTTTCGCATGCATATTTATCAGTTTTGCCAGGCTGATGCGACTAAATCAAATATCACAATGAACTTTAGAGCTCTCAGCAACAGCTTTCATTTGATGTCCATAATACACACACATTTTAGGGGTATCCGGGTCCACGTTTTTGGCCTATATCTCGAGGCCGTAGTCACCCAGCGGTTTAAAACTTACTCTGTACTAAAGCATACATCAACAGCTTCAATTTGATACCCATAATGTAAAAACACATTCTACGTGTATACGGGTCCACGTTTTGGGCTATATTTCGAGACCTTAGCCTCACAGTTTTATGAAAATTATCCTGTACTATAGCACTCATAAACAGCTTTCATTTGATATCCATATTGTATAAACATAATCTAGGGGTACCCGGGTCCACGTTTTCGGCTATATCTCGAGACCCCAGCCTCCCAGTTGTATGAAAATTATCCTGTCCTATAGCACTCATCAACAGCTTTCATTTGATATCCATATTGTATAAACATAATCTAGGGGTACCCGGGTCCACGTTTTCGGCTATATCTCGAGACTCTAGCCTCCCAGTTGTATGGAAATTATCCTGTACTATAGCACTCATCAACACCTTTCATTTGACATCCATATTGTATAAACACATTCTAGGGGTACCCGGGTCCACGTTTTGGGCTATATCTCGAGACCCTAGCATCCCAGTTGTATGCAAATTATCCTGTACTATAACACTCATGAACAGCTTTCATTTGATATCCATATTGTATAAATATATTCCAGGGGTACCCGGGTCCCCGTTTTGGACTATATGTCGAGACCCTATCTCCCAGTTGTATGAAAATTATCCTGTACTATAGCACTCATCAACAGCTTTCATTTGATATCCATATTGTATAAACACATTCTAGGGGTACCCGGGTCCACGTTTTGGGCTATATCTCGAGAGCCTAGCCTCCCAGTTGTATGAAAATTATCCTGTACTATAGCACTCATCAACAGCTTTCATTTGATATCCATATTGTATAAACACATTCTAGGTGTACCCGGGTCCACGTTTTGGGATATATCTCGAGACCCTAGCCTCCCAGTTATATGAAAATTATCCTGTAATATAGCACTCATCAACAGTTTTCATTTGATATCCATATTGTATACACACATTCTAGGGGTACCCGGGTCCACGTTTTGGGCTATATCTCGAGAGCCTAGCCTCCCAGTTGTATGAAAATTATCCTGTACTATAGCACTCATCAACAGCTTTCATTTGATATCCATATTGTATAAGCACATTCTAGGGGTACCCGGGTCCACGTTTTGGGCTATATCTCGAGAGCCTAGCCTCCCAGTTGTATGAAAATTATCCTGTACTATAGCACTCATCAACAGTTTTCATTTGATATCCATATTTTATAAACACATTCTAGGTGTACCCGGGTCCACGTTTTGGGATATATCTCGAGACCCTAGCCTCCCAGTTATATGAAAATTATCCTGTAATATAGCACTCATCAACAGTTTTCATTTGATATCCATATTGTATAAACACATTCTTGGTGTATCCGGGTCCACGTTTTGGGCTATATCTCGAGACCCTATCCTCCCAGTTGTATGAAAATTATCCTGTACTATAGCACTCATCAACAGCTTTCATTTGATATCCATATTGTATGAACACATTCTAGGTGTACCCGGGTGCACGTTTTGGGATATATCTCGAGACCCTAGCCTCCCAGTTATATGAAAATTATCCTGTAATATAGCACTCATCAACAGTTTTCATTTGATATCCATATTGTATAAACACATTCTAGGGGTACCCGGGTCCACGTTTTGGGCTATATCTCGAGAGCCTAGCCTCCCAGTTGTATGAAAATTATCCTGTACTATAGCACTCATCAACAACTTTCATTTGACATCCATATTGTACGAACACATTCTAGGGGTATCCGGGTCCACGTTTTGGCCTATATCTCGAGACCCTAGTCACCCAGAGGTGTGAAAATTATCGTGTACAATAGCTCTCATCAACAGCTTTCATTTGACATCCATATTGTATAAACACATTCTAGGGGTACCCGGGTCCACGTTTTGATCTCAAGACCCTCGACACGTAGCAAAAAAAGGTAGACGTTGGCCGATTCTCAGACCTACCCAATATGATCACAAAATTTCATGAGAATCGGTTCAGCCGTTTCGGAGGAGTTCACCCTCTAAAACCGTGACAGAAAAATTTTATATATTAGATAAAGTGAAGATGCGTATTTCTTCATACTTATAAATTAAACTTCGTGATTGCTTCAGTAATTGAATCACCTCAACGATGTCTAAAGGCCCATACACATTCGACTTTCGCAGCATTTGGGACTTACGCTGCGTCAACAGCTTTAAACACGTCTCCATGGAATTGTTCTCAATCCACAAACAACGCAACTGAAACAACAAAGTAACGCTAAACGAATTCAAAAACTTACGTTTTGCTCGCAATGTCATTTGATTTCCCTGTAGTCTTCGAAATTTTACTCGATTTTACTATATTTTTAATTGTTTGTTAAGAGGCGTCACTCGATACTTTGGCATATTACTCGATGTTTTCTCAAGGTAGTCGCTAGTTTTTTTTTTTTTTTTGTCAGATGTATGTATTTATAAAAATTCCTTCTATACGTTTTTCTGGCTTATTTGTGTTTTTTTAATGATTGCATTAAATTAATTAATTAATTATCTTTGCAAAAATTGCAATTATGCAAAGTCATTTCATCGCATAATTATATTGGATGCAGTTAAAGAAAACTAACCAAAACTTCCTTGAGAAACTTCCTTGACTGAAACTCTATGTTTTAAATTCCGAAATTTTTTGCGGTGAGTACCAGACCTATAGAAATTACCGCTTAAATAGGACCGGAAGCTTGTGTCTTGCTAGGTGTACATTGTTCACTTCCATCTAACGATGTTAACTTACCCTAAGTGGATTCCATCGAGTTTAAATGCATCCGAATCTTACTAGGCCGAAGTCATATTTACTTAGCCGTTTGCTATATTCCACCGTCTTCTGATCTTTCAGCGTCCATATTTCACTATTACAAATAGTCAATTCGATGATAAAGCCCACGGACTCAATGATTGTATTAGGCGACTTTAACCTTCCACATTTATCTTGGAATACCGTTGATCACAATATTGTCCCAGTATCATCCAAGATGCGTGACTTTGTGACTTTTTGGATGGAATTACTGATCTTTGCCTTAATCAGATCAACTTCTTTCCGAATAGGTATGGAAAATTCTTAGACTTAGCATTTGTTGACGACATATCTAAATTCTCTATAAATCGGTGTGAACCTCATATTTTTCCAGAAGACGTTTGCCATACTTCTCTTGAGATAACTTACGAAATCATCAGCAACGAAGTCGGCTGCACTAAAAAAACGCGTGTCTCTACCAAGTGCTTTGATTTTTCCAAAACTAGTTTTAACATTTTAAATAAAGAGCTTTCTGAGATAACGTTGCCTCGATATAAAGAGGATGTGGAGCAAAACGTTTTACATTTTAATAAAACCATTCATACTCTATTTGAAAAGCATGCGCCCAAACGCACATGCACGTACACTAAACCAGTGCAAGCCTGGTTTACTAAAGAGCTAAACGCTTTAAAAAATAAGAAATCATATTTATTCAAATTATATAAGAGAACCGGTTCAAATTTTGATTAAGTTTATTACGCTATTTTCCGTCATAAGTATTTTGAACTTAATAAAAAGTGTTATAAAGCTTATATATGTAAAATTAAAAGAAACATTTATTTAATAATTTGGGAAAAATTTAAACAACGTGACATCAGGACGGACAAGGCGACAGCTGTATCGATTATACCTTGTAAATATCTTCAAAGTAATTGAATGCATTTATAACCATTTCAACTATCTTAAGAGTGCGGGTTCGACTCCCACTCCCGGGAGAAAAGGCTTTGAAGAGATTTATAAGGTATAATCGAAACAGCTGTCGCCTTGTCCGTCCTGATGTCACGTTGTTTAAATTTTTTCCCAAATTATTAAATAAATTATAAAATTAAAAATTGTTCGAAATAAATGTTTTCATACATTTAAAGCAATACGGCCAATCCCCGATTAACTCATATAAAAGAAACATTATTTACAACCCGAAACCTTTTAATGGTTTCGTAATTTCTAAACGCAGAACTAACGGGTTTCCTTCTGCCATGAAGTTTAGAAATAGCATATCCAGCGAAAATCAAGAGATTGCAAACTTTCGCTCAATTCTTTCACTCTAATTACTCTGCTGTGGTTGATTCATCACCTACAACTTATCCATATGAGCTCCATTCTAGTAACTCAATATATGCTCCACAGTTGCTGCCTGAAGATGTTCTATTACATCTAAAGACCCTAAAAGAATCCTTCAAATACGGTTGCGATTTGATCCCAACATGTTTTCTTAAAAAATTTGCAGAATACATTTAACAGCCCCTTATTGATCTGTTTAACACCTCTTTAAAAAATGGCATTTTCCCGACGGCTTGGATGGAATCTTTTCTTATTCCATATCGTACAAACTTATTCTAGAGTCACCCCTGGTCCACTTTTATGGCGATATCTCGAAAAGGCGTCCACCTATAGAACTAAGTCCCACGCCCTTTTAAATTACTCATTAACACCTTTCATTTCATACCCATATCGTACAAACATATTCTAAAGTCATCCCTGGTCCACATTTATGGCGATATCTCGAAAAGGCGAACACCTATAGAACGAAGGCCCACTCCCTTTTAAAAATACTCATTAACACCTTTCATTTGATATCCATATCGTACAAACAAAGTCTAGAGTCACCCCTGGTCCACCTTTATTGCGATACCTCGAAAAGGCGTACATCTATAGAACTAAGGCCCACTCCCTTTTAAAATACTCATTAACACCTTAATACTCATTGGACCTTTGGTCCACCTTTATGGCGATATCTCGAAACGGCGTTCACCTATGGAACTAAGGATTTCTCCCTTTTAAAATACTCATTAACACCTTTCTTTTGATACCCATATTGTACAAACAAATTCTCCGGTCACCCCTGGTCCACCTTTATGGCGATATCTCGAAACGGCGTCCACCTATGGAACTAAGGATTACTCCCTTTTAAAATACTCATTAACACCTTTCATTTGATACCCATATCGTACAAACACATTCTAGAGTCACCCCTGGTCCACCTTTATGGCGATATCTCGAAACGGCGTCCACCTATGGAACTAAGGATTACTCCCTTTTAAAATACTCATTAACACCTTTCATTTGATACCCATATCGTACAAACGCATTCTAGAGTCACCCCTGGTCCACCTTTATGGCGATATCTCGAAAAGGCGACCACCTATACAACAACCACCACTCCCTTTTAAAACCCTCAATAATACCTATAATTTGATACCCATATCGTACAAACACATTCTAGAGTCACCCCTGCTCCACCTTTGTTGCGATATCTCGAAACGGCGTCCACCTATGGAACTAAGGATTACTCCTTTTTAAAATACTCATTAACACCTTTCATTTGATACCCATATCGTACAAACACATTCTAGAGTCACCCCTGGTCCACCTTTATGGCGATATCTCGAAACGGCGTCCACCTATGGAACTAAGGATTACTCCTTTTTAAAATACTCATTAACACCTTTCATTTGATACCCATATCGTACAAACACATTCTAGAGTCACCCCTGGTCCACCTTTGTGGCGATATCTCGAAACGGCGTCCACCTATGGAACTAAGGATTACTCCTTTTTAAAATACTCATTAACACCTTTCATTTGATACCCATATCGTACAAACACATTCTAGAGTCACCCCTGGTCCACCTTTGTGGCGATATCTCGAAACGGCGTCCACCTATGGAACTAAGGATTACTCCTTTTTAAAATACTCATTAACACCTTTCATTTGATACCCATATCGTACAAACACATTCTAGAGTCACCCCTGGTCCACCTTTGTGGCGATATCTCGAAACGGCGTCCACCTATGGAGCTAAGGATTACTCCTTTTTAAAATACTCATTAACACCTTTCATTTGATACCCATATCGTACAAACACATTCTAGAGTCACCCCTGGTCCACCTTTGTGGCGATATCTCGAAACGGCGTCCACCTATGGAACTAAGGATTACTCCTTTTTAAAATACTCATTAACACCTTTCATTTGATACCCATATCGTACAAACACATTCTAGGGTCACCCCTGGTCCACCTTTATGGCGATATCTCGAAACGGCGTCCACCTATGGAACTAGGGATTACTCCCTTTTAAAATACTCATTAACACCTTTCATTTGATACCCATATCGTACAAACGCATTCTAGAGTCAACCCGGATCCACCTTTAAGGCTATATCCCTAAATGGCGTCCACCTATAGAACTATGGCCCACTCCCTCATAAAATACTCTTAAATGCCTTTCATTTGATACCCATATCGTACAAACACATTCTAGAGTCACCCCTGGTCCACCTTTGTGGCGATATCTCGAAACGGCGTCCACCTATGGAACTAAGGATTACTCCTTTTTAAAATACTCATTAACACCTTTCATTTGATACCCATATCGTACAAACACATTCTAGGGTCACCCCTGGTCCACCTTTATGGCGATATCTCGAAACGGCGTCCACCTATGGAACTAAGGATTACTCCTTTTTAAAATACTCATTAACACCTTTCATTTGATACCCATATCGTACAAACACATTCTAGAGTCACCCCTGGTCCACCTTTGTGGCGATATCTCGAAACGGCGTCCACCTATGGAACTAAGGATTACTCCTTTTTAAAATACTCATTAACACCTTTCATTTGATACCCATATCGTACAAACACATTCTAGGGTCACCCCTGGTCCACCTTTATGGCGATATCTCGAAACGGCGTCCACCTATGGAACTAAGGATTACTCCCTTTTAAAATACTCATTAACACCTTTCATTTGATACCCATATCGTACAAACGCATTCTAGAGTCAACCCGGATCCACCTTTATGGCTATATCCCTAAATGGCGTCCACCTATAGAACTATGGCCCACTCCCTCATAAAATACTCTTAAATGCCTTTCATTTGATACACATGTCATACAAACATATTCCAGGTTTTCCCTCGGTTCATTTTCCTACATGGTTATTTTCCCTTATGTTGTCACCATAGCTCTCAACTGAGTATGTAATGTTCGGTTACACCCGAACTTAACCTTCCTTACTTGTTTTTTTGTTTAGTTATAATTTATTTAATAATTTGCCCGTTCGGGTTCCAATCCCATTACCGGGAGAAATGGCTTCGAGGAGATTTGCAAGGTTAAATTTTTCCCAAATTATTAAACATTTTTTACTTTTTCTTTCTATTGGGATCCACGAACGGTGCGTCTCACTCGCGAGCCACCTGCGTACCCTTTGCACCTTGAAAAAACTGCAAGGAGTACAGAAAGAACCAGGAATTAGTCACAAAGGAGCATGGCACAATTTTTTATCACTATATATGGGGTGAACTAAGCCCTTCAGTTAGAGCTTGTCCTACAAAGAGACTACTACTTTCAAGAAAATTGTATTTGAACGTTCAAGGGAATGTCGGGCATGTCTTCTTTGTTGCCCTACGGGCACTCTCGCACCGCTGATTTATTTTCGTATACGGGTACGGTCGAACAGGGCCTCTTTCAACCTCTGCGAAAATACTTTATACCCAGACTGAATAATCACTGCTATACCCACAATTGAGTATTGGTGATCAATTATAGCGTACTCTAGACAAACAAGATTTGTTTATAGATAAGTTGCACGAATTTTGGTGTTGATTAAAGCATTCTCACTAACAAATCGACACTGACTCTTGACTCAGACTCATCGTGTGTATAACTTATAAACTTATGTAGGTACGCCTAGAGATTTTAAGCTTACGTATTTTGCCGTGTTCGTGCACCTGATTCCATATACAAAGCATGTAGATTTCACATGTCGCGTCTTATGCGCATCCACGATGATATGGTTCGTGTACATCAGAAATCAGATGTTTTTTTGGATTTTTCCCACCTCTTCTGTTCTGATCGTCCCATTGGCGAATATTTTGGTAAAACTTGGGCCCACTATTCCTGCTGACTAAAAGCTCCAACTCGTAACATTTACGGCTTCCTGCCTTATTTTTTTTTTTTTGCTCTAAAAATATGTCTCGTTTCTCTTCACAACCAACGTAGCCCGATAAACAGTGTTATCTCTTTCGGTTTCAATGTAACCTTCTCTATCGTAGTATATGATTTTCCTTAGTCGCAGGTATCAAATTTCTTCCTCATGGGCGATGCGAAGTGTTCTACTGATATTTTTATTATGCTCATGCTTTTGGTCACAAAAAATCAGTGAGGGCCGGGTTGTGAAGTCGTTGGCAATCTTATATCAAATTCAACTTACTTTCTCCCTGGTTTTGTGTGGTGGAGAGAGCTCCGCGCGTGTGTGCGTTTTGTGCTCTCTATCATAGGACCAGATCTATATCCGGCAAAGCAACTTCAAAAATCGATAAGTCTCCCTAAAACCCTTTGGGGGAGTGTCTTTATCGCTACACGAAGATAGTACCTGACGACACCCGAAAGCAACAGCACATCATGGTGATATGATTCTGCCGACGAAATCCTCCAGCTAACTTTAAACGGACTGTTTGATGGGCAACACTCCTGGTGTATTTCTGCCATGAAAAGCTTAATAGGTAAAATTAAATTCGCAGTAGATTTCGAGGTAGATTTCGCTAAACATTTATTTATGTTTATATCACTCCTTCACGAAATAAACTCGAAATATCCCCGGTAACACTGTGGGAATTGCCACGAAGTGATTTACGTCTGCAGGTTCGGAAATGCTCTTTTCTGACGACGATAACTAAAAAATTTCCATAATTTATTAAATTTTTGTTAAGATAGGATATTTTGGGAGAATTTGGGAGATACTGCGATTCTTATTAAAACCCTGAACTAGGCCATTCTTCAAACTGGTTCTGGTATAAAATGTTTTTAAAAATTTGGCGGTATAAGTTGTCTCCAAACCCCCAACCGATATATAGTTTAACTCAGCAGATACCACAAATACCCAGATATACATATCTTACGCTAATTCTAAAAATATATCAAGGCCAGCGATCTAAATCGCTAAGAGTGTGAACAAAGCACTACTTATTCAAACCTTTACCAATTTGTGCAGTAATTTTTGTTTGGGATTTGGATCGTACCTACTTTGAGAAGAAATATGGTTAGTTTAACTAAATAAATAAAAGATTGAAATGTTTTTGTAAAAAAAAGACTAGCGTAGCACATATACATTATTTATATACACGCGTACGAATTTAACATAGTGTAAAATTTAACAACATAAAAATATATATTTGCAATATATAAAACTAGTTTTTATTCAACAATATTTTTCTTGCGCCGTCTTGCACTCCCTCAACCTCTACATCATTTCTCACATTTATCGGTCTTTCCTTTTTCCGCCATTGATTCTCCTTCACAAGATTTATTCACAACCTTCTGCTGACCTCCAACGTCTTTACCTTCCTTACACTCCTTTCCGTCCTTCTCATCGAGCTTATCACCTTTCAAGTTTTCTTCGTTACCATCGTAATCAGAAATATCCTCATACGCACTCTCATCCTCACTTTCCTCTTCATATAAAACACCTCCTTCTGAAGATTTTGCCAGTTCTAAGGTGGCCGTCTGAAGCTCATAAAAGGAGAAACGATTGTATGCGAAATATTCAGCATTCTTGTATTCCTTGCATTTGTGCGCTCCGGGTCCAAGCTTTTCATCAGTATTAACTGGACGATATACAGTGATGGGCAGAAAATTAGGCGGTTTGAATGCATCACTTTTGAATTGCGTTTCCTTTGCAGCTTGTGCGCCATTCGATGAACAACACTTGTCGGCTACAAAGCGTTTGACTTGCTTTGGATTTATTGGCAGATTTTTGATGAGGCTCTTTGAGAAATTGGCTAATCTTGAGGTTTGGCGGAACATCTTAACTCGTTTTTATTATTCTTCCTATTTTTAGTTATTATTTATTATTGCTATTATTTAAATTTTCTTACGTTATATACAATTTTCAAGTTTTTACATTTGGCAAACGATACCAAAAATAAATAAAAATTATGAAGTATTTTTGAATTTGAAAACTGTGTGATCACGATTAAAATTAGGATTGGTGAGAAGGGGACGAATCTCGTTTTTTAAAGTTAACTTTTATTTAAAAAAAAAAATTTTTTTGAAAAGGATTGCGCTATACAATCGGATTTTAGGGTTATGAAAATTGAAGTAGCCGATCTTCCGAACCCAGTCCTTTGTTCAGAAAAATAACCACAACGAAAACATCCTTAATTCTTTACTTTAGCTCACAACTGCATGTCCAAAAATATCGGGAGAGGTGTTCTGCGCAAAAATGCTACGGATTATTTATCTTTTTTTTTGTTTTGAAAACGTGTGTTGTGGCTTTCTGATATATTTGGAAACGTGTCAGCAGTTGTGAGCTAAAGTATTACCAAATAAATACCAAAACATGAATTAAACAATTGTTAGTTTGCAAGATTTTGAGTGCTGGGCCGCGAGCTTGAAAACGTAATCATAATCACCATTATTGTTAAGCGCTGAACCGACTAACAAATCACGCTAGCTATTCCTGTTTCGCGATAACTGACGTCAATTGGCTTTTGTTTTCTTTAACCTGTCTCTGTTGTTGTTGTTGTAGCGGTAAGGACACTCTCAGAAGGCCTTGGAATATATTATAGATGTTGATGGTCCTTTGCCGGATGCAGATCTGGCACATTCCGATAAAAAGCACCATTAAGGCACCAGCCCAGCCCGACCATTTCGGGAACGATTTAGTACCACATGAAACCTTCAAGGTCATACGGCCCTTCCATCCACTAGATCCACGAGGTAATTGGTGTCGCCAGAGCCTCGGCTGTTAAAGTAACGCGATAACTGACGCCAATTGCCTTTTGTTTTCTTTAACCTGTCTCTGTTGTTGTTGTTGTAGCGATAAGGACACTCTCAGAAGGCCTTGGAATATATTATAGATGTTGATGGTCCTTTGCCGGATGCAGATCTGGCACATTCCGATAAAAAGCACCATTAAGGCACCAGCCCAGCCCGACCATTTCGGGAACGATTTAGTACCACATGAAACCTTCAAGGTCATACGGCCCTCCCATCCACTAGATCCACGAGGTAATTGGTCTCTCCAGAGCCTCGGCTGTTAAAGTAACAGGATTCGCCGGCTGTTAAAGTAAGAGGATTGACCACAGGTCAGGTTAACAATTGAGTTAAGGAAGCTATATTTAGCGCTGGCAACACCTTAAAAGGGTTGCGCTACACAACCCCTTAAATGAATTTGGTATTTTAGTCGCCTCTTTCGACAGGCATGCGGGTATATTCTAAGCCCCCTAACCCGCTGTGGGCTCGACCTGTCTCTCTCCATTTCCTCTGCTTTAAAAGGCGGTGTCGACTGAAATACTTTTTTGTTCGGAGCGTCTTTGTCCATTCGCATAACATGACCCAGCTGACGAAGCCTCTGTGCCTTTGTTCTTTGCACTTTCTTCACAAATGCGTAAAGTTTAACCAGCTCATCATTTCCTCCTTCGATACTCGCCGTAAATATTGCAGACAGTATCATTAATCTTCCGGGGAAATTTTCTCTTCAGCACTCCAAGAGCCATCTCATCATCTCTCGACACCGTTCATGAGCCATACATTGGAAAAGGTATGAGTGGCGACTGGTATAGTGTGAGTTTTGCTCGTCCAACGTAGCAATTGTTGGAAAAATAGATTTTTAAGCTAACATAACTTTCGCTGTTAATACTGGTTCCCAGATAGGCGGAATCCTGTAAATTCTCCAATTTATATCTGTCAATAGTGACACAGATTCCAAAAAGCGAATACGCCCTTCTTTTGGCAATGCCTTATTTACTTAATTGGAAAGTTAAATTCAGACATGGCGAATTACTAGCTACTTCTCGCACTGAAAAGTGTGTCTTTTAAGCCGACAAAAAGATGTTGAGTGTCGATACTTTTACGTGAGTCTTCCACAGGATCTGGTGTCTCGTGAAGATTTGGTCGATAGTCTATTAAACAGATATGAAGCCGCACTGATAAGGTCTAATAAATGCGTTAACCTTGTGCTTCAATATTTCGCACATTATATTAGATAGATCCTTATACGCGTTATTAAGCAAGCGGTTTGCAGTAATACCTTTATTGTGAATAAGCCAGAACATACTTAACTTCTTTTCTGAAGGCATCAGCAAGGTCGATCATATTTTGCGTAAGAGTTGTTACATACTCTTTACCCACTCTTCGCCTCCGTGTTCAGGTCGGCGGGAAGTCCTTCGTTACACGGCGCCTTGTTATGCTTAATTATCGGATATTACAAATTCTCGATTAGGGTAGCGAGTTCGCCTTATCTTTCTCTAGCTGGTAACTAAGAGAAGCGCACCCTTCACAATTTAATCACTCTCTGAACGTCAAGTACCAGGTCGCTATTATCACTCCTGCAGGAATCTACCTCGCCTTCCTCGGTCTTGAAACTTTCCGACATTCGTCAGGTTTTTTGAGGGAATTTTCGAGCGTTATTCTTATCAGTCAACATCGAAAGCTCCTCTCAGTCACATCGTTCACCCTTTTTTCTTCTTAAAAGGCGACTCTCTTCGATCTTGCAACATATTATCTCACCAATATATGGCCCGCTACCGAGGCAGTGCGACATTCCTCATCCAAGGATTTTTTTCGCGTACTCGTTGGAAACCTATGGTGTCAGCAGCGGCGGTACGTTATGAGAGAGAGATATGCTAACACTGCTCGGCTAAACCGTCAGGTCGAAGATTGCTCTCAGTGAGCCGAGTGGAGTAATCATCAGCTGTTCACTTCGTGACAAATTTTGCCACGGCACTTTCCTCCCTGTACAAAGGATTGTACGTACCTTAGTTGTCGCACAGTAGCGTTTCGAGCCCATATTTGAATTTCGTTGAGTGCGCACATCTAGGACAGTGGAATTATGCCTGACGTTCGATCATGATGTTGTTGGTTTTCTTTCGTGTTCTTCGATCAGGCGACATTTAAGTATGTGGCTTATGTATCTTTTCTTCCCCATTAAATATACAATTTTTTTTATTCGGATCTATTTCGTGCAGAAAAGAAACTTGAAGAGATTTAGCATTTAAGGGACAGATTATGTATAATGCAAGAAGTCATATTTTTTCTTGTGAACCAGAATTCGTATGATATAAGAGCATTCAGTCACCTCAGTGAGTAACAGCAATCCGATTGCCTTTGTGCAATTTTGGGTGGTATATAACGGTGAATGTAAACGTCAGTGACTGTAACGCAAGGAGTCACGGCTTCGTAGATAATCTGACCCTAAATCTTAAACTTTTTTATTTGACGTTTATTTTTTATCTACCGAAAAAAAAATAATATTACACTACTTTTTATCTGGGCATTCACTACGACTTTCCTCTACTAAAATTTTACTTTGGTACACTGTCTTACCAACATTTTCAAATGCAGCCATTGCAACACCCTATGGCTATACCGCTGTGCACTGCTGTACCGACTATTTCCTTGCATAGCCGAGCCAAGCACCTTTCGGTTTGTATATCTGCTAACAGTACGAATGAAAATCTTGGCAAAATAAACACAGGGAGATTCAAAAAATACAAATTTTTTATTATTTTTTTTTGCTTTTTTTTCTGCTTATTTTTTTTTGCTTCTTTTTTTACTTTTTAGTTAATAGATAATCTAAAAATTAAAAATGGGGATTTAAACTTTGATTTGGATTGAATTGTTGTGGTATTTCTTGCGCCCATTGATTGTACGATGGGTTTTAAAAATCTTCAGATAACTACAAATTGAACCAATTTTTATTATGCAAACGCTCCAAGCCGTTGGTCGAGTTAGGGCAGTAAAGAAAAAGCGATTATGCTTTCTTATACTATGTTCAAACAGAAAAATAAATTGAGGCAATTTCGATTTAAATTGAGTGGTGTTCATAACACTCAATTTAGCTTAAACAATAGTAATTTGATAGCTGGTTGGCTCATCTCTACAGCAACAACATACCTTTGTTCAGCCTGTCAAAATGTGCGTGTTGGTATTAGGCGAAT
This sequence comes from Eurosta solidaginis, assembly GCF_040869045.1. Taxonomy (NCBI): domain Eukaryota; kingdom Metazoa; phylum Arthropoda; class Insecta; order Diptera; family Tephritidae; genus Eurosta; species Eurosta solidaginis. The sequence continues at coordinate 265,649,777 of NC_090320.1, forward strand.
GGAATGGAATGAAAACATAAAACTTTGAAATTTTTGTGTGTTGTAAGAAAATGTGTTCAATGTTTATATTTCGTTTTGAGTTTGCCATCTTCTTTTGACAATCCCTACTCCAGTGAAATGAAAAAAATAAAATCAGCTGATGAGATGAGCCAACCATATAGTTGAGCAATGCGTAACTGACGTTTAAATCTACTCAATAAACACACTTTACAAGGTTGCTTTTGCAGTTTGAAACAATTTATTACGCAATTTTTTTTAAGTTGACAATTTATTATTACAATTTATTATATGATAAAGTGCGTAATAAATTGCCCAAATGGTATAAATTGCCAATTTGATGTATGTTTGTACATAGTATTATACTGTTTTTCTAAGGATCGTAAATTGTTTGCTTTCACACAGAAGTAACTGCTCGATTAGTATGAAGGATGAATTGTCAAGCGAATAAAATGACAACGCTATATGACAGACAATGACATTTACTTTGACAAATGACATTTTTAAGCACTGAACACACCCACAAATAAGAAACTGAACGCTCCCAACAGAGTTGCATTGGGCTTTTGATTTCATTAGGCATTCGAATAGTCAGTAATGAAATAATTATAGATTCGAATCTTGTATGGAAGATTGAGCTTTATAAGCGTCTTAATTTAGAAAACTGCCTTTATTATTCAATAAGCCGTGTGCGTGAAAATTGTATTATACTATGTTCAAACAGAAAAATAAATTTAGGAAATTTAGATTTGAATTGAGTGCTGTTCATACAACTCGATTTAGCTTGCACAATAGTAATTTGATAGCTGGTTGGCTCATCTCTACAGCAAGAATATACCTTTGTTCAGACTGTCAAAATAAACACGCACATTATTAGGCGAATGAAATGGAATGAAAACATAAAATTTTGAAATTTTTGTGTGTTGTAAGAAAATGTGTTTAATGTTTTGGTTTCATTTTGAGTTTGCCATCTTCTTTTGACAATCCCTACTTCAGTGAAATGAAAGACATAAAATCAGCTGATGAGATGAGCCAACCATATAGTTTAGCCATGCGTAACTGACGTTTAAATGTACTCAATAAACACACTTTACAATGTTGCATTTGCAGTTTGAAACAATTTATTACGCAATTTTTTTTTTAATTGGCAATTTATTATTACAATTTATTATATGACAAATTGCGTAATAAATTGCCCAAATAGTATAAATTGCCAATTTGGTGTGTGTTTGAACCTAGTATTAGGTTCGCTAGTTAAAAACAGAAGAACATCATGTAGATAAAAAGGAAGTTTTAGCCCTAAAACAATAGTTTGTTGTTAACATATCTAATAAGTAAGTTATTTATTATTAATTAGGGAGTGTCAAAAAAAAATTCTGTTTGATATATATATTGAAAATCTTGATCAGGGCACACTAAAAAACAGCCTGAAGAAATTGTCATTTATTATTTTAATGTTTAGAAGTACCTCGTTGCGACTTTAGTTGTTACATGCAAATTGAGGTTGAATTTCAACTAAACAAGTGAAGTTAGCAAAAAATATTTTCAGATCTCTTTTGTGGACCGCTAAATTTTCTATAAGAATATATGTATATGGCTTGTGATTTATATACTGAACGTTAGAGCTCTGGTGTACTTTAAATAAAAATTTGAAAATTTCCCAAACGAAGTTGTATGGAAAAACTGGGGTAACGATAATGCAGCTCTAAGCAAACTAAAAACAAGTAAGGAATGCTAAGTTCGGGTGTAACCGAACATTACATACTCAGCTGAGAGCTTTGGAGACAAAATAAGGGAAAATCACCATTTAGCAAAATGACCATAGGGTAACCCTGGAATGTGTTTGTATGGCATGTGTATCAAATGAATGGTGTTAAAAAAAAAAAAAATAAATGTAAGGCGCGATAACCTCCGAAGAGATCTAAGGCCGAGCTTCTCTTCCAATTTGCGTCGTGCTCCTCTTGATTTTCCCTACAAATTGGCCGGACGGGACCTACATGTTTTATGCCGACTCCGAACGGCATCTGCAAGGCAGATGAGTTTTCACTGAGAGCTTTTCATGGCAGAAATACACCCGGAGCGCTTGCCAAACACTGCCGAGGGGCGACCCCGCTTAGAAAATTTTTCTTCTAATTGAAAAACCTTATTTCTAAAATTTTGATGTTGCTTTGCCCGGGAGTTGAACCCAGGGCATACGGCGTGATAGGCGGAGCACGCTACCATCACACCACGGTGGCCGGAATGGTGTTAATGAGTATTTTAAAAGGGAATGGGCCTTAGTCCTATAGGTGGATGCCGTTTCGAAATATCGCCATAAAGGTGGACCAGGGGTGACACTAGAATGTGTTTGTACGATATGGGTATCAAATTAAAGGTATTAATGAGGGTTTTAAAAGGGAGTGGTGGTTGTTGTATAGGTGGTCACCTTTTCGAGATATCGCAATAAGAGTGGACCAGGGATGACTCTAGAATGTTTTTGTACGATATGCGTATCAGATTAAAAGTATTAATGAGGGTTTTAAAAGGGAGTAGCCCTTAGTTGTATATGTGAAGGCGTTTTCGAGATATTGGCCAAAATGTGGACCAGGGTGACCCAGAACATCTTCTGTCGGGTACCGCTAATTCATTTATATATGTAATACCACGAAGAGTATTCCTGCCAAGATTCCAAGGGCCTTTGATTTCGCCCTGCAGAACTTTTTCATTTTCTTCTACTTAATATGGTAGGTGCACACCCATTTTACAAATTTTTTTTCTAAAGTTATATTTTGCGTCAATAAACCAATCCAATTACCATGTTTCATCTCTTTTTTCATATTTGGTACAATATTATGGCATTTTTTCATTTTTCGTAATTTTCGATATCGGAAAAGTGGGCGTGGTCATAGTCGGATTTCGGCCATATTTTACACCAAGATAAAGTGACTTCAGATAAGTACGTGAACTAAGTTTAGTTAAGATATATCGTTGTTTGCGCAAGTTATCGTGTTAACGGCCGAGCGGAAGGACATACGGTCGACTGTGTATAAAAACTGGGCATGGCTTCAACCGATTTCGCCCATTTTCACAGAAAACAGTTATCGTCATATACCTACCAAATTTCACAAGGATTGGTAAATTTTTGTTCGACTTATGGCATTAAAAGTATTCTAGACGAATTAAATGAAAAAGGGCGGGGTTACGCCCATTTTGAAATTTTATTTTATCTTTGTATTTTGTTGCACCATATCATTACTGGAGTCGAATGTTGACATAATTTACTTTTATACTGTAAAGATATTAAATTTTTTGTTAAAATTTGACTTCAAAAAAAAAATTGTTTTTTAAGTGGGCGTGTTCGTGATCCGATTTCACTAATTTTTATTTAGCACACATATATTAATAGGAGTAACGCGCCTACCAAATTTCATCATGATATCTTCAACGACTGTCAAATTACAGTTTGCAAAACTTTTAAATTGTGTTCTTTTAAAAGTGGGCGGTGCCACGCCCATTGTCCAAAATTTTTCTAATTTTCTATTTTGCGTCATAAGGTCAACGCACCTATCAAGTTTCATTGCTTTATCCGTCTTTGGTAATGAATTATCGCACTCTTTCGGTTTTTCGAAATTTTCGATATCGAAAAAGTGGGCGTGGTTGTACTCCGATTTTGTTAATTTTAAATAGCAATCTGAAATTAGCGCCCAGGAACCTACGTACCAAATTTTATCAAGATACTTCAAAATATACTCACGTTATCGTGTTTACAGGCGGACGGACGGACATGGCTAAATGAATTTCTTTTTTCACCCAGATCATTTTGATGTATAGGTTTTTCGAAATTTTCGATATCGAAAAAGTGGGCGTGGTTGTACTCCGATTTTGTTCGTTTTAAATAGCGATCTGAAATTAGCGCCCAGGAACCTACATACCAAATTTTATCAAGATACTTCAAAATATACTCACGTTATCGTGTTTACAGACGGACGGACGGACATGGCTAAATGAATTTCTTTTTTCACCCAGATCATTTTGATATATAGAAGTCTATATCTATCTCGATTAGTTTATGCCGTTACGGATTATCGTTATGCGAACAAAGTTAATATACTCTGTGAGCTCTGCTCAGCTGAGTATAACAAAAGTTTTTACAGACTTTCGTTTAGATGTTCTGACCAATATTTTCAGTATATCAAAAGGAAATAAATAGTATACGGTACCACTATCAGGTCAGGATGTTGATAAATCAAGACAGATCATATTCAATGTCTTCATATCACCGCACACAATCGCTTTTTATATTAACATCAAAACACGGATCATTGATCCGACACTATCATTTTCATTTCGCTTAATTTGAATTGTTGATTTGAATACAATTCCAAAGCCATCGGTGGCAAAGAAGTTAGACAGTGTGATAAAAAGTAAACAAATAATGTAAAAAGGTTGCGTCTTACCCAATAGCGATCTCGCGGTCTAGTCAGGCCAGATAAGGTTTGGTTAGATTAAGTTGAGTGATTGCTGCCACGGTGGGCGCAGCTCACTCTGGCAGCATGAACTTTCGTCGTGAAACTAAAAATGATAGTCATGCTTTAAGCTAAAACTACTAAGAAATCGCTTTGTAGCAACAATCTTGTCTTGAGTAACACTAATCTGGACCGTGTATGAATTGCCAGAAGATCGGGGTAAGCCGAATTTCTATCACGACATGTCAAGTCTGGCGTGACTAGAAAATTCCACTTCGTCATCCTCCATACAATTTCAGCAAGAAGGTATTTCGAGTTTTATAAGACCAATCATTGTTGGGATAGAAGAACGATCTCGCCACCCTAACTGCGGGAGAGTGTGCCCGGCTATCTTTTCTTTAGCTGATTCGAGACGAAGCTGGACAATATCAGACAAGAGTAACTAGAAATTATCAACAGACCGTAGCGTCCGGTTCAGTTCTGACCATGCCGGCTAAGAGATACGCGTGTAAATTGCACGTAATACTGCTTTTAACCAAATGATTCTAAACCTAAATAGTTCGTTGCGTTTGCAAGAGAGGTCAGACAGACACTTTCAGACCATAATGGATCGCACTACAGTTAAACTCGAGCTTTGATAGCGTCTTAGCTGTATGAACAAGTATTTGTTTCTCTAACCGTAATTGCACTGGGTAGCATTAACCATATCCTTAATCCCGAAAGCTCCACTGTTAACCTTCCCTTCCAACTTCGACCCTTCCATAAACCAGTGAATCGCTGACTGAGATGACTTTCTTAGATGAACTTGACAAAAGTAGAGCCTAGTAACATTCATCGCGGCAATGGAAAGGAGTTAATTAGCCCTTTTACTTCCTCACATTGATAACTACTTACCTTGCAAGTTTTGTCTGTTTGTGATCCACCGTTAACTAAAATCTACTTGAAAATATTCCGTGAAAACCATATATAGCCATTTGCCTGCACAGGAGTCCAACTATATTCGGCCTTTATACCAAACACTTGATGGTCAAAAGCGAGATTAGAAGACCTGCATACTTGAGTTTCACAACACACCCTGTTAGCAAATCTTGACTGAAAGTGAAGCGGGCAAAACCGAAGTATTTTTTTTTTTTTTAAGTCTCTCGAGAGGTTTAAAGGAGACAAATGCAAAACTGTTATCCATAATCTTATAAGTGGTCATGGGAGAAAACATAACAAATATTGAGAGAACGCGTACTCCTGTTCCTTTTATTGCTTATACCTAGTAAGAATAGTACAGGTAAATTGGCTAGTTTCAAAAATGACACACTTGACTAAAACCTTGGTTAGAAGCCATATGGCAGACTTGGTTAAATTTGTGAGAAGGTCAGGAAAAATATAATCAACTCCACAGAGAAAACGCGCTTACTTAATTTAAAAAACAATTTTTTCTCATTTCCACTTATTACATTTTGGATAACAGTTTAGAAATTACTTGAAAAACCCATTCTGGTTTTCCCGGCCCACTTTCAGTCAAGATTTGCAAACAGGAAAATTAGTGCCTTCATGAATGCAATACCACCAACACATACTAACTTTTTGTGTAACATACCAACACATCCTTATAGTTATTAGCTTTGTTTTTTTTTACATCTATATACGTTTACGCTTAAACTTTATCTGCTCTTCTGAAATTGCTGCGCAGAAAATTAATACTCCTAAATTTCAATAAACATTATACTCAGATGCAACTGAAATATGTGCCTATGTTTAACCTCTATGTATTACCTCTACAAATGGTGTGTGTCCACTATTCACCCCAACCGATTCAGCTATAGCTTATACACTATGACCACCAGAGGTGTGTGTCTCTGCTTTTCGGTACAACATGTTCTGTAGCTAGTTGCCGCTAGATGGGTCTCCTAAACATTATCTAAGTGAGGATATCTAAGCGCTTTTTTACCCGCAAACGTAGACGTATATACGTGTATAAAACAACACGGCTATTGAGTCATCTCGGTCTGGTAGATAATTGTGAAACTTTTAATTGACCACACTTCATACAGAATGAAAGGAATGTTGTAACGAAAAAAAAAATGTCTAAAGAAAAATCTTCAAGAGTTATTGTAACATAAGAGCATGCACACTTCTAAATCATAGTTGAGTTGAGTTGAGTTATTTGACTATACAGACGACTAAGTAGAAAAAAACCATTAACACATTTTTCAAGACTGCTTTTCAAAAGATCCCACTGTTCCATGTCAATAGCACCCACAAAATTGTTCTTTATGCGAACATGTTAATATCTATAACGGAAGCAGGGGTGCTAATACAATTCAGGGGCGTGGATGTAGATCACATTGTTGTAGATCAATATCGAAAAAGTTGTATGTAAAATAATAGTTCAACGAACGCGTGAATGTTCGATTGTATTCCACTATAAATCGCAAGCTCAATATAAAACTGTCAATGCAGCGATTAAACTGAATGTCAGCGAAATTTTCGCGAGCCTAACGAGTACTTCGAAAATCGAGACTTGCGCGAGAAGCCGAGATTCTCGTGAAATGTTTTCTCGAACAAACTCGAGAATTCGTATGCTCTAATTTCTACAAAGTAACGTAAATTCAGGGCTGTAGCAGCAGGAAGTGTAATTACACGAGTTGTAAATCAACCACACTTCGTTTATTCTGCTATTGAAAAAAATGGAAATTTAACAGCTAAGAATCTAGTTCCCAGGAATGGACTTATGTGGACGCCTAGGTTATCTGTGGTGGATTTATTATAGTTGAAAATTTTTAAAATGTGGTCTTATACCTATATGACAATACTTTATTTTCTCTGCATTTTTCTTGTATTTTCTTTTATATTTTTTGTCGCCCTGTCGCCTAATACGGTTATAGTACTGGTGTAAGTGTGCAAACTATATTTCATAAAACTAACGAAATACAAGAAAAATTCAACCGAGTTCATTAAAAGCAAACGAGCCAGTTTTTATTTCGGTGGGCTTTTTCGACATTCGGCCGTTTTTTCTTTATTTTTTCTGACAAAAAAAAATTTTGTTTCTAGAGACCGAAATAATTTTCTCGAGTTATTTGCATTGTTTTTATTGTTAAAAATATTAATGTAAAAATTAAATTTAAAACATAAACAAAAACATGTCAAAGTCACTAATATTGGGGGAATAGTGGCCTCGCTTCCTCATGGTAGAAATTGTTTTGGTATTTTGAAGTTCCGATAAAGTTTTGTCAGTTTTTCTAGCTTGGAATCCAAGACAAAATAAAGAAGTGTCATATAGGTATTATCAACACTTGGTTGTAATATGAGTTCTTATGTTTCGGAATAACTCTAAATTGAAAATCGAAAATATTTTAGAACCAATGTAAATTATCATAAATTATTTCTACATATGTACATTGAAATGTGCACCAGGAGTGCGGCGAAGCCTCGCGAAACCATGGCCAGTTGGTGCATATATATGCATATACATCATCTTAAAAGCGTTATCCATGGAAACTAACTGCTGTTCATGAGAAAAGCATAACATAAGCATAAACTAAGGTTCCATCTTAAAAGTCGTAATATATTAAAATACTAATAATGTTAATTGGTGCTACTAAAGCACTACAAAATTTACAGTTAATGCATACTATTACTTAGTTCACGCCAAAAAAAGCTCTTGTACTTACTGTAAACGAATAACATACAATATCTTTCTGTTTGCCATTTTCAACACCTCATTAACTAAAGAGATAGCTCATAAATCGCCATAAATCTAGAAAAACTTCTTTGTATATCGCATACCAAAAGAAAGAACCCATACAGAAGCGGCAATAGAAATAGAAGCAGTAAAATATGCATAAAGCATACACAAATGGGCAAAAAATAAAATAACACATATATACATAGTTACATGCCGGGGCACATAAAAAAGTTTCCTCCGATTAGTAAATATGAATTTAAACAAAGATGTTAAGGCGCTAGCTTGTCTTGCCCACAGCATACAATGGCATTTTCATACAAAACCACAAAAAGACCAAGATAAGTTGTACTATAACGAAAGAAGCCTATTGCGCATACGCATCATCTCAAGCCACTTAGAAACGTTTTGGTATTTCCAACTGCATCATTATGGTTCATTGACCAAATGCTGAACAAAGAAATTGCTAATTTAAATAAAAATCTTACGCGATATTTTAGACACTGGACTAAAGGCATTTGATGTAGACCGTAAAAGCTATGACATCACTAATAAATAACATATACTTGCTAGATTTTACGTGATGTTAGGTATAATATAAGAATGTAGTAACTGTCCCATTTCAAACTTTACAGTTTTTCAGAAAAAAGAGATATGTGAGCAAGTTTTCTTTTTTGTAGGGAAATTTTTGAAATTTCCTCTAAGACCAAAAACGTGAACATGGGTGTAGAACTCAACCGTAGCTGCCTGTTTTGTGAGCACCTCTTATTTTTATCTTTATCTGTAGTCTTATGTCGGACAGCCAGGCGGCCCTGTGTGCCTTGCAATCCTACACAGTTAATCTAAGCTAATGAAATCCTTAATGACCTGGTAGCCAGAAAACAAGGTTTTGTTAGAATGGGTTCCCGGACATCAGGGACATGAAGGTAATGAACATAGAAACATGGAACATTACCTAGCAAAGCAGGGTGCTAAAGCAGCATTATATGGTCCAGAGCGTTTTATGGACTTACAAAAGCACACACCATGGAAACTATAAGTAACTGGGAAACTAAACAATTCAGATGTCACTGGATTGACTGCCCAACGCAAAGACAGACCAAACTCTTCATACTTCCGGCAACGAAAGTATCTGCCAAACTCATTAATCTAAGCAGGGAGGACCTAAGAACTCTCACTGGATACTATACAGGACCCTGTGGTCTACGTACTCTCCTAAGTGAGTTAAATCTATCCGATACTCAAATTTGTCGTTTCTGTGAGCTGGAGGACGAAACACCGGTTCACATTCTCTGCGAATGCGTAGCTCTGGCTAGGCAGAGTCTCTCCCATCTAGGTGGTGGGACTTTTAATCCCTATGCGATATGGAGTCAAAAGCCTCCACAAAAATTAGGCTGAAATTTCATGCAAAACAGATCTGCACAAAGGCCGCAGTGCTGCCAGGCTTAGTAATAATAATAATAATCTGTGGTCTTAGACATCGAACTAGATGGAGCACATATCGAAAAATCGCGCATCTCTATTCCATACAGGTACATTGAATTTAGACGTATGCGAACATCTACCATACCAACTTCATCAGCTTCCCTGTAACATAATTTACCCCTACCCTTGAATTGTCAACTTAAAACACATGGAATGCCTGCAATCATCAGCATACTATGGACACTATCGAAGACGCCAGACGGGATTGAAGCCGGAGTCTTCGTACCGAGAGCCAAGATATCACTACCTCTGGGAGCATACCCGAGCATTTTCCAAGCGGAAGTACTCGCCATAAGCCAGTGCGATGATCTGAACCTCCAGCGCAGATACTCCAATGAGGGTAATGAGCCGGCGTACGACACATCAGCCCACAGGAAATTAGGGTGCATTTATCAGTAGAAGAGGGGAAAAAAAGAGAAGAACACTGGCGCAATATGCCAGGCCTAACGCATTCCAAGTTACTGCCAGGAGGTTATACCACAACTCGATATAGGGCATTAATAGGCCTGTCGAAAGATAACCAGATAATTGTAACAGCTATTCTTACAGGACATTGTAGACTGAACAGCCACATGCAAAAACTGGGCATAATATCGAACAACATACCGATTTTGTGATCAAATAGCGGAAACGGCGGACCATATCCTCCTGGAATGCGACGCAATCTCAAGACGCAGGGCTAAGTTTATGGGCACAACATGGCCAGAGTATTCCCACATTAAATCCCTCCAGCCAAGTAAACTGCTAAGGTTCATCAGGGAGGTCGGCTTGGATGAGATGCTGTGGAGGAGTTGAGGGTACAATAGACCAATGGTCGCAATGCAATCCCCAATTAAATTATCTATCTATTATGGACACATTAAGTCTATGTGGAGTCCTCACGGACTGGGCATTTCAACCTTGCAGTCATCAGGAAAAAGTCTTATCCAACGCTTTGGTTTTTTTTTACGGCTTTTCTGACAAGTTTTTTTAACTTATAGTGAATTTTAAAATTTCCAAAATTGTGTGAGTTTGTGCGGACATCACCTCTTGCAGGGTAGCAATATCCTTCTGGCTTTCTGGTGGATGGCAGGAAGTCTCCCGAAATAATTTGGTTCACTAAGGCTCACCTATCAATGGCGATTGTGGTTTTGACAGGGCACTGTCCCCTGGGTATCCATGCGGCACGTCTCAATAAATTGGAAACTCCATCCTGCTGCAGCTGTATGGAGGACGATGAGGTGGAATCATCAAATTACTTTATTCTTGATTGCCCAGCTTTAGCCAGAATTAGGCGAAATTACTTCTGTCGCGACTCACTTGGATCTCCTGAGGACTTATCCAAGGTTGAGATCAGTATCATTCGGAATTTTATCGTTGCTACCCAACGATTCCCTAAGTAGCTATATCTACATCACCGTTATTTTATTGTATGTGGTATCACAACGGACCTTCATGTTGTTCAAGTGAGCTTCCCTTATCAGCTACCACTTAACCTAACCTAGCTTGGAAGAAAAATTTGTTTCTGATGGCGAATTGTTATGGGAAGTTAAGCAGAGGTTTGTGTTTTCGTAAATGCAAGGATGAACATCACAGCTTTACATGAAATGTGATGGGCGGAGACAAGGTAACGAAACAATAGGGATTATCGATTCCTTTTACACTGGCCACGAACCATGGAAGAAGTATTCACCATGTTGGGTTCATGATTGATTATGGGAAAGGGGCTTCGCCGCCTGTGAGTTAGAGTCTCGAAGTAAAGCGCGCCAAAAGGAGATACTTTAATATAACATTTGTGCTACTAGGCTTCAACAGGGAAGATAACCGATGTGGACAGTGGCTGCTTTAATCTAAAACTAACCATGACATAAAGATTTTGCTTGGCTTCTCCAGCACCTGGGTAGATATTAAGTAGTATTTAGTCTTACATTCGAAAAGTTTTAGCTGCCACGATGTAATATTTTCTAAAACCAAGGTAACTAATGGTGTCTCCTGCTCAGATAATAATAAACACAATTGTTCACGTCACACGTTTTCGTGCCGAAAATATAGTTTGTTATTAGAATAATGCCTACAGAACCTTTTATGTTTAAAGGGCCCATTACTCAAACTTAGCATAGACTTGACTTGACTTGAGAACTGTCACTTGCAGTTCTGTTAGCAACACTTAACTTCACTTAGAAGTCTGTTGAATTTTGATTTTCTATTTAAATTCTAAGTGACGTTTACATTTTGAGATGCCATTAGTTTGTTTCCATTTCATTTTGACATTTTGTCATACAAATTGACATTTAATTTTATTGATTTTAATTAAATTAATTGTAGTACTCAAAATTAACTTTGTTTAAAAACCATCACTTTTGCAGCAAATATTTCACAATAAATAGACAGCTGGAAAACAGCTGATTATGATGCCAGATTGTATGCGCTAAGTGGAGTATAATCATGGCTAAGTTGCCAAGTTTACGCCATGTCAAGTCAAATCTATGCTAAGTATCAGTAATGGGCCCTTAAGCCTAAAGACGTGAAAGTAAGGAGCTTCATATATTTGCTGATGGAATTAGTGAACGATTCTACGGCAAAATTCAAGAATGGGAAATAATATTATGCAGAGATTATTAAGATTAAGTAACCACCGTGGTGTGATGGTAGCGTGCTCCGCCTATCACACCGTATGCCCTGGGTTCAACTCCCGGGCAAAGCAACATCAAAATTTTAGAAATAAGATTTTTCAATTAGAAGAAAATTTTTCTAAGCGGGGTCGCCCCTCGGCAGTGTTTGGCAAGCGCTCCGATTGTATTTCTGCCATGAAAAGCTCTCAGTGAAAACTCATCTGCCTTGCAGATGCCGTTCGGAGTCGGCATAAAACATGTAGGTCCCGTCCGGCCAATTTGTAGGGAAAAATCAAGAGGAGCACGACGCAAATTGGAAGAGAAGCTCGGCCTTAGATCTCTTCGGAGGTTATCGCGCCTTACATTTATTTTTTTTTTTAACCATATTACAAATCAGAAAGATCTTTTCCGTTTTTGACCTATAAGGGCTAGTGTGATATACTACGGCAAAGTTTGCAAATGTTAAAGTATCTATAATTTTTCCACAACATCTGGAAAATCGCATTAAATCGCTTCGCTGCGACAGCTTCGAACAAATCCCTGTGACTGACTTTATCAATTTATGAGTCTCCTTCGCCCGAACCAGTAACGAAAATCACAGATCAAATCACAGTTCTCGTTCTGAGAACAAAAAGTTGCAATACATTCCAATGAGCCTTAAAATTGTAGATGAGACTAAATAAGTAGCAGTAGATCACATAACTAATTGCGGATTAATTATGTCATATTAGCACAACTAATTGCTCTGCTGTGGTGAGAGCTGAGAGATGAGAGATTTCAATGCAAATCGTATTTCTATTCTACCACAGCTTAAACATTTTCTCGGATAAGAATCATTTCGAAAGAGTCGCAGCTAAAAGTCACTTTACACCAAATAATCATTCACAACATTTCGTAAACTGGCTGAGAATTAAAGGCATATGCAATTGAGTAAATACCCACCAAAATCGGGAAGCCCTCTGTTGGCAAATAGTAAAGAGTGCTTTCGCGTGATTTTGTTCGTCTGGTATAATTCAGAGATGAGAAATAAAATAATGTATAATAATCGTTGTTGTTGCTGCTATTGTTGCAGCAGTGCTTCGCCCCATGCAAACTGTGCGACCGAATTACAAATAAATATACTTTAACGGGAGTACAATGAAACTTGCAGTTTCAACAGGGGTGGACCATAGTGAGAGAGGTTTTAGAGGCTTTGGTTCCATATTACAATTGAAAAGATGGTTGGTGTCATGTGGGACACATAGCAAGCAGGGCTTACATTTTGTATGTCGGGGTTGATTCTGAATAGGTAGGAGTTTAACCTATTACAGTACCAAGACCGAAGTTGAGTTAGAGTGACGCGCGTTTCCCTGGGGAGAGTGCGTTCCTCCTCTGCTAGTTCTAGGTATTTTTCTTTGAGAAATGGATTCGCGGTGCAATTCCTGACATAGAGGTCTGACGCCTGTTTGTAGATATCACTGAGGAGCTGCTTGAGCTTTTTTGCTTCATACGGCTGTGTTCTCAAGTGCTGTTTCCCCCCTTAAGCCCCTGGGAGGTGTAGCCTCATCAATCAGATGTCTATTGGGAGGATTAGATTTCTGAGTATTTAACAGAAACTGTTTGTTCAGCATTTCATTTCTTTCCCTAATGGGGAGTACTCTTGCCTCATTGTGTAGATGTATAATAGCCGTTGTTTTTTTTTGCACATTTCTTACAAAAGATTACGCATAATGTAGACTTTAGATTATAAAAATTATCCGATTAAGTGGATGTAATGCTAGCATGAGGAAGCAACTTGTCGTATTCGCGGGAATGTGACATCTGAAACTTAGTTTTCTCACAAGCATATCTCTTTTATATGACTGCAAGAATTAAGTATGTAAACAAATATGTGAACTTACTTTTCGAAAAGTATGTAGGAATGTAAACTATATACAAAATAGCAATGCTTACTGACAGCTCACAGTTGGTGCAAATTATTTACGTACCACAAATAAAAAGTTCACAGATTACATCAAATGTTGCAACTATTTGTGGGTTCTGAGCGGTAGAAGAACTTAAACTATTTTGCTGATTCTTTTGATTTAGTATTTGTTTTGCTTTTTGTTTTATGATTCCTCTTGCTATATTCCTATTCGCATCCACGATTTTCCAACCTTTTTAGTGTGCAATTTGTATAATTTGCATTCTCCCCCTTCAAAGTAGTAAGCAACTGCAACAACCGTCAAACATCAGCCATGCGCAATAGCGAACTCAGCTAAACTCATACAATTCGTCAACAAATAGCGCAAATGGTTGAACTTCACTAAGTCATCCATCCATCCATCGACCAACTGATGAACGGACAGACGTACTGATGGGTAACAAACATGTACAATCTGCAGACTCTGACATACAACAATGCTTACGCTGCTCCCTTGATATTTTTATACCCAGCTGTACTTGTACACAGGGTATTATATCTTTGATTGTATAACGGTTGGTGGTACAGGTATAAAGGAATCGAGATAGATATAGACTTCCATATATCAAAATCATGAGTATCGAAAAAAAATTTGATTGACCCATGTCCGTCCTTCCGTCAGTCTGTCCGTTAACACGATAACTTGAGTAAATATTGAGATATCTTCACCAAATTTGGTAAGCGAGCTTATCTGGTTCAAGAATAGATTGGTATTGAAAATGAGCGAAATCGGATGATAACCTCGCCCACTTTTTATATATATAACATTTTGGAAAACACAAAAAACCTGATTATTTAGTAAATAATACACCTAGAATGTTGAAATTTGACGTGTGGATTGAAATTGAGACTCTTGATAAAAATTTGAAAACAAAGTTTAAAATGGACTTTGCACCGCCCACTTGTGATAAAATCGATTTTACAAATTTATCACTCAAAAATCGTTAAACCTATCGTAACAAAATTCAGCAGAGAGGTTGCCTTTACTATAAGGAATGCTTTAAGAAAAATTAACGAAAACGGTTAAGGGTCGTTGACGAATAAAATAAGCTATATCTTTGCAAACAAAACAAACAACAACAGCATTTTAAGTGTACAGCGGGGTATGTAGTGTTCGGTTTCACCCGAACTTAGACATCCTTACTTGCTCTTTATGTTGTATCTTTTAGACTAAACAAAACAAGAAAAGATCTCAGCCACACATTAAGTGCCCATGAGATTGTTTGGCTCAGAGTTACAACAATAGCAAAAATAACATCTGCAACAAATTGATGTATCTAAGCAATAATGCTGCAATGCGACAGCGCTGTCCAAATTCACAGTTGCAATGTGGCAGCTGTTGCAGCCTCATTTCTTCCATTGCATTTGTTTTTGTATATTTTGTTAATTCTTTCTGCCACTTGATTGAATTAAGACAATCATATGTGCTAAATTCGTTTGCAATTTCATAAGTATCTACGAAAGTCTCGTAAAAATATTAAAAAATATCAACAATCAAAGAAAATAAAACTAAAAAGCAAGCGCAGTAGAACCACTGTCAATTTTAAAGGAGAAAGCGATGTCTACCCACGAAACGCAAGGCAGTCCCGTAGTAGGGAGGCTGGATAGGGCGCTTGAAAAATTCGTGAAAAAACTGGATTTGGCATATGTTCTTGCATTTCCCACAGTCACAGAATATCACTGTGTAATTTTTAACGATAGCTTTGATTAAATCAGCGTGACTAACTCACTAAGAGAGTCTGCATATCCGTCGCAACTTCAATGAACAGTAATATATAGTAACGGAAAAAATCACAAGTCTCCACCAGAGAATAGAAGAATGGCGGTGCTAAAAACCAATGTGCTGCGACTCTGCAGGGTGAACTAGGTTGAACTGGCCAGTCCGTAGTCTTATCAGAACTTTATTTAACGACCAAGCTGAAAATCCCTTTCAAAAACCAGGACCTACATATGTTATAAAATATCTCCGTCCTCTTGACAAATACTAGAAGATTTCTGTGACCTATGCCACTATAGGGTAGATGTTATAGTAAACTGCTTGGCCTATGACTTTAATACTATGATACCTAGAAGTACTTCGCAGGATGCAATGCTAAATGGTCTCATTTTGTAGAAGCCTATTTTTCTGCTGTTGCGAAAGCTGTGATTAGGTTTGAGATTGCGACTTTTGAAAAGTGCAATTGAGTACAGTGACTTGGATCATTGTTCTGCTATTACTGTTTAGTCACATTCACCGATAAAAATCGCTGCTACTGGGAAGTCATAAAGCTTTGAAGGTATAAATCTTTGTATTGCGCTTATCAACCCCTTGGCGGAGATAGCAGGTATCAGCGCTATTATCTTCAAAACAGAGATAGTTGTTATTTTGAAGAAAATTAAAGCTTCAAATTAGCTCCCTTACCTTTCCATATCTAGGCATTTTTGACAGAGTAATATACTTGCGAGACCTCTTTATATGTGAAATGACCTAAAAACTAACTGTTGACCAAAGATCCGATAGATCCCACGGAGCTTTCTATTCGTGCAATAAGAAAAAAGAACTGCTAAGTTAATTTTTTAATCTAGCCTGATTATTCAGCATAGGTATCAAGAACTCTTGAGACCTGGATCATAATAAGCATGATATCGCCTATTACCAGGTTCAGCAGGCCATCTTTTTGGAGCCGGTGTCAGTTATGCAAAGAAATATGATTTCCAATCATTCCTAAAATGAATTGAAGCTTGGTCGAGAAAGCGTGCATACAGCTTGACAGACTTGCAATCGAGGATATGTTAGGTTAGGTTAGGTAAGGTTAAGTTAAGATGGCTCAGTTAAGTTAAGATGGCATACTTCTACTCGTAGATAATTTTGTCCATTTTAAGTGCCCTCATTCAAAGCTGGGTGCTTGCACATTCGTTTAACCATAGTACTTTCTAGTGCTCCCTAACGAACTACATCCTTTCTCTGATGAACGTAAGTAGGAGTCAGAGATCCACCTTCCTAGCTTCTGCCAGGCTGTCGAATAATTTCGCTACCTTCTCATCCTGACATCTTCTGCAGTGGGATCTTGTTGGAATGCGCTACCGAAAGAGCATTTTTGCGACAGTGCAATGACCTGTGATTACATGCCTAAGTACTCTCAGAGCAGATTTTTTTAGCCTGAAAAATAAGCTAGTTCCTTTTCTATCCAAACATGGTCATAAGGACCTTGGGCCACAGCAATCATCCCACTTGGGACACTGCAAGCCCGTTGTCCCAAACTCATCCTACTAAATTTTCCTCAAGGGAAAAGCAGCGATGGTCATACGGAGCTTTCCGCTGATGTTTATGTCCATTTTGGAACCTTTCCTGTCTACTTATGTGCCCCAGAACACAGCAAAGTGAGCCATTTAGCTGCCTTATGGACGCCAGCGGGGTTCGACACCTTCGCACGATATACGACTTTATCAAGTTAGATTCCTATACATTTAAGGCGACCTTGCTAACGACAAATATCGTTACATTGATGTTTGGGACTCTACTATTCTGGATCAGTCTGGCTGCTCTCTTTACGGAATAGACCACCGCCTTGAAACAACACATGAGTCAGTAAGTCGGTACAATTGGTTTACTTATAAATGCTTTAAGTACATTCCAGCTCAAGTTGCCTCTTTTTGATTTCGAATCATCTGTGATGGATCTATAGCGAGTTATGGAGAAAAAAAGTTGCTATTTATATTTCTTAGCATAAAAGTTCCCAAGCATGCGCTTTAACTGTAATTTTGAATATCCGCAGGTCAACCGACCCGATTATTTCCGACTTCAATTTTTTATTTTTCTTTATTTTTGTCTAATTTTCTCACTTTGCAAATATCTACCGGCTGCGCGCTATCAATTGGCTATGCAACGCAAATTGCACCAATGACATCGCCAGCACGTTTTTCCTCACAGTCCAAACCTGGCTAAAAAGTGCTCCAAATCATTGGCAACACGAAGCATCAAACATTCCAACGTCAGCGACATACATACATACCCACATACACACATACATAGTATACAATGGTGGAGTGATGGGGGAGAGAGGCAAGGGGCATCTTGCTCAGGGCGCTACTCATAGGGGGCGCCAAATGGTCGCAAAGCATAACTTCCTGGATAATATGTATATTTATTATAATTGATTTGATCAAATTTAAAAGCATTTTCTGTTCGAAAATTAACGTATCGTCGGGAGAAAAATGTACCCTAAATGTGATTATTCTTGAATAATCATTTATGATTCATATTTCGAAACGCTTTTTGTTCATATTTTCATATTGTTTTAGAGTAATATTTGAATGCTTTTCACAGTCATTTTCTAATCATATTCGTGAACATATTTCAATCGTTTTGGTTGAGGTTTTTGAATCATTTTTGAATGTGATTACGATGGATTTATTCTTCATATCTCATTCAAAATAAGGTACTACATAATAATCTTATTTCATCAGGGGAAGAAAGAAAGCGGAAGTGAGCTATTTGAACCACAGGTCACTCGCAAACAAACTTGACCGATATACACCTCGACTACAACATCCAGCATCAACTATGATCGTCAACATCTTGAAATACGATATGGTATGGGATGTTGAAGCCATATCCAGGTACATATATATGTCAAGAGAGTTTCACTTACCTGGGGTTCACAACGTTAATATTGTCTAATTTGTATTTTCTGGGAAGCCGAAGGTGGAGAAATGGTTGGGGACATCTTTTCTTAGGAGCAGTATTTACATTATTTCTTGTCTTGAAGAATAAAGTTTTAATAAAAAAAATAAGATTTTCAATGAAAAGTAAAATTTTAGCAAGTATCAAATTCATTATTCAGTCAACCAAGATAGTTAGAAAAGATTCACAAAGCTGAATGAAAAATGATTAAAAATTTTAATCACCTAAAATAAATTCATTTGATTCAAATTTGATTCCAAAATGAGATTGAAAAGCTATATTGAGTTATTGATCATCAAAAGTATTCATATTTGATTATTTCTTTTGTTCAATTGTATAATAACTCATTATTTAGTCAGAAAGAGTAATCAAATTGTATTGATATGTAGAGAAATTCAAAACTTAATCCCCTAAATGCTGAGTGGGTTGAATTTAATTATATTAACAACATGATATTGGTAGCCTGCACCTGTATTTCGTTGATTAGAAATTAATTCAAGTTAAGTTTAAAATTTTGTGAAAGCGTGTTTTATTGTGTGTTCAAAATGTCTTAGTTGAACCGCTACTACCCAGTACCCATCAATTTATCATTTTTTAGACACAATGACCTCAGTACCAAAACGCAATTTTTTACTTAGCATGGCTGGACGAAAAAATACACAGGAAGAAGTTTCTTGCTATCGAAAACTACGCTTTCGGCACAGTTCTTAAAAATAATAACCTAAGTTTTGACAAAGATATCAAATTAAAAATTTTCATACGATAACGCCTGTGTAAAAGTGAGCGTGGTCACTAGAGGGTTAAGCCGATTCCATTAAATTTTGGCAGCCACCTTCCCTTTTCCCTACTTCTATCCTGCCAAGTTTTATTTTGATCGGACAAGAAACCTCTGACTTATTAGTTTAACGCCGCTAGGGATATCAAATCGCCCACTGTGCTACGCCACTGATAGTATAATGGCACATTCGAACTATTTTAACTCACGCTTGTTGGATTGCCATCTTGTCATGAAGAAAGAGTTTTCTTCTTTTTTTATTATTTATTTCGTCTATTCGCTTATTAAGGGTAATTTTCAAATTTTCTCGTTTTCAATGCTTTGCTATATTAAGTTAAAACTCCAAATCAAAAGTTTACAAAAATTTTGCTGGGAATTTGCCAAAAAATGTTGCAGCATACTTTTTCAGTAAAGAAAAAACATCAACTTGCAACTGTTGCAAATTGCGATATGTACATCAACGAACGGCCACCAAAACATATGCAAATTCAATGAAAATCATTCTCGATTAGAGAATATCAAAAAGACTCAAATAAACCGAAAAAACACACTTAATTTACTGCTTTAGTTACACAAATTTTTTCCCCAAAAAAAAAAATATATTTCATACTTTAGCCATTTGTGCGGCTTTGCGAATCATTTTTGGATTTTTATACCTCATTCAATTCCACCATATATGAGGTGCTGCCATTCATTTGCACATGCGCCAAAAGCTGAACATGCGGACATTTGAACATTTTGCTGCTGTTTTTTTGGCAAATTTCTGTTTCTGCACTTGTGCCCCCAAAACAAGCACAGTAGTTGGTCAGTGAACAGAAGGTGAATGTGGACTTGAGCTGGGCTATCCATACATAAATACATAAAGCACACTGCGCCGTACTGCTGTTTGTGTTCTGCATATGGCCTCGACTTTTATGGGCAAACTGTGTACAACGCAACTGTAGCACTAACATAACGGCTTCTATTAGTGAAGCTGAGCTGCTGCCAGCACCTTACAGTTGATCTGCTGAAATTGGTATGTTCCATCTAAAAGGAAAGATACCTGCAAATGTATTTATGAATGTACATAAGTGTTGGTATAACTTAAAACAATATCAAATTTGCTAAATATGTTTGTGACTTTGTTGCTATAGCGCAACAAAAGAACTGTCTAAAGCCTGCAAGTATCAAAAAACCATGTAACAAACACTAAAGAAGGACCCAAGGGTGGTTCAGCAGTTTTTTATTTACCCAATATTCGGATAGGTATAGAAAGGTGTCGAATAGATTGGTGTTGGGGGTCGCCACTCCAATTATCGATAATGCGACCACAGCATGTTAGGGAGCTTATACCCGCGGCAGGTATGCCTGTCGTAAGAGGCGACTAAAATACCAAATTGATTCAAGAGTTTGTGCAGCGCAACTCTTTGAAGGGGTTGCCAGCAGAATATATAGCTTCTCAAACCCAATTGTCAGCCTCGCCTACCCGTGGCGAATTCTGTTTCTTTAACAGCCGAGGTGGAAGGGCGGTATGAACTAGAAGAATTCATGTAGTCATACCAAATCGTTCCCGAGATGGTCGGGTTAGTAACTTAATGGTGCTGGTTACAGGAACGTACCGGATCTGCATCCGGCAAAAGACTACCTACATCGATAACACTCCCCCAGGGCTTCGGAGAGTGTCCTTATCGCTACAACAACAACAACATTGTGTTATGCGACATTCTGATAATACAACCCTTGAATTGAGCGATGCAAGGTATTTAAAAAAATAAATAAATACAAGGCGTGATAGCCTCCGAAGAGATTTTAGGCCGAGCTTCTCTTCCAATTTGCGTCGTGTTCCTTTTAATTTTTTTTTTGAAGGGACCTGCATGTTTATATGCCGATCCCGAACGGCATCTACAAGCAGACGAGTTTTTGCTCAGAAGGTTTTCATGGCACAAATACACTCGGAGTGTTTGCTAGGGGAAAAGACACAAACCTACCTTTCTGGACTTTTATATTTTATTTTTGACTTGCCAGAGCTGACCACGCGGTCTGCCTTTTTTGATTAAAGGAAAAGATGATTCCTTGGTTCCATAATTGCGGGATAGTTGCGGGTCAACCGCTACGGGTATTGCCTGTGATGCGTTTTTCAATGATTTAGCACCTAAACTATCTAAATGTTGATTATGTTAAGTGCAGTGAAAATGACGATGATAACTGGATAATCACCAAATCGCGTAAAAGGGAAGTTTGTTCTGGTAAACACTTCCTCTCTTTTAATGCAGAGATGTAAATGAACTAATTGTCATCCCAGGAGTGTGGGACAAGTTGCTATTATTTCCTGAATGCTTAGGTTTTTGCTTTATGTCTTCTCTTGCATTTTTATTAATAATGAGCTTTAAAAAGAATTTGGTTTCTCGAACTTATACATTTATGAACGTGCAAGAAAGACAAATTTCCTCGTTCTTCGACGCGAGAAGCTGAGATGTGTTAGTCTTCCATGAGAGAAGCTGAAACATGAGACTCTCCCACGCGAGCAACTAAAAAGTGCTAGTATTCAATGCGAATAGCTTAACGTGTTAGCCTTTTACGCGAACGGGTGATGTGGTAGTCTTCTACGCTAACAACTAAAACGTGTTAGTCTTCCACGCGAATAACTGAAACGTCTTAGTCTTCTACACCAACAACTGAAACGTATTAGTCTTCTACGCGAACAGGTGAAATATGGTAGTCTTCTAACCGAATAACTGAAACGTCTTAGTCTTCTACACCAACAACTAAAACGTCTTAGTCTTCTTCACGAACAAATGAAACGTGTTTGTCTTCTACGCGAACCACTGAAATGTGTTAGTCTTCCAGGCGAACAGGTGAAATATGGTAGTCTTCTACGAGAACAACTAAAACGTCTTCGTCTTCCACGCGAATAACTGAAACGTCTTAGTCTTCTACACCAACTAATGAAACGTATTAGTCTTCTACGCGAACCTCTGAAATTTGTTAGTCTTCCAGGCGTACAGGTGAAATGTGGTAGTCTTCTACGCGAACAACTGAAACGTCTTAGCTCTCCACGCGAACGTCTTAGTCTTTGACGCGGACAACTGAAACGTGCTTGTCTTCCACGCGAATATATGATTCAAAACTGTACGGCTATCCCGCCATTAATTTCATCATAGAAGTCCCAAAATGATATCGAAAACTTTTTCTAAATAGTCGGAAATAAATACCGAAATAGTGCTGAAATCATTTCGAATATAATAACGAAATGATTATAAAATAATCTTAAAAATAATACCAAAACAGTTCAAAAATAACCCAACAAATATACCAAAAAAAATCCAAAGTTATCTCCAAGTGCCAAATCGGTCCTGAGAAAGTTTAGAAAGGATTCCAATAAGGTTCCGGAACAATCAGAAAATTTTCACAGGCCACCGGGGAGATATGGGGCAATATAACTTTTCTTCGTTTGCTGCTTTCCCAAACTTTAGTACTGGAGTAATCCTCGCAAAGTTTCATTAATTTTAGGAATTGCAAAGGATGACTGTGAGGAATTGAAAACAAAGCCTGTGCCTGGTATCAGAGTCCCTCATCGCCAAGGTGGTTTAACACACTAGTCAGCCTCTGGGCCAGCATTATACCAGATGGCATTTTAGCTAATGCAACAGCAAATACAGTGTATTGATATTAGTGCTAACCGGGAGCGGCCTACTGAAAATATTGTTATTGGGCTTAGGGTGACTATGTTTATATGGATCAACTGGCTGAGTTACTGGGTGCTGTATCTCATCGTAGTGTTTACGGAGATGTTTCCTGATTCCTCTGGTAGGTGGGGCTAGATCAAGTAGTTGTTTGCTGGTGTTCCCCGCTTTGTGAGAATTTTGCAAATACTGTCTCTTCGGCATTTCATTATGTTTCTTAAAGTTGAGCTCTTTTGCCTCACTACATATGTAAGTGGGGTTCATGGATTACAAGAAGACATCCCGTGGTAGTGCTGAGTGCAGTATTTTGGCACGCCTGCAGTGTTTTTCTCTATGTGTATTTTTAAGTCGGGCGATCACACCAGCATCGCGTAGCTCATGAGTGGCCGGCCAAGTGTACTTTGGGTGACTAAAACTATGTACAAACCCACACCAAATTGGCAGCTTATACTGTAACGAATTTACTTGCAAATCCTCTTATTTGCCCTTCTGCTAAGTTCGAATCATAAATAACTCCAATATTGAATAATGGAAAAATGGCCTTTATTAAAGTACTTCACAATAACATTTATACTTTGCCTCACAACCAAACTCATTGATAGCTCAAATGAAACTCTACTATTTCCCGCCAGATTGCGTGCTTAATCAATAACTGCTTGATAGCTCAACTCAAACTGAATTCCAGTGCCTCTGCTGCCTTTTATGCTCTTTGATTTCCACGTTCGCATCTTCTAGGTGCTTCCAGAATCTACTAGTTGCCACCAGCTCTCAAACTTCTCAGCTGTAACTATAAGTGCACGATTTTATAGCTTTTCTCATTGCATAATTTCAGGAGTATCTCAGATATATGCATGTGTTTGTGCATTGACTCTCCGCTGCTCATATACGTACATGGTACATATGTGTAGACGCAATTATTGTTTTGTTTATGTAGATACATAATGATTGATCTATAGATGTGCATGATATCACTGTTTAGCATCGGCTTAGAGATAGCAGCACCCCTTAGTTTTGCTAATATTCGTAATACTGCCCTCCACCTAAGTCTGATCGTCCCGATTAGACAAATCTGCCGATCTAAACGTTGCCAGCCTTTCCAAATGGACCACTTTCATTTTGGTTCGTGGTTTAGCGATGGTTTGTATGCGGTACACTACATCGTTGATCCGTTTTACAACTTTGTATGGGCCTTCCCAATTACACTGAAATTTCGGGGACAAACCTTTTTTACGTTGTGGGTTGTATAACAGCACCAAATCTCCTTCCTGAAAACCTTCCGAATTAATTGCTTTATCGTATCTGGCTTTCATCTTGTCACTCATAATCTTTGTTCGTTGCCTTATCAGATCATGTATTTCTCTTAGCTCTTCTTCCAAATCACTAGTGGATTTCTTGACATTTTTCTCCGCATTGGCATCTATTCTAAACTTCGAATCAGCTGGCAGTCTAAGGTCGTTGCCAAAAATTACTTTTGCAGGGGTTTGGCCCGTTGTCTCATGCACTGCTGATCGGTAAGCCATCAAGAATAATGGTATGCGGGTATCCCACTCTTTATGGTACTTGTCTACTACTTTCCTTAAGTGCTCCTCCAATGTTCTATTGAATCGTTCTACCATACCATCGGATTGAGGATGCAATGCAGTTGTCCGTGTTTTTCGAATGCCCAATGATTTACACATTTCCTGGAACACAGCTGATTCGAAATTCCTGCCTTCGTCAGAATGTAACTCCATTGGTACACCATACCTTGCAACCCAATTGTTTATAAACACTTCGGCTACCGTTTCCGCTTCTTGATTTGGGATTGGGTATACCTCTAGCCATTTGCTGAAATAATCCAGAACATATTTGTTTCCGCCGTTGCTAGTAGGAAATGGACCGGCGACATCCATAGCGATCCTTTCAAATGGCGCACCTGAGTTATATTGCTTCATCTGGCCATGACTTCGGGCTCTGGGTCCTTTCGCTCTGCTGCAAACCTCGCAGTTCGCAATCCACTCAGTGACCGACTGACGGCAACCAACCCAATAGAATCCCTGTTTAATCTTCTCGAGCGTCTTCGTGATTCCAAGAAGACCTCCGGTTGGACCATTATGCAGCTCGCTGAGCACGTCAATCCTCTTTCAGGGAACAACTATCAGTTTCTTCTTGTATTTACCATCCTCACTCTCCCATACTCGATGAAGGCAACCGGATATCAATTCTAAACTGTTCCACTGTGCCCAATATGACTTCGCAATGAGACTCTCTGCTGACATCTCTTCTCTGTTTGGTCTTTCGTTTCGTTCGAGCCCTTGCATAACACGTGACAGATCTGTATCTTCTAGCTGACAATTTCTTAGCTGTTCCTTGTCCCATTCATCTGAACATGTTATAGTCATTAGCCGGACATCTATAATGTCTTCTTTAGCCTCGGATTTTGAACAGTGCTTGCATTCCAAACTACATGGCCTTCGTGACATTGCATCGGCATTTCCATGCTCAATGGAAAAGTCATAACTTTGTAGTCGCTCGATCCACCGTGCCAATTGTCCTTCCGGATTACGGAACTGCAGAAGCCATTTTAAAGCTGCTGGATCTGTCCTGACACGGAATCGCTGGCCGTAGAGGCATTTGCGAAAATGTTTAATGCACTCTACCAATGCCAACAGCTCTCTCCGCGTTCCGCAGTAGTTCCTCTCTGGTTTTCCAATCGAACGGGTGTAATATGCAACTACCTTCTCCTGTCCATCGACCAGTTGTGATAAAACGCCTCCTGTAGCATATCCGCTCGCATCTGTATCTAGAATAAACGTTGCTCCTGGAATCGGATATGCCAACATTGGGGCAGTGCACAAACGCTTTTTCAATGTTTGGAAAGCTACTTCTTGCTCCTTCTTCCATTCAAAAGCTTTATTTTTCCTTGTTAGCTCGTGGAGACTATGGGCTACGCTGGCAAAATTTGTTACAAATCGGCGGTAATATGTGCACAGCCCAAGGAAACTTCTCAATTCATGCAGATTCTGTGGTCTTGGCCAATCCTTTACTGCCTCTATCTTTTCATTCTCTGTGCGGATACCTTCTGTCGTTACCTTGTGACCCAAATAATTTACTTCCTTTTTAAACAGCGCACACTTTTTTGGGACTTAACTTCAAACCAGCGCCAGCTATTCTCTGGAAAACTTCATTTAAGTTTTTAAGATGTTATTCAAAGTTCTTGCCCAATACGATGATATTGTCCAGGTACATCAAGCATGTTTTCCAATGTAGTCCTTTCAATACCTGATCCATGAGTCTCTCTAAAGCAGCTGGTGCATTACATAGTCCATATGGCATTACTGTAAATTGCCAAAGACCATCTCCGACGCTGAAGGCTGTTTTCTCTTTGTCTTCCTCCTTCATCTCCACTTGCCAGTAGCCGCTTTTCAAGTCCAGTGTGGAAAACCATTTCGTACCATAGAGCGAGTCCAGAGTGTCGTCACTTCTTGGCAATGGGTAGCTATCCTTTTTCGTAATGTCATTCAACTTCCGGTAGTCCACGCAAAACCTCATTTTTCCATCCTTCTTCTATACAAGTACTACCGGTGAGCTCCAGGGACTAGCTGATGGTTCGATGACGCCGCTGTCGCTAATTTCTTGCATAATTTGACACACAACTTCACGCTTCGCCAGTGGAACACTACGTGGATCTTCACGTATCGGCCTCGCGTCTCCAGTGTCAATTTGATGTTTCACAACATTGGTGCGGCCTGGTTTGGAACCATCCTGGTCAAATATGTTTTGCGCACTTTAGGAGCAGTTGCTTTGCCTTACTCTGATAATCTTCCTCTAGCCCCTGCGTCCATGCCGTGATGTCATTTGAAAGATCAGTATTACTAGATGAAATGTGTTCCTGGAGCTGTTCACAGTTAATAATTACTTCAGCCTCTTGGCATCTTCCCAAAATAGCTCCTTTGGTCAATTTGAGTGGTGACTTGAACTCATTGAGTACTCTTACCGGAATACGTCCATCTTGTTTTGTCATAGCCAGGGTTTTTCCTACAAGTATGTTCAGTGCTGATTTATTTGCTGCTTCGACAACCCACAATTTGTTTGTCGCACAATCTTCATCAACCTTTGCTCAGATGAGTGCTTCTGATTTTGGTGATATTTGCTGACTTTCTTCCACCAGCACTTGTTTACTGCTGTAGCCTCTCTCGTAGCCGAAATTAAGTGGCACATCCATGTTCTTATATCGCATCGTCTTGCTTTGCATATCGATTTTGATGCATTGGTTGAATAAGTAGTCCACTCCAATTATGATTTCATCAACAATACTTGCCACCTACCTGGATGTCCTCTCCCGTGGCTGTACGTAATCTTGCTCCAAGCAATGGTCTTATCCTCTTGTTGACTAAATCTGATCGAATGATGGAATGGAATGTACCCGTATCTTCAGTCAGTAACCGTTCCTTTCCATCCACATGTCCTCCGACAGTAAGATTGCTTGACCTTCTTCCAATTTGCGAGATAGAGATTATGGGGCATTCAATTGAGGGAGCCAGCTGTCGCCCCTTGCGGCTGACTCTCTTTAGTTTAACGATTGAGTGGACTTGGAGATTTGCTCATCTTCTTCAACTCTGCGGTTACAACCACCCACATTGTTGGAACTGTTAGCAATGTCGTGCAATATGACCTGGGTTGCCGCACTTGAAGCTGGCAGCTGGTCCTTTCAATGCCACGAAGAGTGCAGCAACTTTATCTTCAGCATTCCAGTTGTCCACTGTTGTGGTCTTATCAAATGTTAGCTTAAAGACCTGGAAAGGAACAGAACCGTCAAATGATAGTGTTTTTATCTTTGGATTACTCGCTGAAACTGCTGGACGATTTAGTTGTAACTGCTCGATACGTCCTCCCAAAGCATCCACCTCGGCCTCGATTTTATCCTGTCGACCACTAAAGCCTTCATGAAACTGGGTTATTTTTTCTTCCATATGCGCTTCCAGTTTAGATGATATACGGACTTCCTGCTCTTCTAGTTGTGTGGAGATCTGAAATGAAATTTGTGCCGACATTTCTGAAATACGCGTTTCTTGTGCTTCAATCTTCGATGTTATTTCTGACGACATTTCTGCAATACGTGTCTTCTGTTCTTCCAATTCTGATGACATGTTGGTAGATATTTGTGATGACATTTCGGACATTTGTGCCGATATTGCAGCCAATATCATGTTCAGGTCTGTGTTCGCCATTGTCTGCGGTGTTTCATTTTTCTCTTCAATTTTTGTTGTTGTCTCGTCTTCATCAGGATAAAAGACATACTCGTCCACATCAATTCCTTCTGCTTCCATTGCCTCTGTTAGCCGTGCCTGAAGTTCGAGTTTAACGCCGCTTGTATTCAATCCACGGCTCTCCAACTCCTTCTTTAGTTGCTGGATCTTCAATTCACTGAACTTTGCCATGTTCTTGTTGTCCTCTGGAATTTATTCAACAATTCCTCTTCTGACACCAATTGTAACGAATTTACTTGCAAATCCTCTTATTTGCCCTTCTGCTAAGTTCGAATCACTAAACTGTTGAATAAATAACTCCAATATTGAATAATGGAAAAATGGCCTTTGTTAAAGTACTTCACAATAACACTTATACTTTGCAACTAGCTTGCCTCACAACCAAACTCATTGATATCTCAAATGAAACTCTACTATTGCCCGCCAGATTGCGTGTATAATCAATAACTGCTTGATAGCTCAACTCAAACTGAATTTCACTGCCTCTACATTTGCTGCCTTTTATATTCTCTGTTGTTGCACCATATCATTACTGGAGTTAAATGTTGACATAATTTATTTATATACTGTAAAGATATTAAATGTTTTGTTAAAATTTGACTTTAAAACATATTTTTTAAAAAGTGGGCGTGTTCGTGATCCGATTTCGTTAATTTTAATTTAGCACACTTATAGTAATAAGAGTAACGTTCCTGCCAAATGTTATCATGATATCTTCAACGACTGCCAAATTACAGCTTACAAAACTTTGAAATAACCTTCTTTTAAAAGTGGGCGGTGCCACGCCCCGTTGTCCAAAATTTTACTAATTTTCTATTCTGCGACATAAGGTCAACCCACCTACCAAGTTTCATCGCTTTAGCCGTCTTTGGTAATGAATTATCGCACTTTTTCGGTTTTTCGAAGTTTTCGATATCGAAAAAGTGGGCGTGGTTATGGTCCGATTTCGTTCATTTTAAATAGCGATCTGAGATGATTACCCAGAAACCCGCACACCAAATTTCATCACGATACCTCAAAATTTACTCAAATTATCGTGTTTACGGACGGACGGACGGATGGACATGGCTAAATGAATATCTTTTTTCGCCCAGATAATTTTGATATATAGAAGTCTATATCTATCTCGATTAGTTTATGCCGCTACGGATTACCGTTATGCGAACAATATTAGTATACTCTGTGAGCTCTGCTCAGCTGAGTATAAAAATTGTAGTACTTATTCACATACTGCCACACACACACACACACATACAACAGCTCGCATTTGAAGAGTTTATTTGCGTACTCATTTCATGGCTGATGGGAATTCCTTTGCTTAACAATGTGTATGAGCAATCTATTTGATGAGTATGTACGTGTGTGCATGCGAACTACTCATATTTGATTGTTCTTGGCACACGGTGACTATCCGCCTCCTGCTTACCTTTTGCACTTTGCCAATTGCTACGGACACTAAAAAAGTTAATTATCATTTTTTCTGCTCTATCTATTATGCACTGCCTACTGTCAGTTTACCAAATGAGAACAAAATAACAACAACAAGCGTTCTAAAATTCAAAATTAAAAGAAGCCAGACCTTCTTAGTTGCTCATCTTTGTTGGTTAACTTAGCTAGTTCTTTTTCTATACCATCATTACTATGACTATTTTTCTTAGTTTTTGTTTTTTTAAGTTTACCTTTTTTTCCAACGTTATAAACTTCCTTAACACCTTAATGCTTAGACATAGATCCACCATACACTCTTGCGCTGGTTCATTGAACTGCTAATTGTAGCGTCGAGTGTGAAAGGTGATTTCTCAAGGTTCTGTTGCTTGGGCGACAGACGCCTTTTTGACCGTGCTTATTGTTCACTTTTTCTAGCGTTACTCCTTCTTTGAGCACCTAGCACTAAGTGAGCCGCCATTTTACTTACTCATGGCTTAAACGCAAAAGCTTTAGAGTTCTAACTTTGCGCACTGGGGAGTATCTTAATTTTTTTTTTGTTTTTTATTTTGCTTAAGGTTTTTTAGTCTGCTTCTTTCTTTTGTTATATTTATCACCGCAGGCATCTTACATCAATAGACATTTGTAAAGCGTAAAGCAACGGCGCAAGCTATAATTGACGAAATCACTGCTCGCTTTTAGTGTTTTCTGTTTATAATTGTACTAATTAAATTAAAACGAAATACTTTTGCAATAAACTTGTTTTTTTTTTATTTTTTTTGTTTTTTTTTTTTTTTTGTTATAAATAGCTGATGATAGGCGCAAAAAATTGATTTAAGATAATTTTTAACAAAATTGGAAAGTGCTTTAAGACTTTACTGGTAGTGATCATCAACATAGAACCATAGTGGGCCAAAAAGAAGGGCGGATACACTAGCTTCGACACCATGCTTCCATCAGTGCCACGGAACATTTTAATGCTACAATTTTTATGGAAACCAAGCCTGTAGCAGAGTCATACCAATTTCACCAAATAAACCGTACTTTATCAGAAACAAAATATTTTGATCTATTTGAGAAGACCATCGTCGGCTTCTTATTGGCCGCAACCCATAACGGCTGTTCCTTCATTAACGGCTTATTATTGAAAGCTAAGTTATCGGTTCGTGATTGCCTTCCTGTCGCTGGCGGCCACCGTGGTGTGATGGTAGCGTGTTCCGCCTACCACACCGTATGCCCTGGGTTCACACCCCGGGCAAAACAACATCAAAAATTTTAGAAATAAAGTTTTTCAATCAGAAGAAAATTTTTCTAAGCGATGTCGCCTCTCAGCAGTGTCTGGCAAGCACTCCGAGTGTATTTCTGCCATGAAAAACTCTCAGTGAAAACTCGCCTACCGCAGATGCCGTTCGGAGTCGGCATAGAATAAGTAGGTCCCGCCGGGCCAATTTGTAGGGAAAATCAAGAGGAGCACGACGCAAATTGGAAGGGAAGCGCGGTCTTAGATCTCTTCGGAGGTTATCGCGCCTTACATTTATTTTATTTATAATCGCTTTGTCATCGGCTTTTTATTGTTTTCCTGACGGATTGTTATCGACGGCCTACAGTTGTGTATTTCTTTAATATTGAAGTTTTGGCTCTAACTTTCCAATAACAAACTAATGATTCGTCGATAGCAAATCAATAACACTACGACAGCAAATTGATAAAATTTTGATTGCAAGTCGATTACCTCGCGATAGCGAATCGATAAATTTTTGTTACTAGTCGATAACTTTGCTATAACAAATAAACTTGAGCAAATCGATAGCTTTTTTATAGCATTTCGATAACTGTTCGATAAATAATCGACAAATGTTGGATAGCAAGTCGATAACTTTCTATTAAAAACCTATAACTCTTCGATTACAAGTTTGTAGGTCAGGCTAGGTTGCACTGACCGGTCAATAAAGCCCTCACAAGTACTGAATGTCTCCACAGTGTTACCATAATTTGTCTGACGACCGAGCGAAGACCACAATTAGGTAACAAGACAAATACTAGAATACTCGTACTACCTAGTTGTTGCTTCACGATCTGACAACACTGCTGCCCCTTATAGCTGAGGCCTCCTCGAGCATGTTAGGGGACTTTGAATATACCCGTGGCAGATATGCCTGTCGTAGGAGGCGACTAAAATACCGAATTTATTGAAGGGGTTGTATAGCGCAACCCTTTCAGGAGGTTGACAGCACATCTAATAGCTGCTCCAACCCAATTTTTAACCTAACCTACCAATGCGAATCCTGTTTCTTAAATAGCCGAGGCTCTGGCGAACCCAAGTTGCGCATGGATCCAGGGGGTGGGAGGGTGGTATGGCCTAGAAGAGTTCATGTGGTCATACTTAATCGTTCCCGAGATGGTCGGGCTAGTACTTTTATGGTGCTGGCTACCTGGATCCTTTAACTTGTTAGCGCAGTACCATTGCTTAACCGTTTCTTCCTGCAAACCGCACGTCCTCCATGTGCTGTTACTGACTTAGATTAATTTATAAGCATGTGTCGCCAGAAGGCAACGTCCTTTAGTACGCCCATAATGAGACTTAATCCATCTTTCTTTAGAAATATGAGCAACGTTGTTACTCTACTATCCTAGTATTTGTACATGATCTCAGAAATTTTGCAGAACCATACTGCTACTCACAACTTCTGTCTCCTTTTTATTTCTCCCTAGCGGATATTTATTTAAATCAATAACTCGTCTACACCTTGTCGATAAAACACCAATAACAAACGACTTGTAGGGTATTATCCTTTCAATTCCTTTTCTTGCTTTTTCTGGATTTTCCTTGACTTTGCAATCGTGACGGTAATCATCGGTATCGTTATTATAAACCACATCATTATCGATATTGTTTTTACACTGCTCTTTTTTCCTCTTCTTCTCTGTTCCTACTTCTTTACATTAGCTCTTTTCCTTTGGCGTTTCACTTTACTCATAATATTCCGTTAGCAAATGGAAGAAAATAGTCCTAGAGCTGGCATGGACGGATTTAAAATTTTTCAGAAAGGCTGAGTTTTCAAGATATGGTTGCATTTAAGCTTGCGGAAGCCATGGTTAAAGTCAGAAGTTCCAGTCTCCGAACGGCATCTGCAAGTCATATGACTTTTCACTGATATGCTTTTCATAGCAGAAGTAAACTCGGAGTGGTTGCCAATCATTTCCGAGGGTAAACGTTTTTCCAATTGAAAAAAACTTCAATCTAAATTTTTTATGTTGCTTTGCCGTGACGTGAGCCCAAGATCTTCGGTGAGATATAAGGAGCACACTACCACCATACCACGGCGGCCGCCTAGGAAGTGCCATATAAAACAGGAATTTTATGGTCACACTGCTGAGTAGCGGGACATTCGCGGTAAGCACCTCTAGCTATATAAGAAAATTGGTCGCATAAACGTTATAAAAATGGTTTTTAAAGGGATTTTCTGCAACAATATATTGCATTTTAGTAAGAGAAAGTGCGTTTAAAGCTGGTCGCATCGCGGCAGGTCACGTTGACCGTAAGGTTAGTAATTTAGCGGTTTCGTTAAATATACTTTTCAAAAGCTGCTTATCGGCAGGGGACGATAAGTATAATACTGAAGAGTATTCCATAGTCAGAGTGTAAAAATGTCGCACAAAATTTTAAAAAATTCGCCTTGTGCTGCTTTCTAAAGCTCCCTTACAGAACGACTAGGTAACTTTTTAACGGAGAGTGAACCTAACATGAGAGGTTAAACTCACATATTATTGACATATTTTTTAAATAAAATCTGAGCTAAAACAAATAAAAGTATCTAAGTTCGGGTGTAGCCGAACATTCAATTTTACAGTTCATTTCCGATAAACCACTTTTCTACATAATATTGTTACGAATATTAGCAACACTAGGGGGTACTGCCATCTCTAAGCCGATGCTAAGCAGCGCCTTGTATGCACATCCATAAATCAATCATTATGTATCTACATAAACGAATCAATCATTATGTCTACACATATGTACCTACACGCAGCGGAGAAGAGATGCACAAACACATGCAGATATCTTATCTGAGATGCTCCCAAAAATATACAATTGTAATTGCGGAAGTGTCGCCCACAAATACACGCGCATATAAGAAGCTATAAACGTGCATCTGTAGTTATAATTATATGGCAGTAACTAAGTAAATTCTGGTAGCGCCTAGAAGATGCAACGAGGAAATCACAGAGTATAAAAGCACCAACGGTAGAGCCGCTAGTTCAGTTTTTGATTAAGCACGCAATCTGTCGGGCAATAGTAGAGTTATTTATTGTGAAGTACTTTAATAAAGGCCATTTTGCATTATTAAATATTGGAGTTATTTATTCAACAGTTTAGTGATTCGAACTTAGCAGAAGGTTGCAAATAAGAAGATTTGCAAGTAAATTCGTTACAATATGTATCGACATGCTCTTAAAAAAAATTCCTCCCAAATTCCTCTTTCAATAAAACTTGGTAAATGAAATACTATTTATACAAAAATATTTTTCGCTAAGATATAGGCCCTTATTATGAGCATCTTTCGATCTTCGTTGGCTATCGAAAATCAAATTTCAAATTCGTATTATGACAGCTCATTGCTGTCGAAATTACCGTTGTGTATCTAATTTTGAGTCGAATAGAAAGTTGTTGTCGACGATGGATTGAATCAGAAGAAAATTGTTTGAATTGTAAGTTTTCTGTGTTTTTCTTCTGCTTTTTGTGCTACCTAATAGTAATTTCAAACTATTTCTTTTAATTTTATATAGGTCCAACTTTAAGGTACCCGATTTCAGAACTCCCTCGATTGGAGGGGTACCGTTGGTACTTTCTGATAGGGTTAAATATTTGGGGATTGTTTTGGACAAGAAACTGTCCTGGAGACCCAATGTGGAAGATCGGGCCAGGAAGGCCGCCATTGCCTTGTACTGCTGCAGAGGAGCTATCGGAAAGAGATGGGGACTCTCGCCAAGAATAGTACACTGGCTTTATGAGATGGTGGTCAAACCGATTCTGCTATATGGGGTGCTGGTCTGGTGGAAAGCACTGGACACGGCGAGCACCTCCAAAATGTTAGTGTCAGTGCAACGGACGGCGCTGATCGGTATCAGTGGCGCTCTCAGAACAACGCCTACCTTGGCACTGAACGTCATGCTGAACATATACCCAGTAGATATTGCGGGAAAGGCGGCCGCGGCAAGGTCGTTGGTCAGGCTTCGTGATATGGGATATAGACTTTCTGACCGCGGACACTCTAGCCTTCTTACCAGTTTCGACTTCATCCCGGACAGAACGGACTACTGTATGCCGATAACAGCTCCCTATACAACCTTCACCCCAGTTATTCCAGAGAGAGAGGATTGGGGAAGAGGAATTATCTGGGGCATGGGACCGGTTAACTTGTTCACGGATGGGTCAAAGCTGGATGGAAAGGTTGGTGGGGGGGTCTTTTGTCAAGAGCTAAATTTAAGCCGCAAGTTTAAGTTGGCTGATCACTGCAGTGTATTCCAAGCGGAAATTGCTGCGATTAAGGATGCGGTGGATGGAATGCTATCCAGTGCTACCACGGTTAGGGAATTTAACATCTACTCTGATAGCCAATCGGCTATCAAGGCCTTGAGCTCAACTACAGTGCGATCGAGGGTGGTCTGGGAGTGCCTGACCTCGCTTGCGATTGCATCGAATTATTTTACAATTAAGATTATCTGGGTCCCGGGCCATAGTGATATCCCGGGTAACTGTCAAGCGGATCTCTTAGCCCGCATCGGTACAACTGAACCGGATGAAGATGGCTGTAGGGACTTCGGGATCCCGCTGGCCACCTGTGGATTGCTCCTCCATAACTGGGCCTCGAATCAGCTCAGCAAACGTTGGGCGGATACCACGTCTTGCAGGGTAGCAAGATCTTTCTGGCCGAAAGTGGATGGCAGGAGGTCTGCTGAAATAATTGGTTTCACTAAGGCTCACCTATCAATGGTCATTGGGGTTTTGACAGGGCACTGTCCCATGGGTATCCATGCGGTACGTCTCAATATACTGGAAACTCCATCCTGCTCAGCTGTATGGAGGATGATGAGGTGGAATCACCAAATCACTTTATGCTTGATTGTCCAGCTTTTGCCAGAATTAGGCGAAAGTACTTCGGTCGCGACTCACTTGGATCTCCCGAGGATATATCCAAAGTTGAGATCGGTATCATTCGGAGCTTTATCGTTGCTACCCAACGATTCTCTAAGTAGCTGGATCTAGGTCACCGATATTTTTGGTGTATGTGGTATCACAACGGACCTTCGTGTTGTCCAAGTGAGCTATCCTTATCAGGGCAGCTACCACCTAACCTATCCTATATAGGTCCAAGGTAGTGCATACAAAACAACAGCTTGGAAGACTTGTTTCAAAAATGGGACAAAATCCGTTTATAACAAAAAAGACCTTGCACAAATTATCAGGTGGAATAAAGCCCGAGTGCATTCTCGTTCCCGATGTTCAGTTGAAACAATCCCTAGCGCAAAATCTGAGAATTCTTGCCAAATTTCAAAATGATTGGAATAGACTTGACCCTTGTGCATTGTTGTGGCCGTTAATTTTTACTGAATAGCAATTCCATTAGGGCTTCTATGGTTAGTATGAAATTTAGTTTTTAACACATGTAACAACATGTTTAGAAAGCTACAATTACGCGTTGAAATTTATTTGAGCCGTTTTCTCCTACTGGCTAGTTCCACTACTTAAGCTTTTTTCTTCATAATAAATAATGTTGCTTTTATTTTATTTGACAGCTGATGAGAACGTAATTTTCTGAACGGCTGAATTTATCGAATTATCGAACAATTACGCTAGTCTTCATCGACTGAGTATTATAATACCGAATGAAAATTCGTTCGATCAGCTCTTTCGACTACAGTCGCAGATCGAGTTTGTCTCATAATAGGGGCCATAGCTCATTATTCTAGTCCACGACCCCTTTAAGCATCTTTTATATAACAGTGGCCGTGGTTCTTTTCCGATCCCGTTGATTATTACTAGAAATATTTCCTGCTACAAGGAAAATATGTGCAACCAATCTTGTGACGATCCGTTAAATTTTCTTCGACTTATGGCTATCGAAACATAGACAATTTCCGGGTCTAAAAAGGGGCGGAGCCACGCCCATTTTCAAAAATTTTAATTTTTGCTTTTTCTTATTTTAATTCCACTTGGAAAATGAAACACCATTGATATAAAGCTCTTGTTTGCGAGGAGATAGCTTATTTTATTCATCCACGTCCCTTCTAAAATCCTCTTTATAAAAGTGGGCGTGGTTTTTAAATGATTTTGTTAGTTTTTTTTCGAAGTACTCTTTTTAGTAAAGGCAACCTCTCTGTCGAATTTTGTTATGATTGGTTTAAAAGTTTTTGATTTATGATTAATAATTTTTGTAAAAATAATTTCATCACACTTGGGCGGTGCAACGCCTATGTTTTAAACTTTTATGAAAAATCTCAGTGTCAGCCCAACCATCACATTTCTACAATGCAAGTGTATTATTTACTTAACAATCTGGTTTTTTGTGTTTTCCAAAATGCTATATATGTTAAAAGTGGGCGTGGTTATCGTCTGACCGCTTTCGTCGTCCTGAAAGGGATTGAGCATACCGCTCTCTACCTGTAAGCTCATTTTGAAAGGGATTTTCCTTAGGGAAGCGGATGTGAGATGGAGCAACCTTGAATCTTGCTACCACTTCAAGCTCGTGTGGCCTGAATGGGACGCGAGACGCACAAAAAGTCTCCTTTTTCTTGGTAGGGGGGACATATCTCTGGTGGTTGGACTTATAACCGGCCACATAGCTATCGGGAGGCACGCACAACGGCTGGGTGCTCCCTATAATGATTACTGCATGAGCTGCAAAGACGAAGAGGAGATAGAAACAGTCAAACATTTTCTGTGCGATTGTCCCGCGCTTTTGCAAAAGAGGAAGAAATTTCTGGGATCTCCCTTCTTTCACGATCTTTGTGATCTGGCTAAGTTGGAACCTAAGCAACTCCTGACGTTTGCTGTATCGAGCTGTTGGTTTGAGTAGGAGAGAGATCCACGTGGTATTACAATGGAATCTTTTTGGGCCTAAGTGCACTGGTGCTCGCACCGGTAGCCACTCTGACCTAACCTAACCCATCGTCTGATTTCGCTCATTTTCAATACTGATATATTCGGTGCCCAGATAAGCCTATATGCCGAACTTGGTGAAGATATCCCAATGTTTGCTCAAGTTATTATGTTAACGGACGGACAGACGGAAGACATGGCTTAGTAAAATTTTTTTCGATTATGATGATTTTGTTATTAGGAAGTCTAGGTCTATATCTATTCCTTTATACCTGTACGACCAACCTTTCTCCAATCAAAGTTAATTTACTATGTGTGAAAAGCTGAGTATAAAAATAGTTTGCCCTCTGCAAGTGGACATATAAGTATGTACAGTGGCTACGCGTACTTATATCTAACAACGGACTTATATCTAACATTTGGTTGAAACTGATTTTCGATACATGATCGTAAATCTCCATTCGGGCCTTGAACATTTAATTATTTTGCTTACTCAAATTTTCAATAGGCTTAATCTTTCAATTGTATTTCGCGAAAATGTATATATTTTTTAATTATGTTGGATTAATCAGTTAATTGAAATACAGATTAATTAAAAATAAATAGCTTAAAAAATCAGAAAATTATCACTTTCGTTGAATTAAAAAAAAGATTTTTAAAAATAACCGTTTTCATCATTATTTGTTTACTTTGATTGTTTACAAATGGAACACTACAAAATAAATCATTAAAAAAATAAACAAATAATGCGGCTTATCTCAAACCGATTATTTAGAATTATTTTGTATTTATTTATTTAGAAATTAGCCAAGATTTTTATTAGATTCAAAAAAAAAAAAAAGGTATTACTTTATTTGAGGGTATGATTTGATTAACCAATAATTTTTATACTCAGTTGAGCAGAGCTCACAGAGTATATTAAGTTTGATTGGATAACGGTTGGTTGTGCATATATAAAGGAATCGAGATAGATATAGACTTCCATATATCAAAATAATCAGGATCGAAAAAAAATTTGATTGAGCCATGTCCGTCCGTCCGTCCGTTAACACGATAACTTGAGTAAATTTTGAGGTATCTTGATGAAATTTGGTATGTAGCTTCCTGAGCACTCATCTCAGATCGCTGTTTAAAACGAACGATATCGGACTATAACCACGCCCACTTTTTTGATATCGAAAATTTCGAAAAACCGAAAAAGTGCGATAATTCATTACAAAAGACAGCTAAAGCGACGAAACTTGGTAAATGAATTGAACTTATGACGCGGAATAGAAAATTAGTAAAATTTTGGACAATGGGCGTGGCACCGCCCACTTTTAAAAGAAGGTAATTTAAAATTTTTGCAAGCTGTAATTTGGCAGTCGTTGAAGATATCATGATGACATTTGGCAAGAACGTTACTCCTATTACTATATGCACGCTTAATAAAAATTAGCAAAATCGGAGAAGGACCACGCCCACTTTTAAAAAAAAATTTTTTAAAGTAAAATTTCAACAAAAAATTTAATATCTTTACTGTATATAAGTAAATTATGTCAACATTCAACTCCAGCAATGATATGGTGCAACAAAATACAAAAATAAAAGAAAATTTCAAAATGGGCGTGGCTCCGCCCTTTTTCATTTAATTTGTCTAGGATACTTTTAACGCCATAAGTCGAACAAAAATTAACCAATCCTTTTGAAATTTAGTAGGGGCATAGGTTTTATAACACTAACTGTTTTCTGTGAAAATGGGCGAAATCGGTTGATGCCACGCCCAGTTTTTATACACAGTCGTCCGTCTGTCCTTCCGCATGGCCGTTAACACGATAACTTGAGCAAAAATCGATATATCTTTAATGAACTTAGATCACGTGCTTACTTGAACTCACTTTATATTGGTATGAAAAATTTACGAAATCTGACTATGACCACGCCCACTTTTTCGATATCGAAAATTACGAAAAATGAAAAAATGCCATAATTCTATACTAAATACGAAAAAAGGGATGAAACATGGTAAGGTAATTGGATTGTTTTATTGACGCGAAATATAATTTTAGAAAAAACTTTATAAAATGGTTGTGACACCTACCATATTAAGTAGAAGAAAATGAAAAAGTTCTGCAGGGCGAAATAAAAACCCTTAAAATCTTGGCAGATATGACATATATAAATAAATTAGCGGTATCCAACAGATGATGTTCTGGGTCACCCTGGTCCACATTTTGGTCGATATCTGGAAAACGCCTTCACACTACTCCCTTTTAAAACTCTCATTAATACCTTTAATTTGATACCCATATCATACAAACTCATTCTAGAGTCACCCCTGGCCCACCTTTATGGCGATATCTCGAAAAGACGTCCACCTATAGAACTAAGCCCCACGCCCTTTTAAAATACTCATTAACACCTTTCATTTGATACCCATATTGTACAAACGTATTCTAGAGTCACCCCTGGACCACCTTTATGGCGATATCTCGAAAAGGCGACCACCTATACAACAACCACCACTCCCTTTTAAAACCCTCATTAATACCTTTAATTTGATACCCATATCGTACAAACACACTCTAGAGTCACCTCTGGTCCATCCTTATGGCGATATCTCGAAACGGCATCCACCTATACAACTAAGGCCAACTCCCGTTTAAAATACTCATTAACACCATTCGTTTGATGCCCATATTGTACAAACAAATTCTAGGGTCACCCCTGGTCCACCTTTGTGGCGATATCTCGAAACGGCGTCCACCTATGGAACTAAGGATTACTCCCTTTTAAAATACTCATTAACACCTTTCATTTGATACCCATATCGTACAAACGCATTCTAGAGTCAACCCTGATCCACCTTTATGGATATATCCCTAAATGGCGTCCACCTATAGAACTATGGCCCACTCCCTCATAAAATACTCTTTAATGCCTTTCATTTGATACACATGTCATACAAACACATTTCAGGGTTTCCCTCGGTTCATTTTCCTACATGGTTATTTTCCCTTATGTTGTCACCATAGCTCTCAACTGAGTATGTAATGTTCGGTTACACCCGAAATTAACCTTCCTTACTTGTTATAAATCAAAACATTGATTTGTAAAACACTTGTTATTCGTTAACCCACGGTTTTTTGGAAATTGTTGACATATCATATCTGTTTTTTTTTTTTTTTTCTTCAAATCATCACAATTTCATCACATATTATCTGTTCATTTTTTTCTGCCATCAATTTTGTTGCTCTCTACCCTGCACCATAGATGCCACTAAGAGATCACGGGAACTATAAAACAAATATCCCGTGAATTCTTCCAGTGCCATTAACTGTGCCGAGATTATTTCATTGCATTCACTATGCTTTAACAAACACTGTTTTTCTAAATTTACATACAAAAAACATACATACATACGTATTGCTGATCTCGCGATATTTCAATTCTCTCACCTGTTAGCATTTCAATATGACTTTTTTTTTCTTTTTAAATACATAATCTTCATAAACATTCTTTACCACAGATTTTTTTGTTTTTAGATTTGCTTTATGTATTATGTCTAGCATTTTATGCCACTGAACTGTCTCATGACTTCACACAAACTCAAATAAAAACACATTTCTATTATGTACATCAAGCAATATAAAAACGCAAATTTGCGGTCACCAACATCGCTTATTGAGGAAGTTGATAAAGTAGATTTTTTTTATTTGCTTGATTTCTTGACGCGCGTGGGAAATAAATATTTTTGCAGTGTTGAAATTAATGTCTTATTCTTTTGTTGCTTTTGTTTTTTTTTTTTGTTATTAATGATGAGAACTTGCAGCATTTACTTCCCATCTTTTGGTAGAAGGTTTTATATGTTAGAATTGCATATTTTGCGGTTGTTGGCAACTGAATTTTAGTACTCTAGAATATATTTACTACATAGGCATAACATATATATGTATATATACTTTTATATACTTACATCATTATTCTTTGTTATTCGGTGTGAAGATATTTTCCTGTTCAAGAATTTTCATGGAAATTTGTTGCATTCCATAGATAAGCTTTATTGCATGAAAACAGTGGCAAATCTTCAGCTTACATGAGGGAGTTTTTAGTTAAAAAATTTGTTTGCATGATTCATCATGAAAATACCATGGGTATACCCGGGATCCTTTAAAATTTCACCTAGAACAATTTTTTGACCCTGGCTTTTTCGACTCAAAATAAGAAACTAACTATTAAGATGGGTCGCTGATTACTTAGGACGTGCTGGAAATTTCGATGGACTGATTATATCAGATGTGTCTAAGTTAAGCGAATTCAGTTTAGATATATCCAATGAGAATTTGTGACATGGACTATTCACCTTATAGACACTGTTTACGAAATATGAAGCAACGCTTTGCATAAGGTTAGTTAGAGATGTCAAATGAACGATAAAGGCGTGAGTATCAAGTACTCCTGAAATTTGCTGCGTAAACAAGTCAGTGTATCTGTAAAAAAAAAAAAGTTTTTAAATTATCTACAATTGGCTCAGAGATTGATGTTAAACCACAACAGAATCAAATTATTTCGTGCTTCGTCGGCTGCTTATCGGTAAGAACCGATACTACCAAACTATTTTCGGAAGGGAAATTATCTGTGTGTCAAGTTATCTGTTTGTTACCGGCTTATAATCGCCGCATCTTCACTTTGGTATCGACGGGTTACATAATCTAAAACTTTCCGAGAGTAAATCGATAGCTTTTCGATAACAAATATATTACTAATCGATAGCATTTCGATAGCATGCCGATAATGAATCGATAAACAATCTATCACAATTTCATCAAAATATCGATAACTTATAGTAAGATAATCTACTTCTTTTAAATATTTATAGGAAACATTTTCTTCAACAACCCGATAGATCGTCGCCAAAAACGAATAACTCATCGATAGCTTTTGTTATCGATAGCAAATGTATAACAATTCGATAAGAAATCGATAAGTCGTCGATAATTGCGCTCGTCCAAAACAAATTGGTAACACGTCCGTATTCTGTCGACGACAATCCAACAACTCATCGTTAATAAACAGTTTACATTTCGATAACAAATTGATAACGCGTTATCCGGTTTCGGTTCCAGCTTCAATTTTGATATCTAACTTTTCTTTTTCTTTTACTTTCTTTACCTATATCCATTCCTTTTTTTCTGCTCTTTTCCTGTCTTTTGCTTCCTTTCCATTTCATTCCCTTTCCTGCCTGGGCTCTTAAATAAATAAATGTAAGGCGCGATAACCTCCAAAGAGATCTTAGGCCGAGCTTCTATTCCAATTTGCGTCGTGCTCCTTTTTAATTTTTCCGAAAA
This sequence comes from Eurosta solidaginis, assembly GCF_040869045.1. Lineage (NCBI taxonomy): Eukaryota > Metazoa > Arthropoda > Insecta > Diptera > Tephritidae > Eurosta > Eurosta solidaginis. The sequence continues at coordinate 265,693,115 of NC_090320.1, forward strand.
TTGGCGGGAAAGAAACTACTTGTTTTATGCCGACTCTGAGCGGCATCTAAAGGGCAGTTTTAATGGCAGAGATTCACTCCGAGTGCTTGCCAAACACTGCCGAGGGGCGACCCCGCTTAGAAAAATGTTCTTCTAGTTGTAAAAACTTGTTTCTAGAAAATTTGATGTTGCTTTTCCCGTAGCGTGAACCCGGGATCTTCGGTGTGGTAGGCGGAGAATGCTACCATCACACACCGGCGGCCTTCTTGGCTCTGACATCCATCTGACATCCAACACTCTCACCCAATTGCAGCTGCAGGTCAGACGCACTTCACATATTTTTCCTGTGTGCCATCAGTGCTGGGCTTCTATTCACATTATCACTACTATTTAACGCTCTCCGGTGGTGTGTGTGGTGCGCCTACCTGACTCAGACACCGCTAAAAAATCAAGATGTATTCATTTACAAATAAAATCAGGCCTACTCTATTTTGGATAAGAAGATTTCTACCTTGTAACACCCTTATTTTTAATAGGCGATAAGCCTTATAATTAAGTTATTATAGATAACTTACTAAGTCCCATATAGTAACGCCTTATATAGTCTTTGGTCGATCAATGTATACACATATATCCGCACATAAGAGCTTATATGAATTTGTATTAGTTGTAGCGCCAGTCAGTGCATTTTTAGCTTAATTAATAATAGCGACTACCCGCACTTACATATTTGGGTTATCAGCTTAAAACAACTTCAACTAAACACAAAGACTCAAACTCACACCATATCCTCCACATCACAGCATGTCATGAGCGCAATGCGTTCAATTGATGGCGTTGCAAAGAACTTTTGTTGACATAAATGCTTACAACCTCGCCATAGCTGCTGTCATCAACTGTCGCCAATGCCACCAGCCACACCAACCACACTATCACCATAACCGCCAACACCAGCCAGTACCAACAAACCAATGATAATAACTATATCAGCATTAACCATCACAATTTTCATAGGCGCCGCCAACTGCTGGTTTATGCGAGCTTTGAACGTAATCACATTGCACAGCACCAACACAGAACGCAACAAGCAGCAACTTCTTCACTTTAGCACTTCACTGTTAAGAAGCGCCAGTGGTGCTGTCCACCATTCATGTGACTGTGGCGCCATTGTAACACACCATTTATGGACTTCGGTATTGCCATTGAATGTGCGTTTGTCTGGCAAATAAGTGACCGCAAGCCGAATAATAGATCTCGCGCGTAGATGCACAGTTCGGAAGATAAGGCAGCTGATGGATGCACCGCTTTAATATTGTTACACCATATTTGGTTGCACTTAATATATAGTTTTAATGTAGCGGTGGGTGCGGCAAAGGGCGTTTTAGCAGACTTACTAAAAGCGGTAAAGTCCAGTTGAAGTTGGAAGTATTACCATTTATGTGCGAAGAAAATTAAGTTAACATTTTGCTCTGTTAAATTACTGGCTAAGCAGCTTTTAGGGTGGGAATAGTGAATAAGTTGTGCATGTGGGACTTGCTCCTAATAACTTTGACATGGCAATTTTGGCCGAATTCGCCATACACTCGCACTTCATCCAGCGTTGAAAAGGCAGAACTTAGTTCAGTACTATTTGAGCCGTTAAGATCAATTTCCATAATATGAAGATACTGCTTGTAGGATAGGGCTCCTAGACCCAGACTTCATCATCAATTGTGTGAGACCTCCTATGGTATGAAAGGCTCGAAGAGTAGCTCCAATGGGTGGCTAATTAAAAACAATTGCAAAATCTGGTCCAAATTGTTACTATATTATTCCACTATAATTTCCGTATGGTGAAGAAGGTGGGTAAGCCATAACTTACCAGCGTCGTATTGGTTTTGAGCGCGAGGCATTGTCACTCCAACATTATAATTGTCCGTCGGCTGGAAAATATAGTGCATCGTCATCATTTGTGCTATGAATCATCTTGACTAATTTTGATTGAGTTTTCGTAGCTTATTCGTGCCAGTTTTCTTCTAAAGCTCCCAGATATGAACATGGTACAGCGAATAACATCTCAAATGCATCGCTGGCAAGATAGCATAGTGTAAATGGGCGACAGAGGATTCCAGATAATATACCCATATACATCTACTTTTGGTAGCGGAGGTAGAAGGAAGCAGCTACGGAAATAGAAAAAAGGGGTAATGAATTTTTTCGAATGACAACGGCTATCGTTACATACATAGGGATGACTGGCTTTCGCTACTGCCATAGTCTTATTCAATGCAATTAATGTCAGTAATAATCTGGTTGTCTTTCTTCCTTCTTTACATCACCATAACGCTGACTATCTGCACGCGCTTAACCTAGCGCTCGAGAGTTCTAACAAAACAGCAGCTGCAGCACCAGAAGGCGATAGAGCCCCAGCTTTCGGAATAATGTCAGAGTTTTTATACCATCAAAAGCATACTTGGTTCTTTAGAAAGCATCTTCAGAGGCAGCGTGATGTTTCTAATCCCTTATTGTTCTCTAGAAACTGGGAGTAGAGAAGTCGTAAACTGTATATTCACAAGGCGTAGTCGATGTTTGGACCCAGAATCATTCATACATCCAAGCCAGTTCATCTATCACCAATTTCGATCAACACACTAGCAGTTTTTATTTGATCAGGAACCAGTTAGCTATTTTGGTAAATTTTGAATGTTGAAACATGATATTAAAAATGGGGATACTCAGAGATACGGCAAAGTCGATAAAGTTTAACGCTTCAATAAATCTTGCTTTTAGAAAACTTGGCATAACAAAGACAGCCTTCATGTCACTTAACACCATTGATGTATCGTATCGCACTGGATCTATATTCTAGCACTCAACGAATTGTAAACAATCGCTCATAGATGCGAATCATGTGGAGATACTATCCGACAAGCATGCATACCATCAATTTGTGGCTTAATCCCTTAATCATCAGAAATCTAACAAAAGGACTTCGCTTCAAAAGAGAAAATCTCTAAAAGGAATTTTAAGTGAAGAGTCTACAACACACATCTTGGGTTTGATGACTGAGAAAAAATTTTCCACACAAACACGTCTTACAGTATAAGAACGATCAACGTAACGGTTGTAGTCTACTACAAACCTCTAACAAAATATGTGCTCTATTACAGGACATTGTGGTTGCACATCAAAGCTTCAATACCGGCGTACAGTGTACGCCGTACACCAACAAGGTGTCTCTGTTGAGTCTGTCAAAATGTGCGAGCGGAGTGGATTTAAAAACTTGTTTACTGGTGTTCAGCACTGCTGCAAAAAAACGTCATATTTTTCCGTTAGTATTTCGATTGTAGTGAGAGTAGGGCATTCGCTTCTACTTCATAATTGGATTTGGGAAGTGAGTGAGATTTCGTAGAAGATATACCTGGTTAGAGACACATTCGCCCTTAATCACTGAGGACTTTTACAATAGACAAAAAATTTTTGGAGTGAAGGTTTGGAACTAAGCCTCCCCACCTTACCATAAAATCAGTTATGCTTAACGACACCAGATAATTTTTCTCATTTAGTACATTCGGCACAAAAAAGGCTTACTGCATTTTTTCACGTAGCCCCTCTTTGTTATAAAACCTACACATTGCGTCTACACTCAGATCAATAAACCAAGTATCAGCAAACAAATTTACACCATTCAATGATGAACTTAATTGCTTGTCATAAAAATTAGTAAAATTACCGCTTAAATTATCAGAATGACACTCTTAAAAATCTCCATACAACAAACATACGTAACACAAATCCAACGCCTTGAACTGCTTTAGCCACAAAACAATAACCCAGCTAATTCTTTGTTGTTTGTGTATGCATGACAAATACAGTGACCAATAAAATTGTCGCCTTAATCAAATGTTTAATGATGTGAGGCGCTGTGCACACACTCAGGCATACGAAGCAAAAGGAAAAACGAAGAAGTAGCGAAAAATCAGAAGCCAACAAACGATGTCAACAACCGAAACAGTTGAAGATGCTGATGACACGCACAATCGGCTGCTGTTGACCGGTACTGCTTGTGGAACGCAACGGCGCACGGTGAGCAGCAGTAATTAAGGGGCAAATTATGTATAACGCAACGACTCATTTGTTCTCAGGTGCAACAAAACTCCTATCATATAAGAGCAGCCATTCTCTCTTCAGTGAGTGACATTAAAACTGAGTGCCTTTATGAAATTTTTGGTTTTGCGACTCAAAGTATCACGGCCTCATACATAATCTGGCCCTAAAGCTAATATTCATAGCCGCGCAAATTCACTCATACTCATTTGCATACTTTTTATGTTTTTAACTGCTGTCTGTTGTCGGAATTGTCCATTCTACTTAGTGATTTTATTAAATAAACACACACATACAACCATATTTTTATATGATGACGGTTAAAGTTGATACAGGTGCTATGAAATTTGCGAGTTTCTGTGGAAAACATTTGCTACTTACATATGCTGTTTTTTTTTTTCATCCAAGATTTTTGTTTGTCGTTTTATTTGTTAATTTAGTTATTCTCCTCCTTCCTTTTTTTAATAAAATTATAAAATTTCGTAGTTGTCGCTGTCTTTTGTTGTTGAGCTCTGTGCTCAACGCCGCTAGCCATGTACATCATGAGGCAAATACAAATTGTCCAAAATTTGTTTGGTATTGAACTTTTGAACTCGCTCGACAGAAAACAACAACAAACACAACAACATGTTTGCAAATTTCGCGGATGTGAAAAAAAATATCTCTTTTGCAGTTGGTCGCTTTTAATAGTCGTTCGCTCAGAGACGGAATTGCCAAAAAACCCGTCTGAATATCCGTTTGTATAAAATTTGCATAAGACATGCTTTAATTATTAAGTCGTAAAATATGAATCACAACTGATACATAAAAAATATATTGCTACTGTAAAGTCAGTGCGAAATTATTAAAAACAAACTTGGTATTAACAGCAACGAGCGAGAAAATAGCAATGACAATTTTAAACAAATTGAGTCATTAATTTTTTTTTTTTAATAATTTAAGAAACAGCTTCTATGAATAAGTTTTATACATAAATCAAACTCGAAAATATTCTGCAAAAATTTGAAAAAGATTACACAATTTAGGACTTCCCAAATTATAAAATAAATTAAATTAAAAAATTGCTTCAAATAAATGTTCTCATACATCTAAAAGCAATTAGGGTAATCCCCGCTTAAGTCACACAATTTAGAACTTTTTAATTAGAGTATTCTGAATATTTTTTTAGTATGCAGTTGCGTAGTCCAATCCATTTTAGTCTAACAAAATGATAGTAATGGATATCTCGAACGGCCGAACGGAATTGGTTTGATGATTGAAAATTTTTTTTGCGAAGCAAGTTTTAGAATGTCTCCTATATAAAAAAAAAATCATATCTTGTGTGGTGGAAAACCTAAAACATCCTTTCGCATTTTCTTGTTTGGTTGGTTTAGTCCAAATTACAAAATTTATAGTTACTTTTTCTTAAGATATTGAAAATTAACAGTAAAAATATATTTGACAAATTTTGATAAAAATTGCCACTGCTATTTTTTTGTTCGCTCCTGTATGTATTTATAGGTCAACTGGAGTTAAAAAAGGTTTTCGTTTTTCAGTGCAGCTTTTGCTTTATTTATGTAACGCATATTGGTGGCCACATAAACATTACAGCACTACTTTTGTGACAGAGATAGGCACAGACTTCCTTATAATATAACTATCAGCATCGAAAGAGGTTTTGATAGAGCCATGTCTTGAGTAGAAATAGCGATATATTTAGGAAATTCGGAATGATGGCCTACCGAGACCTAGAATATATTGTAGTGGAATTGAGTGAAATCGAATGATAACCACGTCTACTATTTCGATATCGAAAAAGTTCTTCAATTCATTGCCAAAGAAAGCTTAGTGGTTAAAACTGATGTTTCACGAAAAATAGGAAATATTTTATACTTTTTTGGAAATGGGCACCACCCACACTGAAGAGCGGATTAGGGGGCTTAGAATATATACACGGAAGGTATGCCTGTCGTGAGAGGCGCCCAAAATACCAAATTGATTCAAGGAGTCGTGTAGCGCAACATTTTCAAAAGGTTGCCAGCGCAATATACAGCTTCTCCAATCCAATTGTCAACCTTACCTACCCGTGGCAAATACTTTACTTCCCGTGGCGAACAATGTCTCTTTAACAGTCGGGGCTCTAGCAACCACGAGTTCTTTATGGATCTAGGTGGTGGGAGGGCGATATGATCTGGAAGGTTCCATGTAGACATACCAAATCAGATGGTTGGGCTAGTACTTTAATGGTGCTTGTTACCGGAACGTACCGAATCTGCATCCGGCAAAAGACCATCAACATCGAAGGCCCTCGGGGAGTAGAAAAAATGTTTAGCAATTCGCAAACAGTTAATAAGAAGCCGTTGAAATCATTTGCAATTAGGCAGAAGTATGGTTATTATTCGCTTTTAACTTTCGTGACATTTCTCCTTGCAACACACAGCTGGCTATATAATATTCGCTCTAGCCGAAAATGTATACATGATTACTTGTTAAAATAATATTTCTATTGCATTTGTATATTTCACTGTGCATTCAAGTAATAAATACAATATATTCTTATAAAACGAAATATGCCGTTTTCTTTAACGCTTAGGCTTTTCCTACGACAACATACATGAATATTTATTTATTTGTTTTTTAACCATTAACTATCTCACATTTGTTTCATGACACTTATTAGTCGTTCGCTGTGACAGTCAAAATTTGCATTTTGATTGATGCTGTTTAATCAAATATACAGTTAGCAGCTGTTTTGCCATTTTGTATGGCAAATTATGAGTATGAAAATCCACATAAACTGTCACTTCTACTGCCAATTAATGTCAATCGTTGTAGTTGAGTATTTAGTACAAGCTGTTAAGCAAGTAAACAAATTTTAATAATTATCGTTAAATTTTTTTTGTTTTTTTTTTTTTTGTTTTTTGGCAAGCTCACTATTTTTTTTTCTTTTTTTTTTTTTTGATGCAATTTATTTGTATGCAAATTGGTATATTGAGACGAATGAGTTGGCTTTTTGGAGCTATAAAGTTTAAATAAGAACATTATTAAAAATCAAAAATTAAAGAGAAATCAATAAAAATAAACACTAAAGACTTAAGAAACGAACTTTTCAAAATAATATAACCAAGCAAAAACTAGAATGAGCGGTTGTAAGTTATGAGGAATATTTGATCTCCTGACAAATAAACCTTAGATTAAGGTAGATAAAATTCATCATACGCCTTATAACAACACCCTAATTTAGGCTTATTTCCGCTTCACGTAAGTCTTACACCTAAGGTAAATAAAACAAGTAAACATTGCTAAACATAAACGAGATACATGATAAATAGAACCTAACTGAAGTCGATACATTGTAATGTTTTTAAGAAAACTGGATTTTGATTGTTTTTTTTTTTTTCGAAGAATAGAAAACTTCGATAAAAATAAAATCTACTTTTTATTATTCCAAAAAATCATTTAACGAACATAAATCCTTCAGTTCTCGCTGTCTGAGGAGATATTTTTCCAATTTTTGGCACACTGCTTTTTTATATTTCCTACATTTCCCAACTACAAATTACATCTGGAAAATGAATTCAAAAGTCTAAAAAACTTGTACTTTACTTGTACCGTAACTTCAAAGTATAAACTGAAATTGAATTTTTGATGATAGATTTTAAATCTATACTTAAATAATGTTTTGAAATAGAGGATTATAAAGATTAATCAAAGTCGTTATACTCCACCTGATTATAGTAATTCCTTATATAAGATATATTTAATATGTGATATAACCTTTAAGCATAGCGTTATCTTTCAGATAAACCTTAGGCTTGATGACATACATAAGTACAGAAAAAATTGAGTTTTATAGGGAATACGCCATACAACTAATATTCCTTATTGAATTAAGGACTTATGTCATAAGCATTTTGACCATATGTAACAAGGCTTATGTTCAAGAGGTTCATATTTGTTTGCTGTGCTTTTATTTCATAAGGCTCAAATCAGTTCTTGTTGTAGTTCATTGCTGTCATACATCGACTGAATAAAAGTGTTAAACAAATTTTTAGGTATTCGCAATTTTTGAACTGCTCTTCAGGACTACTTTCTCGTGGATTGGACAATCCACTATGCGCGGTACGTTGAAACCCTATTTAAAACGACCGGCTTCTATCCTGGGAACGCATATACCCTCTTAATTTTTTTAGAATTGGTTTGCAAAGGCAAAAAATAATTCACCTACGTACATTCCTCTATTACGCCTTATTGGGAATAACTTTTAGGCAGGTAGGAAGCAAACGAGGTCCCAAAGAGGGTGGTCCCACATTTTGAAATATTTTTAAATTAAATGCTACAGAAAAGGAAACAAGCTATAGAACTTAACGGCGCTCCAATAACATTTTATACATACAATTACAAAATATTTTGATAGAATTTACATCATTGGTCTGCGCTGTAAAACTGGAAAAATAAGCGGCAAAAATAAGTTTGCTGATGAAAGTAGACAAAACTATTCTTCTAGAAAATAAAATATACTTTTGTTCCATCAAAAACATGCATTTCGGTAGCCATACTTTTGAAAAAGTAAAGAAAGCTATACTTGTTTAGGCGCGTTATGAAAAAATGATGGGAGTGAAATTTTTAGATTTAACACAAAATTGATAAGTTAAAAATATATGTGGCTATTCGCTGTGAACTGACAAGCAAATTGGCTTTGAGTAGGACTTTCACCACATCAGATCATGTGTCACATTTATAAATGTTGAATTTGATCGAATGGTGAAAAAGGCCAACATTTTCTAGTATTATTTAACTTCGGAAGTACATTCATAGGTATGTGTGGATGTTTTTATATATATTTATTTTCATTTCATGTCAGCTTGACATACATACTTATCTATGCGTGTTAATGGTTAAGAATGCATGCATATCTTTAAAATACTCTTTCGTTGAAAATTTTAAACATTTCGTTAAAATTCTTAAACAAAAGCTCTATTTTTGCTATGTTTGTCTGAATGTACATATGTCCATATATGCTGATGTTTGTATAAAAAAACATGTATATAAGCCTATATGCAGCTTATGGACTCAAAAACAACTCTCCTGACTTTACTAAAATTTGCAGGAAAAAGCACAGCAACCCGGCGAGCTTTCCTGTGAAATTTCTTTTAGGGAAGTGCACCAAAAACTGATCCATTTGAACAAATTCCATTCCCTGTTCGATTTGACTGAAAGTTGGTATATCCGTAGCACGTTGTCTAGATTAGCATTTACGATACTTTTTAGTTATGCAAAAGTAATATAACTTCTCATGTGCGTACATAAACATACACAGACATTTTTTTACCTACAAGCACTTATATTATACGCGCAGCCATGGACGCTGACGAAATCAATTAAAATAGCTCTGGAATTTCCACGCCATGGATATGCCGAGTTTGCTTTATTCAAATTTCTACCAAGTCCAACATTTCCCTGTGAAATCAGAAGAAAAGGGTGTTTTCACTTCGTTAGAAGGACCTGATGGAAAGCAAAAATTTAAAGATATACCTTTGATTGAACAAAGTGTTGTATTCCAACTGCTTTATAAGTATTTGAGCTATTTTCCATATTATTCCAGTAAAGCTTGCCATTAACCGCATATCTGAAATAAATTTTTTTTTTTTTTTGTCATTAGATATTTTGACTATGGAAAATCTTTATGTATATAATGTAATAATTGGAGAAAATCGAAAATCGCGCTGAGCATCCTCTAAATAAATCACAACATATGGAGTCACAAATGGCTCCTATATGATCGTGTTTCCAAGGCTCACCATAATTAAATAATGAGGGTTTCGGGAATGTTTAAGGGATGGGATTTTTTTTAATAGATAATTTGTATCTTGATTTTTTTTTTAATTTTTTAATAAAAGTGGTTGATGTACCTAAAAAAAAATTACATTTTTACATTGAGTACTCAAAACTTTTGCGTAACACGCTTTTAATGTTTTATGTACTATATTGCCAGTGTGAACGTGCGTTAGCTACAAAGGAAAGTTTATTTGTTATAAGCTCATGCAATAGTAGGGTTAAATATGCTATGCTAGCACGTTTTCAAATATAAAAAGCCAACGTGAGCACGTTGATATAATAATAATACTTTGAAGTTTATAAAATAAAAACTGTTCAAGTCTTATCGAGCGGCTGCTATGAAATACGTAACAAAAATTTACCCAAGCACATAAAAGGAAGGAGCGAGTTCATCACATCTTATATATTAACTGTGTTTTTTTCACGTCTATATACGTTTACGCTTAAACTTAGATGGACTGCTAAGCGACAAACTTTAAATACACCTCTGAAATTGCTACGCATTAGTACTACTAAATTTCAACACGCATTATACTCAGATGTAACTGAAATATGTGTCCATGTTTCACCCTCTGCACTAATTCCATGCATTCTATGCGCGTCCACTATCTATCACAACTGATTCAGCTATATGTTATACACAGAAATACAACAGAGGGTTGTGTCTCTGCTTTTCAGTACACCCGCTAGTTGTTTAACCACTGCCGCTAGATGGGTCTCGTAAGCATTATCTAAGCGAGGATAGGCGTGTTTTTTCACGCGCAAACGAAACGTATACGCGTTTAAATAAACACGGCTATTATTTCTAATTGCTGTTTGTGTGAAGTTCTTTTTCGCTCTTATTTGGAATCCAAATCTATGAATAAAGTTTTGGTTGTAAAGATGGAAATTCGTGCTAATAGCAAGCTTTGGTTATTATTGGTCGTCGTGCTTTTATTTAGCTATTTTTTATTAAAATAATTTGTTACAAATAAACGATTGTGAGCACACAAACAAATCTAATTATACTACGGCACTATTGTGAATATTGGTTAGAAGAAGTTGCTAACATTCGCCAGATGGCAGCGCAAGCGCGTGTAAGTGTTTATTGATAGATGATTGATTGATAGGCCAGCTGATTTCTGTTGATATTTGATATGAGACTTTTATATTTGTTGCACAAGATGCGAACGGGTCGGGCTAGTTAGCAAATAATCTGAAAAAACCAGCAATGCGTATCTAAAATAATTATTCTGAAAAATTTATTAACAGAAATGCTATGCATTTGTATAGTATATGTGCACGCATACTGACCCACATTTCCACACTAATTTTATACAAAACTGATGATTAACAAGCAAGAACGGGACTGTCTTCGGCTGTGCCGAAGACTTCATACCTTTCATGAATGGGGCTGAACAATAATCTTATCCCGTTCGTAATCTCCGAATAATCGGATGTATAAGATAAGAAATATATAGTGAACAGATCTACATACCTTAAAGATTTTTAAGATAAATATAAAATAAGCAAGTAAGGAAGGCTAAGTTCGGGTGTAACCGAACATTACATACTCAGTTGAGAGCTATGGAGACAAAATAAGGAAAATCACCATGTAGGAAAATGAACCTAGGGTAACCCTGGAATGTGGTTGTATGACATGTGTATCAAATGGAAGGTATTAAAGAGTATTTTAAGAGAGAGTAGGCCATAGTTCTATGGATGGACGCCATTTAGGGATATCGCCATAAAGGTGGACCAGGGGTGACTCTAGAATATGTTTGTACGATATGGGTATCAAATGAAAGCTGTTAATGAGTATTTTGAAAAGCAGTGATCCTTAGTTCCATAGGTGGACGCCGTTTCGAGATATCGCCATAAAGGTGGACCAGGGGTGTCTCTAGTTGTACGATATGGGAATCAAATGAAAGGTGTTACTGAGCATTTTAAGAGGGAGTGGGCATTAGGTCTATAGGTGCACGCCTTTTCGAAATGTCGCCATTGGGGTGGGCCAGGGGTGACTCTAGAATGTGTTTGTATGATATGGGTATCAAATGAAAGATGGTAATGAGTTTTTTAAAAGGGAGTAATCCTTAGTTCTATAGGTGGACGCCTTTTCGAGATATCGCCATAAAGGTGGACCAAGGGTGACTCTAGAATGTTTGTACGATATGGGTATCAAACGAAAGGTGCTACTGAGCATTTTAAGAGGAAGTGAGCATTAGGTCTATAGGTGGACGCCTTTTCGAGGTATCGTCATTAGGGTGGGCCAGGGGTGACTCTAGAATGTGTTTGTACGATATGGGTATCAAACGAAAGGTGTTACTGATCATTTTAAGAGGGAGTGGGCATTAGGTCTATAGGTGGACGCCTTTTCGAGATATCGCCATTAGGGTGGGCCAGGGGTGACTCTAGAATGTTTGTACGATATGGGTATCAAACGAAAGGTGTTACTGATCATTTTAATAGGGAGTGGGCATTAGGTCTATAGGTGGACTCCTTTTCGAGATATCGCCATTAGGGTGGGCCAGGGGTGACTCTAGAATGTTTTTGTACGATATGGGTATCAAATGAAAGGTGGTAATGAGTATTTTAAAAGGGAGTAATCCTTAGTTCTATAGGTGGACGCCTTTTCGAGATATCGCCATAAAGGTGGACCAAGGGTGACTCTAGAATGTTTGTACGATATATATATCAAACGAAAGGTGTTACTGAGCATTTTAAGAGGGAGTGGGCATTAGGTCTATAGGTGGACGCCTTTTCGAGATATCGCCATTAGGGTGGGCCAGGGTGACTCTAGAATGTTTGTACGATATGGGTATCAAACGAAAGGTGTTACTGAGCATTTTAAGAGGGAGTGGGCATTAGGTCTATAGGTGGACGCCTTTTCGAGATATCGCCATTAGGGTGGGCCAGGGTGACTCTCGAATGTGTTTGTACGATATGGGTATCAAATGAAAGGTGGTAATGAGTATTTTAAAAGGGAGTAATCCTTAGTTCTATAGGTGGACGCCTTTTCGAGATATCGCCATAAAGGTGGACCAAGGGTTACTGAGCATTTTAAGAGGGAGTGGGCATTAGGTCTATATGTGGACGCCTTTTCGAGATATCGCCATTAGGGTGGGCCAGGGGTGACTCTAGAATGTTTGTACGATATGGGTATCAAACGAAAGGTGTTACTGAGCATTTTAAGAGGGAGTGGGCGTTAGGTCTATAGGCGGACGCCTTTTCGAGATATCGCCATTAGGGTGGGCCAGGGGTGACTCTAGAATTTTTGTACGATATGGGTATCAAACGAAAGGTGTTACTGAGCATTTTAAGAGGGAGTGGACATTAGGTATATAGGTGGCCGCCTTTTCGAGATATCGCCATTAGGGTGGGCCAGGGGTGACTCTAGAATGTTTGTACGATATGGGTATCAAACGAAAGGTGTTACTGAGCATTTTAAGAGGGAGTGGGCATTAGGTCTATAGGTGGACGCCTTTTCGAGATATCGCCATTAGGGTGGGCCAGGGTGATTCTAGAATGTGTTTGTACGATATGGATATCAAACTAAAAGTATTAATGAGGGTTTTAACAGCGAGTGGCCCTTAGATGTATATGTGAAGGCGTTCTCGCGATATCGACCAAAATGTGGACCAGGTGATCCAGAAAATCATCTGTCGGGTACTGCTAATTTATTTATATATGCAATACCACTAACAGTATTCCTGCCAAGATTCCAAGGGCTGTTGATTTCGCCTTGTAGAACTTTTTCATTTTCTTCTACTTAATATGGTAGGTGTCACACCCATTTTACAAAGTTTTTTCCAAAGTTATATTTTGCGTCAATAAACCAATCCAGTTACCATGTTTCATCCCTTTTTTCGTAGTTGGTATAGAATTATGGCATTTTTTTCATTTTTCGTAATTTTCGATATCGATAAAGTGGGCGTGGTTATGGTCGGATTTCGGCCATTTTTTATACCAAGATAAAGTGAGCTCAGGTAAGTACGTGGGCTAAGTTTAGTAAAGATATATCGATTTTTGCTCAAGTTATTGTGTTAACGGCCGAGCGGAAGGACAGACGGTGGACTGTGTATAAAAACTGGGCGTGGCTTCCACCGATTTCGCCCATTTTCACAGAGAACAGTTATCGTCACAGAATCTATGCTCCTACCAAATTTGAGAAGGATTGGTATATTTTTGTTCGACTTATGGCATTAAAAGTATTCTAGACAAACTAAATGAAAATGGGCGGAGCCACGCCCATTTTGAAATTTTCTTTTATTTTTGGATTTTGTTGCATCATATCATTACTGGAGTTGAATTTTGACTTAATTTACTTATATACAGTAAAGATATTAACTTTTTTGTTAAAATTTGAATTTAAAAAAAAATTTTTTTAAAAAGTGGGCGTGTTCTTCATCCAATTTTGCTAATTTTTATTTAGCACATATGTAGTAATAGTAGTAACGTTCCTGCCAAATTTCATCATGATATCTTCAACGACTGCCAAATTACAGCTTGCAAAACTTTTAAATTACCTTCTTGTAAAAGTGGGCGGTGCCACGCCCATTGTCCAAAATCTTACTAGTTTTCTATTCTGCGTCATAACGTCAACCCATCTACCAAGTTTCAGCGCTTTAACCGCCTTTGGAAATGAATTATCGCATTTTTTCGGTTTTTCGAAATTTTCGATATCGAAAAAGTGGGCGTGGTTATAGTCCGATATCGTTCATTTTAAATAGCGATCTGAGATGAGTGCTTAGGAACCTACATACCAAATTTCATCAAGATACCTCAAAATTTACTCAAGTTATCGTGTTAACGGACGGACGGACGGACGGACGGACGGACGGACGGACGGACGGACGGACGGACGGACGGACATGGCTCAATCAAATTTTTTTTCGATCCTGATTATTTTGATATATGGAAGTCTATATCTATCTCGATTCCTTTATATATGTACAACCAACCGTTATCCAATCAAACTTAATATACTCTGTGAGCTCTGCTCAACTGAGTATAAAAATAAGACAGTTTAGCACAACATAAAAAGCAAGCGAGAAACTCAAGAAGAAACAATCCAGAAAGTCACCACAAGCAGCCATACAAAGCAGTTAAAGTTTTGATATGACATAAGACAGAACAAATTTTATTTAAGTAAACCACGCACGTTGCATATAACAATGCCTGCACTTACGCTTCAATAAGTCTGAGCCATACCTAAATAAGTATGTATGTGTTTATGTATGTGAATACAATTAAAAATTCAAGTAGCAAATAATCAGTTGGTTCTCATTTACACTAACACAATGGTAGTGCACTGGTATATATAAAACAGAAAAATCTGAAAATTATCAATGAAATTTATATAGCATGCAACAAACTACTGCAGAGCTACTGTCACAATTTGATGAAAAAGTAATAATAATACATTGCAACAATAAAGTTTGCACTCTACGTTATGACATGCTGCAGGCGATTTACAAAAGACAAAAGCTGCTACAACTGCAGAGTAATAACAATTGCAAATGCAACTTTGTGAATATATTGCACGCATGCAAGCGAATTGTGGTAGTAACTGATCCGTAATATAGCTCATCAACATAATGTGCAATGGGAGCTTTATAAAAATGCAATAAAAGCAAACAAAAAACAATAACGGCAACCATATAAGGTAAAAGAAAAGTCATTAAAAAGAGGTAAGGTTAGAGCAGTGTAAGATTAGATGGAAGCTTTCATACCATTCATGGTTCCTAGATTGTTTTCATAGCAGTCGCTGAATTTGGGGATATTGCGCTCATAGGAGGACTATGCTTCATATTCAGAGAATAATAGAAATAAAAATAAAAATTCTCTAAAAAGAAAAGTACGTCCTGTGCAGTGATTGGGAATTCCTGCCAATGTAGTTAAGGAAGCAAGATATTCAGGAGAGATTAATCCATAGTAGCTGTCAAAGCAAAGTTTAAAGATGAATTCAAAGTAATTGAGCCAGTGCTACTGGACATGAAACAAGCATTCGTCTGAGCTTAGTAGGCCGAAGTACCTGAACGCTTATAAAAGGTTGTAAATATTTGAGAATTCTTGAGATATTTAATAAAATGTAACATAAAAAATCTCTTAAAGTTGATAACATAGAGCGTAACACACGAAGAGTTCAGGATTCGCGAGCCCTGACGTCTGAAAAAAAAGTATATGTGACAGTATTCTCTTCTTTCATTATCCAGCAGTAACTTTGCAAACTATGTGACTGCCTTTATAAATAATGGTCATCAGCTGGTGATAGTAAAAATTCAAATTATCTTACACACGAAGAGGTGGATCCACGATTCCATTCCAAAAATACTGTCGCCGACCAACAAGCAAAATTACAAAATTTTTGGTGATAGGGATAGGTAACCCTTTCCCCTGCTAAAAGCAACTTGCAAGAGTCTGGGAAAGGGCTCGAATCAGCATTGAATTTTATTTGCAAGGCTTTTTGCAGAAGATGTTTCAGTAGTTGTGGGCATATCTTTTTGCTCGTTACTGCAATACATGCACTTTAAGATCTCCAGTAAGTGGAGCTGCTTAGAATATACTTGAGTCAAGATGTGCTTGTTTCGGCGGAAGTCAGACAAATATTCATAGCTGGCAAAGATTGAGCATGTTCGTAATACTTCCCGAAACCGGCGTGGATTTTTTCCAAGCAATAAGGCAGTGGACCAGGGCCAATAAAATAGTTCTCTATTTGAGGGGTTGACCTCTACTTAATCCAGTTCTACACCTGATATTATTATTTCAGGTAATATCTCTACGTAATGCCAAAACTTTCGAGTGCCTGAACGGTCTATGTACTTAAGATCTAAAAATTACACGCATACCTCTTTCGAATGCGATTACTTCACTCAACAACGAAAAAGGGTAAGAGAAAAGATATCTGGCGCCCTATCCCCATACAAAATTATGCATGTGATGAACTGCATTAGTGTTAACTGTGAAAGGGTTAATAGGTTCAAGAGACACATAACTCGCATGAAACAAGAAGATCTTTGTCTAGCCCATTAGCGTTATAAAAGTCGCGCAGAGCGGTACCATATGCAGAGGAATACTAAATACTCTTCAAGGATGAATGGAGTCCTACACTTGGAGAATATTGTAGCTATAGCACCCAGCGCTGACTCT
Organism: Eurosta solidaginis; assembly: GCF_040869045.1. NCBI lineage: Eukaryota > Metazoa > Arthropoda > Insecta > Diptera > Tephritidae > Eurosta > Eurosta solidaginis. The sequence continues at coordinate 265,710,125 of NC_090320.1, forward strand.
TGGCATTCCTGTTAGTGCAAACAACATAATGCAACATAACTAAAAATAACATAACATAAAATTACATAATTTAATATTCCGTAACATAACATAATAAAGCTTAACACAACATAACATAGCATAACACAACATAACATAGCATAACACAGCATAACATAACATGACATAATAAAAGATAAAATAATATAACATAACGTAACAAAAGGGAGCATTTCGTGACATAACAAAATTAAACATAACATATCAGAACATATCATAAAATCACATTACGCGAAAAAACACAAAATAGCATAGCACGAAATTACACAATTATCGCTATAGCAACAATAACAACACAAGTGAAATCAATTTCCCATAACATAAAAGAACGCAACGTAACATAACATATTGCAACAGGATAAAAATATATGTATACATAATTAAATACAAAGCTTAAAATGAAGCTTAAATAAGCAATACTCATGATAAAAGCAGTTGCGTGTGCGGTATAATATAAGAAATAAGGTTAACTACAAAAATACATAAATTTACAAATTACATACGCATACATATACATATATACAGATATCTACCTTATTTGTACGCATTGATTTGTATTATTGGCTGCATGCCGTTACATTTGGCCATCTGTGTTCAGCGCATGCGCAAACTGACTCGTGCCACAAATGTATATGCGAATGAAGGCAAACGACAACTCCAAGCTCATTAAATATTATTATTAGTGCATAACAGAACGCACACAAGCGCCTGCTGCTGCTGCTGCAGTTGAAATCGCATAAATAAATGCAGACGTTTATAGGGAGTTGAATTAAAAACAAAAAAATTACATATAAATACTAACAAAATCTGCTGCAAAAACGAAAAAACATTAAAAATAGCGGTGCAATAGTTGCTATTGCAGTTGTACGACAGTTCCGCTCAGCATCAACAGCTACGTTGTTCGATCGCCTGCTTGGCGTCATGTTTCGCAAAAACGTGCCACAATGATGCGTGATCGAACTGACAATTGGCAGAGAAGATGCTGTGATATTTCAAATTATTATTCTTTATGCGTAGTGTTGTTATGTTTGGCGCTGTTTTTTTTTTTTTTTTTCATATCGTTGCCCGCTAGCCAGAAGCACGAATGTGCAATTTTTCCGATTTTGTGTTCGAGGCCTCTTTGGATTACCCTTCAGATTCTCTAGGTTCTACGTAAAGCTAGAGCTTCCTACGTACATGGAAACCCCAATAATTTGCAATGCCATTTTCACGAATGTACAATTCAATCACACAAAGTTGAGCCAGAAAAATTAATTTGTCATATTGTATGACACATTCGTTATTATAGCTAAACAATTTTTGGAAAAAAAATAAGAACAGCACATATTCGTATGTTCGAATGTTCGGATATACGTGCCTGGTATTCATCAAAAAAAACTATACTGATGAGGAATTTTTAATAGCTGAATATCCAAAAAAAAAAAGTTGTTTAATTGAAGGCAAACCAGTTTATTCGAAGCCGTTGCCTCTTCCCGAATCAAAATAAAATACTTGGAAAAATTGTGTGAAAAACTGGTTATACCCAAATAATATCATTTTTTTATAAAAATCTTGAGGGCAGCGCTTTTCCCGAACCCAGCATTTCAGAAGATTCTGATTCTGATGAGAATAAGAAATAGTTCTATGTTGGCAATAATATCTTAAATAAAAACACATTAGTGTATATGAAATTGAATTGAATGTGTAACTTTTTTCATTGACATACATAAGTTTGATAAGTCCCATCCGCGAATGTTTTATCAAGTACTGTGATGCTCCGCATCCCAATCCGCCAACGGAATAGGCCAAGCAGGTCTTGGATTGACCCTAACGCAATTTAAAAATCAATCGGTAGTGATTTTTACGTCTTTTGAGGTTAAGGCCATACCATGAGCAGTCGGGCAAATTCTTTTATTCCTATTCGGATTCAGCCCATCAAAATGCATAGAAAGCATGAGCAGATTTACCTGATCCAACTACTTTTAATTTTTTTGTATAGATGTGTTAACAAAAAATAGATCAGCTTTTTAAATTTTTGTTGTGCCAGAAAAATGAGTATATATGCTAAATCTCGGAGAATATAAGGCATGCGAGCAGAACAATTATCTCTGTTAAAAGAGCATAGTGTGAGTATAATATATAAGTAAATTTTTACACTAGAAACTAATTCTTCTAATTTTGAAAGAGCAATAAACTTTGAAACTCAATTTCCCAACATTTTCATTTTGGCACATTCATGCTTCTGGCAAGCGGGCGACGATATGTATGTATGTACGGTAAAATAAATTTAGGACGTAAGTAAAAAAAAGAAACACAATGAATATAATCGACAATATATAGATGAAGGAGCTGCAAAAGATGCTCTACGGCAGTTGAAAATGAATGCAATTTAGTAACTCGCTGGTTGCTAAGGAAACGTCCTTCCTCAATACTTAATATATTTATGACTTACTCTAAGGACCAGATTGGGCATGACGCCGTCATACTTTGCGTTTTAGTCACTCACATTCACAGTCCGTAAACAAAACAGCTTTCAAATTTTACTTTTGATTGAAATACGAATAATATTACCATATTTGGCTCAAAACATACCAAAGTGGCAACTGCTTTTCTGATATATATTTTAACGAATTTTGGGAAATTCCGCTTATCTGCAACCTTCTACTAACGTTCGAATCACTAACTGTTGAATAAATAAATCCACTATTCAATAATGCAAAATGGTCTTTGTTAAAGTACTTCAAAATAACACCTCTACTTCCCAACAGATAGCGTGCTTAAATCAAACTCCTTGCCATGCCTCAGCTGGCGGTCTTTTATACTCTCTGACTTCCTAGTTCGCATACTTCTAGTCGTTTCTAGAATTTACTACCAGCTATAAAATTACTAGCTATAACTACAGATAGATTCAATTTTATAGCTTCTCATATGCGCTTGTATATGTGAGTGATACTTGCACAAATGATTGCCTACTTTTGTGAGCATCCCAGATAAGATATATTCATGTGTTTGCGCGTTCCTCTCCGCTCCGTGTACGTACATATATGTGGACATAATGATTGGTTTGTTTATGTAGATATAAGTGACTGCTTATTATCGGCTTAGAGATGATAGTATCCCTTAGTGTTGCTACTATTCGTCACAATATTTTTAACTAACGACAATTTTTTTAATTCTCCTTAATACCGGTCGGAAGTAACGATCTATGACGCATTCACATTCATTTTCTTTTCAATTATTTCATTTGCCACGTAATTACAGTCAATCTAAGACAAAATAACAAAGAAAAAAAAATACAAAAAAAAAAAACACATGAAACAATTGTAATTGATAATTACCACAAATGGAAAAGCCAATTTTTTGTCGAAGCTAACTAGCATTCGAAAAATTCGTGACTACTTTTCAACCTTCATGATGACTTTCTCAAAACAATTAGTACATAATTATAAAAATTGAAGCAATAAATGAAATAAACCCTAAATCAATAAAACCAAATAGTGAAAAGGTTAGTGCTAATACTGATATACAATAACAAACAGAAAAATAGCAGTGGGCATTTTTAACAAATTTCTCAAATTAAACAAAATTCCCAAAAAAGTATTTGGAGTTCTCTGATTTTTTCTGAATATGCAGTTTTGTCCCAATCAATTTTAGCCTAACAAAATATAATTTATAGGTCTCTCAAAATTTGCAATAATTAATTTTTTTTTTTCCTTTCATTTTTTCTAGGTGGATACTCAACGATATTAGCTTCGGCTGCGAAAGTTAGACCAAGCCTTTTAAGTTGTACCACGGGGAGCAGATAGCATCGGAGGCATGGTGGTGGCTGTGGGTGGTATCCGAAAACGGTAAGAGTTGATTAGATAGATGGCGTTGCATTGCAACCGGGTGTCATGACCCTTACAATGGAAAATGTGTTAGGCCTTCAACCCCACCAAGGTGATGGTGTATCCACTCACAGCATCGACTGGGACGAAGGTAAGAGGGCATTGGACATGTGCTTGGATGCACCGTGAGGTTAGGAAAACAATAGCTAGTATTCACGTAAGCAAAAGCGAAATGTGATGTCTTTTCAATTAAATTTAATTAACAACAACACTTATACCACGTGAATTAAATATAAATAAACCAACATACGAACGAAAGACTTAAGCATCAAACTCGATAAGCACAAATGAAGGGGAAAATCACAAATAAATGTTCACAGCTGAGAACTTTAATAGTATTTTTATTTTTTATTTTTTTGTATTTCGAATAATAATAACAGACCAATGTTTAAACATTTTCAATAGTCACTTCGTGAATTTTCAATTAATTCGTTGAGAAACTTAAATGAGCGACTTGGGTTAATTGCAAGGGCAAATATTTATACACACATTTCACAATTTGAGTGTATGTTTGCTTGTAGACATTTTATTTATAGTGAAAATAGCAACAAAATGGCAAATTGTTAAAAAAAAAATTACAAAAACGCTAGGGACAACTTAAGTGATTGTTTAGAGAGTAAAGAGTTGATTGAATTGATTTTATAAATTTTTTTTATTAAATTTTTTGCAGTGAGAAACAAATTTGAAAGCAAAATAGCTAGAAATATAAACAAATCAACGAGCAAATAGTCAGGTGGGCGATTGTCTGCTGTTTATGTCTAATCACCTGAGTAACTGTTCAACTATTTTATTAAATTTATTTTTTTATGGGAGTTTGTGTTCAAATGCTAAGAAGGCTTTGGTTACTTCTAAAGGAAATCATAGGCAGTTGCTGCGCCAAAACGTGGTGAACAAACAAAAAAAAGTTAATTGCTGACAAACTTTAGTAGACTTTGTAATTGTAGTAGCGTCATTGTAGCAAAGCAAAAACAATTTTGCCAGCAAATTCGAAGTAATTTAATATTTGAAAAACAAAAGGCGAATAACTTGTACAACTTAAGCCGCTGCAATGAGTGAAGTCAAAGAGCAAAATAGCAACAAATTAGTTTGGACAGCACAAATTTTAAATTGACCCTTCTCTTGTTCGTTTGAAGTTTTGGTTTTTAGCACAGTGTGGCGTTACTTACATATATGCGTGGGTATAAACAAAAACCCACTAAATTTAGTGAATGTGCATAATTTTTTTACACAGTTTTGGAAAATTAAATTTTGATTTATGGAATTTTTTTTATAAATAACTTTCTTTTTTCTATTTGAATAAACTGTTGCCTTTTTTGTAAAGCGATAGAAAAGCAATCAAAACTAATGGATGGACAGCAATAATCAGTAAGTACTGACCACTTCTTCCATTCTTCCAAACGCCGGTTGCTCTAATTCGCTGGGCTGCAATATAAGTTGTTTCCCTCGGTATCAAATCCAATGGTGGTACTAAATCCAACCGTAGTATTGAGTGCCTCCATCGGAGTGGAGATAAGAGCATCGCTAATACAATGCTCAGAATCCTATGGACTTGTTTTTAAGCTGTTTTGATCCGTGACCTTTGTAAAACCCAGTCAGCAGAGCGCACCATTCAGTAGAATAAGGCATTAAATTGCTTTGTATATCTAATGTGCTCCTTTGGGAGAAAAACTCCACGAGATATCAGTTGCTCTTTTGCAGGAGAACAACGCAGTTGTTGATTTCTTTACTCGATCCGCTATATTTTCACTAAAAACTAGTTGCCTATCAAGAAAGAATCTCAGATACGTAACATCGTCGCCGAAAACCAGACTTGCGCTCCCACTCTTTGGCCAAGTTCCGGCTTTTCGGGTAGACCCAGAGTTACATACTGTCCCCTTGAATGGAGTGCGTTTGAGAGAACTTTCCCTGCTGAATAACTCAAATATCGTCCGCGTAGGCAATCACTTTATGAGTCATAGTATCTGGTTGACGGTAAACACCCAAAGTAGCACGGAGAACACCTCCTTGCGGGCTACTTCTATTTACCGTAATTATACCTAAATCCCCGTTATCCCTTCCGCGAGTAAATAGGTTTGATATACACATTAGGGCCGGAAAATTTATATGGAACATTATTACGACTTGAGCATACAATTATTCTGCTCGAAATAAAGGACAAAAAAGTTTCTTAGGAATATCTACCGAAGTATGCTATGAAAATAAGTTTATAGTATAGTTTACGTTGTCGCAAATTACTCCCGAGTATGGGCTTTTCGATTATATTTGAGAAGAAATCGTAAGCTCTATATCAACTTTTGTCGTCAGGGCATCGTTTAAATTCAATGTCAAGAATCAAGAAACAAGGATCTCGCGAGCAGGCGAGTTTTCGGTTTCTCAAGTCTTCGAATTCTCGCTTGTGTTCGAGAAAACCTCGTAAGCTTTACAATAAGACTGTCAATGTAGCGCTTTAATTGAATTAGAGAGGGCTTGAATTCTCAATGTTTCGAGTCTCGAAATTCTGCTCGCGAATAAATCGGAAGCTCAATTCTTAATTACCACATAGTCTTTAATCCCAAGCTTTAAGCTCGCCTTTCTAAATAGTAGAAGGAAACAATTTATATCAAGAATTTAAGCTCAAATTGGAACACAAGGTGTAACAATGTGAATATGATTGTTACGATAACTTCTTTTCTAAAAGATTTTATTTAATAAGAATAAAAAAAAGTTTGTTTATTGTTAAGGCCTTGAACTTGAATTTGTAACCATCATCTTGCAAATTAGCTTGCCGACAAGCAAATAATAAAAATTTATTTTGGTTTAAACCTACAAGGGCCTATACACTCGAAGTCCTAAAATAACTCCGTTTTTATATTTACTCATTATTTAACATTTTGTCCACTCTTTCACTTTCACGTCCTTTTACTTTATTTATGTTAGTAGGTTTCTCATTAATTTTCCTATTAATAGTTTTGATTTTGCAAAAGCAGGAAAATAAAAATTAAACAACAAACTCGCAAAGCATCTTTACTCGCAGCTACTTATCGCCAACTTTGTCATCGATTTTGTGTCAAACAAGCGCAACCGTAAAATAGCCTGTCATATTTAAACGTAAAATTGCCACTTAAAACTTTCAACATAATGATCGCTTATCGCGATAAATAAACTTTGCGAAAGCACAGAGAGAAGTGCAACAGTTTTGAGACAGTGGCTACAGTTACTAAACGAGCGTTACAATATTTTACCGCTACAAGAGTGAGTGGCACAACGACGAAAATAGGAAACATACGCCAGTAGAGATATTACATGCAGACATGTAGCTGTATGTTGTTGTAGCTTTGAAAATTTTGGTAACTTAGCTTTTCAGCAGTGTAAAGAGTGTTCAACAAAAAGGATGGTCACACAAAAGGATTAAGGTAAGGCTGAGCTGGCCGGTCAATGAAGACCTGAAAACTGAGTTTGTCGATAGTGTTACCAGAATTTGTTTGACGACCGAACGTAAAAACCCCAATCAGGTGCCAGGACTTATGTTAAAGAAATGTTAAACTTGGATACAGTTGTTTCAAAGTCAACGTTATTTCAGTTTTTCAGTTCCTCCGTTTTATCGTCTATACTTGGGAAATATATAAAAGCAAGAAGTGCATATATTTTCTGAGAGGAATTTATGCAGAAATCTCAAAGTTTCTGGCATTTGCGGTTTAGTTGTCAAGAAAATGGAGTTTTTCAGTGGTGAACTCAAAAATATTACTTCTTAACTTTCTTTACGGAACTTGGAAAATGTTGCCTCATAATAAACTGTTAGAGATGATCGATTTCAATTTCGCATTCCAATCAAAAAGTTAGCATAACGAATGCATCGCGTTGTTTTCTGCATTACGTCCAGCTGTGTCATTGTTAGACTTCGTTTCGACAGGTGACGGCTTCAAAAGAGCTGCCATGTTATATATTTTATGTTTTGTTATTTAATACTATGTTTGTTATGCTATGTTATGTTATGTTTTGTTATGTAATGGTAAATTATGTTATAATAGATTTTGTTATGTTTTATTGTGTTCTTTTATGTTATGTTATGTTATGTTATGTTACACTATGCATATTATGTGATGTTATGTTTTGTGATGGTATGCCAAGGTGGGTTGAGTTAAGTTATGTTATTTTATGATATATCATTTTATGTTATGTTATGCCTTGTACATTGTTATGTTAGGTGATATCATGTTAAGCTGTGTTATGTTATGTTATAGTATGTTATACTAAATTTTGTTATGTTAGGTAATGTTATGTCATGATATGCTATGCTTTGCAACATTATGTCATGTTATGTTATTGGATATTGTTGTTGTTGTTGTTGTGGCGATTAGGACAATCCCCGAAGGCCTTTGGGAGTGTTATCGATGTTGATGGTCCTTTGTCGGACGCAGATCCGGTACTTTCCGGTACGTTACGGTACCAAGCCCGACCATCTTGGATTTGTTATGACCACATGTGACCTTTAAGGCCATACCGCCCCCACAACCCCTAGATCGATGAGGAGTCCGTGGTCGCCAGAGCCTTGGTTGTTAATGAAACAGGATTCGCCACTGATAGGTGAAGTTGACTATTGGGTGTGGAGAAGCTATATATTGCGCTAGCAACCGGGAAGGGTTGCGCTGCACAAGCCCTTGAATCTAATTGGTATTTTCGTCGCCTCTTACGACAGGCATACCTACCGCCGGTATATTCTAACCCCCTAACCCACTTTGGTTGGTTATGCCATGTTATGGTATGTTATGTTATGTGATGTTTTGTTATGTTATGGTAAGTTATGTTATAATACATTTTGTTATGTTATTTTGTGTTGTTTTGTGTTAAGTTATATTGTGTTGTATTATGTTATATTATGTTACGCTATGCAATGTTATGAATTGTTATGTTATGTTATGTTTTGTATGTATTGTTATGTTATGTAATGCCACGTTAAGTTGTTTTATGTTGTGGTATGATATGTTATGTTATGATACGTTTTGTTATGTCAGGTAATGTTATGTAATGATATGGTATGCTTTGCAACATTATTTCATGTTATGTTATGTTATTGTATGTCTTATTGTATTTTAATATCTTATTATGTCTATCATTTTATGTTATGCATGCCTTATTACGTTACGTTACGTCACATTAATTTGTGTTAGGTATGGTTTAATTTGACGAAAGTGAAGCAAAAATATAAGGCCCTCTTCTCTAACATTATTATTAGTACAAGTATTCGTATTGTGCTCTTACTCATATCGATTTGTCGAGAATTATTTGCATGTAGCATTGAGCTTGTTTGTTATCTTCATGGCCATTTTTGTCTATTTTCTTTTTTTTTTTTCATTTTCTCTTCTGTTTGCTTTTAATTGTATTTACATTCACTCAACAAAAAAAAAAAAAAACAAAACAACACGGCTATCAGAAAATATTTCCTGCTTTTATTTGTCAATTCCCCTTGCATATGTTCTAAGCGTATACCACAGCACTCCCTCTCACTAAAAGCGTTTGTCCCACAACAGAAATGCAAAGTTATGACCAAATATAAAATTTTATGGTCAATTTGAATTCATTTACTTTTTTTGTAGTTTTCTTAAATCTTTTGAACATTACTACTTTCCACTGTGCAAATAGCACAACCGATTTTCAGCTTCTCTTTGCTGGGGACAATTTTTTGCAGCTTCATAAGGTTTGCATGTACCATTGCAGTTGAATTTAGATTTTCTTGAGCAGGCTAAACGGTTTCGTTACATGTTGGCGGTAAATCAGTATTGGTTCCTTATGTAGTGCATAATTTAAAACAAAGAATATAAATAGTAATAGCGGTAGGATTTAAATATTGTAATATTTATTTTAAATTTCTATGCCTAAAATGTGTCTATCTTCGTAGTTATTATCAGATTTTGATCTAACATTATCAGCATTTTTATTAACACATAAAACCTTAAAAAATGCTTCGTAAAAAATTAAAAAAAGGTTTACAAAATCGTGATGACAAACCCCTTAAACTAAACTTTAGAAAATCTCTGCACACTAATTTGTTAGATTTTTGTTTTTTAAACAAAATTAGTTATGGCAATAGAAAAACAGTTCGTTTTGATATTACAATCATTAATCATTTGCAAGCAAAGTCCACATACTACGCTTATAGAATTATCTCAAACACAGCGGGAACACCGTTGTATATTTGTTCCGTACGCTTAACACATTTACGTTATATATACTTATGTAGATATATACCCACTCAACTTAACATGAAACATTTGATGAACCGCTCTTGACACAAACTGTTCAAGCTAAAGCAATGAAAATGGCTTCCCAAAGTGACTGACCAAAATGGCTTAAATGGCCAATTGGGCTTATAAGGTTGGAAGCTTATTAGATCAAACCATTTTGGCATAGCCAACAATGGCAGCTATTCCCCAGTAGGGTAGTAAAGTGAAATAAGAATAATGATGACTATGAAGTTTTGTAATGAGAAATGATTTTGTTGTGTAGGAAATGAATAGCAATTACTTCGTGAGCTGAAGGGACTAGCGATTTGTCGAGCATAAGCAAAAAATAATACACTAACACATTTTTTAGTACGACAGTTAGAGTTTTATAAACCAATTATTCAAGTAACTGAAAAAGTTGGGGAATTCTCTATATGTCACCCGATCTATTAAAAGGTGGCTTATGACTCAAAAAAAAAAACTACTACTACTAAGAAACTGAAGAAATGCATTGTTTATTTTTAACAGCTGTTTCTCGCAATTTTGTTTTTTAGTCATAAGCCACCTTTTCATAGACCGGGTCACATATATTGTCTCTTCTCTGATAGGTTCATAAATTATAAATGTTTGCTTACTATAGTTTTGAAATGTTGTTTAACATTACAACTGAAGTACTTAACATGTCATTATGTGTTATGTTATGCTTTAATATGTTATGCCATTGAAAGATAAGTTGTGCCGATGTCTATTAAAGTTTGTAAATGTTTTATAAAATTACAAGTAAAGTACTTAACCCTCCGATTAGCGTTGAATAAATTCAACACATCTTAGCATTGTCGTCTGGCCAGACGAAATTTTCCACTTTGAACAAATATTTGAATTTGTATTTAATTTTGAAGAAAACTCGTCGCACACTGTGATAAGTTCGAATTTTTATTGATAAATTTTGAAATTAATTCGATCTATGAGGTGTTATAGGCTTAAAAATATGTTTGTCTAGCCAGACGAAAACGCTAAAAAGTGACATAATCAACTTTGGTAAAAAAAAAAACAGATAAAATAAGAAGAAAAAGATATCGATTTCGGAATTTTTATAAAGACCGCCTCTAAACTTAAAAAGTCACTAAAGCTTTTCATGATCGGGTGGATAGCAGTAAAGTTATTCACGAAAATAAAGCCTTCTCGTCTGGCCAGACGCCCCAATCTATAAGAGGGTTAACATGACATTCTGTGTTATATAATGTTATGTTATGTTATGTTATGTAGATACTAGTTCATTATGTTTTGGTAAGTTATGCTATGTTATTCATTGCTGCTAAGTTTGCCAAATTATTAAATTCAATTTATAAACGATATGTTGTGTAACATATATGTATGTCATATTTTGTTTTGTTATATCATCTCGAATATTATTATACGCTAAACTAAGCTATATTATGCCATGTTTTGTTATGTTATGTTCGGTTATGTCACGATATTCAATGCTATGTTACATTTTATGTTGTGTTATGTTATGTTATGTTATGTAATGCTATGTTATGTTATGTTATATTAGGTTATTTCAACCCGCGGGGGTATCGGTCCCCTACCGGGCGCCTCCTCAGGTGGTGGATAGAGGAACGCTTCCCACAAGACGGGATGTACTGAGTGAATTAAGTACTCAGGGCGAACAAATCCCAAAATTCCGGTGGAAGGGCGTTAGGATGCCGCCCTAAAATACCACATCAAGCATCCACAGGATCGAGACCAGTAAGATCCTGCTGACCAGAACTGCAAATATGATTATGAAATGATTGCTATGGGCTGGCGATGACGATAGGCTACTACCTTAATAAGCAAGGGTGACGCCTTGCCGAAACGGCTGGTAGGTTAATATCGGTACCGTCTCCGTCTCGTTAAAACATTGGCAGGTCTGCAAGTACGTTCAAAGCACGTCGCCATTAAGTTGGTTGTGCAGGCTCAGTTGAGACGACTCTTGACTAACGCTGTATTCTGTCTCTGTACACAGACTCCCATAAGGACCTATGCCAGGTTATGTCAAGATATTCAATGTTATGTTACATGTTATGTTATGTTATGCTATCTTTTATTATTTTATGTTAAATTATGTTATATTATGTTATGCTATGTCATGGTATTTTATCTTAAATCATGCCAAAATGAATTATTAAAAAGAAATAAAAAATAAAATAAAGTGTTTTGATTTACTCAATTAACTTTTTTATACTATATTCAATTTAGTTTTTTATGTAATGTGTTTTAATGTCATGTGAGAGTTTTTGCGGAATATTGAAAAAAAAAATTTATTTCAAAAAACGGTAATGACCTACATATGTATTTCTGAATAAGTTTGCCCTGTTTTCCTTCAAAACAGCAACACGAATTTGCTTTTAAATTGTCATATTTTAGTAAATAACGCTGCTATATAAAACACATGTTTAACACATACACTGCTATATATGTACATATGTATCTGTTGTCTATTGGTGATAAGAAAAAACAGCAAAACTGCTTAACAAATTCATTTCTAAATGACGCATTAACTTGATAATTTGCACGAAATAGCAAGAGCTATATGCATGGTTTTCTGATTGTCTATTCAATACACATAAGTTCATAAAATTAGTGTTAGGTTAGGTTTGGTTGAACTGGCCGGTCCACGATTACCTCACATAGACTGAATGAGTCCGTAGCGTTAACGGACGTTTATTTAACGACCAAACTGAAAACCCCTATCAAAAATCAGAATCTATGTTATAAAATAACTCCAACCCCTTGGCAAATACTAGAAGCTTCGTAGGACTTAAGCCACTTGCTGCATCTAGATCTGACAGCTGTATCCCTCCTAATAGCTGGAGTCTTAGCCTGGCAAACAGACCAAGCCTCATTTAAAAGCATGTGACGCCAGAAGGCAGTGTTCAGTCAGAATACCCGTCATGAGTCTACAGTCCTCTCTTTTTAATGATAGGAGCAACTGTGTTAGTCTAAGGTTGTAAGACCTTACAGACCAGCGCTTTATTCCACTTCCATTGTGGCTTTAAAATCTCCCTCGGGGTTGTTTTCAGGGCTCCCATAATGCTGAGCATTTATAGCCTGCATAGCCCTCTAATTTTTTTGAGGTGGGTTATTTTTTATGTGGCTTTCCACTAAACAAGAACTCCATAGTATAGAATAGGGTTTATAATTGCTGTAAATACCTAATGAAAAAGTGAGAGCGATAGTCCCCACGTACACCCCAGCACTCTTTTATATGCATAAAGTGCCGTCGAGGCTCTTTTAACTCTCTCTTCCAAATTGAACTTCCACGACAACTTACCGTCTAGGATGATTCCTAAATATATTTCACAAGACCATATCCGTCTTTTCTGCGTGTGCTGTCAACCAAGATATAAATATCCCGAAGTGCCCGATCCATCAAGCAGCTAATCTTTAGAAGGCACTTTCCACTTAAGACAATTGTAACGTCATCTGCGTAAGCCGTAAGTTTTACGAATCCCTCATCGAATAGCCTGAGTAGTTGGTTCATGACCAGCGTCCACAGCAGATGTGATAGGATCCCACCCTGCGGCATGCCCCTGTCCACTGATTTCGTGGCCTCATACAATCCCCATAGTGATGTAATCTTCCTGCAATTTAACATGCAGCCGATCCATCTGGTTAAGGCGGGATGTACTTTAATGTAATTAAGACCATCAATAATGGCCCATTTATAAACATTATTGAAAGCCCCGGCAATGTTCAAGAAGACTCCTAGAGCATACCCCCAGCGGGTTAGGGGGTCAGAATATACCCGCGGTAGGTATGCCTGTCGAAAGAGGCGACTAAAGTACCAGATTCAAGGGGCTGTGTAGCGCAACCCTTCAGGTTGCCAGCGCAATATACAGCTTCTCCAAACCCAATTGTCAACCTCACCTATCCGCGCGAATCCTGTTTCACTAACAGAGGAGACTCTGGCGAACCAAGCTCCTCATGGAACTTGGTGGTGAGGAGGGAGGGATGATGGCCTGAAGGTTTAATGTGGCCATATAAATCTTCCCCGAAATGGTCATGCTAGCACCTTAATGGTGCTGTATTACCAGAACATACCGGATCTGTATGTGGCAAAGGTCCATCACATCACTAACACTCCCCAAAGCCTTCGGGGAGCAACCTTATTACTACAACAACAACAACAAGAACTCCTACAGCATACTCCTTATATTAGGGCTTTCACTATCTCTACCGACTAGCTTTTGATGTACGCATGTTGTGTTGTGGAGAGCAGCTTTTCATCCACGTTTGACTTTATGTACACATATGTCAGCTTCTCAAAGGTTTTCAGCAGAAATGATGTTACACTAATGAGCCTGTAGTCTTTTAGATACATGCGACAGATCTTCCCCGCCTTTAGTAGGAAAGCTACACGCGCAGTTCTCTAAGAGTGCAATATATGATTCAGTCTTATGCACCCATCGAATATTATTTTAAAATTAAAGTATTCCTTAAAAAAAATTTACATCATTTGGAGTCAATTTAACACCACCTGGATCCTTCTCTAGCTACAAAAAATATATTTTGATTTTTTTACGAGTGAGAGAGAGTTTGAGAGTTCTTTCAACATTCATATATATATATACTTATGCATATAATTTTTTCCATTGCATGCAATTTAAATGAGAAAAATTTAAAATTACATTAAATTACCGGATGTAATTGTGGTTGTCGTGTCAGTCGCAATGTGAGCCAAGCAAAGTAAGTCAACCAACAATAAAGTTGCTGTGCTGTTTTTGTATTTTTTTATTACAGCTCTTGCGATTGCTTTTGTTGTTTTAATACTGTTTTTTTTTTTTTACTGTCAGCTACCTATTGTTAACCTAGCTGTTAGTGTTGTGCTGTGACGGATGCTTGATGAATCATTGTTGTGGAAACCAGTTGGAAGGGGAACATACGAAAAAGGCTGCAGGGTTATTCGACATATGTATATATGTAAAATAGTCCCGAAAAGCATTCGGAGCCAAAAAATGCTTAGAGAGGAAATCAAATTCAAAGCGTCATGCGCTCATCTATAAGTAATCTTGTGATGATCGTCCCAAATAAGACTAATTTTGTACTTTATATGAGCCGAAGTAAAAGATTGATATACTGTTTTATAGGACTCTTGCTGCAGTTTTGAATACTCTTACTAGCAACTTAAGCTGCTAGTATAAGACACCTGTTTATAAAGCTATTGTTTGTGGTCACTTTTACCTAAGAAATATTTTTGCAAATTCAATAAACTACAAATTAAGGTTGCTCGAAAAGTGCTAAGTTGTTTAGCTACTCATTTGTTACATCTTAGTAAATATTAGTAAAGTAGCGTCGAGTGAACTCATCCTCGCTTTTGAGGCATTTGACGTGGACAAATCAAGCAGTTAAGCCTCTCATCAGAAGCAAAGGTTTATCAGCTCTGCTCGCGGAGTCGGCGTTGAGGATGAGAACTGAATACTTATGCTCATACTCATATTCATATTCATATTCATATTCGCCTTAGCACTCATATTTATATACATATTCATATTCATGTTCATATTCGTATTCAAATTCAAATTCATATTCATTTTCATATTTATATTCACATTCATATTCATAGTGTTAGTCATACTCATATTCATAATCATATTCATATTTATTTTCATATTCATATTCATATTTATATTCATACTCATATTCATATTCATAATCATATTCATATTAATATTCATATTCATTTTCGTGTTCATATTCATACTCATATTAATAATTATATTAATATTCATATTCATATTCATGTACATATTCGTATTCATATTAATATTCATACTCATATTCATAATCATATTCATATCCATATTCATAATCATATTTATATTCATATTCATATTCAAATTCATATTAATATTCATATTCCTATTCATATTCATATTCACGTTTTTATTCATATTCATATTTAAATTCATATTCATATTCACGTTAAAATTCATATTCATATTTAAATACATATTTATATGCATACTTATATTCATACTCATATTCATATTCATACTTATATTCATACTCATATTCATATTCACATTTATATTCATAGTGTTATTCATACTCATATTTATTTTCATATTCCTACTCATATTCATAATCATATTCATATTCATATTTATTTTCATATTCATAATCATATTCATATTCATATTTATTTTCATATTCATATTCATATTTATATTCATATTCATACTCTTAGTTATATTTATATTCATATTCATATTCTTATTTTTATTCATATTTATTTTCATATTCATATTCATATTTAAATTCATATTCATATTCATACTCATATGCATACTCATATTCATATTCATAATCATAGTCATATCCATATTCATATTTTTATTTTTATTCATATTCATAATCATATTCATATTCATATTCATTTTCGTATTCATATTCATACTCAAATTCATATTCATATTCATATTCACATTCATGCTCATATCCATATTCGTATTCATAATCATATTCATATTTATTTTCATATTCATGTTCATATTTAAATTCATATTCATACTCATATTCATACTCATATTCATATTCATATCCATATTCATATTCCTACTCATATTCATATTTATAATCATATTCATATTCATAATAATATTTATATTCATATTCATATTCATGTTTAAATTCATATTCATATTTAAATTCATATTCATATTCATCTTCGTGCTCATATTCATATTCATACTTATATTCATATTCATATTCATATTCATATTCAAGTTAAAATTCATATTCATATTTAAATACATATTCATATTCATACTTATATTCATACTCATATTCATATTCATATTCATACTTATATTCATACTCATATTCATATTCATATTCACATTTATATTCATAGTGTTATTCATACTCATATTCATTTTCATATTCCTACTCATATTCATAATCATATTCATATTCATATTTATTTTCATATTCATATTTATATTCATATTCATACTCTTATTCATAGTGTTAGTCATACTCATATTTATTTTCATATTCCTACTCATATTCATAATCATATTCATATTTATTTTCATATTCATATTCATATTTATATTCATATTCATACTCTTATTCATACTCATAGTTATATTTATATTCATATTCATATTCATATTCACATTTATATTCATAGTGTTATTCATACTCATATTCATTTTCATATTCCTACTCATATTCATAATCATATTCATACTTATATTCATACTCATATTCATATTCATATTCACACTCATATTCATAGTGTTAGTCATACTCATATTTATTTTCATATTCCTACTCATATTCATAATCATATTCATATTTATTTTCATATTCATATTCATATTTATATTCATATTCATACTCATAGTTATATTTATATTCATATTCATATTCTTATTTTTATTCATATTCATAATCATATTCATATTAATATTCATGCTCATATCCATATTCGTATTCATAATCATATTCCTATTTATTTTCATATTCATATTTAAATTCATATTCATATTCATACTCATATGCATACTCATATTAATATTCATAATCATAGTCATATCCATATTCATATTCTTATTTTTATTCGTATTCATAATCATATTCAATTCATATTAATATTCATATTCATTTTCGTATTCATATTCATACTCAAATTCATATTCATATTCATATTCACATTCATGCTCATATCCATATTCGTATTCATAATCATATTCATATTTATTTTCATATTCATGTTCATATTTAAATTCATATTCATACTCATATTCATACTCATATTCATATTCATATCCATATTCATATTCCTACTAATATTCATATTTATAATCATATTCATATTCATAATCATATTTATATTCATATTCATATTCATGTTTAAATTCATATTCATTTTTAAATTCATATTCATATTCATCTTCGTGCTCATATTCATATTCATACTTATATTCATATTCTTATTTATATTCATATTTGTATTCATATTCATATTCACGTTAAAATTCATATTCATATTATATTCATGTTTTTATATTCATATTCACATTCATATTCATATTTATATTCATATTCATATTCATATTCATATTCATAATCATATTCACATTCATATTCATATTCATTCTCGTATTCATATTCATACTAATACTAGTTATCATATTCATATTCATGTTCATAATCATATTTCATAATTTTATAATTTCGTCGCTGGTGACCTAGCGATGGTAGCTATCGCACGGAATAAAGAACAGACTTTCGTGATGGTACGCTGCAACATGGCCCACAACGTGAAGGCCCCATGAGCAGAAATAAAGATTGCTCATCATAGATGCGAACACTAATGCCTGCTGCAATACGTGGGGAGGTAGCGATACAAAGGAAATAGCTGATATCATATTTGATTGAAAGACTTGAAATTCAAATAGTATGCCTTAGGTGTTTTCCACGATATTGCCAGGGCTTTTTTTCGAAAATGCAGATCGGAAACGGATGATCATGGATGGTCTTATTACCATTAATTTATGGAATCCCAGTGAGCTCGGCCGATTGTATTTGTAGCTCCAGGAAGACTACTATGCATTGGCGTTTGTGCTTCGCCACGAAATCGGTGCACGGATGAAATTTAAGTTATCGTAAACTTTTAAAGCCTTCCAACTATCAGCACTCTCATGTATAGAACGTTTTGAGATATACTTGGCTAGGTGTCTTAAGCCGGGTTCAATGCCAGCGCATAGAAGATGGATTTGGGAGCATTCACTAGGTCTATGAAGTTCCGCATGCACTAGACCTATGCTGAGAAAAGTAGCTCTGCTGAGAAATGTGCACCACTCAGGTGAAATATTGTATATTTGTCCTTGGCATTACAGTTTGAAAATTAGAGACTGGAAAAAACATTCAAAACATTCATTCGATTTTCAAAGAACACCCTAATATGCACATATGTATATGTACAAGGAGAATATATTAAAAAAAAAAAATCACTTTAATCAAAAATCAACAGAAAAGCAGGCGAAACCAGAAACTGTAATTATGATTGTGGTTAAAAAATCAAAATATTTTTAAATCTTTGCTAACAAAGACAGCAAATCATGCAGTTGTTTCATTGTCTAACACTTTTTTTTTTAACTATACATATTTATACGTGAATATAAATCTATCTATATATATATATATAAGCATATAAACTTTCTAGTATTCTAATACCAATGTATGTATCTTTTGTAATTCGATTTCATTTATTTGGTAATTACATATTACCTGTTCTAGTCTTTGTATATTCTATCTTGGAGAGTTTATGAGTTATTGCTATGCTGGAATTTCGCTATTCATCTTTTGCCACAAATGATGATTAATTATTTCACCTCTATTATCATTACAATGACTTTGAGTTTTCTTTAAATTAAATGAAGTCATGAAAAGAAATGACTTCAATTAATTAGAATTTATTTTAACACTGTTTGAAGTTAAAATGGGAATTTAAGAAACAGAGAGAATAAAAATTTATTCTCCCAATTCCTATTATGTGTATCAAAGTTGTTTGTTGTTTATCTGAAAGCAATCACGTAATTTTTTTTGTTATTCGTCTATTATACCAACATTTTTTGTAACCGTTATAGTAATAATCTTTGCAGACAATTCACCATTTGAATAATAAACATTAATGTAAATACCGCTTTGTTCATCAAATTTCTCAATTCAATATTCAATTTTACGCATAGCACTTTTCGGTCGTAAAAGTTAGCCGATTTAAGCCTATCATAAAAACATGATCATCACAACACAATTATTTCTTCTGTATTTGATTTTTTTATTCTGAGCAATAATATTGAGATTGGTCGTTTGTTAGTTCGCCAGCAGCAGCTGCATACAATCAAAAATTGATTAGAAGGAATTAAAATCAGAGGCTTTTGGAAGAATATAAGATTATGGGGTATTTCTTAATATTTTTTTTAATTTGTCAAGATCGGTATTAAAGTGCTTTTATATTTCCTTTTTGCACTTTCAACGTCCCAATTTTTACTGAACGATTGGCCTTACTAAACCACAATAATGTCGCTCTACGTTTGTTATCAACAGCCGGCCAGAAGGATATGGGCACCTGGTAAGAGGTGGCGTGAGCCCAGCGCTAGGCTACCTGATCTGGGGATGACCTTTCTAGGAGCGGGCTGCAAGTGATAACCAGTGTACCAAAGTGCCCGCTGGCATTCACCTCGCACGTACAAGCTCGGACTAAGAGAATGCAACAATCATTCCTAAGTAATGCAACAATATTGGGGCTATCAGCTATCATTATGTGATTTTTATGATTCAAATATGAGCATTATCTCTGAGCTAAATACGTTCTACTGCGAATGCGTAGGCATTATAGCCATCACAGTTTTAAAAATACGATATTTCAGTTAGCTTTGCAGATGCTAAGCCTCTGCATAACATTGGTTTTCTTTCTGACCTTTCCAGATGATTGTTTGAAGTTTAGTTGCAGGATTTTGGATTGCTACGGGAAAAAATTTACCAATGCTGCGGTTAGAGAATGAGTGGGTTTTGACAGTTCAAATTGAAGGACACCATTAACAGACCCTCAAGTGGTACATTTGCGATACAGTAATGGTCTCCTTCAAGTAATCTTGCTTTAGATAATTTGTTATTTCTATATAAGTAAATTTTTTTGTGGATTTCCGTTCTGCACCTTTAATGTATTCTCGTCCTTTTCGCTCTGGTAGCTTAATGAAAACATACTGCCGAAACAGACAAGGCCCACTGAGCAGCTGGAGCTTTTGCAAAAAGTATAGTCTGAAGTTTATGTTGTACTAAAACCAACATTACTTCAAAGCTTAAAGGTGTTTTATAATTGTGGACATTTCTCTGCATATATGAATCCATCACTTGTGTCTTCTGCTCCCACACCGACTATCGCGAGAACCGTTTGTCGAACTCTAGAATCATCTCATATACTCTTTATAAATATAAAAAAATGTAAGGCACGAGAAGCTCCGGAAAGATTCCAGGCCGAGCTTCTCTTCCAATTTGCGTCGTGCTCCTTTTAATTTTTCCTACAAATTTGCGGGACGGGACCTAAATGTTTTATGTCGACTCCGAACAGCATCTGCAAGGCATATAAATTTTCACTGCGAAGCTTTTCATGGCAGAAATACACTCTGATTTTTAGAAAAATCATTGCCCAGGAGCGTCCCCGCTCAGAAAATAATTGTTTCTAAAATTTTGACGTTGCTTTTTCCCGGGGCGTGAGCACAGGATCTTCGGTGTGGTAGACGGAGCACGTTACCACCATACTGCAGCGGCCGCTCATATATATTTTTTACAAGATATCAAAATTAGCAGTGCTGCAAAAGCAAAAGATTGAGTGAGAAATTATTGAAGTCATATCCACAGACTTTTAAACAAGTTACACCTATCCAGACTTTACGAAAATGCAGGCTTAACCTGAAGATGGACAGTAGGCTCTAGGGCGTGCCACTTCAAATCGTGCCATGGAAAGAGTGACAGTGCTCAGTATCAATAAATGCCTTGCGATATTTTCGTATTTATTCCATCAGGGTTTTGGTTAATGTTATCAAGTATTGCATATGACTATGCAATTAGAAAAATATTCGCACTAATAGATAACAACTTTGCCTCAACAACAACGAGCACGTAACACACGTATGAAGGGACGTAAGCTAACGCTATAAGAAGTGTCTACAAATATGAGATACAGAAAAATGAGAGATAACTAAATGGCCAAAAGCAACAGCCCATCCAACCTATAAAAAGCGACTTTAGTGCGAGAGGGTCATCATATTGATCTTAGCTCATAGTAGATGGATTGCACTATCTATTTGGCAATTCAGTGCAACGAAACCATAAAAAATAAAGAAAGGGGTTTTGAAACTCAACGCTCGCCAGATATAATTTTTAGAAAAAGATAGATTCATACCGAACAAAACTTTGCTTCCAAACGATTACTACGTTCAATTTGGACAATGTTTCTCTTTTTCAGAAAGGTGGAAAAAGTAATGGAGCTGGAGTCACCACTACCGTAAACTTGTGAGCATGTTGGAAAAAGTATTCCTTGCACTCATTTCCCGGTATTTATAACGGACTTTGTTACTGTTATCTACACATATATAGCATATGCAAGTATGCAGGTTGATTCGGAATTTTGTTTTAGTACTTTGTCTACACAGTCCCCGTACCAAGGTGGACCAAATATATTATATAATAGTTTTTCATTGTCAAACAACTTTTTCGAGAAATCTGTACTCGTAACTCTGATTTCAGCCGATTCCCCTCATTACAGCTTTGCCGAGAGCGATTGTATTTTTTCATCGTAGAAAGACCAGGTATAGCACGTTGTGGTCATAGCGAATGCCCTAAGCTTCAGCATGCTAATCTCATCTTTCTACGATAAAAAAGTATACTCGCAAGCGACGGAGATGTGATGAGTAGAAGTCAGCTGATTAGGGAGTTTTGAACATGGGTTTCTCGAAAAACTTGTATTAAACTCAAAAAACTGTATTACATTGTAACGAATTTAGTGAAATTCCTCTTAGCTGCAACCTTCTGCTAACGTTCGAATCACTAAACTGTTGAATAAACAAATCCAATATTCAATAATGCAAAATGGCCTTATTAGACTACTTTCACAATAACACTTCTACTTCTCAACAGATAGCGTGCTTAAATCAAACTTATCCTGCTTACTCAGCTTTAAATCCTTTTATGCTCTGTGATGTCTCATTAGCATACTTCTAGGCGTTTCTATTTCTATAATTTACTACTCGTTTACCAGCTATAAATTTCTAAGCTATAACTACAGATGCACGATTATTATAGCTTCTCGTATAACCATATGCGCGTGTATATGTGAGTGATACTTCCACAGATGATTGCCTACTTTTGGGAGTATCTCAGATATATGCATGTGTTTT
Organism: Eurosta solidaginis; assembly: GCF_040869045.1. Taxonomy (NCBI): domain Eukaryota; kingdom Metazoa; phylum Arthropoda; class Insecta; order Diptera; family Tephritidae; genus Eurosta; species Eurosta solidaginis. Next base: position 265,733,186 of record NC_090320.1, read on the forward strand.
TGCGTTTCTCTCCGCTGCTTGTATGGACATATGTATATACATAATGATTGATTTGTCTGCTTAGTATTGACTTAGAGGTGATAGTATACCTTAGTGTTGCTAATATTCGTCACAATATATTTTCTGTTTATTGAAAATACATGGACAAAGTCCTGAACGAAATTTTGTGTCACCCTGTATCTTACATAATTTCCGTTTATATACCTAACGAACGGGTTACTGTATCACATCCGTTACTTGCAGGCCACACAGAATAGCACATGTACAGGAAATGACAGTAGCCCGCATTGACAGCAATCGATCTTTTGGTTGACATATATTCAAAGAAGTACAATTAACTCACTAATAAAATCCACACAAATAAAACTTTCTACCTACATTGTAACAAAATAAAATTGTGCTAATACAAAGTAGTAATATTACTTACCAGCAAACTCTGTTGCTGTTGTTACAAACATCTGATTCCTTTCACGTGATTGACAATCTTGTGGCACTACGGAGGATTTTGCTGCAATGAAATGTTGATTGGCGCTTGCAGCCACAAAATTCCATATGTCTACTGCGGTCGAAGCAAACGAGGCGCGCGAACACCTGCAATAGAAACGGGAGATATCATGTATGATTGTAAAAAGGAATAATTGAATATGTATTGGTGCTTGTGTTAAAAACAGAAAGGAAACACTTTTCACTGCTTTTCTTTTTTTCTAAATTTTTATTTCGCGTTTTGTTGTTTTGTTGCAGCACAAGAGTCTAATAAATCTCAGCCAAACGCTAATATGTCTTCAACAATTTACTGCCGCACGCCAGCTATTTACAGTTGTAGATAACTGCACATTTAATTGGTTCAAAGTTGCTGCAATTTAAGCACAATAAGAGCATTAGTATCAATAGATAAATTCAATATAGTACTAATTAGAAAAGAATTTGTTTGCCTTTCAAGCAATTCATGAGCTCAATTTCATACAATGTGAGGTATTTATTTTAATTTATTACATTATGGACTCATAGAGTATTATATGGGGTCATCACGGACCGGCCAGTTCAACGTAACCGAATTAAAAGTGAACAAATGAAACGATGATGATAAATCGATAACTAGTCGATAACAAATCAATAAAGTGCTGTTTACCAACCGATAGCACGTCGATAACTCGTCCATACAAAATTGGTAACACTACGAAACAAACCAATGACGTTTTGATTACAAATCGATATTTTTCGATAAGAGATCGATACATTTTCAATAAAAAATCGATAACTTTACCATAAAGATCGACACACTTTCGATGAATTTTGATAACACTATTCGATATCAAACATATAACTCATCGATAACGTTTTTTATCGGTAATAAATTTATAAAAATTCAATAACAAATTGATAATTTGTTTAAGTCTCGTTGGTAAAACGACGATAAAAAAGGATTACAAATCGACTCGTCGGTAATGGTTCTTATCTCTAAATTGCTGTTCCCACGCCTCACCTTCGTTGTATGCCAGCATAGATTTAATACGAATGCGACATGCGACACCGTCTTAATGCAATGCATGCCTTGAATGCTACCACTTTTCTAGACGTTTTGGGCTTAGCAACGGTAACGGATGCACGTGGAATAAAATAAATAAATAAAAGGCCTTTCGAAGAGATTTAAGGCTGAGTGCTTTTTTTTTATTTGTACGGGGAAGCTACATGGTAATTTTCTTGGTTTAGGTTAGGTTAGGTTAGAGTGGCCACTGGTGCGACCAGCAGTGCACTTGGGCCCAAAAAGGTCCCGTTGTGGTACCACATGGATATCTCCCCTACTCAAATCAACAGCTCGATTCAGCAAACGCCAGGAATTTCTTAGGTTCCAGCTTAGCCAGATTACAAAGATCGTCAAATAAGGGAGGTCACAGAGATTTCTTCCTCTTACGCCAAAGCACAGGACAATCGCATAGAAAATGCTTAACTGTTCGTCTTTGAAGCTCCTACAGTAATCATTATAGGGAGTGCCCAGCCGTTGTGCATGCTTCCCAATTGCTATGTGGTCGGTTATAAATCCATTCAGGCACAAGAGGTTAGTGTGGTAGCAGGAAAATCCCTTTCAAGGTGAGCTTACATGTAGCGAGCGGCATGCTCAATCCCTTCCAGGACAACAAAGACGGAACGAATATGCCCCCTCTTGCAAGTCAGCCATCTCATCCGAGTGTCAAGATACCTATATGATACTTGGTGTAGTCTAGCACCAATCTTGAGGCTTCGAGCACCAGAGTCAAGAAGGCATATGCAACCTAGTCTTTCCAGACATTTTCACTTGCCGACCGATCCTCGTGAGCACCCTCAAAAGATCAGTCGAATGATTTATTACTCCTGCCTCTAAGAAATGAATTGGTTTGGCTGTATAAAAATTTCGAACATGAGCTCCGAGAAGATTTGCTTCTGGTTAATTTCATTCCAACTAGTAGAATATGAAGACGGCCCCAAACACCTTCAAGGACCTTAATCGACATCGACCGGCAATCAACGTAAATGAACGTTAGGGTTGGGTAATTGTGTATTCTTTGTCGAATCCAATACGACATAGTAACTATCGCATTTTCCGACAAATTATGTGGCACTCAAGAAAATAAGCAAGCTTTTTTAGCAGCAATTTATAGTGCATCCTTCTATTGACAGGCTCAGTTCACGAGAAAGGAGAAAGAAACTCGGCATTTTGCCTCCATTTGAAGTCGCTGTGGATGCTACTTGATGGATATTCGAATGGGGGCAGAATTGTATCAGCTAGCCATCACCACAATTTGACTGGTGTACGGCCAGAGTCAGATCTTTCAAGGAGATTTCGGCGCTGCATTAAAGAATTGGCCTTCTTTACACACTCTGTGTCCCCTTATTATCGCATACCAGCATAGTAGGTGTCCAAGACCGTCTAATGGTTTCTAACTATGGGTGGATAGGATGGTTTGAGGGTAGTGGAGGAGGTGTTATGTCTAAAGGAACTCCATACTCCCATAAGGAATGTCGTCGGCCAACCAGAGTCAATGCGGAGTGGAAGAGGTATGTTATCCCGAGCCGGGCACTAATCCATGGTGACTCCGACATATCCGAAGAACACTGTCTCTGCATTGGACATGTCAGCCTTAGCCGTAGTATCCTAAATATTGCTGTTAAAAATGGTTATGCCTTTAAATCAAGGGTATACATTCCATTGCGGAATTTCGGTCTCACTGTGTATGCGAAAATGGCAATCACTTTTAATTTTTGGAGACACAAAATTTACGGCATCCTTGCTTTCTTCGCCAAGCAATGAAATGTAGCTAATTTACTACTTGGTGGTGCCAAGCTTAAAAGCCCTATGAAGCGGCTAAAAGTATTTTTATAATATTTTCTAATATTGCGCTGTAATTGAAAACTTATCTTGCTCCGGAAGATGCCATTAACTGAACAACCAGTCTGTAATGTCTATGGCAATAATACCCGTATTCTTAATTACCGAAAGTACGAACCCAACATCTTGCGTATCTAAGATGTCAATAATTTGCACGAAAACATTTTTCGTGAAATTAATAGCGCTTTCTGACATCAATAAACGGAAGAAAAAAAGATCCAGTGCGTCTCACACCCCCCCCCCCCTCTTGCACCAGCTCGTTTGCAATTTAAACGAGGCCAAACGATTAATTCGACAAAATTTATCGGTTAAATTTCAGCAGATACTACAGAAAATTAATAAAGAAAGCACATAAATTCTACGCGCATGCGCAATGTAGTCAAGAAAAATTAAGGTGAGCGCCCCATACAATGTGCGCCAATAACGAATGAATGTTCTAATAAATCTTATTAAATGTACACGCCTCTCACTTTTTTGTTTTTCGTTTTGGCACGAGCAAACAAACTCATGTAGCATCATTAATTTAACAAAATACAGGTGACCATGCGCAAAGGCGACAGGTTGTACAAAAGTAGCATCGACAACAGCAGCAGCAGCAGAAAGAACAAAACCCAGATAAAATAGGTGAGCATCAGAGGCAGCAGTAGCTGATTAAAACATCAGTAAATGACCAATGAGGGTTGTAAACGTACAAATATATATGCGCGCACGAGCAAAGTCTTGTAGTTGCGCATGCGTAGACTGGAGTATCTGTTGCTGCAAAACAATGCCTGCACCTGTTACAAAATCATTCTCGATATTTGCTGTTTGTCTGTCCGCTTATTGCCCCAATGCGTTAAAAGAATCAACAGCTTTGCATAAGTAATCTAATCGATATGCTTTACGGCATGCGCATCATGGCAGGACACATTCAATGAGCTTAACAAAACGTTTGTACGCATGCGCTCGAACGACATTTCGACAATCATGCGATATTCAAGACATACACTTGATGGATATTAAGTATGGCACTTGTTGCGTTGAAAGGTGTTATATATTATTGTTGCCTTTAGTTTTACATACGTTGTTTGAACTTTTTGTGTGTGTTTTTTATTATTAGGTTGACATATTCTACTTTTTATTAAGACTTTTTGGCACATTAACGAGATCGATAACTTTTGTCGAAATTTGGGTGTAATTGATCTCATCTAGTTTCTTTTGGGTACAGTTGGGACTGATCAGATTGAAATTTAAGAAGCCAATGGTAAAGAATGACTGCAGAATGTGTAAGATAAAAAAAATCAATAGAATTAACACTTATTATTTATGAAAAATTCGATCCCTAAACTATTAGTACCATTTGTTCGATTATCGTAACATTAGTTTTATTTTAAATTGGAAGAGAGGGTCGGCCTAAAATCTCTTCGGAGGTTATCGCGCCTTACATTTTTATTTTTATAACTGTGAAGCAGCAAGTGTACACGTAAGGGTACAAACGAGAGTAGAAAAGGATATGTCCGACAGTACCCATAGCCGAACAAAAGGGAACTGCCCATCGTTACCCATAGGCGTGCAAAGAGGACCTGTCGAACAGTATCCGTAAGGGTATAAAAGTGTAGGAAAACTGATAGTGTTGATAGGGCTATAAAGAATACCAGTCCGACACTACCTGTTCAGGCATGAACAGCCAAAATTGGTCACTTTATAGGACATGCTCATATAACGAGGTCAAGACCGGCAGTTGCATACTTCAAATTAATCTTTTTTCAGATCAAGTGAAAATTATTTCACGTCAAATGTAACCTTTTTCAAATCAATTAAAGCTTTTCAAAATCATATTCAATTTTGTTCAAGTTGAACGAAACTTTTTTCAAATCAATATAAACCTCTCTCAGGTAAAATTGAACTTTTTCTAGTCAAATGAAACATTTTTTAAATCAAATACGAACTTGCTCCTCTCTTGAACCGAAAAATTTTTCAATTCCACTTGTTTCAAGACAAATACAACTTTTTTCATGTCGCACTGAACCTCTTTGAAGTAAAATGAAACTTTTTTTAAGTTAAATTAAACTTTTTCAGTCAACTTAAACTTTTTTGAGTCAAATTAAACTTTCTAAAATTATCTCAACTAAAAAGAACATTTTTCAAACCAAATAAAAGCCTTCCCAAAGAGACTAAATCTTTTTCAGGCTAAGCGCGTTTTTGGTCGTCACGGACCAGCCAGTTCAAACCAATCTAATAAGGACAAACGCGTAAGGAAGTAAAATTAAGCACTTTTTAAAATAAGTGGGAATTTTTTCAAGTGAAATGAATCTTTTTAGGGCTTAACATTTTTTTTAGCCAAAGGCAATTAAAACCTTACAAAGTCTAACGAAAACTTTTTTTAGTAATATTGTACCTTTTTCAAGTCAAATGATACTTTTCAAAAATGAAATTAAACCTTCTCAAGCCTGATTAAGAGGAAATTATGTATAGCACAACGAGTTAAATTTGCTCGCGTGAACCAGAAATCGTCTTATATAAGAGCGTTCACTCACCACAGTTAGTGACTGTTCGAGCGGGGTAATCCATGTAGCCGGAATTCCTCATGAATTCCGGAAACGGGAGACTTTGAGGAGCTGGGCCTTGAAACTCGTGTTAATGAAAATAGAAACTTGCCAGCTGTGCCTACCATTTCAACAACAGGTAGAAATTCAATTTGCTAAGATGTATGTTAGGTATATATATATATGATAGCCTGTCACACAGGCCTTTATTCAAAACTATTTAAGAGGTAATGGTAAAACACTCACCTAGATGATCGCTGGTAAAAGATTAAGAGCGATTATACAGCTGTTCGTCCCTTTTATATGCCCCAAGGTGGTGGCGCCATTTAACCGAACCGTTTGGTAAAACACAGTCCTCAAAAAGGAAAAAAGAACGCAATTGGTGCTTGCAGCGAGTTTCTACCAGCGACCCCTCTGGGTGAGGTTTGGATATGATAATACAGGCTTTAACAGTGACAGTAAACCTAAGAGCCTTTGTGAAAGGCTTCATACTTAATCTGTCCCTTGTTGAGAAATATTCAACCTTTTTCAAGTCAACCATGTATATTGGAACGATTTTCCGTCATCCCTTGTCAAATTTAGTTTCGAAACAAACCGGTTTCGCCGTTGTGCCATCATCAGTGTCGATTTTCGTTCTGATATGTTGCTGTCGTTTGTCCTGTATTTATAGTTCGTAGGTACATGAGCAGGTATTGTCAGAATTGGTGCTTGTGTATATTAAGTTATGTGTATGTGCTGTGTGTTCGTTCAGAACTGAGGGTAGTTTCTACTGATCGATTTGTGTGGCTAACTGAGGCAGGTAAAAATCCGCAATTTTAGCCGTTTGACCTTCTTTGTGAGTTTGTGGTTTTGCTGCATTAATATTTTTGGATTTATTTGTTGTTGTGTGTTTGTCTGTCGTACCTATGTGATTACTTTGTTTCTTGTAAACAAGTTTTAAAAGTTCGAATATTGTGTCAGAAATTGTGTTTATCTGTTCGTTTATTATTCAGCCGTCGAATGTTTTCTGTTTGTAGATTTCCATGTTTTCGAGTACGTTGAGACGTCGGCCTTTTTCTTGTATGTGAAGAACCCTAACTGTTTTATTGATGTTTGCTGGGGAACATTCATTTTCGACCATTTGATTCGCGAAGTTAGACTCGGGTATAATGTTAGGATTCCGTATTTTTTTTTTTTTTGTAACCTCTAATATGTTCTCTAAACCTCGTTCTTATTTGCCGTCCTGTTTGTCCTATGTAACTATGTTGGCATGCGCAGGTAAGCTTGTATACACCGTGGATGCTAAACAGATCCTCTGTGTGTGTTAGTGTTAGTTCTTAGTTTTCGCCCTAGATTGTTCGATGTTTTGAATGCTGTGTTAAGGTTGTATTTTTTAAAGAAGTTTGCCAATTTATTTGTTGCTTTTCCAGTATATGTCATAGTGGTCCAGCTATTATTTTCCTTTTCATTATTTCTTTTTGGTTCTCCATTTGTCCTTCTGAGCTTATCTACTAGTGCTTTTTTATATCCGTTGTTTGCAGCGATATTATATATGACCTCAAGTTCTTTCTTATATGCCTCTTGTGTAAGAGGTGTTCTTTCAAGTATATGTACCAAGTGCCTTAATGCTGCATTTTTAATCTGTTGGGGGTGATTTGAGGTATTATGTATTATTGTGTCGGTGGCCGCTGGCTTTCTATATGTCATAGTTAAATCTTTTGGCTTCTTTATCAATATTTATCGTGAGGTCTATTTAGTTGATTCCTCCGTCTTTTTCGGTTTCTATTGTAAATTTTATATTTCGGTGCTGCTTGTTGAGGTACTCCAGTACAAGCTCTTCGTTGTTAGTAGTTAAAACGCATATTATGTCATCCACGTATCTAGCATAAAATGACATGGCTTATTTGGACTTCAGCTCCTGTATATACTTTTCTTCCAGAGAATTGCTGATGTGGGGCTTCCCATTCCAAGACCGTTTGTTTATCAATATATTTTATTGTTAAATTGAAGATAGTTTTGACGTAAAGTGGTTCTTAGCGTATTTGTGATTTGCATACTTTTCATTTTGTTTTTTTGTATTATGAACTATTGTTGAGCTAACTATGTCCAAAGTCTCCGACAGTCGTATTGATGACTATAAATCTTTTATGTCAAAAGATAACAATTTGCTGTTCTTTTTTAGTTCTACGCTCTCAAGTTCTCTATTAGCTCTGTTGCGTTAGCTATTACATATTCGTTCCTTAACTCCAGAGTATCTTTCAATATCGTTTTTAAATATTTGGACAGTTTGTAACATGGTGCTGATTTAAAATTAATGACGTGCCTCATTGGCGTGTCCCGCTTGTGGATTTTTGGTAGCGCATTCAGTGGAGGTGCCGAAGGGTTGATTCGGACAAATCTATGTGCCATGTTAGAATCTACTATATTTGTTGCATTTTTTATAGCAATTTTAATTTGTTTTTGGTATTCATCTGTGGGATCCGCTCTTATTCTACGACATTTCATTTCCTCAAGTCAAGTTCAAGCACCTTCCAGATTTTAAGATATCAACCATTGACAGAAGCCCACTGTATTAACGTCATTCCAAAAAGAAAAACGTGTTTTGATATTTTTACCCACCGGCCAATTCAATCTAAATATAGTTGTGTTTGACACCTTGCGGCAAACTCCAACTCACTTCCGCGCAGCACGTCAAAAACAAGTAACAAAAATTTATGCTCATATAATAATCAAATGAAATTTAATTGTTAAACACCGCTTAAACACTGACTTGATATCACAATCACCAATAATAACCTGAATGACAACATTTGATGCGCGAGCAATGTAATCTTACTTACTTACATACATTCACTGCAAACTTTTCAACATACCTGCATACATTCCACTCTACTTACATATTCGTTAAATGTCATTTTAGTATGTAAAATGGGTGGCATTAATGTCGTGGCGAAACGCATCTATTATCTTTGCACAATTTTGCATGCGAAGTGTCAACGCATTGTCGTGAACAGGTAAATGAGTAAGTCAGCAAATACAGAGCCAGCATTGCTTTGCCAAAGGAAATGGCTCGTGCCTATGCTGATGCTGCAGAAATCATCTGCACAGTCGCTGCGTGCACAGAGTAGTGGAGGTAGTCCGCTTAGTCCAGCTTAGATGTCACTTGCTATCTTAATACGTCTCATTGAAGCTTAACGAATGGATGCTTGAAAGCAGCATCTTTGTACCTAAGATCTTGTAGGTAAATTTGTGGAAGGTGAAGTCGAGAGATCAGAGCGGTTGAGTTTGAGATAATTAAATAGATACACTGAAAGAAAAAGACTGGTAAAATCAACCGAAATACGGGGCAATTCAGCCGAAATTTCTGTTAATTTTTATCCATGGAAACAAGATGTTGAATCAACTGCGCACAAATCGTTGATTCGTAATTGACCGTTTTAGTAGTCAAATGAACAAAAAAAGTTGTTGCGACAGCTTTGCACGAAAGTACATATGTTGCCATATACACGAATAAATAAATAAATGTAAGGCGCGATAACCTCCGAAGAGATTAGGCCGGGCTTCTGCTCCAATTTGCGGCGTGTTCCTTTTAGTTTTTCCTATAAATTGCCGAGACGGGCTCTGACTCCGAACGACACCTGCAAAACAGATGAGCTTTCACTGAGAGATTTTCATGGCAGAAATACACTCAGAGCGCTTGCCAAACACTGCCGAGGGGCGAACCCGCTTAGAAAAATTTGCTTCTAATTGAAAAAATTTTGATGTTGCTTTGCCCGGGGTGGCACTTACTAACCGAACGTCAATTGGGCTTACATCAAATATGCTGGAACACATTAAACATTATACACTTTATTATTTTGTTTTATTAAACGCACTTTCAGCAAATTTTATATTATATAATTTATTTATTTTATAGTTTTGAACTTCGCTTTGCAAATAGAAATGAAAATAGTAGTCACAAAACTGATTTTTCAGCTCATTCTCAATTTTTTCTCTCGCATGTAGTTGCAACAGTTGATTGTTTCGAACAAAACTTGTATATATGTTTCACATAACATTTTAAATAGATAACTTGTAAGTTATAGAAAACTAAAGAATCAAATCGCTGGAGTAGCTTTACTTGTAATTCGGCAAGTTTAATTTTCCGCAATTTTGCATTTCGCTTGGAGGAGGAGTTGCAAAATTGTACCCGATAAATAGGTGTCCCGGTATCTCATAATTTTTTGCACAGTAAATTCAAAAAAGGGTTTTTTGTTTGATATTGATAACTAAAAAGCTAGTTTTTTGTTGTTTTCCCACTTTGTGCGTTTTTTCGATTTGGTGGTTTTCTTATTTGGTATTTTTTTTAAACAAGTGGCACCATCATCATAAGTACAAATTAGAGAGCGCAGTGAGCTTAAAATTCTCTTTGAAATTTGCTCATGTATTGACTGTTGATCGCTGTTGAAATGACCAGTGAGATCAGTTAGATTGACCAGGAATCTGTCAATTTTACAGAGTTTTGTTAACTTAAGAGTGACAATTTCTCTTCTGTTGAAATGACTAAACTAATTTGTTCATTTGACAAAGAACTCGGTCGAATTAGCCATAATTCGATCAAATCCACAGAATCTCCGTTAAGTCAAGAACAACAGAACCGATTTGTTGATTTTACTAGCACCATTTCTTTCAGTGTAGTTATTTTGTGACTGTTCTTATAGGAGTCAAAAATGTTTACTTAAGTCAGACTTTTATTACAAAGGGAAAACCAAAAAAAAAAAATATCAGGAATATCTACATCCCTTTGTGTACCTTTCATGAAATTTAAATTGAAACTTAAAGTTCATAAAGCTTGTGAAGATGACTTCTTAAGTCCTTGGAAGGCGGGGCTCCAACAATGAGATGCCTGTTTGGATGCCAGGTTTCTGGGTATTCAGCAATAAACTGTTTATTCAGCATTTCATTACACTCCCTTCAGGCTAAGGGAGTCTAGATGCTGGACAGAAAAACGAAATGACCACAGTGACGTCCTAACAAGGCTCGCCGATGTGGATTCGACAACAGATTACCTCTCAAACACACTGATCTTCGACAGAAATTACAAGCTACAGATACCCTCTAGAACGGATTGGTCGGCCGACAAAGTTGGCAGGGAGGGGGTCACCTCACTCTACACTGACGGATCCAAAATGGACTGCGGCGTCGGCGCAGGTGTCTTCTCCAACCAACTAAATGTCGCAATCCCCTTCCGCTTTCCAAACACAATTAGCATCTTCCAAGCAGAGCTGCAAGGAATAGAGAGGGCCTGCATCTTCCTGCTGCAGAACCGGATAGACGGTGAGGTAGTCATATACTCCGACACCAAGCGGCGCTAAAAGCGCTAGAATCACCGTACGCATCCTCAAAAGCCGTCGGTAACGGTAAGAGGGTGCTACGAGAAGCAGCTAACCAGGCAGCTATCACACTCAGCTGGGTACCCGACCACAGGAACATTGACGGCAACGAAAAAGCGGATGAAATAGCAACGGCAGGAGCATCGTTAGACATCACGGAAACAGTCGCGGCGCATCGACCACTCACATCAATTTAAAGAGACGTTCTCACCTATCTTAGGAAAATAGCAATCCGTGATTGGCGCTCTACGGACACCTGTAGATCCACTAAACTAATCTGGCTAGAGTACAACCAGAAAAGAACCGATGATCTACTGAATAGGTCTAGGCAGGAAATATACAGAATCACGGCCACTATTACAGGGCACTGGCCGTTAGGCCCGCACGCGAGTAGAATGGGTATCCCCTACAATGAGAGGTGTAGGAGCTGTAGGCAGCAGGGTGCCGAGGAATCGGTTACCCACTTCCTCTGCGAGTGCTCAGCCCTCGCGAACTTTCGGTCGCGAACTCTAGGCAACTATGTGTTTCCTGACTTAAGGTCGGTGTCAAACTGCCGCATCAAGGACATCAGTAAGTTTATAGTTTTAACCAAGTGGTTTGAGTAAAGCAATACGCAGGGTACATCAGCCAACATATAATTGGTTCCAGTAGAAAGTGCATCAAAATGGCGCCTAGAGCGCTACTTGGCCCCGGCTCCATAGCCGGGCAGCACAGCAACCAACCAACCAACCAACACTCCCTTATGGGGAGTACTCTCGCCTCACTGTGTTCTGGGCACATAAAAAGGCATTCCGTAGCAGTTCTGAGAGCGGTGTTTTGACAGGGCTGCAGTTTCTTTCAGTGAGTATCCCTTAGGCTCGGCGACAATATTGGGGGCTGGTAGCATGCAAACGGCAGACCAATTGCTTTGTAAGTGGTAATGATCGTTTCTATATATTTACCCCAAGTTTTGCTGGCAAGAGATAAGATTGTGTTACGGCTCTGGATTTTAAGTACAATTGCATATGCATACTCGATGTAAGACAGTCGATATATGTCCAATATGGTCGACATTTGTTTTGTGTGTGTTGTTAATAAGGTCGCCGATATTTTGGTGTTTGGTCAGGTTTCGCGAGGCGAAGAAACTGGAGAGATGAGTTTATTTTATCACATAGCTCATCAATGACTGGACCGAGACCCGTGGACACTATCATGTAGTCTTCGGTGTGGGCTACAATTGTAACTCCTTCTGGTGCGAAGGGAGCTTCGATATATAAAAGTTACACAAGAGCGGAGAGAGGACACCACTCTGTGGCATCCTCTATTTGGTCCTTCTGGGTTTATATGTTACGTTCCTGAATTGCAGCGATGCCTGACGACCTGACAAATAATTTTCAGCTTTGGATAAGTTTAACGCTACGAGTACTGTTTTGTGGTGCGGTTTTTGATTCAATCCGTAATTTATTTCTGTACTAATGGCATTTAGTGCGGTGGTAGTGCTATTTAGTTTTTGAAAGATATGCTGATATTAGGCAAGGTGCAGGTTTGCGGTAAAAAAGTGGAACAGAATGGTTCGGAGTGTTTTGACTACTGGACAGGAGAGATATCAAATGATATGATTATCGCAAATATCTGGATTCTCAGTCTTTTTTAGCGTTACCACGCTCACCATTTTCGATTTTTCCGGAATGACGAAGGTAGACATAGATAGGTTGATACGAAGTCAAATAAAATTTAGTTGTACTTTGTTATAACAGTATAATTTTTGGGTAGAGTTCATGCTTTGTATTTGCTTTTCCTAAATGTTTCGCTTTGAAACAAGCGTTGCAAATCCTTTTAACCCCAACCGAACTGAACCGGAACCTAATTTTAACTATTAGGCCGAGCTGTGTGGTAAGCGAAGGAAAATTGTTTTGATCAGAGTTGCCAATTAGGTTAGGTTATGTTAAGTTGAGGTGACTGCCCAAAAACAAAAAATACACCATTTCCTTTCCTCTTCGGACCATTTTGAGGACCTGATAAAAGCTACCAGATCCTTGACGTCATGCTCCACAGCCTGGAAATTGAGCACCCGGAACCACAGTTTCCTCATCTTTACAACTCCTGCAGCATCGACTATAAGGGCCTACTAACCTCTCTGCATACCTACCTATGAGGCACTGCCCAGTTAGTGCTCCTACAACTGTGAGAATTGTATCCCTACTTACGTTGTTTACGTGACGGGATCTTTTAGGATTCCATTTTGGCCAGGTTTCCTTCGATATTCAACACCGCGGTATTTGTAGCCATCTTTCGTCGGCTTGACGGTGGATGTATTCTTTTAGCAATAGCTTGCTTATGGCCAGGGGCATACCTAACCGTTCTTGGGCGGGAAGAATCTGCCTGGTTATACCCAGCCTATCGAGTTCATCTGCAATGCAGTTCCCTGGATGTCCCTATGTCCAGGGACCCATGTGAGGTGTACACGTTCCATTGGGCCATCTCTTGAAGAGATCGACGACTGTTTAGTGCTAGTGCAGAATTGAACGAGTAGAAGCCAAGAGATTTTATGGCAGCCTGGCTGTCGACATAAACATTTCTTTACCGACATTATGTGTCCCTATCCTAGCTGCGGCTTCCATGATTGCTGCAACTTCTGCCTGGTATACACTGCAGTGTTCAGATAGTCTGAGGGAGAGCTGGAGGTCAAGGTCCCTTGAGTATTCTCCACCACCAACTCTACCGTTTAGCTTGGAGCCGTTCCTGTATATGGAAATGCTGCTCACACCTATCCGACTCCGCCCAGTCATTCCTACTGGGAATGTTTATCTTGCCAATGTTGTATTATTATACATTTCTTCCCATGGAAACTTCAATCGTGCCGGGCAAGGATCGGTCATACAAGTACTATTGTGTAATGAGAGATGAGGGTAACATATAAAAATTTGTTTGCTTATGTGCATGGCTATTCTTTTCTGAAGTTTCACTATTAAGTTTTATTTGTGTCTTCTTCATTTGATTCAAATCATGTCAGTTGCAAATCAGTGAAAGCGTGTGAAATGAACTTGAAGATAGCTCAAGCATAAATTTCGAAAACCGACACCAGACTTTTCTGCACATATGTACATATCACTCATTTACTTCAATAGTGTCATAACTCAAAAAACATGAATTTTGAGTTAGTAACTTAGAAACGTACCCAATATCATGATCTATGTTGTGTAAAGAAATATTTGTGATCAGTTAAAAATTTACCACGTGCTATAAAAATGAAAACATGCCTTTATATGCGCAACATATGGCAGTTAAAATCTTTGAATGTCTCTCCTGGAAAATTGTGTTTTTTGAGTTATTACACTATTGAAGTAAATGAGCGATATATCTAACTCATTCATTTTCATACATTTATTTGCTGCTGCGAAACAATTTTGCTAATAAAATCGAAAGCGCAACCTAAGACAGTCACATATCAAATTACTGCGGATACGCGCCACACAACATAATTGAAAACAATAGAGCAGAGCAGACGTAGATATTGTAACGAATTTAGTGCAATTCCTCTTATTTGCAACTTTCCACTAACGTTCGAATCACTAAACTGTTGAATAAATAACTCCACTATTCAATAAAGCAAAATGGCCTTTATTAAAGTACTTCACAATAACACTTCTACTGCCCGACAGATAGCGTGCTTAAATCAAACTGAATTCATGATTGCTCAGATTACCTTCTTTTATACTCTTCGATTTCCTCGTTCCATACTTCTAAGCGTTTCTAGAATTTACTTAGTTACCAGCTATAAAATTACCGGTTCTCATATGCGTGTGTATATGTGAGTGATACTTGCACAAATAATTGCCTACTTTTGGGAGTATCTCAGATATATGCATGTGTTTGTGCGTTGCTCTCCGCTACTTGTATAGACATATATGTAGACATAATGATTAATTTGGTTATGAGCATACATGTCACTGCTCAGTATCGGCTTAGAGATGATAGTATCCCTTAGTGTTGCTAGTATTCGTCACAATATGTATGCATTTGCATTTATACCCGCTTAAGTGCATACTCACGTATGTACTCATATATATACATGTGCAATAATGTAACAAAGCTGTTTCAAAATTATAACAATAGCAATTAAAACAATGTGTAAGTAGGTTCCTCAACTAACGTCTGTCGCCTAGGAATATGTGATTTAAAGTTAAATATAATAATTAAGAGCATACAAAATTTTAATTTAACAAAGGACTACAAATGCTCACTTTTTCCAGTTACTTCAAATCCACTGACATAAATCTTGTTTCTAAGTACTTAAGTATTTGCGTATCTATTTTTGGTTAATTGGAACACAATACCGAATATACAGTCAAAATAATAAAACAATGCCAGTATTTGATTAATTTGTATGCGTCACAGTTTATCAAGTTTTTCAAATCAACAAATTTGAAACAAACAACTCGCATACTCATACAATAGCTTTAGGTACAGTCTATCAGTCAATCGTACATATCACATGGTGATTGTTTAAAAAAAAGCCTCACGAATTGACAATATAAGTATGTGTGTGTTTATATAATTTAGAATTTCCATATATATATACCCAATATGTAGCTAAAATGTATCATTCACTAAATACTGTTGAGTGAGTTACGAAAGACTAGTTAATAACACTGGTTTACAGCCAACATGCACCAGAGACGCCATTATGAAATTCCTATGTAAAATCACCACCTGATTTCGAAAATCAAGGTTATTTTTAATTCTATGGTAACGTTTTTGAGATATTTACGAATAACTGTTTTTTCACAAAAAAAATAAAAAATTGGGTCCACTTAATCATATATATGTATCTCAAGAACGAATTGAGCACTTCCAAAACGGTTTCAAGCTTTTAAAAGGTAATAAAATTATCTATAAACTGTGCATACAACACTTTTTGCTAGGCCCTGCAGATTCAAAGACAACGAACAATGATTACGGATTTTTTCCATTTTTTTTGTAAAAATATAAAAAAAATTGTACTTTGCAAGGAAGGATCTCGAAAACTTTTTATTTTTTGCAGATTGGTTTTTTTCTCTCTAAGCTCAGTTTTATTAAAAAAAAAATTAACTTTCATTAAAAAAAAAAAATCGATGCACTAATACAAAAGTTATAAGCATTCAAGTAAATATATCCAATTAATACTTAAGTACCCTACTGGTATATCAGTTATCGTATATCAGTTAGTTCCCACTCAGCATTTAGGTGAATAAATTTTGAATTTCCCTACATATCAATACAATTTAATTACTCTTTCTGACTTAATAATGAGTTATCATACAATTGAACAAAATAAATAATCAAATATGAATACTTTTGATCATCAAAAACTGAATATAGTTTTTCAATCACATTTTGGAATCATATTTGAATCAAATGTGTTTACTTTAGGTGATCAAAAATGTTAACCATTTTTCACTCAGCTTTCTGAATCTTTTCTGACAATCTTTGTTGGCTGAATAATGAATTTTATACTTGTTAAAATTTTACTTTTGATTGAAGATCTTATTTTTTGACACATACACATTTTTTTCAATCATGAAGTTCAGAAAAAATATTATAAAATTATAAATATTTAAAAATATATACTGCTCCTTACAAAAGACGTCCCAAACCATTTCTCCACCTTCGGCTTCCCAGAAAATACAAATCCAACCATTAGACAATACAAAGGTTTTTAACTATTTGAACCCCAGGTAAGTGAAACTCTCTTGAGATATGTACTTGGATATGGCTTCAACATCCCATACCATATCGTATTTTAAGATGTTGACCATCATAGCTGATGTTGGATGTTGCAGTCGCAGGTGTATATTAGTCTAGTTTGTTTGTGAATTACCTTTGGTTCAAATCCGCGTGATTTCTTCCCCTGATTAATAAAATTTGCATGTAGTATCTTATTTTCTATGAGATATGAAGAATAAATCCATCGTAATCACATTCAAAAATGATTCAAAAATCTCAACCAACACGACTGAAATACGTTGACGAATAAAATAAAAAAAAAATATTACTCTAAAACAATTAAAGCCCAATTTTTCAATGATATCAGATATGAACAAAGACCATTTCGAAATATGAATCAAAAATGATTATTCAAGAATAATCACATTTATGGTACAATTTTTCTCCCGAAGATGCGTTAATTTTCGAACAGAAAATGCTTTTGAATTTGAACGTTTTTAATCATCTTGGGGTATGATATTTGAATATTTTTTCATTAAAATTTTCAAAAAATGCTGGCTGGGTTAGCGAATATTAACACATATGTACCAGTAGGGTACTTAAATATTAAATGGATATATTTACTTGAATGCTTGATTTTGTTGAATAAAAGCTTATTTTTTTGTAATAAAACAGAGCTTAGAAAGAAAAAAACAAATCTGCAAAAAAATAAAAAGTTTTCGAAATCCTTCCTCGCAAAATAAAATTTTTTTATAGTTTTCCAAAAAAAATTGTAAAAATCCGTAATGATTGTTCGTTGTCTTTGAATCTGCAGGGCCTAGCAAAAAGTGTATTATGTACAGTTTATAGAAAATTGTATTACCTTTTAAAACTTCAAACCGTTTTGGAATTGCTCAATTCGATCTTGAGATATATATGATTAAGTGGACCCAATTTGTTTTTTTTTTTTTGGAAAAAACCGTTATTCGTAAATATCTTAAAAGCGTTACCATACAATTAAAAATAACCTTGATTTTTGAAATCAGGAGGGATTTTACATAGGAATTTCATAATGGCGTCTCTGGTGCAGAAAAAAATTGGAATTTGTGATCCAGTGTATTTAGTTTAAAAATCTTAGTTGAAACGCACTGCCAAGCAAATAAAAACGGTTGATGAGTTCAAAGTGACTGATATTGTTTTGCTGAATTTCCGTCAGGTTAGATAATTAATATATATTGGAACGATATTCCGTCACCCCTTATCAAATATGCTTTTGAGACGCGCCGGTTTCGGCGCTGTGCCATCATCAGTGTCAAAGTTACAAAGTTATGCCCTGTAGTGCATGTCAAACCATTGGATGGTTAAGGGAAAGACGAAATGTATTTCAAAATATTTCAAAACGTACTCCAATAAGTTAGTTGTTGAGAGCTAACTATCTCGAGAACGGCCTCACCAGTTTGATTGAATGAAATTATTTCTATAAGTTAAATGGTATATTAGTATCTTTTTTACTTGGGATTGGGATCAGTCAGAGATACATCGTACAGATTTAAAAAACAAAAATCACACCTATCTTGCAACTTACTAAATTTATTTTACGTACAATTTGAACAAATAAAATTTTATTTTGGAGTTGCTACCTGACCTTAAATATGTCAGATTTTATATTTTAAATGTCTTCATTGATTTGGACAAAACTTTGTTAATGGGTGATGTGCTACAATCAAAAGTCGTTTACTTAGGTATTTTCTCTGAAGGAATATTAAGCAAGTACAGCAGAATTTCCTATAGGTTAGTTTTGTATATATTCGAGTGCAAAAAAAAAATGTAATCAATCCATGTGATCTTTAAAATCTTTTAATTAAATTTTTTAATGTTAATGGCGTTTGGGATTATTTTTTATTTACTACATCACCGATTCGCCTCAAAGCATACACTTGCAAAATATTCTTATAATAAGTTTATGGCATTATTAACAAACAAGAATTCAAGTTTCAGGTTTGTTTGTATTATATAAATCATGGGAAACCATATTAGACCCAATTAAATCATATGAGATCATAAAAGAGCACTTATAGTATAAAAGGTATTCCAAACTGATAGCTTGGACATTCTACTTTGCAATTGCTCAAATTTTTTATAATTTCGCTTTATCCAATGGTTTTATTAGAGTTTTTTCAGTTGTATCACTTAACCCTCCGATAGATTGTGGCGTCTGGCCAGACGTGAAGGCTTTATTTTCGTGAATAACTTTACCTCTACCCACCCGATCATGAAAACCTTTAGTGACTTTTTAAGTTTAGAGGCGGTCTTTATAATAATTCCGAAGTCGATATTTTTTTCTTTTTATTTGATCTGTTTTTATACTCAGTCGAGCAGAGCTCACAGAGTATATTAACTTTGATTGGAAAACGGTTGGTTGTACAGGTATAAAGGAATCGAGATAGATATAGACTTCCATATATCAAACTCATCAGGATCGAAAAAAAAATTTATTGAGCCATGTCCGTCCGTCCGTCCGTCCGTCCGTCCGTCCGTCTGTCCGTTAACACGATAACTTGAGTAAATTTTGAGGTATCTTGATGAAATTTGGTATGTAGGTTCCTGAGTACTCATCTCAGATCGCTATTTAAAATGAACAATATCGGACTATAACCACGCCCACTTTTTCGATATCGAAAATTTCGAAAAACCGAAAAAGTGCGATAATTCATTACCAAAGACGGATAAAGCGATGAAACTTGGTAGGTGAGTTGAACTTATGACGCTGAATAGAAAATTAGTAAAATTTTGGATAATAGGCGTGGCACCGCCCACTTTTAAAAGAAGGTAATTTAAAACTTTTGTAAGTTGTAATTTGGCAGTCGTTGAAGATATCATGATGAAATTTGGCGGGAACGTTACTCCTATTACTATATGTATGCTTAATAAAAATTTGCAAAATCGGAGAACGACCACGCCCACTTTAAAAAAAAAAATTTTTTTTTAAGCCAAATGTTAACAAAAAATTTAATATCTTTACAGTATATAAGTAACTTATGTCAACATTCAACTCCATTAATGATATGGTGCAGCAAAATGCAAAAATAAAAGAAAATTTCAAAATGGGCGCGGCTCCGCCCTTTTTCATTTAATTTGTCTAGGATACTTTTAATGCCATAAGTCGAACAAGAATTTACCAATCCATGTGAAATTTGGTAGGGGCTTAGATTCTGGGACAATAACTTTTTTCTGTGAAAAAGGGCGAAATCGGCTAAAGCCACGCTAAGTTTTTATACACAGTCGACCGTCTGTCCTTCCGCTCGGCCGTTAACACGATAACTTGAGCAAAAATTTGTATTGGTATAAAAAATGGGAGAAATCCGTCTATGCGCCCACTTTTTCGATATCGAAAATTACCAAAAATGAAAAAAATGCCATAATTCTATACCAAATACGAAAAAAGTGATGAAACAATGTATTTGGATTGGTTTGTTGACGCAAAATATAACTTTAGATAAAAACTTTGTAAAATGGGTGTGACAACTACCATATTAAGTAGAATGAAATGAAAAAGTTCTGCAGGGCGAAATAAAAAATCCTTGAAGTCTTGGCAGGAATACTGTTCGTGGTATTATATATGTAAATAAATTAGCGGTATCCAACAGATGAAATTCTGGGTCACCCTGGTCCACATTTTGGTCGATATCTGGAAAACGCCATCACATATACAGCTACCATCATCCCTCTTAAAATACTCATTAACACCTTTTATTTAATACCTATATCGTACAAACAAATTCTAGAGTCACCCCTGGTCCACCTTTATGGCGATATCTCGAAAAGGCGTTAACCTACAGAACAAAGCCCCACGCCCTTTTAAAATACTCATTAACACCTTTCGTTTGATACCCATATTGTACAAACACATTCTAGAGTTACCCCTGGTCCACCTTTATGGCGATATCTCGAAAAGGCGTTCACCTATAGAACTAAGCCCCACGCCCTTTTAAAATATTCATTAACACCTTTCGTTTAATACCCATATTGTACAAACGCATTCTAGAGTCACCCCTGGTCTACCTTTATGCCGATATCTCGAAAAGGCGACCACTTATACAACTACCACCACTCCCTTTTAAAACCCTCATTAATACCTTTAATTTGATACCCATATCGAACAAACACATTCTAGAGTCATCCCTGGTCCAAATTAATGGCGATATCTCAAAAAGGCGTCCACCTATAGAACTAAACCCCACGCCCTTTTGAAATACTCATTAACACCTTTCGTTTGATACCCATAATGTACAAACGCATTCTAGAGGCCCCCCTGGTCCACCTTTATGGCGGTATCTCGAAAAGGCGTCCACCTATAAAACTTAGGCCCACTCCCTTTTAAACTGTTCATTAACCCCTTTCATTTGATACCCATATCGTACAAACAAATTCTAGGGTCACCCCTAGTCCACCTTTATGGCGATATCTCGAAACGGCGTCCACCTATGGAACTAAGGATCACTCCCTTTTAAAATGCTCATTAACACCTTTCGTTTGATACCCATATTATACAAACGCATTCTAGAGTCACCCCTGGTCCACCTTTATGCCGATATCTCGAAAAGGCGACCACCTATACAACTACCACCACTCCCTTTTAAAACCCTCGTTAATACCTTTAATTTGATACCCATATCGAACAAACACCTTCTAGAGTCACCTCTGGTCCCCCTTAATGGCGATATCTCAAAAAGGCGTCAACCTATAGAACTAAACCCCACGCCCTTGTGAAATACTCATTAACACCTTTCGTTTGATGCCCATATTGTACAAACCCATTCCAGAGTCACCCCGGGGCCACCTTTATGCCGATATCTCGAAAAGGCGACCACCTATACAACTACCACCACTCCCTTTTAAAATCCTCATTAATACCTTTAATTTGATACCCATATCGAACAAACACATTCTAGAGTCATCCCTGGTCCACCTTAATGGCGATATCTCAAAAAGGCGTCCACCTATAGAACTTAACCCCACGCCCTTTTGAAATACTCATTAACACCTTTCGTTTGATACCCATAATGTACAAACGCATTCTAGAGGCACCCCTGGTCCACCTTTATGGCGGTATCTCGAAAAGGCTTCCACCCATAGAACTAAGGCCCACTACGTTTTAAATAATCATTAACACCTTTCATTTGATACACATGTCATACAAACACATTCCAGGATTACCCTCGGTTCATTTTCCTACATGGTTATTTTCCCTTATGTTGTCACCATAGCTCTTAACTGAGTACGTAATGTTCGGTTACACCCGAACTTAACCTTCCTTACTTGTTTTGTACCAAAGTTGATTATTTTGGCGTTATCGTCTGGCTAGACGAACATATTTTTAAGCCTATAAAACCCTATAGATCGAATTCATTTCAAAATTTATCAATAAAAATTTAAACTTATCACAGTGTACGACGAGTTTTCTTCAAAATATAAATAAAAATTCAAATATTTGTGTATAAAGTTCAAAGCTAATCGGAGGGTTAAAGTGGGAATGTATGTAAAACGAATGAAATGTAAAATCTGGTTTAAGTCATTTTTGCGATAAATTTAAACATTCCAACAATGACGGATGGGACAGTGTGAGATAACCGCCTATGAAGGTGGATGGATTGGAATATCCGACAACCTGCGAAAATAATTTCAAAGCTGATTGTACCATATGTTTTCATAAGAAACTCCAAATTCTACCTAGCCCTAAACTGCTTCACAATAGAACAACTTAAGTTACTTTTAGCTTGTGACGGTTGGGACAAATAACATTGGAAAAACAATATTTGTGAATAAATTTCAACTGCATCAACCAAATCTAAATGTCGATTTTGTCTTTATGAAAATAAAAGACTAAATTATAGCTTATTTTTAGAGCTTCAATATATCTGCCTCAACTATAAAAGATAATGTATATGTGTCATATTAATAGAGGTGATTGAACTTGATTGGTCGTGTGATATCACTACAAAACAGCAGCACGTGTAATTTGAAATTAAATATATATAAACTAGCAGATCCGGCAGACGTTGTTCTGCCCTAAATTTGGCCTATATGCATATATTTTAATAATCTTTTTCCGTCTAACTCTACCCTCCGCCCTCTTCACTTTTTCCTAATCCTTTTATTCACTCCTCCCTCCGTCTTTTTCGCTTCATCTATCTCCATTTTCGTCTCTTTCCATCTCTTTCTCAGTCTCCTCCTCCTCTCTTTTCTCTTCTCTCAAGTTCTTCTCATTCTTCTTCATCCCTTATTTCCTGTCCCAGAGGGTGGTATGTATTTTGTTCTAGTCCCAGTCCCAGTTCCACTCCGATTCTCAGTCCCATTCCCAGTCCGAGTCTCAGTCCCAGCCCGTTTCCGGTCTACTTCCCAGAAATAAGGGTCGTAAATATTAATATAGGCAAACTGATATACCAAATTTCAGGCAAATCGCATAGGACGTATGTAAATAGGTATGTGGGTATTATTAATTCATGTCCTTATTTCGGATTCGAATGCATATTTATCAGTTTTGCCAGGTTGATGCGCCTAAATCGATTATCACAATGAAAATTACTTTAGAGCTCTCAGCAACGGCCTTCATTACCCTCACATTCTAGGGGTACCCGGGCCCATTTTTCGGCCTATATCTCTAGACCCTGTACGTCGGTCGCAATCAAAGCTATGTAGTGACCACCGCGTGAGGTATACGCAACTTGTGTGAAAGCTTGAACAAAATCGACCGACGCATCTCTTCAAACACCTGCGACCAACTAACACACATTTTAGCCTTTCTTTTTATATATGTAGATATTTATTTTTCACACTTCAATATAATATTAAAACGAAATGGAGACATTCGTTGCTTTTGAAATTCGGCTTAAAAATTGCACATGGAACAACTAAAGACTGTCCTGAATTAAAAAAAATGTCTTATTTCCTCTAAGCCGCGGCCCCTCAGAAACCCCGGCCCGGTGTAATACCCCCATTCCCCTCCCCACCCTCCGTATTGTCGGGCCTGGTGATGTGCTATACTTGATATCATTCGCTATAATATTTTTTATTGATAAGCACGTTGTTTAATTAAACACCAAACAATTATAGGGAAATACCATTTGAAAATATGAGCTTCGGTGCGTACCTAATATTTTATTAATACATATAAACATTTAAAAAAAATATTCCAATAAAATAATATTGCGACTATAAACTGAGAAATAACCTATCCTATATTTCAAGTTAGATCAAACTACATACGGGGTGCAAAACAAATTCAATATCGGCTCAGTAGTTTATGATTCCATCGCGGACAAACATTGTGACACGTGATTTTTATATATAAAGATATGAGACCAGGAGGATCACACAAAATATGGTAACTTTGAATTACATCGAGTCGCTCTTGTCGCGTTGTAGCTCTTTAAGCAGCTTTGATTCTTTCTAATTGCGAGAAGGATCGTTCGGCAGAACAATTTGTGATTATTAATGTCAAAAAAATTCGAAGAGCTATTTCTGTGCTAGGAAATACATCAGCTAATTGATCTTCCATTAGAATCTTATACAAATGACTATGAGTTTTTTGTGCATCAGTGTATCTGGAGTTCACGTAACTTTGGAATTGTCTCATTTCAATGAAAAATTCTTCCAAATCTCTAGAATAAAAACGAACTAAGTTAACTATAGCTTCGTGTAGGTCTCCATCACATAGAGAAAAGTTTATGAGAAATGCAAATCTCTCTGAAACTTCCATATACACTTTCGCACGTCGCTTGATTTCGCTGTGAAGATTGTCGATGATTTCGAGGAAACCTTTTGAACTAAAATCATCGCGAGGCGAAAATTCAACTTCTGGACTTCTGGAGCATTTCCTTAAGAAGCTTGGCTTTTCTACGACAAGTACATTTTACGATTTCTGTATAACGTACACCAGGTAATAGTTATTTTGTTTTTTCCTCGAAATATTTGAACTTTTGACGGAATGAAACTAAACTCTCTTCTAACAATCCGTACAAAAAACCACACGTTTGCAAATCTGCTTTTTCACTTTGCAATGACTTACTTGAACGCATAGCAGTCAAAATAGGGTTCCATAAAATCAACATGAAACCAAAGTCGAATTTTTGTATTTTATTGGCGATACACGTCGCCTCATAACGAGTATCAGTATTTTGTGACTCATCATCAGCAATGATTTCTAGAACCTCTAATATGATATCAAAAGAATCGTAAACTGCATTCGTCGTATTCGAATGTGCTTCCCAGCGTGTAGTTGACAATGTCCTCAAAGTTTTCTCATTATTTATTTTATTTTTTAATATGCCCCAACGACAGGTGGAAGGGGAAAAATTATATAGGTAATGTCTGCATAATGGCGAAAAAATCTACTGCATAAAAATAGCACCTCACAGCATGCTCTGAAACAAAATTAAAGGTATTCGCGGAACAGGAACATAGATAACATCCTCATTCAAACTCAATATTCATGCTTGCACACCTTTATACTTCCCGAACATGTTTAATGCGTTGTGATATTATTATCATCTACAATTTTGAATATCTAAACCAAAGTCTTCAGTAAGAAACTTTAAAGTTTGATTCACTTGACTTTCACCAGTATGACCTTCCAACTGATTATTCAATATACTCTCATTTCAATTCGACTCACTTCTTTTCACGCTCATAAAATTTCTCAAATGAGTCGGAAATCTCTTTTTTAGGATCTTTGTCTAGTTTGTCGGTCGTCGGCATTTGAATGCGGTCAATTGAGTTTTAGTTATTTGAGTAAAATTTATTTTCAGTTCTGATTATATTTTTCTTTCACTCTCTAGAATTTTATGTTTGTAAGTAAACTTTAGAAGTCTTTTTCATTTTTCGAGGGCCCCCTAAAATCGGGGGCCACAGACAACTGCCTATCCTGCCTACCTGTTAATCCCGCCCTGCAAATCACCATTACGTGATAGTAGCGTGTGGTGGAGTGTGATTTGATGGATGAAATAAATTAAATCAGTTAAAATATCGATTATATTACAACTCACAACATGCATGAATATTTTTACATTTGGAAACACCAAAAAAATATATATGGGCCCGTGTTATGTGTTACGATCCGTAATCGAAACTCATTTTTTAAATCACAAAAGCTCTGAAATGGTGGATCGGATTAACTTTCATAACATATTATAATTTTTAGAAATAGTTTGACAGTTGCATAGATATCGCTGGATTGAAAGTGATTTTTAGTCACTAATCGGAGCGCGTAATACGGGCCCAGGATTTAGAAAATTTTATTAAAGTGGAAAAGCAAATTTTTACTCTGAAATTATGTAAAAATTTCAAAACCATCTTCAAAAGGTTTAAATAATTTTTTTTTAATTATTAGAAAACTATAAAAAAAAATTGAACACTCTTTCTAAAAATAGGAAAAATTCGAAAAGTTTCTGAATATTTTCACAAAAATTTTCAACCTTTTATTTAAAATTGAAGGAAAATTCGCAACAGAGACAATAGCTTCATATAAGCTTAGTACCTGGGCGACCGAGCTTTGCTCGGCAACGTTTCACTGTGCTAGCAACATTACTTTTTTTAAATTTCGAACAGGTGGCAACCTTAAATAACCACCCAACCCAAAAATGTCCCTATTGTAATGCGGGGTGAAATACCTTTCGTTTGATACCCATAATGGCATATATTTTGCAATTTTTTTAATTTCGAATAGGTGGCAACCCCAAATGGCAACCACACTCAAAAATATCCTTATTGTAATGCAGAGTGAAATACCTTTCTTTTGATACCCATATCGGCATATCCCATGCAATTTTTTTTTCGAATAGGTGGCAACCCTAAATAGAAACCCTACTCAAAAATGGCCCTATTTTAATGCGGAGTGAAATACCTTTCGTTTGATACCCATATCGGTATATCTCATGCAATTTTTTTTAATTTCGAATAGGTGGCAACCCTACCTAAAAAAGCCCCTATTGTAATGCGGAGAGAAATACCTTTCGTTTGATACCCATAATGGCATATCTCATGCAATTTCGAATAGGTGACAACCTTGTGAAACATTCTGAGTGGCAACACCTAGGTAGAAAGTCTTAGAAGGTAATACTTTATCTCTGTGCCAAATTTCATTTAAATCGGTTGAGCCGTTCCCGAGATCGTTCGGCTATACAAACAAACAAGAATTGCTCATTTAAAGTTATAAGATTAGTAAACAGTGAGTTCAAATGTAATAAAAATGTGTTTGAATGTAATTTTGTAAAATTAAAAGAAAAAAACTCTCAGAAGAAGATGCGGAAGCATCGAAACGCGTAGAAAGAAAAAGGAACATTTAAATTGTGCAATGTTATTACTGGTCGTAAAGCTTCAACTCAGCATATTATAACTGAAAACTTGGCACAATAAAAATAATATTTTATTTAATAATTTGGGAAAAATTTAAACAACGTGACATCAGGACGGACAAGGCGACAGCTGTTTCGATTATACCTTGTAAATCTCTTCAAAGCCTTTTCTCCCGGGAGTGGGAGTCGAACTCGCACCCCTACGATAGTTGAAATGGTTGTAAACGCATTCAGCTACGTCATGCCTGTTGTGAAGTCTTTCCCAATTGCCTTCTTTTTGCATATTTTAATCTTTTACACATTGCATACTTCGTATGCAATTATGTGTTAAAGCTATGCTTGGTACGGCGGTTTTTTTCAAAGAAACTTGTA
Source organism: Eurosta solidaginis (assembly GCF_040869045.1). Classification (NCBI taxonomy): domain Eukaryota; kingdom Metazoa; phylum Arthropoda; class Insecta; order Diptera; family Tephritidae; genus Eurosta; species Eurosta solidaginis. The sequence goes on from NC_090320.1 coordinate 265,760,814, forward strand.
AAATGTGTAAAAGATTAAAATATGCAAAAAGAAGGCAATTGGGAAAGACTTCACAACAGGCATGACGTAGCTGAATGCGTTTACAACCATTTCAACTATCGTAGGGGTGCGAGTTCGACTCCCACTCCCGGGAGAAAAGGCTTTGAAGAGATTTACAAGGTATAATCGAAACAGCTGTCGCCTTGTCCGTCCTGATGTCACGTTGTTTAAATTTTTCCCAAATTATTAAATAAATTATAAAATTAAAAAATTGCTTCCAATAAATGTTTTCATACATTTAAAAAAAAAAAAAAAAAAAGCAATATGGGCAATCCCCGATTATTAAAAATCATAAAAATAATATTTGCCTAGCCGACAGCAAAACCATCTTTGAGAACGTTTTTGAGTTGCTTAAAATAGGCACTAAAATAAGTTTGCGTACTCGAAAAGTTAAATTTTTTTTTTTTTTTTTGAAAAAATTTTCGAAAATGATTTACATAGTTTCCGCTACACAAATCAGCTTAGTTGCTACTTTTACTCGATTCTACTCCAGCCGACCTTTGAGGGTTAGCAGAGGGACTTTACCTCTAGCTCTTATATAGGCAGGGAAATAGAGTAGGGTATCCTTTAAGGCTTTCGGAATTTGCAAATGCACAGGAACCCTGGACGGACCAAGCACACCTCAGCAGTGAGTAAGTCCGTCAGTTTTTGGCTACATTACCCAAAACCTCATTGGCTTCTCAGCGAGTAAATGAAAGTTTGACTGTCAGCGGCAAAAACATGAGTCTTGAAAAATATTTGGAATATTGGTTTTCATGCTCAAAAAGTTTCTTTAAATTCTGAATGAAAAGTTTGAAGTTTTAAAAAAAAATTTACACACTTTACATTTTAAATTCGTTCAAGTTTTTTTATGCCTATGAAAAAATAAATGAAGGATAAAACTTTCAAATCACTTTTGCTGCAATTTTTTATACGCTGGTGTACATAATCCAAGCCAATAACTTTTCAGCGAACAAATCACACTTTTATAGCCAGCAGCAAGAAAACGCTCTTTTAAAAATTTCTCGAAGTTGAAATTGTCATGCTATTTTTTTAAGCGCCAGTGTACATAATCCAAAAGCCATTGATTGCTCAGCGAACAAGTTACACTTTCTTTGCGGCGGCAAAAATTAAAAATTAAATACACAACGCTTAATAACAAAAATAAAAAATTAACTGTAAAACTCGAAAAATAAAAAAAAAAATAAAAACTCAGAAAAAAGTGGAAGGTGAAATATGACAAAAATGCGAATAATCTGACAAATATGGCAATTGCATCCGTTGCAATTTTTGTGACGAATGAGCATTTTAATCTAAAGCAAAAACAACAAAACAAATAAGAAAACAAAATTTAAAAGAAACTTACAAAAAAATGTGAGCGAAATAGCCGAAGCAAAAAGCTGTACACACCTTAAGGTGATAAAGAAATTGATGAATACAATGCGTGAACGTGAATGTAGCATAAACTGCAACTACAATAAGAAAAAATAAAAACAGCTTAAGTGCAAAAAATAAAGAAGTTGATGGAATGCGTAAGAAAAACGCTTCAAATTCCACAATTTGCTAAAAAAAAAAAAAAAGTTATGCAAAAGAGTGGGCTTAAGCAAAAGTAGCAGCACAAAAAATTGGATGAAAAATACAAAAAACTGAAAGAAACTAGTAAGGGGGTCTAAGTTCGGGTGTAACCGAACATTATATACTCAGCGTGAGCTTCAATTGCACATTTCATTTCAGATAAATTACTTTTCTACATAACACGTGGCACCGCCCGTTTAAAAAAATGTCTTCCCATTTCCTCTTACAATAAAACTTGATAAGTGAAATATCATTTATTCAAAACAATTTTTGCTAAGTTATAGCTTATTATTCTGGTCTACGACCCTTTTAAACTTGTTTTATATCTAAGTAGCCGTGGTCTTTAACCAATCTCGCCCATTTTTTCTACAAATATTTACTGCTATAGGGAAAATTTGTGTACCCAGTTTTATTATGATCCGTTATTTTTTCTTCGAGTTATGGCTCCCGAAACATAGAAAATTGCTTAGTCATAAAAGGGGCGGTGCCACACCCATATTCAAAAATTTTAATGTTTTCCAATTTAATGTTATAGTTCAATTTAGAAAGTAAAATTCTATTGATACAAAGCCCTTTTTCGCTAATATATAGCTTATTATTTACGTCTACGACCCTTTTAAAAATCTTTTATATAAAAGTGGGCGTGGTCCTTAACCGATTTCGTTAATTTTTCTTCAAAGCATTCCTTATAGTGAAGGCCACCTCTCTACCGAATTTTGTTACGATAGGTTTAACGATTTTTGATTTATGATTAATAAGATTTGTAAAATTGATTTTATCACAAGTGGGCGGTGCCACGCCCATTTAAAAAAATTTATGAAGAGTCTCAATATCAGTTCACACGTCAAATTTCAACATTCTAGGTGTATTATTTACTAAATAATCAGGTTTTTTGTGTTTTCCAAAATGTTATATATTGTTATGGATATTAACAAAACTAAGGGGTGCTGCCATCTCTAAGCCGATGCTAAGCAGCGCCTTGCATGCACATCCATAGATCAATCATTATGTATCTACATAAGCGAATCAATCATTATGTCTACACATATGTAGGTACACGCAGCTGGGAGCAACGCACAAGCACATGCAGATATATTATCTGAAATGCTCCTAAAGGTATGCAATTGTGATTGAGGAAGTGTCGCTCACACATACAAGCGCATGGGGTATGAGAGAAGCTATAAAAATTATACATCTGTAGTTGTAGCTGAGAAATTTATAACTAACTTTGTAAATTCTGGAAGCACCTAGAAGATGCCACGAAGAAATTACAGAGTATAAAAGCATCAGCGGTAGAGGCGCTATGGGCAGTTTCCAGTTAAGCACGCTACCTGTCGGGCAATAGTTTAGTTTCATCAGTAAGTTTGGTTATTAAGCCAGCTAGTTGCAAAGTATAAGTGTTATTGTGAAGTACTTTAATAAAGGCCATTTTCCATTATTCAATATTGGAGTTATTTATTCAACAGTTAAGCGATACGACCATTAGCAGAAGATTGCAAATAAGAGGATTTGCAGTAAATTTGTTACAATACATAAAAAGTGTGCGTGGTTATCATCCGATTTCGCTTATTTTCAATACCAATCTATTCTGGGTCCAGATAAGCTCGTGTAACAAATTAGGTGAAGATACTGAATATTTACTCAAGTTATCGTGTTAAAGGACAGACGGACGGACGGACATGGCTCAATCAAATTTTTTTTCGATACTGATGATTTTGATATATGGAAATCTATATCTATCTCGATTCCTGTATACCTGTACAACCAACCGTTACCCATTCAAAATTAATATACTCTGTGTACAAAGCACTCTGAGTATAAAAGTACTTAACTAAAATTGAGCTGCAAAAGAAGTGGCAAAAGGACTTAACTTGGACAATGCACACAATACTTGGGACAATTATTATAACTGAAGTCCAAACCGGTTTTGGGAGAGCCAAAAACACAAAACAAATAAGAAAAAAAAAACATATGAAAAAATAAAATAACTTAAATTTTAAATTAATATTAGTAGCTGTTACAACACCGCGAAAGCGTGTAATGACAATTGTGAACAGCGGCGCAACAACAGCAACACTGTACGTATGGTGTTGGTTGTTGATTGCAACAGCTGCAGCATCCCTGCCATAAACCAATGCTGTTGCCACACATACTAAAAAAATAAAAGAAGACAAATCTACAGAAAAAGCAAACAAAAAGCTAAAGAAAAAGATATCAAATGCTTTATGCCTTTTGTTGCTTGGTAGCTGCAAGAACATGAGAATACAAGATAATAAATAATAATGAAGGATAATGATAGTCGCATCCCATTGCTGCTGCCACATAGCCATGCCACATAACCCAAAGGGGCAGTCAGACGTGCGTGCAAGTTTACTTTCAGAATAAATATGAAGAGTACGTGTAAATATGTTCGAAATGTTTGACTGCATGTAATATCAGCAATGCCTTTAGTGTGCATCATCATGGTTAATAGTTGTGTAATTTTACACGAATACCTTTTTTGTGATTATTTTGCGTAAATGATTTGCAGATTTCTTTGTAGATACATATTTATTTCTCAAGAGATTTTAGCTCTAAAGTTTATTGCACACATATTTGTATGACTTAGATGAGTTGCTTAGTTGTGACGTAAAGTAAAAGATTCATAGCAGTTGCAAAATTGCAGTAGGAGATGTCATCAAGCGATGTTAACTATTATAACAGTTATTATTAAAATCGCTTTTTAACAATTATTTCTTGAGTTTTATTTTTCACTCAAAAAAAATATCTCTTATTTTAAAAGTTTTCTAATTCGCTAGGAAAATAACAGTTATTTTTCGATTTTTTTCTTTTTACTCCTCTAAACCGATTAATTATCATGATGATGCTTACATCATTTTAACTGTAAGGATAAATTCGCAATGAGAGAAAGGCTGATTCTTGTACTTGTACTTCTTCTCCGTAACACTCGCTTTATTCATGTCGAAAAGAGGCAAATTAAATTATGTTTCATTATCATACCTTTTTATAAATTCGAAAAATTTCCAAATTCCAGAGAAAAGGAAAGTCTAACCGAAAAGCATTTCAATAGTGCCCGAAAAAAAATTAAAAAATAAAACCTGTTTTTCAAAATTCCGTCCGTCCGTCCGATAACTTGAGTAAATTTTGAGGTATCTTGTTGAAATTTGGTATGTAGATTCCTGGAAACTCATTCCAGACCGCGATATCGGACTATAACCACGCCCACTTTTTCGATATCGAAAATTTCGATAATTCATTACCAAAGTGCGATAATTCATTACCAAAGACGGATAAAGCGATGAAACTTGGTAGGTGAGTTGAACTTATGACGCAGAATAGAAAATTAGTAAAAGTTTGGACAATGGGCGTGGAACCGCCCACTTTTAAAAGAAGGCAATTAAAAAGTTTTGCAAGCTGTAATTTGGCAGTCGTTGAAGATATGCTTAATAAAAATTAGCTAAATGGGAGAACGACCACGACCACTTTTAAAAAAAAGTTGTAAAGTCAAATTTTAACAAAAAATTTAATATCTTTACAGTATATAAGTAAATTATGTCAACATTCAACTCCAGTAATATGGTGCAACAAAATACAAAAATAAAAGAAATTTTCAAAATGGGAGTGGCTCCGCCCTTTTTCATTTAGTTTGTCTAGGATACTTTTAATGCCATAAGTCGAAGAAAAATTTACAAATCCTTGTGAAATTTAGTAGGGGCTTAGATTCTAGGACGATAACTGTTGATTTATGATTAATAATTATTTTTTTATACTCAGTTGAGCAGAACACACAGAGTATATTAAGTTTGATTGCATAACGGTTGGTTGTACAGGTATAAAGGAATCGAGATAGATATAGACTTCCATGTATCAAAATCATCAGTATCGAAAATAAATTTGACTGAGCCATGTCCGTCCGTCCGTCCGTCCGTCCGTCCGTCCCTCTGTCCGTTAACACGATAACTTGAGTAAATTTTGAGGTTTCTTGATGAAATTTGGTATGTAGGTTCCTGCGCACTCATCTCAGATCGCTATTTAAAATGAACGATATCGGACTATAACCACGCCCAATTTTTCGATATCGAAAATTTCGAAAAATCCAAAAAGTGCGATAATTCATTACAAAAGATGGGTACAGCGATGAAACTTAGTAGGCGAGTTGAACTTATAGCGCAGAATAGAAATCTAGTAAACTTTTGGACAATGGGCGTGGCACCGCCCACTTTTAAAAGAAAGTAATTTAGAAGTTTTGCAAGCTGTAATTTGACAGTCGTTGAAGATATCATGATGAAATTTGGCAGGAACATTACTCCTATTACTATATGTGTGCACAATAAAAATTAGCAAAATCGGAGAACGACCACGTCCACTTTACAAAAAAAAATTTTTTTAAAGTCAAATTTGAAAAAAAGGTAATATCTTTACAATATATAATTAAATTATGTTAAAATTCAACTCCAGTAATGATATGGTGCAACAAAATACAAAAATAAAAGAAAATTTCAAAATGGGCGTGGCTCCGCCCTTTTTCATTTAATTTGTCTAGAATACTTTTAATGCCATAAGTCGAACAAAAATTTACCAATCCTTCTGAAATTTGGTAGGGGCATAGATTCTATGACGGTAACCATTTTCTGTGAAAATGGGCGAAATCGGTTGAAGCAACGCCCAGTTTTTATACACAGTCGTCCGTCTGTCCTTCCGCATGGCCGTTAACACGATAACTTGAGCAAAAACCGATATATCTTTACTAAACTTAGTCCACGTAATTATCTGAACTTACTTTATCTTGGTACAAAAAATGGACGAAATCCGACTATGACCACGCCTCCTGTTCGATATCGAAAATTACGAAAAATGAAAAAAATTCCATAATTCTATACCAAATACGAAAAAAGGGATGAAACATGGTAATTGGATTGGTTTATTGACGCAAAATATAACTTTAGAAAAAAACATTGGAAAATGCGTATGACACCTTCCATATTACGTAGAAGGAAATGAAAAAGTTCTGCAGAGCGAAATCAAAAGCCCTTGGAATCTTGGCAGGAATAATGTTCGCGGTATTACTTATATAAATAAATTAGCGGTACCCGACAGATGTTGTTCGCGGTCACCCCAGTCCTCATTTTGGTCGATATCTCGAAAACGCCTTCACATATACAACTGCCACCACTCCCTTTTAAAATACTAATACCCACTCCCTTTTAAAATACTCATTAACACCTTTTAAAATACTCATTAACACCTTTAATTTGATACCCATATCGTACAAACAAATTGTAGAGTCACCTCTGGTCCACCTTTATGGCGATATCTAGAAAAGGCGTCCACTCATAGAACTACGGCCCACTCCCTTTTTAAATACTCATTAACACCTTTCTTTTGATACCCATATCGTACAAACAAATTCTAGAGTCAGCCCTGGTCCGCCTTTATTGCGATATGCTAAATGGCGTCCACTCATAGAACTACGGCCCACTCCCTTTTTAAATACTCATTAACACCTTCCATTTGATACCCATGTCATACAAACACATTCCAGGGTTACCCTAGGTTCATTTGGTGATTTCCCTTTATTTTGTATCCATATCTCTCAGCTGAGTATGTAATGTTCGGTTACACCCGAACTTAGCCTTCCTTACTTGTTTACTATAATTTTATTAAAACAATTAAAACAAGTAAGGAAGGCTAAGGTCGGGTGTAACCGAACATAAAAATAAATTGCCGTTTTCATGTAAATTGTCGTTTTCATCTTGAAGCACGTTATATTAGCCTACTTAGAACCATTTAAAAATGATTTAAGGGTTCAAGTTTTTGCTTGGCTGTGAAAACTATATACGTATTAACATGCAAGTAAAAAGGAAAATTTCTTATTCGTTTACAAACGAAATAATGACAGCGCTTAAATTATAAGCTTTTGTTATATCTACAGAATTTATTCGCTTACAATACTGTAGCGTTACGAACATACGTTAGGGTAGCTCTTATAAGAAGCCACAAAAGCTATTGCAAGAAAAGAAAGCGCCAATTGTGAAGGCAACGAAATTTAATACAAAAATTGTTAGCAATACTGTAAAAGGAGCTACAATGTCTTTAATATTGCTATCAAAATTTTATTTGTTTTCATGCAGATGCTCACGATTTATATTTGATAAGCCACGATTTATTCTGTGACCCAATAAAAAATCCAAACTGAAATCTTGTTTGATGATACAAAATTACTGACCAAAAATTAAACGAGCTTCTTTGTTTATAACCCAAAATTCAAAACCAACATGTCAATAGCTAACGAATTGGGTAGTGAACACTCACAATAGTACAGTTACAACTACGTACTTCCATACCAATTTGCTTCAATGGCTATCTGCTACATACTCATAAATAACGGTACGTGCTATTAAAAGCAATTTTCTATGTTACCAAAACAAATTGTAATCTCAAAATCAGATTACTTTGGCTAGACAACTTACAAAGCCATTTTACTTGTCATTCACAATCAAGCTTAGCTTTCGACAATCTGTTTTGCAAAGTCATCTTCATCAGCGTATAACAAGCGTAATCACAGTAGGACCGTAAGTCAGTACTTAGGTACTTGTGTAAGCATCAAAATTCAAGTTTGCATCAAATAATACAAATAGTTGCATACCTGGGACCGAATATACCTGTATTTTCTATGTTTTACCTTCAAAAATTCCAATAAATAGAATTAATATATATCTCGATTACCATTTTGTAAAAAAAACGTCAAATGAAAACAAGTAAGGATGGCACAGCCGAAGACTTCATACCTTTCATGAATGGGGCTGAACAATAATCTTATCCCATTCGTAATCTCCAAATAATGCGCTGTATAAGATAAGAAATATATAGTGAACAGATGAAGATACCTAAACGATTTTAAGATAAATATAAAAAAAATGGCAAAAACCCCCTTATCTGAACGATCGGTTGTATGGGATATATATTATATATAGCTCCGATCGAAATGATTGTTACAGGACATCTTCTATGATATATTAGAATATATATTACCGCGCTTCACGTTTATACTTTCTAAATTAAAGGAGAAATGGCCAAAAATCTTTCTATCTGAACGATCGGTTGTATGGGATATATATTATATATAGCTCCGATCGAAATGATTTTTTCATGAAATCTTCTATGATATATTGGAATAAATATCACCAAAGTTTAACGTTTTTATATTGGAAATTAAGGGAGAAATTGCCAAAAATATTTCTATCGGAACGATCGGTTGTATGGGATATATACTATATATAGCTCCGATCAAAGTGATTTTTTCAGAAAATCTTCTAAGATATATTAAAATATATATAACCGAGCTTCAGGTTTAAACTTTCTAAATTAAGGGAGAAATGGCCAAAAATCTTTCTATCTGAACGATCGGTTGTATCAAAGTGATTTTTTCAGGATATCTTCTATGATATATTAGAATATATATCACCGAGTTTCACGTTTATACTTTCTAAGTTGCGGCAGGAATGACAAAAATCGTCTTAACTGAACAATCGGTTGTATGGGAGATATATGTTTTAGTGGTCCGATCCTACCGGATCCGACAAATGTCTAATATAATACAAAAATACATCCTTGTGCCAAATTTCATTGAGATATCTCAAAATTTGAGAGACTAGTTTGCGTTCAAACAGACAGACGGACGGACGGACAGACGGACATGGCTATATCAACTCAGTTCGTCGCCCTGATCAATTCGGTATACTTAATGGTGAGTCTATCATCTATATTTCTCAACGTTACAAACATCGGACCAATGGTATATTACATTTCATGTTCATGAAAGGTATAACGAGAATAATCATTTGTAAATGTCACTTCGACTTGAGAAGGATCATTTGTTAATGGGAGAGCGCCAAAGGAAATGTGAAAGCACATACAATTTTCTATTCTCATTTCGATATGTTTCTTCCGCATTTAAAAATGACTATACTTGTTTACAATTGACTGTTCCCAGTTACAGTTACAGGCTTTTGAAACTTCATTTGACGTTTTCTCATTTACAGTAACTATTCTCATATTGACGCCTTTGCATTTTGAACCGACTCTACTCATTTACAGCTGACTATTTTCAATACCAATTAAGGCCTTCAAGATTTCATTTGAAGATTCCCTTATTCACAAGCATTTCCAATAAATTATTTCATTTACGACTGACTACTCTCAATGACAATTGAGGCTTTTAAATTCATTTGACGGATCTGTTATTGTCAAGCGACTATTCTCATATCAAAGAAGGCTTTCGCATTTGCGATAGACTATTCTCATTTGCAACTGACTATTTTTAATGACATATGAGACTTTTGAATATTATTTCCATATGGCTCTTCCGCATTTAAAATTGACTATACTCAACAACTTACTTTTTCAATTACAGTTAAGGCTTTTGAAATTTCATTTGACGTTTTCTCATTTACAAGTAAGTATTCTCATATTGAAGTGACGCCTTCGCATTTATAATTGACTCTTCTCATTTACAAGTGACCATGCTCCATTACAATTAACGCTTTCGAAATTCCATTTGACGCTCTCTTTTTTACAAGTGACTATTATCATATCGAATATGGGTTTCGCATTTACTATCAACTGTTCTCATTTCAATGAACTATTCTCAATGACAGTTGAGGCTTTTGAATATCATTTGACGCCTCTACTCTCATATCGAAGTAACGCCCTCGTATTTACAATTGGCTATTTTCGTTTCCATACGGCGTTTTCGCATTTTTATCCGACGCTTTCTCATTTATAACTGGAAATGGTGTAGTCTATTTTTGATATCGATAGCGACTCGCATCTATGGCATATATTTTCTTTCCGGAAAATATGCTGTTGATAGGATTGTCATAGGGAAGGATCTTTACGATTTTCATGACGCGTCAGGCCGATTTTTGCATTTATTCTAGTTCTCTTCCCAGGTAGGCCATACAACCTACGGATCTTTCCTGTTTTACTGTCTTCTTTGTCCAATTGTTGCACTTGTAATCTTCTCCAATAAGGTGTTCATCCTCTCAGAATGATTGAAAGATATGCAATAAAATGTATACACTTTTGCTCAGTCCTCTGCAGAGAACATTGTCTTTACCATTTTGTATACTTGTCCGCAGGGGCTTTCCTACATTTGAGTTTGAAAGTTTTGAAAGCATGAAGCAAACTGTGCATGGTACCTCAGCCGATCTTATTAGTGGTCAACGATGCAGGACACTTGATGCAGTCAACTTTAGATAGGTCAGAGCTTGATGATATGATACGACCGATATTTATCACTGAACAGGACTGCTTAGTTGGAAAGTGATGTAGTTCAGAAGCGCTTGGCAGCAAGCTTCCGGAGCTGAATATTATGTGTGGAGAGTCGCTTTCATTAAAGTATATGCAACGATCAGATTGCCGCTTAGGTTTCGAGTTCACATTAGACCTTAGATTTTCGAACATCTTATCACATTAACGTTATTGATATGGACTTGGGCCTTTCTATGCGATAGACAGTTTGGATTTGTGTCAGCTTTATTTAAGATTATTAACTATGCATTACCTGTTGTTGTTGAAGACAAGCCTTATCTAAATTTCTTTGGTTTCTTTTCGATGGAAATAACTTTTTGCCGAATACAAATCCTTCGATTTCTTACAGTGAAAAAAATGAAAAGAAACGAATAAAAACTTTGAATTTGAAGCTCGAAAAGGCGTTAAACTACAACTTCACTTATAATGCGTGAGAGCCTTAACTTGAAACTTCAACGAAGTAATATGAAATCAGTATCTTATGATACTTATTCCTGAGTGTACCTGATCTATATCCGGCAAACGACTGCAACATCGATGCCGCTCTATTTGGTGGTGAGATATATCACAGTTTGCCTGAGATTTGCTACGGTAGTTTCTTAATATATAAAGGTAAAAATAATTTCCAACTACCGAGCATTGCATCGGTTACCTGTTAGATTTCGGCTTCTCGTAATATTTTGTATCAAATACTAGGGATGTATATTATCTTCGTTGTCCATGAATTAATAAGCTTAGAGTTTTGCAAGCACTTATGATGTAAGGCCGTATCGAGTCGTTTTTTCTCGTGGGAGCCAAAAACTCCTATCATATAAGAGAGTTCATCCACTTGAGTGAGTGGCAGGAAACCTGAATGCCTTTATGAAATTTTTAGTGGTGATTGCGAGTATCACGGCGGCATACATAATCTGACCGTTAATCTCGATTACATGCAACAATTTCACATCACAATAATAATAACAACTGTTGAGTGGTACGTGAAAGTTTCAACAACATAAAAGCATCAACAGAACAACTGCCGCAACCCGTATAATAAAAAGTGTAGTTATGTACCAACAAATTCTTGACTGTTTTCAAATTATGATGACATGTCTAACTCAATACATATTCCATCACATTTTTGTTTTGTTTGTTTCTTCGCTTTACTCGCTCCGTCAGTTGCTATTGTTGGTGTTATTATGATTTGGAGTCATCATAAAAGTGTTGACGTAGCCGCTTCTTTATTGCCAATCAACAGATCATAACAAACGCCGAATATCGTTTGAGAGACACTACCAGGTGGCAGTCACTTGAGACTGAGTAAAAGAGTAATTGTCACATAACTTTTATGATTTACTGTTGAAATTTTATGATTACTTTATGTATTTACTGCATTACAATTTTTTTTATAAATACATGTGTGTACATTAGGGTGGTTCCTAAAATTTTATTTAAGAAAAATATAATAATAAATAAATAAATAATAATAATAAAATAAGTAAAATTAAATTTTTTGAGTCCTATTTCAACCACTGTGTGACACCCCTTAATCGAACCAAGTTTTATATGTAGGTAATTTGGCTTAAGTTTTACTGTCTAAGAACCCCCTCAATGCATATACATATATATATAGAAGTAAGTGCGTTTACTTTTCTTAATTTTAAATTTTTTAATTTATATACCTTCATTTCGTAAACTCACGTTTTTTGTTTTTGTTGTATTTTCACGATTTTGTTCACCTCATAATATGCTGACTCGATGCTTAAATGCGAGACGGCAATTTAAGTGAAGCAATTAGTCAAAGTAAAAGGCATAAAATAAAACAATACATATTAATATATCAACGACTTTTTTAAGTACGATTTCTAATGCATACATAGATTAGTATGCGCACATATTCTTAGACATATTTATGTATATACTTTTATATATGTATTAGGGCGCTTCTTAAGCATCATATGAATGATTTTTTTTTCTATAAAAAAACTTCGATGTCGATTTGAGAAGATTAAGACCACGGTTACACATGCACTAATCTACAATACATCCTCGATAATCTACGCGTTTATCCGTATGACCTGGATTATTATCTGTTAAATTTTCACATTTCTCTTTTGTTTTGTGATTTCATTTTGAAAAAATTGATAAATTGTGTATTACACTCTAGAAGTGGTATTTTTTCTATAACAAAAAATCGTCATATCTAAAATTTGTTTATAATTACTGATTATAGAAGGGAAAGATTTATATGTGAAATATAGTTAATTAATTAAATATTTGGAGTTAAGTACGAAAATTAAGATAATCTCGTTATATGTATAATAGGCCTAAAAGGCGTCGCGCAGAGGTCAAAATTAGGATTTCAAATATATTATTTTGTATCTGATAATATTTTAGCCGAAAATATCACATTTCATTTTCGGTTCTATTGGAGATGGAGCAGTCTCAGTTTTTATGTCCATTAGGTATTATTTTTTTAATTTTTATTTTGTAGCTCAACGTGAAGTTTCTTAAAACTCGATCCTCCGTATGATACGAAATATCCAGTTATGTATCCCTCCTTTTGTGCCCCCTATCGCCAGTTTTTTCTATATATAATACGGGTTCTCAACTATGTGTTAGGTATAAAGTTTGTAGTTTAATGGATTATCTCAACAATGTTTGCCATCCTCCGTCCATTCCGTACAAATTTGCAAAATATATAGATCAGTCCGAAGAATTAAACAAGTGGTACTACAGAGTGGTGTCCTATCCCCACGGTAAATGTCAATCATATTGGGCATCCACGTCGATGGCATTACGCTACAGACTGTCTTACACCCAAAAATATTAGGTGTGACGTTCGATCAGGAATGCAACCACAATTGTACCCTAAATCCAGAGCCGAAAAAAATCCTCAAAACTCTTGCCGGCAGCACCTGGGGTAAAGACAAAGAAACGCTCTTTACAACTTACAAAACAATTAGCCGGCTAGTCTTAAGCCCAAAAGTTACTCACTGAAAGAAAATAAAGGCCTACCAAAACACTGCTCTCAGAACCGCTGATAATGTCTTCTAATGTCCACAGAACACCTCCTATGCACTGAGGCGAGAGAATTGAAATGTTGAGCAAACAGTTTCTGTTGAATATCCAGAAACCTAGGTATCCCAACAGACATCTGATTGAAGAGACCATACCTCCCAGGGGCTTAAGGGATCATCTCGGTAAGCATTATGAGGAAATACGGCACCTGAGAACACAGCCCTATGAAGAAAAAAGCACAGGTCCTCAGTGTTATCCACAAATAGCCGACGGACCTCTATGCCAGGGATTGCCGGCAAATGCAGTTCTTAAAGGAAAATGGAACCCGCAGAAGAGGTACGCACTCTTGCTAGGGAAACGCGAGTCACTCTAGCTCAACTTCGATTTGGGTACTGTAACAGGTTAAACTCTTACCTATCTAGAATCAACCCCGACATACAAAATATATGCCCTGCTTGCAATGTGTCCCCACATGACACGAACCCTCTCTTCAATTACAATGTGGAACAAACGTATCTAACACCTCACTCACTATGGTCTACCGCTGTTGAAACTGCAAGTTTCCCTGTACTCCCATTAGAGGATAATGATCACCATTTCTGATTGATCGCGCCTATTGGATGGGGCGAATCACTGCTATAACAACAACAATAACAGCCACCTAGCGGAAATGTCGTATACTCTTTATACATCGTCGCTGTGCGTAAAACTAAGCGTAAGATTTCAGGTTTCTAGCTTAATGGGAAACTAATTAATTGACAGCAAAATTCGATATGCCATGCATGGATTCGCGAAACATCTCTAATTTTTGATCATAAATATTGAATTGCAATAGAATAGAATATCGTCGATTACAAGATTCCTAGGTTAGGTTAGGTTAGGTTAGGTTGGGTGGTAGCTTCCCTGATAGAGGAAGCTCACTTGGACAACATGACGGTCCGTTGTGATACCACATATAATAAACTAAACTAACGGTGACATAGATATAACTACTTAGAGAATCCTTGGGTAGCAACGATAAAGTTCCGAATGATCCCGATCTCAACCTTGGATAGCTCCTCGGGAGATCCAAGTGAGTCACGACCGAAATACTTTCGCCTAGTTCTGGCAAAAGCTGGGCAGTCAAGCATAAAGTGATTTGGTGATTCCACCTCATCATCCTCCATACAGCTGCAGCAGGATGGAGTTTCCAATATATTGAGACGTACCGCATGGATACCCATGGGACAGTGCCCTGTCAAAACCCCAATGACCATTGATAGGTGAGCCTTAGTGAACCCAGTTATTTCAGCAGACCTCCTGCCATCCACTTTCGGCCAGAAAGATCTTGATATCCTACAAGACGTAGTGTCCGCCCAACGTTTGCTGAGCTGACTCGAGGCCCAGCTATGGAAGAGCAATCCACAGGTGGCTAGCGGAATCCCGAAATCCCTACAGCCATCTTCATCCGGTTCAGTTGTACCGATTCGGGCTAAGAGATCCGCTTGACAGTTACCCGGAATATCACTATGGCCAGGGACCCAGATAATCTTAATTGTAAAATAATTCGATGCAATCGCAAGTGTGGTCAGGCACTCCCAGACCACCCTCGATCGCACTGTAGTTGAGTTCAAGGCCTTTATAGCCGCTTGGCTATCAGAGTAGATGTTAAATTCCCTAACCGTAGTAGCGCTGGATAGCATTTCATCCACCGCATCCTTAATCGCAGCAACTTCCGCTTGGAATACACTGCAGTGATCAGCCAACTTAAACTTGCGGCTTACATTTAGCTCTTGACAAAAGACCCCCCCGCCAACCTTTCCGTCCAACTTCGACCCATCCGTGAACAAGTTAACCGGTCCCATGCCCCAGATAATTCCTCTTCTCCACTCCTCCCTCTGGGGTGAAGGTTGTATAGGGAGCGGCCACCGGCATGCAATAGTCCGTCCTGTCCGGGATAAAGTCGAAGCTAGTAAGAAGGCTAGAGTGTCCGAAATCAGAAAGCATATAACCCATATCACGAAGCCTGACCAACGACCGGGCCGCGGCTGCCTTTCCCGCAATATCTACTGGATGTATATTCAGCATGACATTCAGTGCCAAGGTAGGTGTTGTTCTCATAGCGCCACTGATACCGATAAGCGCCGTCCGTTGCACTGACACTAGCATTTTGGAGGTGCTCGCCGTGTCCAGTGCTTTCCACCAGACCAGCACCCCATACAAGATTCCTAATCTCGTGTAAATTTTCCAATTATCTCGACTCGTGCGCCACCTAGCGTAATTTCTTTTACTTTTTTTACATTTTCCGGTGTCAGAACTAATTGTAAGATCACAAGTTTCTAGCTTAATGGGATTAAAAATAAAAAGGTAAAACTCTACATATAATGCATGGATATTCGAAATATCTGTAAGTATCTCCACGTATCTCCATCTTTGGCCTATGTATATAGAGACATCTTTGACCTTATATATTGAATTTCAATAGAATAGAATACCTGACTGGGAAGTTACTTAGAACTCTATCGCTAAATTCTCAAATTCAGACGATTTTTTCAAAATAGCTCGTTCCCGGCGCCACGTAGAGAGTTTCTCCCCACATATTGCATTGTTATCGGTATATTAGGCCCTAACTTCAGCAAAGTTACTGAAAAATGTATCGCAAAATTGTGTCATGAATTTTGCAGCCATACATGAGACCTCCTACATATGTATAAAGGAAGTAATAAAAACTAAGTTAAATGGTGGACACCAGCCAAGCTTAATTTGAAACTTGGCACCTACGCGATACGTCTGAACTGAAAGTGGCACGCATCGTTTATTTGATTTTTGAGAACCACCCTAATTTGCATGTATGCATGACTAATTTTGCGTCAGCTAGTTACTAGTGCTTTCAAATATTAATATTGCGAGCACATGTGCAGGTACGAAAGGGCAAAGGTCTCCGGTGCTTTGTACGTAGATGCTCGTAAGCTACAACACTTTTTTACTACAATATTTACACTCATATTTCAAGGATAAAAAAAATTATAACTTAAACTTATTAATTTGTGTGAAATAAATTCATAAATTTTAAAGCTAGCTGCTTAAAAGTGCGGATTAAGCAAGTAAAAAAGTATAAAATAAAATAATAAAGTAAAATAAAATATGAAAGTATTATGTCGATAAAAGTTTAAAATTTTCATGAAACTAACTTACAGAAGTAACAAATAAAGTTGGGGGATCGAAATTGCTCAAAACAACCCGAAGAGACATTTTCGCATAAATGGTTTTGGGAGAAAATAGACAGAGTCTAATACGTCTGTCTTACTCAAAGAAGAATTCTTTAACAAATATATAAGTACTAGCTTTACCAGGCGCACGTTGTAACGCCCGAGATCGAATGGATGTTGCGTTATTTTTTCTGTTTTGTTTGTTGATAATTTGTTCTGTAAATTGAATTGAATTTTGTACGCATATTTGGTGAAATTTTCTGTTAAAACATTTTATTCTTGTATCTTATTGTATCTTATTTTATATTATTGTATTGCTTTTGCCGCTGATGATTGTTGCTTTGATTACATTCCGAAGAAGCATGACTGGTGAGCCAATTTTCAAAGTTGATATATGCGCAGGCACTCCTTTTGGTTCTAAGGAGTATAGAAATTAATTTGGATAATTCACAATTTTATATTCATCTGTAACTGTCTCGATCGGTTTATATTTCGTCACTTCACCAGGAAATTGATTTTGAAAGCGATCATTGATTTTGTTAACATGATCATTTTTGGGAGCTAAGATAGTTCTTTCGCATAGCCAAAAAACAAAAACATTTAAATTTAAAATTCTTAACTCTGAAATATGAAAAACTTTCGTCTTGATCGAAGGAACCTCAAGCCAAAATTTGGTGATGATCGAAGTATAGCAAACACGTTTTCATAGGGAACACACACACAGAATTTGATTTTTATAGAAGATGTAGATAGACTGAAGCTAAACAATTTTTTTAACAGCGGTAGATTACTAAACGTCCAAAAGGCATAACAGCTAAACTCAACAATGCAGTCAAATTTTAGGTGTTAAAATAACTTAAGTTTGTACGGCAGCCATAGTTTTTCCCCATTCCACATTTTACTAGAGGTTTTAGGACTTATCGTCACATAGCTCCTTACCAATTTTAATTATCCTACCATTACGACATCCAGATATATGCAGTATAATATATTCGATTTGGTGTTAAGGATTGACCTCAAATAACTCCTTTTTGAGTTTCAATGTTCTGGCATGTATACCTTCAAAGTTATGCAGTACCAAAGATTACATTTGAATGGGAGGTTCCACGCCCCCTTTTTCCCAATTCCGCCTTTCTTGGTGGTGTTAGGGATTGACCTCATATAACTCCTTACTGAATTTCAATGTTCTGGCATGTATATCTGCAAAGTTATGCATTACTAAAGATTCCATTTGCATGGGAGGTGCCACGCCCCCTTTCTCCAAATTCCGCATTTTCTTGGTGGTGTTAGGGATTGGCCTCATATAACTCCTCATTGAATTTCAATGTTCTGGCAAAGATTCCATTTGTATGGGAGGTGCCACGCCCCTTTTATATATCCAAATTATTTTTAACTTAAAACCTTCCCGTTGATCGAAGGAACCCATAACCAAAATTTGTTGATGAATGATTGATGTGTGGGAAATACGTTTCCATAGCGAACACACACACACACAGAATTTGATTTTTATATATATATGGCTAAACCGATTTGGGATTTCAAAATCAACTAACCATTAGCTCTCCTTCCTGTATCTTTCCCAAAAATTTCATGGCAATCTGTCGAGCCGTTCTCGAGTTATGGAGTGACAATCAAAATGTACACTTCTTTTTATATATATAGATAGATAGATAGATTAAAAACATATACTACCTTGTGACAAAATATACAAAACTACTGTATGAATTTATAGAAGTTTTCTGGAAGTAGCTGCGGTCGAGTCAATATATGTATATATTGAAAGTCATACAGCGATTAAGGCGATAATCTCACACGTACTTCATCAAGAAGTGCTCTGGAATGCAAATGAATTGGCAAAGCAAGTGCAGCACTGAATCAACGGTAAACGTCCCAATCCGTTGGGAGAAATAAAAGGAGACAGGAGCTCCGTATGATCCGTCAAGCAGGAAAGGCGTGTACAAAAGCGCGGCGTTACGAAATTTCTTAGATCATGTGCAAATCCTACGATATTAGACTCGAAAAGTGGCTCATATCTCTGAAAAGAGAAAACTTAAGGCTCACGAAGGGCATACTAACCGACACTGCCTTCTGGCGTGACATGCTTATAAGTAAGGCCTCGCTGCAGGAACAAACGAAGCCAAGGCAAGGCAACACAATTAAGGCCAAGGAAAGAGAGGAATTTGTAATCGATAAACTATCGGTTTGTTATCCATGCTATATGGGCTTGTTATAGATTTGTTGTGGACGAGTTAGCCGTTTGTTATCAATGATGTATAGGGCGTTAACGAATTTTTATGAAAGAATTTTAAACTTACTTCGATAACAAAAGTTATCGATAAGTTATTGGCTATTTATAGAAAAATGTTCGATTATTTATCGAAAAGTAAACGAAATATTAGCTAGCGAAATGTAACAATTGATTTAATACCGAAAAGTTTTCTATTTGCTAAAGGAGCGTTTACAATTTATAATCGGCGTGTTATCGGTGTTCTATCGATTTGTATTGAAAAGTTTTCAGCATGTTTTCGAAAAGTTATCTAAGTTTTATCGAGAACTTATCGATATAATATTGATAATTATCGACTTGTTATAGAAATTTCATCAATAACTTATCTATTTGCTGTTTGTTACAAATTTCTTATCTTCTTCAATATGAAATCGATGACACATTTGTAATCATTCAATAACAAGCCGATAAATTAGCAATGGCTCGGCGATAACAAACTGATACTTCGGGATAGACGGGAATTTCGTTTTTGATAATAAGCCGAAAATATATCAATTGGCGCTTTCACCGAACAAAGCCTTTGTTGATACATTGCAATCATGTTTCCCAAAGTTTAGTGATGAAAATTTGGTTTTATGAACGGCAAGTCGAATCAACTTCCAAATAAAATAATTATTTAAATTTTAAGAGCTGCAGAACCTAACCGCACTGGAACAATATCCTATAAAAGCGTGCAATTACTGGCATATGCTGATGACATTGATATCAACGGCTTAAGCACCCGCGCTGTTAGTTCTGCTTACTCCAAACTGTAAAAAGAAGCGGTAAAGGGTTTGATGGTGAATGAGGACAAAACAAAGTACCGGCTATCATCGAGCAAAGAGTAAGCGCATACGCACCTTGGCAACCACGCTACTGTTGGCAGCAATAATTTCGAAATAGTAAAAGACTTCGTTTATTTGGGAACCAGCATCAACACTAGCAACAACATCAGCACTGAAATCCAGCGAAGAATCAATTTTGCCAATAAATACTACTTTGGACTAGGTAGGAAATTGAAAAGTAAAGTCCTCTCTCGGCGAGCGAAAATCATACTCTACAACTTACTTGTCGTACCCGTCCTGCTATATGGGGCAGAAGCATAGACCATGACAACAGCAAATGAAGCGGCTTTGGGAGTGTTCGAGAGAAAAATTCTTCGAAATTTTTATGGACCTCTACGCGTTGGCGATGGTGACTACCGAAGAAGATTTAATGATGAGCTGTACGAGCTATACGCAGACATCGACATAGTTCAGCGAACTAAATCGCAGCGGCTGCGCTGGCTAGACCAAGTTATGCGAATGAAAGATAATGCTCCGGCCAAGAAAGTGTTTCTATGGGAACACGCCTATGGAAGCAGAGGTAGAGGGCGGCCCCCACTCCGTTGGAAGGACCAGGTGGAAAACGATGTAAACTCCCTTGGTGTGACCAATTGGCGCCGGTTGGCGGAGCGAAGGAGCTACTGGCGCGCCTTGTCGGACGGCCATAACCGTTTAGACGGTTAAGCGCCAATTAAGTAAGTAAGTAAATTTTAAGAAAAAGGACTACCTAAATTGCCTTCTGCACTTCACCATAATATTGCGAACAAAATAATTGAAATAGTGCAAACATGTAAAAATATATCACAACCAAATAAAAATAAAATGTAACAACAAATTTGCTATAATTTACTGCCAACACAAAATATCCAGCTAAGCGGTAAATGCAAACTAGTACAACCCAGCATGTGCTGACTAATAGGAATTGCTGCTTTTGTAATTCAACGACAAGTATGCGGTTAAAAAATCCTTTCCAAGTCATGATCCATAAACTGGTATATGACACACAAACGAATATACATACAAACTCCTACAAATAAGCCGGTATAAATATGTATAATCATATGTATGTATATGAGAGTTACTTATATTTTGTGTGGGTGGTAATATTTTACTTAATTATACCTTTCATGAAATTGAATAATGGTATTTATCACGAAAACCAAAATTGTAAATCCTTAAATGAGAAGAGACAGACCCACCAATAAGTATACTGAATTGATTACGAAAACGATCTGAGTTGATTAAGCCATATCCGCCTGTTCATCCGACCGTCTGTCTATTTTAACGCAACTAATCCCTCAGTTTTTGAGATATCTAGATTATATCTTGTCAGCGGGTATATTTTGGTGTCGGATTAGACATTATCGACAGCATCGGATAACTTTAGCACATATCCCATATATAACCGACTTTTCATAAAAGAAGTTTTTTTGCATTATGGAAGATATGATTTATCAGTTAGAAGCTTAAAATTTGATCAAACGCTTTCGTATATGACACATATTGTTTTCTAAGAAACTCGTGGAGATCGGTTATATATGATATATATCCCATACAACCGATTGCTCAGATAAGACATTTTTCACAATTTCTGCACCATTAGCATATATTGTTGTCTGAAAAACTCGAAGAGATCGGTCGTATATATAACATATGTCCCCTACAACCGCTTGTTCAGGTAAGAAAATTCACCAAATACCTTCGTCCGTAGCATTAACTGTCGTCTGAAAAATTCATAGAAATCGGTTATATATATAGAAAATATCTCATACAACCGATTTTCCAGATAAGAAACTTTTCGTAATTTCTAAACCATTTTAAGAAGTAGAAGCTTCAAATTTCACCAAACGCTTTCGTATATAGCAAAAATTGTTGTCTTAAAAAATCATGGAAATCGGTCATAAATATAGTATACATATGTATAGTATGTAGATATATGTATATCTGTATCTATATCTGTTCTCTAGTATATCTTATAAAGCCGAATATTTGGATATTACGAATAGGATAAGATTGTTGTTCAGCGCCATCCATGAAAGGTATGAAGTCTTTGGTACAGCCGAAGACAGTCCCGGCAAAAAAAAATTTTTTTTTTTTTTGCAAAAGCTTTTCTTCTTACGTACGCTTTGCTGTGCCAAAAATCTTGTTTACTCAACTTTTCTTATGCCCGTTTTGGTGCGACGTGCCTCCCTTTTTAGGCGGCACGAGGCAAACGCTGCGGGAAGCTGCCCACTTAAAAAAAAGGAGGTAAGCAAATACAATTATGTATTCTCTTATATAGATATATGTACATAGATATGTATGTATGTATGACGGGCAGCGAATGCAAAAGGTATAATCGTTACTGCATTACCGTATGGAGGCAATAATTGTATTTATATAGTCGAGTGGGCTATTTGTTTTGGATAAAGAAAGAACAGAAGATGTGGGCGAATGAAAAGAAGAACATACAAAAAAGACTTGGCTGGAATATCAAGTTTTGAGCGATTCAAAAAAAGGAAAAGGGTAACGTGGGATGATGTAAACTTAAGAGTCTTGCTGTTATTCATAGTCAGATGGCAGAACATGATTTTGAAGTATAAGAAATGTTTAAAGGAGTTAAGGCTAGGTTGAACTGGCCGGTTCATGAGGACCTCACATAGATTGAATGAGTCCGTAGTGTTACCAGAAGTTTGTTTTTAACGATCAAACGGAAAAACCCTGTCAAAAACCAGGACCTATGTTATAAAATAACTCCGTCTTCTTGGCAAATACTAGAAGCTTCCTAGGACTTAAGCCACTTCCTGCTTCTAGATCTGACAGCTGTAACAATCCTAGTAGCCTGGCAAGCACAGGGCACGAGCACAGAACGTGCTCGTTCGCTTCCTCTTCCAGCCCGCACTTCCTACATTTGCTATCATTGACCAAGCCTAATTTAAAGGCATGTGACGCCAGAAGGCAGTGTCCAATCAGAATACCCGCCAAGAGTCAACAGTCCTCTCTTTTTAATGATAGAAGTAACTTTGTTAGTCCAGCGAATTAAAACGCAGCGGCTGCGCTGGCTAGGCCATTTTATGCGAATGAAAGATGATGCTCCGGCCAAGAAAGTGTTTTTATAGGAACCCGCCTACGGAGGCAGAGGTAGAGGGCGGCCCCCACTCCGTTGGAAAGACCAGGTGGAAAACGATTTAAACTCCCTTGGTGTGACCAATTGGCGCTTGAACCCACGCCTTTCCCGCTTGATCGATCATGTGAACCTCTCGCCTTCACATAATCTCGCCCAGTCTAATTGGGACGTCTACGGAGCAAGCTTCAAGGGATGCGCCCTTTTAAGCTATTTCATCCTCTTTTTCATTCCCATCTATTCCCATATGCCCTGGGACCTAATATATGTGTATGCTTCTCCCTGCCCGGTTCTCTCCAGGGACTGCTACACTTTAACACGCATTTAGATGCTGTGCTATGCGAGATTATTGCCTTAATTGCTGCTTGACTGTCAATATAAAAGTTAACACGGTTGCAGCTTAAGCTATTCTCTTCCAGGAATTCTACTGCTTTGGTTACGGCTACTATTTCCGCTTGGAAAACGCTACAGTAATAAGGCAGCCTGTAGGATCTTTTTATTTCCTGATCAGAACAGTACACCGCAGACCCTACTCCTTCCACTAATGTTTAAGGGAAGATTGAAAACTTATTTTTAATAAACAATTTCTGGCTTACTTAGAAATACTTAACAGTTGTTATATGGGAAGGTATTTAACAGCTATTTTCCAAGTTTCGATTCCAAAAGGCAAGTTTCGATTCCATAAGTCAGAGCTACTTTTTTGATTTTTTATATTTATCAATTACTAGCAGAGTACCCGACGTCGTTCGTGTATAAATAAAAGCAGTACTATATAGAATACTATATAGACTAATCCCAACCCCCATTTGTATGGGAGATGCCACGCCCCGTTTTCGCTATCCCCAATTTTTCCCGAGGGGGTAGGGATTAGTGTTATATACCTCCTCACCTAATTTTAGTCGTCTAGCTTTAATACTTTCAGATATATTGACAACGAAAAAATCCAGTTGTATGGAATTTTCCGCGCCCCCTTTTTCGTTATACCCATTTTTTTTGGAGGGGGTAGGAATTGGTCTCATATAACCACTCACCTAATTTCAGTCGTCTAGCCTTTATACTTTCAGATATATTGACTACGAAAAACTCCAGTTGTATGGGAGGTGCCACGCCCCCTTGTTGACAACTTTTTTTATATAACCTACCATAGATTGACGCACTCTGGGTATGTCATGGCGAAATTTCGTTCGATTCCATTCTGGGGTTTAGGCTGCAAGTCCAGACATACATACAGACATACTTTCACAAATAAATAGTAGATTCGGGAACAGAGAATTTCGAAAATACAGCTAACTCCCTTTAAGTGCATAAAATAACAAGTAAGGAAGGCTAAGTTCGGGTGTAACCGAACATTACATACTCAGTTGAGAGCTAGGGAGACAAAATAAGGAAAATCACCATGTAGGAAAATGAACCTAGGGTAACCCTGGAATGTGGTTGTATGACATGTGTATCAAATGGAAGGTATTAAAGAGTATTTTAAGAGAGAGTAGGCCATAGTTCTATGGATGGACGCCATTTAGGGATATCGCCATAAAGGTGGACCAGGGCTGACTCTAGAATGTGTTTGTACGAAATGGGTATCAAATGAAAGGTGATAATGAGAATTTTAAAAGGGAATGGACTTTAGTTCTATAGGTGAACGCCTTTTCGAGAAATCCCCATAAAGGTGGACCAGGGGTGACTCTAGAATATGTTTGTACGATATGGGTATCAAATTAAAGCTGTTAATGAGTATTTTGAAAAGGAGTGATCCTTAGTTCCCTAGGTGGACGCCGTTTCGAGATATCGCCATAAAGGTAGACCAGGGGTGTCTCTAGTTGTACGATATGGGAATCAAATGAAAGGTGTTACTGAGCGTTTTAAGAGGGAGTGGGCATTAGGTCTATAGGTGGACGCCTTTTCGAAATGTCGCCATTAGGGTGGGCCAGGGGTGACTCTAGAATGTGTTTGTACGATATGGGTATCAAACGAAAGGTGTTACTGAGCATTTTAAGAGGGAGTGGGCATTAGGTCCATAGGTGGACGCCTTTTCGAGATATCGCCATTAGGGTGGGCCAGGGGTGACTCTGGAATGTGTTTGTACGATATGGGTATCAAATTAAAGGTGGTAATGAGTATTTTAAAAGGGAGCAATCCTTAGTTCTATAGGTGGACGCCTTTTCGAGATATCGCCATAAAGGTGGACCAAGGGTGACTCTAGAATGTTTGTACGATATGGGTATCAAACGAAAGGTGTTACTGAGCATTTTAAGAGGGAGTGGGCACTAGGTCTATAGGTGGACGCCTTTTCGAGATATCGCCATTAGGGTGGGCCAGGGGTGACTCTAGAATGTTTGTACGATATGGGTATCAAACGAAAGGTATTACTGAGCATTTTAAGAGGGAGTGGGCACTAGGTCTATAGGTGGACGCCTTTTCGAGATATCGCCATTAGGGTGGGCCAGGGGTGACTCTAGAATGTTTGTACGATATGGGTATCAAACGAAAGGTATTACTGAGCATTTTAAGAGAAAGTGGGCATTAGGTCTATAGGTGGGCGCCTTTTCGAGATATCGCCATTAGGGTGGGCCAGGGTGACTCTAGAATGTGTTTGTACGATATGGGTATTAAATGAAAGGTGGTAATGAGTATTTTAAAAGGGAGTAATCCTCAGTTCTATAGGTGGACGCCTTTTCGAGATATCGCCATAAAGGTGGACCAAGGGTGACTCTAGAATGTTTGTACGATATGGGTATCAAAGGAAAGGTGGTAATGAGTATTTTAAAAGGGAGCAATCCTTAGTTCTATAGGTGGACGCCTTTTCGAGATATCGCCATAAAGGTGGACCAAGGGTGACTCTAGAATGTTTGTACGATATGGGTATCAAACGAAAGGTGTTACTGAGCATTTTAAGAGGGAGTGGGCACTAGGTCTATAGGTGGACGCCTTTTCGAGATATCGCCATTAGGGTGGGCCAGGGGTGACTCTAGAATGTTTGTACGATATGGGTATCAAACGAAAGGTATTACTGAGCATTTTAAGAGAAAGTGGGCATTAGGTCTATAGGTGGGCGCCTTTTCGAGATATCGCCATTAGGGTGGGCCAGGGGTGACTCTAGAATGTTTGTACGATATGGGTATCAAACGAAAGGTATTACTGAGCATTTAAAGAGAAAGTGGGCATTAGGTCTATAGGTGGGCGCCTTTTCGAGATATCGCCATTAGGGTGGGCCAGGGTGACTCTAGAATGTGTTTGTACGATATGGGTATTAAATGAAAGGTGGTAATGAGTATTTTAAAAGGGAGTAATCCTCAGTTCTATAGGTGGACGCCTTTTCGAGATATCGCCATAAAGGTGGACCAAGGGTGACTCTAGAATGTTTGTACGATATGGGTATCAAATTAAAGCTGTTAATGAGTATTTTGAAAAGGAGTGATCCTTAGTTCCCTAGGTGGACGCCGTTTCGAGATATCGCCATAAAGGTAGACCAGGGGTGTCTCTAGTTGTACGATATGGGAATCAAATGAAAGGTGTTACTGAGCGTTTTAAGAGGGAGTGGGCATTAGGTCTATAGGTGGACGCCTTTTCGAAATGTCGCCATTAGGGTGGGCCAGGGGTGACTCTAGAATGTGTTTGTACGATATGGGTATCAAACGAAAGGTGTTACTGAGCATTTTAAGAGGGAGTGGGCATTAGGTCCATAGGTGGACGCCTTTTCGAGATATCGCCATTAGGGTGGGCCAGGGGTGACTCTGGAATGTGTTTGTACGATATGGGTATCAAATTAAAGGTGGTAATGAGTATTTTAAAAGGGAGCAATCCTTAGTTCTATAGGTGGACGCCTTTTCGAGATATCGCCATAAAGGTGGACCAAGGGTGACTCTAGAATGTTTGTACGATATGGGTATCAAACGAAAGGTGTTACTGAGCATTTTAAGAGGGAGTGGGCACTAGGTCTATAGGTGGACGCCTTTTCGAGATATCGCCATTAGGGTGGGCCAGGGGTGACTCTAGAATGTTTGTACGATATGGGTATCAAACGAAAGGTATTACTGAGCATTTTAAGAGGGAGTGGGCACTAGGTCTATAGGTGGACGCCTTTTCGAGATATCGCCATTAGGGTGGGCCAGGGGTGACTCTAGAATGTTTGTACGATATGGGTATCAAACGAAAGGTATTACTGAGCATTTTAAGAGAAAGTGGGCATTAGGTCTATAGGTGGGCGCCTTTTCGAGATATCGCCATTAGGGTGGGCCAGGGTGACTCTAGAATGTGTTTGTACGATATGGGTATTAAATGAAAGGTGGTAATGAGTATTTTAAAAGGGAGTAATCCTCAGTTCTATAGGTGGACGCCTTTTCGAGATATCGCCATAAAGGTGGACCAAGGGTGACTCTAGAATGTTTGTACGATATGGGTATCAAAGGAAAGGTGGTAATGAGTATTTTAAAAGGGAGCAATCCTTAGTTCTATAGGTGGACGCCTTTTCGAGATATCGCCATAAAGGTGGACCAAGGGTGACTCTAGAATGTTTGTACGATATGGGTATCAAACGAAAGGTGTTACTGAGCATTTTAAGAGGGAGTGGGCACTAGGTCTATAGGTGGACGCCTTTTCGAGATATCGCCATTAGGGTGGGCCAGGGGTGACTCTAGAATGTTTGTACGATATGGGTATCAAACGAAAGGTATTACTGAGCATTTTAAGAGAAAGTGGGCATTAGGTCTATAGGTGGGCGCCTTTTCGAGATATCGCCATTAGGGTGGGCCAGGGTGACTCTAGAATGTGTTTGTACGATATGGGTATTAAATGAAAGGTGGTAATGAGTATTTTAAAAGGGAGTAATCCTCAGTTCTATAGGTGGACGCCTTTTCGAGATATCGCCATAAAGGTTGACCAAGGGTGACTCTAGAATATTTGTACGATATGGGTATCAAACGAAAGGTGTTACTGAGCATTTTAAGAGGGAGTGGGCATTAGGTCTATAGGTGGACGCCTTTTCGATATATCGCCATTAGGGTGGGCCAGGGGTGACTCTAGAATGTTTGTACGATATGGGTATCAAAGGAAAGGTGTTACTGAGCATTTTAAGAGGGAGTGGACATTAGGTCTATAGGTGGACGCCTTTTCGAGATATCGCCATTAGGGTGGGCCAGGGGTGACTCTAGAATGTTTTTACGATAAGGGTATCAAACGAAAGGTGTTACTGAGCATTTTAAGAGGGAGTGGGCATTAGGTCTATAGGTGGACGCCTTTTCGAGATATCGCCATTAGGGTGGGCCAGGCGTGACTCTAGAATGTTTGTACGATATGGGAATCAAATGAAAGGTGTTACTGAGCGTTTTAAGAGGGAGTGAACATTAGGTCTATAGGTGGACGCCTTTTCGAGATATCGCCATTAGGGTGGGCCAGGGGTGACTCTAGAATGTTTTTACGATATGGGTATCAAACGAAAGGTGTTACTGAGCATTTTAAGAAGGAGTGGGCATTAGGTCTATAGGTGGACGCCTTTTCGAGATATCGCCATTAGGGTGGGCCAGGGGTGACTCTAGAATGTTTGTACGATATGGGTATCAAACGAAAGGTGTTACTGAGCATTTTAAGAGGGAGTGGGCATTAGGTCTATAGGTGGACGCCTTTTCGAGATATCGCCATTAGGGTGTGCCAGGGGTGACTCTAGAATGTTTGTACGATATGGGTATCAAAGGAAAGGTGTTACTGAGCATTTTAAGAGGGAGTGGACATTAGGTCTATAGGTGGACGCCTTTTCGAGATATCGCCATTAGGGTGGGCCAGGGGTGACTCTAGAAAGTTTTTACGATATAGGTATCAAACGAAAGGTGTTACTGAGCATTTTAAGAGGGAGTGGGCATTAGGTCTATAGGTGCACGCCTTTTCGAGATATCGCCATTAGGGTGGGCCAGGGTTGACTCTAGAATGTGTTTGTACGATATACATATCAAATTAAAGGTATTAATGAGGGTTTTAAAAGCGAGTGGCCCTTAGATGTATATGCGAAGGCGTTCTCGCGATATCGACCAAATGTGGATCAGGTGATCCAGAAAATCATCTGTCGGGTACTGCTAATTTATTTATATATTCAATAACACTAACAGTATTCCTGCCAAGATTCCAAGGGCTGTTGATTTCGCCTTGTAGAACTTTTTCATTTTCTTCTACTTAATATGGTAGGTGTCACACCAATTTTACAAAGTTTTTTCCAAAGTTATATTTTGCGTCAATAAACCAATCCAGTTACCATATTTCATCCCTTTTTTCGTATTTGGTATAGAATTATGGCATTTTTTTAATTTTTCGTAATTTTCGATATCGATAAAGTGGGCGTGGTTATGATCGGATTTCGGCTATTTTTTATACCAAGATAAAGTGAGTTCAGATAAGTACGTGGGCTAAGTTTAGTAAAGATATATCGGTTTTTGCTCAAGTTATTGTGTTAACGGCCGAGCGGAAGGACAGACGGTGGACTGTGTATAAAAACTGGGCGTGGCTTCCACCGATTTCGCCCATTTTCACAGAGAACAGTTATCGTCATAGAATCTATGCTCCTACCAAATTTCAAAAGGATTGGTAAATTTTTGTTCGACTTATGGCATTAAAAGTATTCTAGACACACTAAATGATAATGGGCGGAGCCACGCCCATTTTGAAATTTTCTTTTATTTTTGTATTTTGTTGCATCATATCATTACTGGAGTTGAATTTTGACTTAATTTACTTATATACAGTAAAGATATTAAATTTTTTGTTAAAATTTGAATTTTAAAAAAATTTTTTTTAAAAAGTGGGCGTGTTCTTTATCCAATTTTGCTAATTTTTATTTAGCACATATATAGTAATAGTAGTAACGTTCCTGCCAAATTTCATCATGATATCTTCAACGACTGCCAAATTACAGCTTGCAAAACTTTTAAATTACCTTCTTGTAAAAGTGGGCGGTGCCACGCCCATTGTCCAAAATCTTACTAATTTTCTATTCTGCGTCATAAAGTCAACCCATCTACCAAGTTTCATTGCTTTAACCGCCTTTGGCAATTAATTATCGCATTTTTTCGGTTTTTCGAAATTTTCGATATCGAAAAAGTGGGCGTGGTTATAGTCCGATATCGTTCATTTTAAATAGCGATCTGAGATGAGTGCTCAGGAACATACATACCAAATTTCATCAAGATACCTCAAAATTTACTCAAGTTATCGTGTTAACGGACGGACGGACGAACGGACATGGCTAAATCAAATTTTTTTTGGATCCTGATTATTTTGATATATGGAAGTCTATATCTATCTCGATTTATTTATATATGTACAACCAACCGTTATCCAATCAAACTTAATATACTCTGTGAGCCCTGCTCAACTGAGTATAAAGAAAACAAGTAAGGACGGTACTGTCTTCGGCTGTGTCGAAGACTTCATACCTTTCATGAATTGTGCTGAACAGTAATCTTATACCATTCCTAATATCCAATAATCGGCATTATAAGATAAGAAATATTTAGTGAAAAAATGTAAATACCTAAGCGATTTTTAAGATAAACAAAAAAATGGTAGGTACTTTGTGTGAGGATGCAAAGCTTCGGCTATATGAGGTATATACTATATATACCACCGATCTTCATTATTTATATACAATATATGCCATATACGTAAGCATTTGGTGAAAGTTGAAGCTTCTAGCTGTTAAAATGGGACAGAAATTAGAAAAGCTTCTTAACTGAACAATCGGTTGTGGGAGATATATGCTATATATACGACCGATCTCATTCACTTTTTCAGAAAACAATATGCGCAATAAACGAAAGCACATGGTGAAGTTTGAAGCTTAAATCTGATAAATTGAGGAAGATGTGACAAAAATCATCTGTCTGAAAAAGCGGTTAGTGGTCCGATACGGCCGGTTCCGACAAATGTCTAATATACCCGCTCACCAAATTTTATTACGATATCTCAAAAATTGGTGGACTAGTTTGCATAAAAACAGACAGGCGGGCAGACGAACATGGCTAAATTAACTCAGCTCTTCATCCTGATCATTTCGGTATACTTATCGGTTGGTCTATCTAGTTTCCTTTAAGGAAAACCACTTTTGAGATTCGTGACGAAGTTAGTATACCATTTCAGTTTCATGAAAAATGTATAAATTTTCGTATTGTGCCAATGTGGCAAATTAAAGAATGGGTTCATTTCAAGGAATTGATTTCGGGATTATTTCTGATTCATTTCGTTTCGAAATGATTTTCAGAAATATTTTCTTACGATTTCGGTATTTCGGGTAACTGGGGAATTGTTTTTATAACTTTTCTTTTTTTTTTTTTTGTTCGGAACTGTTTTGAGATTACGTTGGCAGGATTATCTTTGTGATCGATTGGGTACTGTTTACGAATAATCTCGGGATCATAATGTTCATTCTGTCATGTATCAGGACCATATCTAGATTCTGAATCATTTCGGAACTATTTCGGGATCAGTTCTAACTATTTTCGGGATCGTTTGGCGGCCACCGTGGTGTGATGGTAGCGTGCTCCGCCTATCACACCGTATGCCCTGGGTTCAACTCCCGGGCAAATCAACATCAAAATTTTAGAAATAATGTTTTTCAATTATAAGAAAATTTTTCTAAGCGGGGCGCCCCTCGGCAGTGTTTGGCAAGCGCTCCGGTTGTATTTCTGCCATGAAAAGCTCTCAGTGAAAACTCATCTGCCTTGCAGATGCCGTTCGGAGTCGGCATAAAACATGTAGGTCCCGTCCGGCCAATTTGTAGGGAAAATCAAGAGGAGCACGACGCAAATTGGAAGAGAAGCTCGGCCTTAGATCTCTTCGGAGGTTATCGCGCCTTACATTTATTTTTTTTTTTTATTTTTTGTTAACCATTTTATTTCGATACTATTAAACTTAATTCATATTAAATTTAATTCAACCATTTTCTCAGTATGAATTTACTTGAGACTAACTTACGCTTTAATTGTATTTTAATAGCAGATTCAAGGGAAAATTCCGTCTGATAAGAGCCTGGATTTAACTTCGCACAGGTGCGTGCATAATTGGTCCGGTATGGGAACATAATGGCGGCCGCCGTGGTTTGATGGTAGCGTGCTCCGCCTACCACACCGTATGCCCTAGGTTCACACCCCGGGCAAAGCAACATCAAAATTTTAGAAATAAGGTTTTTCAATTAGAAGAAAATTTTTCTAAGCGGGGTCGCCCCTCGGCAGTGTTTGGCAAGCGCTCCGGGTGTCTTTCTGCCATGAAAAGCTCTCAGTGAAAACTCATCTGCCTTGCAGATGCCGTTCGGATTCGGCATAAAACAGGCAAATTGGAAGAGAAGCTCGGCCTTAGATCTCTTCGGAGGTTATCGCGCCTTACATTTATTTTTTTTTTTATGGGAACATAAATCATCTCAGACAAAGTAAAGTTAAAGTGTCCTGGAATGCAAAGGAATATTGGAAAAACTTCCCTCAGGCCAGACCATCTGTAACGAAAAAAAAAAAACAGATTTATTGGCAAAATAGGGTGCAGCACCTGCTGAAGCGATAGTAAAATTCCCAATCCGTTTGGAAGAAATCAAAACAAGACAATAGTTGCCTATGATCCATAAAGCAGGAAAGGTGTGTAAAGAAGCGCGGGACTGTAGAAATCCTATGATATAAAAGACTCGCAACGTGGCTCATATATCTGAAGAGAGAAGAAGTAAGGTCACCATGAGCAGATCAACTGGACACTGTTTTCTGGCGTCACAGGCTTATAAGTTAAGCCTCGTCAGTAACAGCAGACGTAGAAAGTACGAGCTGCACGAAGAAATGGTTGATTACGTGCTATGTTCGTGTCCTTGCGCTCTCCAGGTTAAGTATCCAGCTATAAGGAGAGGAAGTGTTGCCACGTCGCGAGGCAGCAATTAAGCTAGGTCCTAGAAAACTTATAGTATTTGCCAAGCGAACAGAGTTATGGTATAACATAAGTCCTGGTACCTGATTAGTGCTCTTGTCGTCAAATATATTCATCACATTCACATTCAGTCTATGTGAGATCTTTATTGTACGGCTAGTTTAACCTAACCTATTTTCAGTTTACCTCCCGCTCCCTTTTTTACTACCGTCTTTTATTTTAATTTTCGTTCCTTCGTAGTCTGCATTCATCAACAACTTTTTTTAGTTTTTTTTTTTTCTAAGCTCCCTCTTCATCTGTTCGTTTCCACTTTTTGATTATTTTGTTGTTTTTTTCTATTCTTTATATTTATTTTATTATCGTCATTTACTCGGTATTATTTTCGTGTTTTCCCCCTTTTCTTTTCTTTGTTCTACTTCTTCTCCTTTCTCTTCTTCTCCACCTTTTTTATATCCTCTTATTCTTCGCAATCACATGTTCTTCTTCTTCTTTGTTTTCTACTACTTATTCTGCTTCTTCTGTTTCTTATTCTTACTATTCTGTTATTTCTTCTTCTTATTCCTTTTTTCTCATTTATTTATTGTTTTTTCCTATTCTTTATATTTATTTTATTATCGTCATTTTGTCGATATTTTTTTCGTGTTTTCCCCCTTTTCTTTTCTTTGTTCTACTTCTTCTCCTTTCTCTTCTTCTCCACCTTTTTTATATCCTCTTATTCTTCGCAATCACAAGTTCTTCTTCTTCTTTGTTTTCTACTACTTATTCTGCTTCTTCTGTTTCTTATTCTTACTATTCTGTTATTTCTTCTTCTTATTCCTTTTTTCTCATTTATTTATTGTTTTTTCCTATTCATTATATTTATTTTATTATCGTCATTTTGTCGGTATTTTTTTCGTGTTTTCCCCCTTTTCTTTTCTTTGTTCTACTTCTTCTCCTTTCTCTTTTTCTCCACCTTTTTTATATCTTCTTATTCTTCGTAATCATATGCTCTTCTTTTTTCTACTACTTCTGCTTCTTCTGTTTCTCATTGTTACTATTCTCTCACTTCTTCTTCTTCTTCTTCATTTTCGTCTTCTTTATTTTCTTCATATCCTTCGAAAACAAATGTTCCTCTTCTTCTCCTTTTCTACTACTTGTTCTTTTTCTTATTGTTACCTTTACGCCACTTTTTCTGTTTCTTTTCCACTGTTTTTTCTTTTTGCTTCTCCATTTCCTTTTTATTTTCTCTTCTTTCTTTATTTCCTCCTTCTTCCTTTTCTTTCAAATTATTCACTTCTAATCCATCTTTGCTCTCCTGAGACCTTCTTCGGTTTAAGTTAAAGGGAACTCTTGTTTTCCGCGCTCTTTTTTAGCCAATATTCCTTCTCTTCCTTATTTCTTTTCTTCGAAATAGCTTCTCGACATTGCAAAGGAGCACCTCAGAAAAGGCAAAAAACAACCCATTGCTTTGTTTTTTGCCTTTTCTGAGGGTTCTTGGCAATAGTGAACGAGCCCTTCGGTACTATTCAGCTCTTGAAATAGGTTTCTTAGCAATGATACAATACCGAAAAAGAAACCTCGAGCAACAGTCGACGCTGCAGCTAACCCAGCATCGGACCATTTACTTAAATATCCATTTACAAAAATAATTCTCAACTCTTGTATGTAGAGTATAGTTATGGTTAAATTACTTTTTAATAAGCCCTTTTTATTTGTGATTACCGCCAAGGCATTGACAGCCTAAATACAGAGTAAGTAAGTGACTTGTAAAGGAAAAGTCTCGCGCTGTTAACCCAGAAACGCAATAAACTGCTTCAACGAAACAGCATGCCAAGCATTACCACACAAAGCTTTCCGCACCAGATTAGTAAAGCAATGCGCTTAATTATTGCTGCGCCACAATGGCTACTGTTTGTCCAAGTATCGCAACCAGGGCGACGACGACGATGGCTGCCACGATCGGAATGGCGATAGCCAGTTTTGGCTACAACACACAGTGCAGTCGCCGTAATATTAAATGACTGAAAAATTACAAATGTGTACATTTAAAAACTCATTAAGCGCGACACACACGACAACAACAGCACACAAAGTGACAACAAAGATAGGCCAAGCAACTAAGTCAGGCAGTCAGCCAAAAACACGCAACGATGGGCCACAGGGAATATGAGATGCGAAGTTAAAGCAGCATGCTGGGTGTACGCGAATACGCACAGGTGCAACAGATGTGACTGACATTTGTGCTGATGAACGATGGAATTGTGTTAGGTTAATCGCATAGTGCAGGTGAGTGTGTGCGCTTTTAGTTGTTATGGTCAAAAGGACAGCAAGAACGAATGGATTGTTGGTTGCTGCGTGGTATGTGAGCGGTACAAAACACAAATTAAATTTGAGTAAATCGCCTCAGGCTTGCAGATAAGAATAACGAACTTCAGCGCGATGCAGCTAAGTAAGACAAATGACGAGAAGTAAAAGAAAGTTTAAGTAATAAGACGCATTGAAAGCAGCGTAGCCGTGACGAAAATGATGATGACAGCAATTGAAAGATTCAAGCAAACCAAATGCGCTATAAGATTTACCTATGCAGTACATCAAGCAGTCGACGCATACGCGTACACTGCAGTATCTGTATTCTTGGGAATAAATTCTTAAGGCTTCCAAAACGGCAAATATATCAAAGTCACTGCTCTCCCTGAAGGAAAGAGGAAGCAAGAAAACAGTACAATTTGCGACATATATATATTAGGCCGGGTCGATTTGTGGGGAGGCAAAAAAATCGCCCATTGCTCTGTGAAAATCATATTCTAGGGATCAAAATAGGAAACTTTGCCGAAGGAACCATACCTCTAAAACGAATTCTGATGTCCCCCCCCCCCCCCCTTTGGGTCGTAGGGGCAAATTTTGAAAAATCCCACTTTGAAATGCCTTTGTTTTTATACTCAGTTGAGCAGAGCTCACAGAGTATATTAAGTTTGATTGGATAACGGTTGGTTGTACATATATAAAGGAATCGAGATAGATATAGACTTCCATATATCAAAATAATCAGGATCGAAAAAAAATTTGATTGAGCCATGTCCGTCCGTCCGTCCGTCCGTTAACACGATAACTTGAGTAAATTTTGAGGTATCTTGATGAAATTTGGTATGTAGGTTCCTGAGCACTCATCTCAGATCGCTATTTAAAATGAACGATATCGGACTATAACCACGCCCACTTTTTCGATATCGAAAATTTCTAAAAACCGAAAAAGTGCGATAACTCATTACAAAAGACAGACAAAGCGACGAAACTTGGTAGATGGGTTGACGTTATGACGCAGAATAGAAAATTAGTAAGATTTTGGACAATGGGCGTGGCACCGCCCACTTTTACAAGAAGGTAATTTAAAAGTTTTGCAAGCTGTAATTTGGCAGTCGTTGAAGATATCATGATGAAATTTGGCAGGAACGTTACTACTATTACTCTATATGTGCTAAATAAAAATTAGCAAAATTGGATGAAGAACACGCCCACTTTTTAAAAAAAAAAATTTTTTAATTCAAATTTTAACAAAAAATTTAATATCTTTACTGTATATAAGTAAATTAAGTCAAAATTCAACTCTAGTAATGATATGATGCAACAAAATACAAAAATAAAAGAAAATTTCAAAATGGGCGTGGCTCCGCCCATTTTCATTTAGTTTGTCTAGAATACTTTTATTGCCATAAGTCGAACAAAAATTTACCAATCCTTCTCAAATTTGGTAGAAGCATAGATTCTATGACGGTAACTGTTCTCTGTGAAAATGGGCGAAATCGGTGGAAGCCACGCCCAGTTTTTATACACAGTCCACCGTCTGTCCTTCCGCTCGGCCATTAACACAATAACTTGAGCAAAATCCGATATATCTTTACTAAACTTAGCCCACGTACTTACCTGAGCTCACTTTTTCTTGGTATAAAAAATGGGCGAAATCTGACCATAACCACGCCCACTTTATCGATATCGAAAATTACGAAAAATGAAAAAAATGCCATAATTCTATACCAAATACGAAAAAAGTGATGAAACATGGTAACTGGATTGGTTTATTGACGCAAAATATAACTTTGGAAAAAACTTTGTAAAATGGGTGT
Organism: Eurosta solidaginis; assembly: GCF_040869045.1. NCBI lineage: Eukaryota > Metazoa > Arthropoda > Insecta > Diptera > Tephritidae > Eurosta > Eurosta solidaginis. Next base: position 265,798,079 of record NC_090320.1, read on the forward strand.
GACACCTACCATATTAAGTAGAAGAAAAAGAAAAAGTTCTACAAGGCGAAATGAACAGCCCTTGGAATCTTGGCAGGAATACTGTTAGTGGTATTGCATATATAAATAAATTAGCAGTACCCGACAGATGATTTTCTGGATCACCTGGTCCACATTTTGGTCGATATCGCGAGAACGCCTTCACATATACATCTAAGGGCCACTCGCTTTTAAAACCCTCATTAATACCTTTAATTTGATATCCATATCGTACAAAAACATACCAGAGTCAGCCCTGTCCCACCCTAATGGCGATATCTCGAAAAGGCGTCCACCTATAGACCTAATGTCCCCTCCCTCTTAAAATGCTCAGTAACACCTTTCGTTTGATACCCATATCGTACAAACATTCTAGTCACCCCTGGCCCACCCTAATGGCGATATCTCGAAAAGGCGTCCACCTATAGACCTAGTGTCCACTCCCTCTTAAAATGCTCAGTAACACCTTTCGTTTGATACCCATATCGTACAAACATTCTAGAGTCACCCCTGGCCCACCCTAATGGCGATATCTCGAAAAGGCGTCCACCTATAGACCTAATGCCCACTCCCTCTTAAAATGCTCAGTAACAGCTTTCGTTTGATACCCATATCGTACAAACATTCTAGAGTCACACCTGGCCCACCCTAATGGCGATATTTCGAAAAGGCGTCCACCTATAGAACTAAGGATTACTCTCTTTTAAAATACTCATTACCACCTTTCATTTGATACCCATATCGTACAAACACATTCTAGAGTCACCCTGGCCCACCCTAATGGCGATATCTCGAAAAGGCGTCCACCTATAGACCTAATGTCCACTCCCTCTTAAAATGCTCAGTAACACCTTTCGTTTGATACCCATATCGTACAAACATTCTAGAGTCACCCCTGGCCCACCCTAATGGCGATATCTCGAAAAGGCGTCCACCTATAGACCTAATGTCCACTCCCTCTTAAAATGCTCAGTATCACCTTTCGTTTGATACCCATATCGTACAAACATTCTAGAGTCACCCCTGTCCCACCCTAATGGCGATATCTCGACAAGGCGTCCACCTATAGACCTAATGCCCACTCCCTCTTAAAATGCTCAGTAACACCTTTCGTTTGATACCCATATCGTACAAACATTCTAGAGTCACACCTGGCCCACCCTAATGGCGATATCTCGAAAAGGCGTCCACCTATAGAACTAAGGATTACTCCCTTTTAAAATACTCATTACCACCTTTCATTTGATACCCATATCGTACAAACACATTCTAGAGTCACCCTGGCCCACCCTAATGGCGATATCTCGAAAAGGCGTCCACCTATAGACCTAATGCCCACTCCCTCTTAAAATGCTCAGTAAAACTTTTCGTTTGATACCCATACCGTACAAACATTCTAGAGTCACCCTTGGTCCAGCTTTATGTCGATATCTCGAAAAGGCGTCCACCTATAGAACTAAGGATTACTCCCTTTTAAAATACTCTTTACCACCTTTCATTTGATACCCATATCGTACAAACACATTCTAGAGTCACCCTGGCCCACCCTAATGGCGATATCTCGAAAAGGCGTCCACCTATAGACCTAATGCCCACTCCCTCTTAAAATGCTCAGTAACACCTTTCGTTTGATACCCATATCGTACAAACATTCTAGAGTCACCCTTGGTCCACCTTTATGGCGATATCTCGAAAAGGCGTCCACCTATAGAACTAAGGATTACTCCCTTTTAAAATACTCCTTACCACCTTTCGTTTCATACCCATATCGTACAAACACATTCTAGAGTCACCCCTGGCCCACCCTAATGGCGATATCTCGAAAAGGCGTCCACCTATAGACCTAATGCCCACTCCCTCTTAAAATGCTCAGTAACACCTTTCGTTTGATACCCATATCGTACAAACATTCTAGAGTCACCCCTGGCCCACCCTAATGGCGATATCTCGAAAAGGCGTCCACCTATAGACCTAATGCCCACTCCCTCTTAAAATGCTCAGTAACACCTTTCATTTGATTCCCATATCGTACAAACACATTCTAGAGACACCCCTGGTCCACCTTTATGGCGATATCTCGAAACGGCGTCCACCTATGGAACTAAGGATCACTCCTTTTCAAAATACTCATTAACAGCTTTCATTTGGTACCCATATCGTACAAACACATTATAGAATCACCCCTGGTCCACCTTAATGGGGACATCTCGAAAAGGCGTCCACCGATAGACCTAAGGCCCACTCCCTCTTAAAATGCTCAGTAACACCTTTCATTTGATACCCATATCGTACAAACAAATTCTAGAGTCAGCCCTGGTCTACCTTTATGGCGATATCCCTAAATGGCGTTCATCCATAGAACTATGGCCTACTCTCTCTTAAAATACTCTTTAATACCTTTCATTTGATACACATGTTATACAACCACATTCCAGGGTTACCCCAGATTGATTTTCCTTATTTTGTCTCCATAGCTCTCAACTGAGTATGTTATGTTCGGTTACACCCGAACTTAGCCTTCCTTACTTGTTCCTTTTTGGAGTTTATTTTTCTCCTTAGAATTTTATTTAGTCAGAACATATGCAAATGAAAAAATGAATTTAACTTAGTAATAGAAAATAAATTTAAAAAAATTATTAGAAATTAGCGTTTTTACAACCCCCTTTTAAAACCAAGGCATCACTGTGATGCATTTGCATGTCGTAAACATAGTTGTGTGGGTTTTTTATTCAACCGTTTTAAAAAATGAAGGTATCACTGTGACACAATTGCAGATCGTAAAATTGCTTGTGTTGTTTTTTTAAGCCACCACAAGACACAGCAGGTAGAATCGGAATTGCCCCTACCCAAAAGTTCGACCCAAAGGGGGGACATCAGAATTCGTGTTAGAGGTATGGTTCCTTCGGCAAAGTTTCTTATTTTGATCCCTAGAATACGATGAGCGATTTTTAAATCGACCCGCCCTAATATATATATATATATAGTTTAAATGACATATCCTACGTGAGTTATCAACTTTTGAAGCTATAAACTATAAAATACTATACGAGATTGTTATTGGGACAACGTTTGGATCTGCGATGCTTGATAAATCGCAGGAAAGCAAAGGCATCCAAGACCTACCTTCTCACCCAAGTTTTATGAATGGATGGCAGTAGTATTCTTTACATTGGATAACTAAGTCGGCTTTTATAGTCCTTAGCTTTCTTTTGTTAACATATCTATCATATTCATAAAACTTTTCGAAGCCGATTACGTATACTTTACACATCTACTTAAAACCAAGGGACGCATAGATATTGAAGGACGAAAAATTCTGCTTAAAATACGATGTGTGCTCACATTAACAAATTCACTATGTTCCATGATGTAGCTAAAGAAGGTAGCTTCATACCATAAGCTATCTACACTTTTGATCTAAGCTATAGGCCGAGAAGCGATTATCAACCATTCTCTTAGGAGGTACGACGGAGCAGCAGTCAAATTTACGGCATATGCATATGGCGTTTCAGTCATCATAAGCGGCAGATTCCTAACAACAATCAGCTCTTTGATGGATCAGGCACTTCGAGATGTACATATATGCCTGGGCATTTTGAATTGGATTAACCGCCAACGCGGAAAAAATCGATCTAGTATTATTTACTAGGATATATAAGGTCCCTATTTGGACAAAGCCTAAGCTTGGGTGGGTAGTCCTGCAAGAAAAATGTAGCACAAAATACCTAGAAGTCGTCCTAGATACTAAGTTTTCGTGCAAGCTCCATGTGGAAGAGAGAGCGAAGAAAGCCTACGCGGCACTGTGTGCATGCAAGAGGATGCACGTGGGGTCTATCACCCAAACTCTTTCATTGGGCGTTTACGGCAATTGTCAAACCCATACTTTATTATAGCTTCCCTGTTTGTTGGACAGCCACACAAAAAAGTACGTATAACAACAAACTATAGTAAGTATGCAGTTTATCAATGATTATCATAACGGGAGCCCTAAATACTACCCCGACTGCAGTATTGCATGCCATTCTGCACATGCCGCCTGGATACCCCATGACTCAAAATATAGCGTTTGCCAATGCAAAGGGGAAGCTTGAGTGGAGGTCGTATGTCCACAGCAGCATAGCGCCATCTAATATCGGGCAAACGGAATATATAGTACATACAATTCGTGTGTATAGAGATGACTCCAAGTTAACGAAATTGGTAGGGTCTGCTAGTTATTGTGTCCATCCAGAAATAAGTAGATCCCACAGGCTGGCAGCTTCTTTTAGGCGGAAACTATAGCCGTGAAAAAAGCAGCAGAAATTCTGGAGTAAGCATGCCTAAACAGCAGTCGCGTCAATATATAAATTGATATTCTGGTTGTGATTAAGGCAATTATCTCACACAGTACTTCATCAAGAGGTGTTTTGGATTGCAAAGAAGGCATTGGAAACACTTCGCTCAGGCCGAACCATACTTCTATTATAGGTTCCCGATCTAAAAGGGATAGAAGGTAACAAAAAGGCTGATGTGTTGACAAAGGAGGGTGCAACACTAGCTGAAACAACAATACACGTCCCAGTCCGTTTGGGAGAAATCAAAAAGGACAGGTGTTACGATACTAGACTCTCAAACTGGCTCATATCACTTAAGAGAGAAGAATAAAGGCTCACGATGGGCATACTAACTCGACACTGCATTCTGGGGTCACATGCTTATAAGTTGAGTATCGTCAGTAACAGCAGGAAGAAATGGTTGAGCACGTTCTATGTTCATGTCCTGCGCTCGCCAGGTCAATATTAGGGTCAGCAGAGTTGCCAAATCTCGAGGCAGCAATAAAGCTAGGTGCTAGAAAAATTCTAGTATTTGCCAAGAGGACGGAGTTATGCTATAACATATGTAAGTCCTAGCACCTGATGGTTGTACTTCCGTTTGTGCGGCAAACGAATTCTGGTAACACTACACACAAATTCTGGTAACAGACATATTCAGTCTATGTGAGGTCTTTATTGACCAGCTAGTTCAACCTAACCTAGCCTAGTTATCTCTTGCTGGCCCCTTTGCTGACATCAGGTCAAAGTAGAAGGAGGCAAACGATGCTTCTTTCAAAATATCATGTTTAGAAGAGCGACAAAATATTTTACGCTGTAATTTGACTTCAGTTTACGATTTGGTCTCAATTCGTAGGGATAGAGAAGAAAAAACAGAAATTACTCAAAAGGGATCACCAAATTTTCAACAGCGCAACAGATGTTATATGCAGCTCTGTGCTTCATTGGTGCTGACTCAACATTTGCTGCATTTAATATTTACTTATATTTCGTCTTTACAGTTTCTTCTTCGGACCAACCGGTTTTCCACAAACGCGGAGAATATACATATTTAGGTACACTGCAATTGAAACAAGTAAGGAAGGTTAAGTTCGGGTGTAACCGAACATTACATACTCAGTTGAGAGCTATGGTGACTACATAAGGGAAAATAACCATGTAGGAAAATGAACCGAGGGAAACCCTGGAATGTGTTTGTATGACATGTGTATCAAATGAAAGACATTAAAGAGTATTTTATGAGGGAGTGGGCGATAGTTCTATAGGTGGACGCCATTTAGGGATACCGCCATAAAGGTGTATCAGGGTTAACTCTGGAATTTGTTTGTACAATATGGGTATCAAACGAATGGTGTTAATGAGTATTTTAAAAGGGAGTAATCCTTAGTTCCATAGGTGGACGCCGTTTCGAGATATCGCCATAAAGGTGGAGCAGGGGTGACCCTAGAATTTGTTTGTACAATATGGGTATCAAAAGAAAGGTGTTAATGAGTATTTTAAAAGGGAGTAATCCTTAGTTCCTTAGTTCCATAGGTGGACGCCGTTTCGAGATACCGCCATAAAGGTGGACCAGGGGTGACTCTAGAATATGTTTGTACCATATGGGTATCAAATTAATTATGTGAAGGCGTTTTCCAGATATCGACCAAAATGTGGACCAGGGTGACCCAGAACATCATCTGTTGGATACCGCTAATTTATTTATATATGTAATACCTGCCAAGATTTTAAGGGTTTTTTATTTCGCCCTGCAGAACTTTTTCATTTTCTTCTACTTAATATGGTAGGTGTCACAACCATTTTATAAAGTTTTTTCTAAAGTTATATTTCGCGTCAATAAAACAATCCAACTACCTTAACATATATCATCCCTTTTTTCGTATTTGGTATAGAATTATGGCATTTTTTTCATTTTTCGTAATTTTCGATATCGAAAAAGTGGGCGTGGTCATAGTCGGATTTCGTTCATTTTTCATACCAAGATAAAGTGAGTTCAGATAAGTACGTGAACTGAGTTTAGTAAAGATATATCGATTTTTGCTCAAGTTATCGTGTTAAAAGTCATGCGGAAGGACAGACGGACGACTGCGTATAAAAACTGGGCGTGAAATCAACCGATTTCGCCCATTTTCACAGAAAACAGTTATCACCATAAAATCTATGCCCCTTCCAAATTTCAAAAGGATTGGTTAATTTTTGTTCGACTTATGGCGTTAAACGTATCCTAGACAAATTAAATGAAAAAGGGCGGAGCCACGCCCATTTTTAAATTTTCTTTTATTTTTGTATTTTGTTGCACCATATCATTACTGGAGTTGAATCTTGACATAATTTACTTATATACTGTAAAGATATTAAATTTTTTGTTAAAATTTTACTTTAAAAAATTTTTTTTTTTAAAGTGGGCGTGGTCCTTCTCCGATTTTCCTAATTTTTATTAAGCGTACATATAGTAATAAGAGTAACGTTCCTGCCAAATTTCATCATGATATCTTCAACGACTGCCAAATTACAGCTTGCAAAAGTTTTAAATTACCTTCTTTTAAAAGTGGGCGGTGCCACGCCCATTGTCCAAAATTTTACTAATTTTCTATTTTGCGTCATAAGTTCAACTCATCTACCAAGTTTCGTCGCTTCATCGGTCTTTTGTAATGAATTATCGCACTTTTTCGGTTTTTCGAAATTTTCGATATCGAAAAAGTGGGCGTGGTTATAGTCCGATATCGTTCATTTTAAATAGCGATCTGAGATGAGTGCTCAGGAACCTACATACGAAATTTCATCAAGATATCTCGAAATTTACTCAAGTTATCGTGTTAACGGACGGACGGACGGACGGACGGACATGGCTCAATCAAATTTTTTTTCGATCCTGATTATTTTGATATATGGAAGTCTATATCTATCTCGATTCCTTTATATATGTACAACCAACCGTTATCCAATCAAACTTAATATACTCTGTGAGCTCTGCTCAACTGAGTATAAAAAGGAAGCATAAAAAGTTCTGTTGCAAGATCGATTCTTGGCGATTTCACTTTTTACACATATACCATCAACACATTCTTTTTTTTTTTTTGTTGAATATTTTATTTACTTCTTCTACTTGCTTATGCTCGAATTGTTTAAGTATGAGTGTAGTTATTTTCTTATTTGTGTTTCGCTTTAACGCATCAAGCGCATAGCATAACATAACATGCCCATCATCAGCGTGGTGGGATCGTCAGTGATCATCATCAGCATTTTCGGTGTTGCAACTCCCCAAGCAGACTGAAAAGACGCTGACAGTCAGTTTGAGGTGTAGTCAAAGGCATAACAGCAGCTGCCACAACAAACTCACACATACACACACAAGAACACATAAAAGTAGTCCTGCAAGCGTTATGTCAATACATCAGGCACCACATGGTCGTGCAACATTTGCACCACAGCAGTTGCAGTTGCTGTTGTTGTCATCATCTGTAGTTTTTGTGAATGTACATATTTTTCTTTCTTCTTTTTGCTACTTGCTGACTTTATCGTGCATTGTCAGTTGCATTTTCGAAGGTAAAAAACATAAATTTCTTTCAGCAGCAACTCATCCCTCACCTTTGCCCATTGGTCATACCAGCAAATTTTGCTTGCTTACTGTAGCAAAAAAAATGTTGTGTATAGCATTAGTCCAGTCTTTTACTGTCGTTGTTATGTTTGTTTTTTTTTTTTTTTTTTTGTTGCTTGCGTAGTTGCAATCAGCATTGACGATATGCGATTGGTATGTCATAAACATTGGCATTGATTTTTGATTTCCACTGAATACGAATGTGACAGGAATGAAGAAGAAGAACAACAACTACAAGCTGCAAGCAACTTGCTATGCAACGTGAAGTGTTTGCATTCAGCAATAAGAAGTTTGCATTCAATTAGGAAATCGTAAATGGCTTTTAGATAGGTTAGATGTATTCCTTTGTTAATTGAAAGCCCCTTTTTAACATCAAAGGCATACACAATTTCTGGAGCAACTTTTTGTTAAAACAGCGAAGCGATTGCAATCACATTAGCACAGCCCAACTAGCATAACTCCGCTTGGATATAGCTTATTTAGAACTAGGGCGGATAATCAATAATAGAGAACGTACTCTCCAGAATTAGAGTGAACTTAAGGCAATAATCTCGCATAGCACAGCTTCTAAAAGTGTGTTAGAGTGTAAGCAATCCCTGGAAAGAATCGGGGAAAAGCATATGTACATCTATATTGGGATAGATGGGAATGAAAAAGCGGATGAACTTGCTGAAAAGGACGCATCCCCTGAAGCTTGCTCCGGAGAAGTGCCAAATAGATTGGGCGAAATTAAGAGAAGGCGAGAGCAGGACACGATCAACCAAGCAGAAAAAGGCGTGGGTGCAAGCGCGGGGCTGTAAAGTGCCGAAGATTATGTGTAAATCTTACAACCTTAGACTAACAAAGTTGTCATTGAATAGAGAGGACAGTAGACTCATGACGGGTATTCTGACTGAACACTGCCTTCTGGCATCACATGCCGTTAAATTAGGCTTGATCAGTGATAGCAGATGTGGAAGTGCGGGTTGGAGGATCAAACAATAAAGAACATTTTGTGCTCGTGCCCCGCGCTTGCCAGGCTAAGACTCCAGCTATTTGGAATGATACAGCTGTCAGATCTAGAAGCAGGAAGTGTCATAGCTCCAAGAAAGCTTCTAGTATTCGCCAAGAGGACGGAGTTATTTTATAACATATTCCTGAGTTGTGATAGAATTTTTCAGTTTAATGGGTAAGTCAACTTGTGGTAATACTACGGACTCATTCTATGTGAGGTCCCCATGGGCCAGACAGTCCAACCTTACCTAACCTATCGTCTAAAAACATAGCACTTTCCGCCAAATCAGGTGAAGCACTTAACCCCAAAGGCTTATCCCTGGCTTCTCTTCAGTAAGTATGACTCCCAAAGTATGTCATTTATACTGAATGACTTGCATCACAGAAGTACATGAGGAGACAAAATCAGATCGCATGCTACAAGCGCATCATATATGTATAAAGATAATGCAATACCAAGGCATTATCTATTAATCCCTACGAAACCGTATTCATGCTTTAGGCCAACAGAAGAAGATATACATCTTTAGGCCACTTCTAGAAGTCACTGCCCATGTCAAAAGGTTATCTAGAACAGGTATGCACGGAACTTCGAATACAAGAGCAACATGTTTGGCAGTAGTATGTATGTACAAGAATGATGAATTTCGGCAAAGGCCGAATATTTTCCGAAGCTCAATGTTGCTCCGAACTACGAAGCTACTGTAGACAAATAATAAGAGTTTTTTCGCTTGCGACAAGATATATGGGCTATCTCCAAAAATAAAGTAGCCAACGTTGGAAAGATTTGTAAAGCCACAACGAGTCCTTAGTCTTCCGGCCGAAGGCTATGCACGTAATCAATCAATTAACTAATTTAAAAGCATTGATTGATCTATGACGGTAATAGGGGTGCAATGAGTATGTACCATTCCTATGCCTATATTGATATCCGGTTCTTTAGGACTTCAGAATATCCGTGACCTTAAACTGAGAAATATGAGGAGGCCTATATTTACGTGGTGGTACAGGTCCTGCGCTCACGATTTTACTTTGCCTATAAATTTTAAATCAAGTAACCTTAGTAACAAGGACTCCATATACATATTAACCCCGGTTCTCAGTCGAAGATAGATGATGACAAAACTGAGGAATTCAAGGGGTAATGTAGCGAATCAGCTTTCAAGGAATTGCCAGAGCAGTTTATAGCTTCCTTAACATATTTGTGGCGAATCCTCTTTATTTAGCATACTAGGCCCTGGCGAACTTAAGCTTTTTACGGAAGTAGGGGTTTGGATGAGCAAGAAGGTTCATTGTGGTCACGCCAAAACATTACCTACTTGGTCGGTCTAGTGTCTTAATAGTGCTATTTTGTGGAATGTACTGAATTAATATACGGCTAACGAACACCAACGACGATAAATCTATCCAAAGTCAAGGAGAAGAGGCCCTCTCTTTACCTAGTATCTCTTCTTGGAAAACACTAGCTGAGTTTGGAAGATGGATGGATATTGCGACAAGTAATCAAGACATATGGGAATCTACCCTGCGGAAATCCATGCTATAGAAATTTGTGGTAGAGAATGCGTTCAAATGTGTTTATCCTCTACACGGATATGTTCTATTTAGAAAAACTAGAAAAACACACACAATCACTTCAAAGCTTGCTGGTGATCTGTGAGCCAAAAATAATGTTGTTAGAGGAATGAACAAGTCGCGATCTCATCTCGAAAAAGCACATTTAAGCGCCAATGGTAACCAAAAATGAAGCAGAATAAGTGCTTGAAAAACTCAGGAGACTGAAGTGAAAATCTTACTTATGTACAAAATTCTTGTGTTACAGCGTTTGTGGTTGAACTCCTATGAAACGACTCGACCGATTCTCATGAAATTTTGTGAGCATATTGAGTATGTCTGAGAATCGGATTTTATATGTTGTCTATACCCCAAAATGGTAAGAATGATTCAGTTTTATACAACTCTTTCCGTAGCATGATTTTAGACTTCTGCTGTTATGACTTACTGGCCGGTCCATGAAGACCTCACATAGACTGAATGAGCCCGTAGTGTTACCAGATGTTTATTTTAACGACCAAACTGAAAAACCCTATCAAAAACCAGGACCTAAGTTATAAGATAACTCCGTCCTCTTGGCAAATACTAGAAGCTTCTTAGGAGTGAAGCCACTTGCTGCTTCTAGATCTGACAGCTGCATCACTCCTAACAGCTGGAGTCTTAGCCTGGCAAGCGCAGGACACGAGCACAAAACGTGCTCGATCGTTTCCTCCTCCAACCCACACTTCCTACATCTGCTATCACTCACCAAGCCTAACTTAAAGGCATGTGACGCCAAAAGGCAGTGTCCAGTAAGAATACCCGTCATGAGTCTACAGTCCTCTCTTTTTAATGACAGAAGCAACTTTGTTAGCCTAAGATTGTAAGAACTACACATAATCTTCAACACTTTACAGCCACGCGATTGGATCTACACTTTTCCTGCTTGGTTGATCATGTGCACCTCTCGCCTTCTCTTAATCTCGCCCAATCTAATTTGGGCGGCTACGGACCAAGCTTCAAGGTATGCGCCCTTGTTAGCTAGTTCATCTGATTTTTCATTCACATGTATTCCCATATGCCTATAAAAGTTCACACGGCTGCAGTTTGAGCTATTCTCTTCCAGTGTTTCTACTGCATTGTTTACGGCTAATACTTCCGCTTGTAAAACGCTACTGTGGTCTGGCAGCTTGTGGGACCTGTTTATTTCCGGATCAAAACAGTATACCGCAGACCCTACTCCTTCCAGTACTTTGGAACCATCTGTGTACACATGTATCGCCTCGTCCGCCATTTGAGCACCCTTGCGCCAACCATCCACCTCTTTTGTGACTCTAAGATCTCCCTCGAAGCGCAGGTAGGGAATCAAGTAGTCTGTTCGTCTTTGTAATTGATGCCGCTATACTACTATGGCCCCCGCAGTTATAACTTGTGACCACAAAAATATTAGCTGTGTATTAGGCCGGGTCGATTTGTGGGGAGGCAAAAAAAATCGCCCATTGCTCTGTTAAAATCATATTCTAGGGATCAAAATAAGAAACTTTGCCGAAGGAACCATACCTCTAAAACGAATTCTGATGTCCCCCCCCCCCCCTTTGGGTCGTAGGGGCAAATTTTGAAAAATCCCACTTTGAAATGCCTATGTTTTTTCTTTTTGGAGTTTATTTTTCTCTTTAGAAATTTTTTTAGTCAGAACATATGTAAATGAAAAAATGAATTTAACTTAGTAATAGAAAAGAAATTAAAAACGGCATCACTGTGATGCATTTGCATGTCGTAAAATTGCTTGTGTTGTTTTTTTAAGCCACCACAAAACACAGCAGGTAGAATTGAAATTGCCTCTACCCAAAAGTTCGACCCAGAGGGGGGGACATCAGAATTCGTTTTAGAGGTATGGTTCCTTCGGCAAAGTTTCTTATTTTGATCCCTAGAATACGATTTTCACAGAGCAATGAGCGATTTTTAAATCGATCCGCCCTACTGTGTATATACCTTTCTTCATGTATGTATATACCTTTGCACTTAAATCTTAGTTGGACTACTAAGTGCATTACTTTATCTACACTTATGAATTATTTGCGCAAAAAATTAGCACTGCTAAATTTCAGTATGCTATATTCTCAGTTGCAACTGAAATAGGTTTCACAATTTTATCTTTACACTATTCTCCACACTTGTATGACCGTAAAATGTGCGTGTACATGATTCATCGCACCATATTCAGCTATACCTGCGTATCTCCCCTATCAAGCACAACCCATTTTGTAGCGAGTCTTTAACAAATTGCCGCTAGATGGGTTCCTTAGCGGTATATAATGGCCGAGCCACAATGAAGTTTTTCATATAGACGCGTTCAACACAATCTTATGCATTCCAGTAACATCGCCACAATCACCCAGGATGTGACTTGGCACTTGAAGTTTTTTTTTCGCCTTGTCCATTCACATACAAAATTGCTTGAAGAACTGTTAAAAATATTCTCACTATACAAGGAAAATACTTGCTAACATATTTTTGCCAAATTCATTGGTTAAATTGCAGTTTTTAACAGTGACAAATTTTAGGAAAGTACCAACAAGTGGGAAAATAATTTCACTTGCAAAGTGTGTAAGCATCCTTAGCTAAATCAAATTTCAAATTCTGCTTATGCATTGCATGCAACAAAAGTTGCAAGATGGCTACTTTTTCATGTCAGATGGCGCTAGCGTCGCTCGATCTGCCGTTCTCAATAAAAATGCGTGCAACTACTCATTTTGCATAAGATTGTGTTAAACGCGTCTATATGAAAAACTGCTTATATGACGGGGCTTTAAGTGACGATACGCGTTTCTTTTACCCGCAAATATAGATGTATATACCCGGCTATTATGTGTATATTATAAATAATAATATTAATATAAACCGCCAACGTAAACTTTACTCTAACAGTAGAAACAATAACATACAAACACGGTCGCTGACAAAAAATTTAACAAATATCTATCTAACAACTTTAAGTAGCATGCAACATTATTCAAGATAAGCAAACAAACAAATTAAGAAAGAGTTAAAACAAATTAACTAAACACGCTTTCCTACAACTTACCACATACATATTAAAATTCGTAAATACGCATACGTTTACTCATTTTACTAAGAACATGAATATCTACAATAGCTTACAACATATAAAACAAGCGTGCTGCATGTAGCTTAAACATTCATACATACATATGTGGCATGTCACGCACAACATTCAATTGTTTAGTTAAACATTCAATAAATACCACCAAATGCTTTGTAACGTTGAGTGTCACCAACTGATTTGCATTAACCATTAGTCTGTTTAACTCAAATTGTTTTTGAGTGGGTTTTATTACAAAGCGTAAATTGCTTGTACGAATTTCAATTTGAATTTGCCGCAAAATATGTGAGGCGTAAGCTTAGCCGCCATGCAGATTTGTAAAGCCAGTTTGCGACTGCTTCGCTGCGCATGCGTGCAGCATCTTTGTATGCATCCGTTCCCTATCTGAGCATGTGTTGAGCATTGTGCTGTTATCACCTACAGGTGAGAGTCGTGCGTGAAATGTGGGCGCCACCTTGTAACGTTTAGACATTTAAAACAGCATTTTCTTATTGTTATTTGACATTCGTTTAATTACGCATGCGTTAAACACAGATAAGCAAGAGATAAGCAAATGAAGTAATGTCAGTTTAAATGGTGGCTTTAGAATTAACAATTTATTATCCATTTTTTTTTTTCACTAAAAACATAAAAATATATTTAGTAAATATGCTATGCCTTTATGTTGTGTTACACATAATATGCGCCTAGTAAAACTATGTAAGCTGATCGCCTATTAAATTTATTTCATTACTACTTATAATTAACTTCCTCATTAGTTCTAAAAGTGCCACCTGCCAGCATATTTCAAATGAACCTCATAAAATACTGCACATTTACCTGTAACAGTTTTATAGTATTGCATGCTAACTACTTTTTATAGCTTTAATAAAACTACCGTTTACAGAAAAATTGTTAACAGATAGTAAAAAGGATTATACTTAAACAAGTAAGGTTGTCTAAATTCGGGTGTAACCGAACCTTATATACTCAGCGTAAGCTTCAATTGTACGGTTCATTTCAGATAAATAACTTTTATAAATAACTAGCAGAGCCGGCAGACGTTGTTCTGCCCTAAATTTGTATATCTGCATACATTTTAATAAGCTTTTTCCGTCTAACTCTCCCTCGCCCCTCTACACTTTTTCCTAATCTTTTTCGCTTCATCTATCTCCATCTTCGTCTCATTCTATCTCTTTCTCAGTCTCCTTCTTCTTCTCTTTTTCTCTTCTCTCAAGTTTTTCTCATTCTTCTTCGTATCTTATTACCAGTCCCAGAGGGTGGTATGTATTTTATTCCAGTCCCAATCCGAGCAACTGTCCCACTCCGAGTCTCAGTCTCAGTCCCAGTCCTAATCCCAGTCCCAGTCCGTCTCTGGTCTACTTCCCGGAAAAAAGCATCGGAAATACTAATATAGGCAAATTTATATACTAAATTCAGGAAAATCGAATAGGACGTATATAAATAGGTATGTAGGTATTATTAATTCATGTCTTTGTTTCGGCTTCGCATGCATATTTATCAGTTTTGTCAGGTTGATGCGACTAAATCGAACATCACAATGAAAATTACTTAAAAGCTCTCAGCAAGAGCTTTCATTTGATATCTAAAATACACGCACATTCTAGGGGTGCCCGGGTCTACTTTTTGGCCTATATCTCGAGACCCTAGTCACCAATAGGTATGAAAACTACCCTGTACTAAAGCACACATCAACAGCTTTCATTTGATATCCATATTGTATAAACACATTCTAGGGGTGCCCGGGTCCACCATCTGGCCTATATCTCGAGACCATAGTCACCGATAGGTATGAAAACTATCCTATACTAAAGTACTCATCAACAGCTTTCATTTGATATCCATATTGTATAAACACATTCTAGTGGTGCCCGGGTCCACGTTTTGGCCTATATCTCGGGACCCTAGTCACCAATAGGTATATACTAAAGCACTCATCAACAGCTTTCATTTGATATCCATATTGTATAAACACATTCTAGGGGTGCCCGCGTCCACGTTCTGGCCTATATCTCGAGACCCTAGTCACCGATAGGTATGAAAACTACCCTGTACTAAAGCACTCATCAACAGCTTTCATTTGATATCCATATTGTATAAACACATCCTAGGGGCGCCTGGGTCCACTTTTTGTCCTATTTCTCGAGACCCTAGTCACCAATATGTATCCTGGTCCACTTCCCGGAAGAAAAATTATCCAACATTTTATTCTAGATATAACGCTACCTACATACCAAATTTCAGGCAAATCGAGCCATATATACGACAGTTTAGAATAAATCCCTGGTCCACTTCCCGAAAAAAAAACTTTTCACAAATACTCTCCGTGTTCCTATTAAGTTATCCTAAAAATTTCATGGCAATCTTTCTATCCCTTTCTCGAGTTATGGAGTGACAATCAAAATGTACACTTCTTTTTATACTCAGTTGAGCAGAGCTCACAGAGTATATTAACTTTGATTGGATATCGGTTGGTTGTACAGGTATAAAGGAATCGAGATAGATATAGACTTCCATATATCAAAATCATCAGTATCGAAAAAAAATTTGATTGAGCCATGTCCGTCCGTCCGTCCGTCTGTCTGTTAACACGATAACTTGAGTAAATTTTGAGGTATCTTGATGAAATTTGGTATGTAGGTTCCTGGGCACTCATCTCAGATCGCTATTTACAACGAAAGATATCAGACTATAACCACGCCCACTTTTTCGATATCGAAAATTTCGTAAAACCAAAAAATTGCGATAATTCATTGCCAAATACGGATAAAGCGATGAAAATTGGTAGTGGCGCATATCGTACAAACATATTCTAAAGTCACCCCTGGTCCACCTTTATGGCGATATCTCGAAAAGGCGTTCACCTATAGAACCAAGACCCATTCCCTTTTAAAATACTCATTACCACCGTCCATCCATAGAACTATGGCCTACTCTTTCTTAAAATACTCTTTAACCCATTAAGTTCTGAGCATAGAACGCCTGGAGCAATTTCAATGAAATTTTCTGTGGCCATATAAATTGGTCCAATTAAGAATAAAAAACCAAAAAAAAGTTGCTGTCTCAACCCATTGTTGTGGTGGAGCACGTTGCGTACACGCAACGTTAGGTCTTAATGATATACAAATTTTTAATTTTTAGTTCATTTATTTATTATTTTTACAAAAATTTATTTCTTTGTGTGAAAATTCAAAAGCAGTAAATAAAATGTTGAAAGTAAGTAAAATATGTTTAATTGTGATATTTGTCAAAACATTTTGGATGAAGCCCGATTTCACATATATTGCATATATATTTGGTTTGACTTGTGCAAGATCGACAGCGTAAACGCTTTTCTGTCAAAACAGGTAGGTGAACCAAGCGAGGTTTTTTTGGAGCAGTGCTGTCAGCTTGTTTGCGTTTAAGCTTTCTTACAGCCGCTTCGAGCAAAGTTTCGGCAACAAAAACTCGAAAATCTAGCTGTTCCATAACAGGAGCGCTTTCCTGTTTTTCAACAGACAGTGTATTTTACAGGCATTCACCATGGCTGAATCTAATGCGTTTGTTATGAGTGGCCAATACCATTTTTTTCCACGGATGCGAATTCTGTAATTGCTCATTGCGTTGTCAAAAAGGTCCACACCACCCATGTTTATATTATACTCATGTATGGGACGTGGGATCGGTATTGCCATGTTTTTTTCGCCTTTTTATCATATCGATTTACTTTATTAGTAGCCTGTGCTCCAAATGATTGGAAAGAATAGTCACCACAGAATTATCATTCTATCGTACCGCAATAATTTTATTATTTTTATCGAATGCATGGTCGCTGAATCCGCGAAGAGTTTTCTTAAATTTTTTAATATCTGTAAGTTCTGCACCACCAGCGCGATTTTCACGCACAGTGCCTGCTGCACAGTAGCCCATTGTAGTTAGTTGAGACATAAGCTTGTAAGATGTGAAAAAGTTGTAAAAAAAAATTCGGTGTTGGTTTCGCTTACATGTGTCAACATTTTTAAGAAGTTGTAACACAATAGACTGGCCAAGACCTAAGTTTATATCTCTGATAAATGAAGCCCCGGAATAGGGTATAAAAGCAAACAGGTATCCCTCTGCGGAACATAGACAAAAGTATTTGTATCCAAATCGAATTGGTTTGGATTTCAAAAACATTTTACATGAATGCCTGCCGAAATATGCTATCATTTGTTCATCTATCGAAAGATTGTGAGCAAATATTCCGAACTGTAAGAATTTTTTTGAGAGTAGAGCATTCAGAGGTGTCACTTTGGAATATCTGTCGTTTGCATCAAGCTTTCTATTGTCACAAACATGGAAATATTTCTTTACTCGTTGAAACCTATCGCAGCTCATTGCAGACTTAATTACTGGACTTCCAAGAGACGGGCAATTTGACCAGTAGCTTCTTATGGATGGCAGTGTATTGTATCCAGTAACATATAAAATTCCAATGAACATTTGAATTTTTGTATAATCTGTGGAAAATGTTGTATCACTACAATCTATATTTGCGTAGTTATTTGTACTCTGCACCAATAATTCAATCACTTCATCATCAATAAATAATTGAAAAAGCTCGTAAGGGTTTAGTGTTTCTAAACTTGAGACGGTTACAAATTGCACCACCATGTTTTATTATATGTGTACTTACCCAGTTTCTCAAAAAAGGTTCCATAATTTTCAGATGAAGAATCCACAGGCTGTTGAGAAAATTCATATTTGGAGGACTTACTCCACTTAGGTTTTTCTGGCATAGTAGCGGACTCTCCAAGTTGATTTTCTTCAATTTTATCATTGTCGTCATTAAACAAACAAAGTATCTCCACTGCACCAGCAACTTCCCCTCGGCTTGATCTGCAAGCAGTTGAGCATCTTCGTCCACATCTTCTGTGTCACTAACTGCATCTACAGTCTCAGGCGGCAGCAATATCATTTGAACGGAATAGGCGTTTTTATACTCAGTTGAGCAGAGCTCACAGAGTATATTAAGTTTGATTGGATAACGGTTGGTTGTACATATATAAAGGAATCGAGATAGATATAGACTTCCATATATCAAAATAATCAGGATCCAGAAAAAATTTGATTGAGCCATGTCGGTCCGTCCGTCCGTCCGTCCGTTAACACGATAACTTGAGTAAATTTTGAGGTATCTTGATGAAATTTGGTATGTTGGTTCCTGAGCACTCATCTCAGATCGCTATTTAAAATGAACGATATCGGACTATAACCACGCCCACTTTTTCGATATCGAAAATTTCGAAAAACCGAAAAAATGCGATAATTCATTGCCAAAGGCGGTTAAACTTGGTAGATGGGTTGACGTTATGACGCAGAATAGAAAACTAGTAAGATTTTGGACAATGGGCGTGGCACCGCCCACTTTTACAAGAAGGTAATTTAAAAGTTTTGCAAGCTGTAATTTGGCAGTCGTTGAAGATATCATGATGAAATTTGGCAGGAACGTTACTACTATTACTATATATGTGCTAAATAAAAATTAGCAAAATTGGATGAAGAACACGCCCACTTTTTAAAAAAAATTTTTTTAAATTCAAATTTTAACAAAAAATTTAATGTCTTTACTGTATATAAGTAAATTAAGTCAAAATTCAACTCCAGTAATGATATGATGCAACAAAATACAAAAATAAAAGAAAATTTCAAAATGGGCGTGGCTCCGCCCATTTTCATTTAGTGTGTCTAGAATACTTTTAATGCCATAAGTCGAACAAAAATTTACCAATCCTTTTGAAATTTGGTAGGAGCATAGATTCTATGACGTTAACTGTTCTCTGTGAAAATGGGCGAAATCGGTGGAAGTCACGCCCAGTTTTTATACACAGTCCACCGTCTGTCCTTCCGCTCGGCCGTTAACACAATAACTTGAGCAAAAACCGATATATCTTTACTAAACTTAGCCCACGTACTTATCTGAACTCACTTTATCTTGGTATAAAAAATGGCCGAAATCCGACCATAACCACGCCCACTTTATCGATATCGAAAATTACGAAAAATTAAAAAAATGCCATAATTCTATACCAAATACGAAAAAAGGGATGAAACATGGTAACTGGATTGGTTTATTGACGCAAAATATAACTTTGGAAAAAACTTTGTAAAATGGGTGTGACACCTACCATATTAAGTAGAAGAAAATGAAAAAGTCCTACAAGGCGAAATCAACAGCCCTTGGAATCTTGGCAGGAATACTGTTAGTGTTATTGAATATATAAATAAATTAGCAATACCCGACAGATGATTTTCTGGATCACTTGATCCACATTTGGTCGATATCGCGAGAACGCCTTCACATATACATCTAAGGGCCACTCGCTTTTAAAACCCTCATTAATACCTTTAATTTGATATCCATATCGTACAAACACATTCTAGAGTCAACCCTGGCCCACCCTAATGGCGATATTTCGAAAAGGCGTGCACCTATAGACCTAATGCCCACTCCCTCTTAAAATGCTCAGTAACACCTTTCGTTTGATACCCATATCGTAAAAACATTCTAGAGTCACCCCTGGCCCACCCTACTGGCGATATCTCGAAAAGGCGTCCACCTATAGACCTAATGTCCACTCCCTCTTAAAATGCTCAGTAACACCTTTCCTTTGATACCCATATCGTACAAACATTCTAGAGTCACCCCTGGCCCACCCTAATGGCGATATCTCGAAAAGGCGTCCACCTATAGACCTAATGCCCACTCCCTCTTAAAATGCTCAGTAACACCTTTCGTTTGATACCCATATCGTGCAAACATTCTAGAGTCACCCCTGGCCCACCCTAATGGCGATATCTCGAAAAGGCGTCCACCTATAGACCTAATGCCCACTCCCTCTTAAAATGCTCAGTAACACCTTTCGTTTGATACCCATATCGTACAAACATTCTAGAGTCACCCTTGGTCAACCTTTATGGTGATATCTCGAAAAGGCGTCCACCTATAGAACTGAGGATTACTCCCTTTTAAAATACTCATTACCACTTTTCATTTGATACCCATATCGTACAAACACATTCTAGAGTCACCCTGGCCCACCCTAATGGCGATATCTCGAAAAGACGCCCACCTATAGACCTAATGCCCACTTTCTCTTAAAATGCTCAGTAACACCTTTCGTTTGATACCCATATCGTACAAACATTCTAGAGTCACTCCTGGCCCACCCTAATGGCGATATCTCGAAAAGGCGTCCACCTATAGACCTAGTGCCCACTCCCTCTTAAAATGCTCAGTAACACCTTTCGTTTGATACCCATATCGTACAAACATTCTAGAGTCACCCTTGGTCCACCTTTATGGCGATATCTCGAAAAGGCGTCCACCTATAGAACTAAGGATTGCTACCTTTTAAAATACTCATTACCACCTTTCATTTGATACCCATATCGTACAAACACATTCCAGAGTCACCCCTGGCCCACCCTAATTGCGATATCTCGAAAAGGCGTCCACCTATGGACCTAATGCCCACTCCCTCTTAAGATGCTCAGTAACACCTTTCGTTTGATACCCATATCGTACAAACACATTCTAGAGTCACCCCTGGCCCACCCTAATGGCGACATTTCGAAAAGGCGTCCACCTATAGACCTAATGCCCACTCCCTCTTAAAACGCTCAGTAACACCTTTCATTTGATTCCCATATCGTACAACTAGAGACACCCCTGGTCCACCTTTATGGCTATATCTCGAAACGGCGTCCACCTAGGGAACTAAGGATCACTCCTTTTCAAAATACTCATTAACAGCTTTCATTTGATACCCATATCGTACAAACACATTCTAGAGTCAGCCGTGGTCCACCTTTATGGCGATATCCCTAAATGGCGTCCATCCATAGAACTATGGCCTACTCTCTCTTAAAATACTCTTTAATACCTTCCATTTGATACACATGTCATACAACCACATTCCAGGGTTACCCTAGGTTCATTTTCCTACATGGTGATTTTCCTTATTTTGTCTCCATAGCTCTCAGCTGAGTATGTAATGTTCGGTTACACCCGAACTTAGCCTTCCTTACTTGTTTATATTATTCACGACCTCATCCTCTTCGTCCGATTCATTGACTATATCTTCTATATCCCTTTTAGATAAATATCTTTTAGAAAACATTTTGTAAATAAAGAACGTCACACTTTTTCTTAACAGAAAATTTAAATAAACAATAACAGCTGATCACAGGGCTGAGTGCTGCCGGTTGATAAAATGCATAGCGTTAAGTCCTAACGTTGCATTTGCGCAACGTAAACATTAAATTGCATATATATGCTATATGTTGCAATATAAATTAAAAAAAAAATAATTTTCAGATAATTTGTATAGAAAAAATACTGCTAACCAGGAGATTTTTTTTACTTTTAAATTGAAAGTATTTTTTATTAATTTAACAAAAAACACCCAAAAAATTGCTGGAATTCAAAACAAAATAAATGTGTATAGATCTTTACTAAATTCGAATATAAGTATAACACATTTTAGATAAGTCCACTTTTATTAAATTTTAGTTGTTTTTTCGTTAAATTTTCTTAAAATCTGTGTAATATATACGAAGCCGCAAACGTTGCGCAGACGCAACGTGCCGGGCTTAATGGGTTAATACCTTCCATTTGATACACATGTCATACAACCACATTCCAGGGTTACCCTAGGTTCATTTTCCTACATGGTGATTTTCCCTTATTTTGTCTCCATAGGTCTCAACTGAGTATGTAATATTCGGTTACACCCGAACTTAGCCTTCCTTACTTGTTATATATATAGACAAGTAGCAACGTCCATTTAAAAAAATGTCTGCCCAATATCATCAATACAATACAAGTTTTCACTAAGGTATAGCTTTTTATTCTAACTTATTTTGTTTTGTTGATTTTCCGACAGGGTGGATAAATGATGTATATCTCTTGTTAAATTTGGTTTTGAGACAAACCGGTTTCGGCATTGTGCCCTCATCAGTGTCGATTTTCGTTCTGATCTATTGTCGTTTGGCTTGTATTTATAGTTCGTAGGTACATGAGCAGGTATTGTCAAAATTGATGCTCGTGTATATTTAGTTATGTGAACGTGCTGTGTGTTCATTCAGAACCGAGGGTGGTTTTTTACTGATCGATTTGTGTGGCTGACTGGGGAGGGTAAAAATCCGTAATTTTAGTCGATTGCCCTTCTTTGTGGGTTTGTTGTTTCGGTGCGTTAATTGTTTTGTGTTTATTTGTTGTTGTGTGTTTGTCTTTTGTACCTGTGTGATTACTTTGTTTCTTGTAAACATGTTTTAAAGGCTCGAATATTGTGTCAGAAATAGTGTTTACCTATTCGTTTATTATTCTACCATCGAATGTTTTCTGTTTGTAGATTTCCATGTTTTCGAGTACGTTTAGACGTCGGCCTTTTGCTTGTATGTAAAGAACCCTAACTGTTTTATTGATGTATGCTGGGGAACATTCATTCTCGACCATGTGATTCGCGAAGTTAAACTCGGGTATAATGTTTGGATTTCGTATTTTTTTTTTTTTTTTGTAATCTCTAATATGCTCTCTGAACCTCGTTCTTCTTTGCCGTCCTGTTTGTCCTATGTAACTATGTTGGCATCCCCAGGTAAGCTTGTGTACGCCGTGGCTGCCAAACTGATCCTCTGAGTTAGTGTTCGTTTTCGCCCTAGATTGTTCGATGTTTTGAATGCTGTGTTAATGTTGTATTTTTTAAATAAGTTTGCCAATTTTTATGTTGCTTTTCTAGTATATGTCATAGTCGTCCAGCTGTTATTTTCCTTTTCATTATTTCTTTTTGGTTCTCCATTTGTCCTTCTGAGCTTATCTACTAGGGCTTTTTTATATCCGTTGTTTGCAGATATTATATGTGATCTCAAGTTCTCTCTTAAATGCCTATTTTGTAAGAGATGTTCTTTCAAGTCTATGTATCAAGTGCCTTAAAGCTGCATTTATATGCTGTTGGGGGTGATTTAAGATATTATGTATTATTGTGTCGGTGGCCGTTGGCTTTCTATATATGTCATATTCTATTCAATTATTCTAGTCTACGACCCTTTTAAAAATCTTTTATATAAAAGTAAGCGTGGTCTTTAACCGATCCCGTCCATTTTTACTAGAAATGCCTCCTGTGATAAGGAAAGTATGTGTACCCATTCTTATCACAATCCGGTAGTCTTTCTTCGAGTCATGGGTGCCGAAATAGAAAATTGCTTAGTCATAAAAGGGGGCGGTGTCACTTCTATTTTCAAAAATTTGAATTCTTTCCAATTTCTTGTTATAATTCCACTTGGGAAAAGAATTATATATAATTGATATAAAGCTCTTTTTTGCAAAGATATAACTTATTTTATTCGTCCACGACCCCTTTAAAAATCTTTTATATAAAAGTGGGCGTGCTCCTTAACCGAATTCGTTAACTTTTCTTCCAAGCAATATTTATAGTAAAGGCAAGCTCTCTGCTTAATTTTGTTATGATAGGTTTAATCGATTTTTATTCATGATTAACTAGCAGCCCCCGCAGACGTTGTTCTGCCCTAAATTTGGTCTATCTGTATACATTTTAATAAGCTTTTCCGTCTAACTCTGCCCTCGCCCCTTTACACTTTTTCCTAATCTTTGTATTCACTCCTCCCTCTGTACATTTCGCTTCATCTATCTCCATCTTCGTCTCATTCTACATCTATCTCAGTCTCTTTCTCCTTCTCTCTTTTCTCTTCTCTCCAGTTTTTCTCATTCTTCTTCATATCTTATTGCCAGTCCCAGAGGGTGGTATGTATTTTGTTCCAGTCCCATTCCCAGTCTCAGTTCTAGTGCCACTCCGAGTCTCAGTCTCAGTCCCAGTCCTAGTCCTAATACCAGTCCCAGTCTGTCTCTGGTCTACTTTCCGGAAAAAAAGCATACATACTAATATAGGCAAATTTATATACCAAATTTCAGATAAATCGAATAGGACGTATATAAATAGGTATATGGGTATTATTAATTCATATCTTTATTTCGGCTTCGCATTCATATTTATCAGTTTTGCCAGGTTGATGCGACTAAATCGAATATCACAATGAAAATTACTTTAAAGCTATCAGCAACAGCTTTCATTTGATATCCATAATACACACACATTCTATGGGTATCCGGGTCCATGCTTTGGCCTATATCTCGAGACCCTAGTCACTCAGCGGCGTAAAACTTACTCTGTACTAAAGCATACAGCAACAGCTTCAATTTGATACCCATATCCTATAAACACATTCTAAGGGTACCCGGGTCCACGTTTTGGCCTATATCTCGAGACCCTAGTCACCCAGGGCTATGAAAATTACCCTCTACTAAAGCACTTATCAACAGCTTTCATTTGTTATCCATATTCTATAAACACATTCCAGGGGTACCCGGGTCCAGGTTTTGGCCTATATCTCGAGACCCTAGTCACCCAGGGGTATGAAAATTACCTTCAACTAAAGCAGTCATCAACAGCTTTCATTTGATATCCATATTCTATAAACACATTCTAGGGGTACCCCCACGTTTTGGCCTATATCTCGAGACCCTGTGCGTCGAATTTTCTTTGCTATAAACCTCACGGAGCCCGAGACCTTTCCAACGAGTGCAAAACCGTGGAAATCGGTTTGTGCGTTCTGGAGTTATAGCGTCAAAAATATTTTCAAATTTTCATTTAGAGTCTCAATATGAGTCCACACATCAAATTTCAACTTTCTAGTTGTATTTCTACTAAGTAATCATTTTCCAAAATGTTATATATATAAAAAATGGTGGTGGTTATCATCAGATTTCACTCATTTTCAATACCAATCTATTCTGGATCCAGAAAAGCCCGTATGCCGAATTTGGTAAAAATATCTCAATATTTGCTAAATTTTTTTCAATACTAATAATTTTGGTATATGAAAGTCTATATCTATCTCGATACCTTTATACCTGTAGAACCAACCGTTATGTTACCAAAGTTAATATACTCTGAGCAGAGAACGCTGAGCATAAAAGGCACTTCTTCATTCAGCTTTTATTTCAATACTGTTTTTGGAAGTTTTCGAAAATATTTCAAAGCGAAAATAGTCTAATTTCGAAAAGTAGTTACAACATCGAACCCATTCTTAAGTGACCATTTCTGAAACTGATGATTTTTTTCTGGCAGTGCTTTGTGATTCCCCTACAAAACTTTATTATAACAATAACGTTGCGTTGCGCTCCAAAAAACGAACGAGTTCAAGCAATTCGCTCTCCAAACTGACATTAAGCTAATCAGAAAGTATTTTTGAAGTTGCGGGGTAATAATAAGGACATAATCTCGAGATTTTCTTGAGATAGTTCCGATATGATATTGAGATGTTCCCGAAATATTTTTTTCGGGGCATGAAATACAACTTTACTTTATTCCGACATATCCGACATATAATAACTATAATAAAAATAGTAGCTCCCAAAAGATTACCCACAATACACGCCCAACCGGCAGAGATTTGTTAAGCACTGAAATCTAAAACTACCCAGCCAATAACATGAATCATCAGCTAGATATAATCTATATCTTCTAAAAAGGCGCAATATACTCCCGAATAGAATTTAAGCCGAGCTTCACTTCTGATTTTCGTCGTGCTCCTTTTTAATTTTTTCCTACAGATTGTAGGAACGGGACTTACGGGTTTTACGGCGTAAAATACCGACTCCGAACGTCATCCACAAGGCAGATCACTTTTCACTCTGAAGCTTTTCATGGCAGCATAACAGTTGGAGTGTTGGCCAAATCAATGCCGCGGGGTGACTTCCATTAGAACCACTTTATTTTAATTGAAAAAAACGTGTTTTTGGGTGTGGTTATGAATTAAAGTTTTAAATTTGGAGAAAAAAAGCTCGGACACAACTGAACTTTCTTTAGAAAAAACTCCCACATTTAGCTCTACAAATGCAGATAAAATAAAAAGTACCCATCCGACTTTGAAATATTAACGAATTTTGTTCAAAAATTTTTTACACTACGCACATTATTGCTGCTAATCAACGCAAAATTCAGTGCTATAACGGAAAGTAGTGTGATTGTGTGAGTCACAAATCAACTGCTTTTCGTTTAAATATTGGGCTAACAACTTACTTTGTCGTTTATGTTGTTGATTTCTCCATACATTGAGCACATAACAGCTCTTGCAAACTTAACCCTCCGATTAGCGGTGAATAAATTCAACACATCTTTGCGTCGTCGTCTGGCCAGACGAAATTTTGCACTTTGAACTTTTTTCCACAAATATTTGAATTTTTATTTAAATTTTGAAGAAAAGTCGTCGCACACAGTTTGAATTTTTATTGATAAATTTTGAAATTAATTCGATCTATGAGGTGTTATAGGCTTAAAAATATGTTCGTCTAGCCAGACGACAACGCTAAAATGTGACATAATCAACTTTGGTACAAAAAAAACAGATACAATAAAAGGAAGAAAATATCGACTTGGGAATTATTATAAAGACCGCCTCTAAACTTAAAAAGTCACTAAAGCTTTTAATGATCGGGTGGGTAGCGGTAAAGTTATTCACGAAAATAAAGCCTTCTCGTCTGGCCAGACGCCACAATCTATCGGAGGGTTAATAACAAAATAAAAAAGAAAGGGCAAATTTCAGCTATCTCATAATTATGGCGATTTTTTTATTTTAAGTAAAGCATGGAAATAATGAGCTGAACTCCATGTGGAGTTGAGATGGATATGCTCTTGTTCTATGCAAATCCATATAATCGACACTGTTAGATGTGCTTGTTATGGTTTTTTTATCACATACTACTTAAAATTTTTGTTAATTATTTAATTTAATACAGAAAACATTGTTGAGTGGTGAAAAATAATACTTGCTAAATTGATTTATTAAAATAAATTTTGTTTTGAGTGTAGACCCTAATGCAACCGCTCACTCGTAAGTTGATTGCGATCGTCTTATCAGTATATAAATTTGGGCGGGACAAATCAACTTTTTATACTCAGCTGAGCAGAGCTCACAGAGTATATTAACTTTGTTCCCATAACGGTAATCCGTAACGACATAAACTAATCGAGATAGATATAGACTTCTATATATCAAAATGATCTGGGTGAAAAAAGAAATTCATTTAGCCATGTCCGTCCTTCCGTCCGTCTGTCCGTCCGTCTGTAAACACGATAACTTGAGTAAATTTTGAGGTATCTTGATGAAATTTGGTATGTAGGTTCCTTGGCGCTCATCTCAGATCGCTATTTAAAATGAACGAAATCAGACTACAACCACGCCCACTTTTTCGATATCGAAAATTTCGAACAACCGAAAAAGTGCGATAATTCATTACCAAATACGGATAAAGCGATGAAACTTGGTAGGTGCGTTGACCTTTTAACGCAAAATAGAAAATTAGAAAAAGTTTGGACAATGGAAGTGGCACCGCCCATTTTTAAAAGAAGGTAATTTAAAAGTTTTGCAAGCTGTAATTTAGCAGTCGTTGAAGATATTATGATGAAATTTGGTAGACGCGTTACTCCTATTACTATATGTGTGCTAAATAAAAAACTAGCGAAATCGGATGACGAACGCGCCCACTTTTAAAAAAAAAAAATTTGTATGTCAAATTTTAACAAAAAATTTTATATATTTACAGTGTAAATTTAAATTATGTCAACATTCGATTCCAGTAATGTTATGGTGCAACAAAGTACAAAGATAAAAGAAAATTTTAAAATTGGCGTAACTCCGCCCTTTTTCATTTAATTCGTCTAGAATACTTATAATGCCATAAGGCGAACAAAAATTTACCAATCCTTGTGAAATTTGGTAGGGACATAGACTCTAAGACGGTAACTGTTTTTCGTGAAAATGGGCGAAATTGGTTGAAGCCACGCCCAGTTTTTATACACAGTCAACCGTCTGTCCTTCCGCTCGGCCGTTAACACGATAACTTGCGCAAAAAACGATATATCTTAACTAAACTTAGTTCACGTACTTATCTGAAGTCACTTTATCTTGGTATAAAATATGGCCGAAATCCGACTTTGACCATGCTCACTTTTCCGATATCGAAAATTACGAAAAATGAAAAAAATTCCATAATTCTGTACAAAATATGAAAAAAGAGATGAAATATGGTAATTGGATTGGTTTATTGACGTAAAATATAACTTTAGAAAAAACTTTGTAAAATGGGTGCGACACCTACCATATTAAGTAGAAGAAAATGAAAAAGTTCTGCAGGGCGAAATCAAAAGCCCTTGGAATCATGGCAGGAATACTGTTCCTAGTATTACATATATAAATAAATTAGCGGTACCCGACAGAAGATGTTCTGGGTCACCCTGATCCACATTTTGGTCGACGTCTCGAAAACGCCTTCACATATACAACTACCACCACTCCCTTTTAAAACCCTCATTAATACTTTTAATTTGATACCCATATCGTACCAACACATTCATAGGGTCACCCCTGGTCCACCCTTATTGCGATATCTCGAAAAGGCGTCCACCTATAGAACTAAGGCCCACTACGATTTAAATAATCATTAAAACCTTTCATTTGATACACATGTCATACAAACACATTCCAGGGTTACCCTAGGTTCATTTTGCTAAATTGTTATTTTCCCTTATT
The DNA here is from genome assembly GCF_040869045.1 of Eurosta solidaginis. Lineage (NCBI taxonomy): Eukaryota > Metazoa > Arthropoda > Insecta > Diptera > Tephritidae > Eurosta > Eurosta solidaginis. Next base: position 265,827,282 of record NC_090320.1, read on the forward strand.
TGGTCTCCAAAGCTCTCAGCTGAGTATTTAATGTTCGGTTACACCCAAACTTAACCTTCCTTACTTGTTTTCTTTCCAAGTCCTCTTCTTTAGTGTACAGGAGAGTACGTTTGTTGCAGTGCTTCATTGCTATATGAAATCAGACCGGTCGACGGTTGTCTTCCTTGCTGACTTTATATACGTCAGGTTTTCTAATTATTGGGTTTGCTACAAATTTCGTTCGCATATATTTGTACACAATATAGGTGCTTTTGAAAGGGTTTACTCAAGATTTTACTCAAAATTGCATGAGCCCAACAAATCCGTCATATGGGTATGAATTCGGAACGATTAGAGCTTAGAGATTTAGGACTTTTTTCAATCGAGTACTGAGACAGGACGTCTTTGAAAAGAATTCCAAGATAAGGCATTCTTTAAACAAATTCTGATATACTGCGTTCTGATATAAAGTAATCGTGGACACAGATTTCCAGAAATCAAACATTTTAAATATAAATTTGTGAAACTTGTATACACATATGTGTGTGCTAAACTACGATTTTGTTCTGTACAGTTCTCCCAAAATATTTTTTCTAAGCGACTTTTACCTCGCTTAAGTATATCAACACACAAGTGAAGCTTGTATGTATTGTAACGAATTTCGGGAAATTCCTGATAATTATGTTGCAGCTTCTGTTAACATTTGAATCTCTGAACTGACGAATAAATAACTTAAATATTCAGTAAAACACTACTACTTTGGGAATAGTACTTCACAATTACAATTATCGCGTACTTCACTATAGCATGTTAAAATCAACTATAGCATGTTATACTTTCAGTTAGCCTCGTTCACCTATTTCTCCTAAGGTCTAGACTTTTTATGAACATGCCTTGGTTATTTAGTTACATATATACATATATATCTGTATTTTATATTTTTCTTCTTGCGTCTGTATAAGTGAGTAACAGCTTCTGCGCTTAGCTGATGATAACGTGATGTGTGATTGTTTCTGTTTCTTCTCCGCTCTTATCTGTTGACTACATATGTGTATGTGAAATAATCTCTTCGCTTTAAGCTGATGGTTATGTATGTGGAATATTCTTCGTTGCCTTCTATATATGTGTTTAAATGGCTTACTGTCATTGTGCTTATTTCCTAACAGCATAGTGATGTTAGAAATGCTAATATTCGCCACAGTATGTTTCTAAGCACCGATGCTCTCCTTGTCAGGATATGTTTGTGAGTAATCATACTTATTATACTTTATTTCAATATGCAAGCATAGACTTTTATAATTTGGTGCATTGAGGAACAAATTGATTGAGCGGTCTATTTAATTATAATTTTCCACTCATTGTAGAAATAAAAAAAATAAAAATTATACACTTAACTTGCAAACTGCGCAGTTGATAGCGCTTCCCGTGGTACACAGCAGCTAAATAAGAACTAAATTAAAAAAAACAGCCACCATAGAAAACCGGCAGGTATGTATGCAAACAAGTAAATTACAGTGAAACACCGCACGTCTAAGGCCGAACGACCGACAATCAAAATGAACCAAAGTCAACTTTACTTATTTCCAAGTCAAGTTTTAACAATCTGGGAAATGAGGGCAAACAAATCAAAGCGACGCGATCAACAACTACAAATGGCACAGCGCAAAGAGCGTGGGAACCAAACATTTGTAAACGCATAGAAAACTGCGCAAATTTTTTATTAGGTTTTTTTTTTTAATAAATGCAAATAAGTGTAAAATTGAAATAAGTTGATATCTACATACATATATTCATTCAGCTTAAAACAAAAAAAAAATTGTTTAATATATCCCATATGAATTGCAACGCTTTTTTGTAAGTACTTTAAGTACAAAAATATCTGTACTTATTATTCTTTCCATTTTTGCCCTTTTCTAACTTTAGCTCAACAAGCCCAAAAAGGATTTTGATTTCTGCCCAAATAAGTGACAATAAAGTTAAACTTGGTGACATGCTGCATAAAAAGTTGTGCCCATTTTGTAATCGATATTTTTAAAAGCGATCGTCTGTGGAATATGCGTTGACAGTGTGTTGGCAGGCAGTTCCCTGAGGGACACACACTAACTGATAATGTTCACAAAAGATAAACAAGCTGGGTTAAGGATAAATGTTATGAAAACTTAAAGAGATTTTTTGAAACTTTATCTTAGAGTTGCCACAAAAAATGGTAAGGAAATAATATGCTTTAGTTTTCAGCAACTTTTCCGAATTGTGTTTTAGCTCATGTCAAGACTACATCGGGGCTCTTTTCAGACTCATTTCAAAAGTATTCCGCGCCATATTAAAGATAATTTCGAAATCACTTTGGAACAGCTTTGGAATAATTGAGGGGTTGTTTTCGGACTTATTTCGGGACAGTTTCGGAAACATTTCTATATAGTTTTGTACTTTTGTTTGGATCATTGCAGAACTATTTCAAGATCATTTCGGACTATTCCCTAGATTAGGATTATAACGGAATTCATTCGCAAGTATTTCAAGGCCATTTTTGAATATCTTCCCTAATATTTAGAGATTGCTTTTAAGATAATTTCGACATTACTTCGGGATCATTTCGGAATTGACTTCGTGACACCATTTCGGGACCGTATCTTTATTTGTTTATTTGTGTTATCTCGGAACTGATTCAGGATTATTTCTGACTATATCTGGATCATTTCGGCATGACTTTCGGCATTATTTCAGAACTATATTGGGGTCGCTTTCGGAATGAGTTTTTAGAGCATTACAGGTTTATTTCGGAATCATTTTCATTTGTTTGCGAACCAATTCTGGGCTATTTTGGGAATATTTTATGACTGTTTTCTTAGCTACCTCGTCATGATTTCGAAATTATTTTCTAGCTCATTTCGGAACAAGCGCGCTATAACTTGTGATTATGTAAGGTATGTAACCCGACTATTTCGGTATCATTACCGATTTTCGGTGTAATTCCCTTTTGATTTTATATTATTTTTCTCCAAATCGTTACAACTCTGCGTCGATTCAACTGGAGGAAATTTACATCCTGTAAAAAGACATTAGGAAAAAAATTATGCACGCTTTTTTAAACCAACCAATTACACGCATATTCGATAGTTTCGAAAAAATATATTTTAAAGACTGCCGGAGATTTTGTCGCAGCGACTAAAATGACATTTAAAGCACAGCATCATTTTCGAAAAATTGCTGTAATAAAAGTCGTGCGTGACCAATCTATAAAAAGCGGGGTTTAACTAATCTAAGGGTCACAATCCGTTAGATTTAAAGTACCACAGAATTAACTTAAGTCTTTATGGTGAATAAGGGAACTACCAAATTCAGAAGTGGTGAAAGAAAAGAAATTTCAAACAAAAATTTATTCAAGTGTATGTTCAACAGAACAAGAATACCCCACCTACCGAAACTGTCTCGAAATGATACCTTAAATAATCCCGAAGTGGTCCTGAAACAAGAACCCTGCTCACAGTCCCGAAATTATACCTAAAATGTTCCTAAACTATCCTGTAACAGTTTCAAAATGGTTTCATAGCTGTCCCGAAATGTCACCTGAAATAACACTGAACTGATCTTGAAATTGTTCCAAGTCGGTATCGAAATAGTCTTGAAATTATTCCGGAAATAACTCAGAATGGCTGCTGTAACAGTCTTAAATTGTTTCGAAATAGACTCGAAATGATGCAGAAGTTGTTACCTAAGATAATCCCGAAATGATTCAAGAAATTATCCCGAAGTGTTTCTTTTACAGTCCTAAAATGGCTTCGAAATACTTTCAAAATTACCCTAAATTTTTGCAATTATTAATTTTGAAGTTTTTCCAAATGGCTCCCGTTTCGTAAACCTTAATGTTAACGAAATAGTCCCAAAATGGTGCCGAAATTGTTCAAGAGTAGGCGATACAATTCTAACACTTTCAAAATTTGATCGAAGCTTCGCATGAACATGGCACATAGCTCCATATAAGTTGATATGCACATGAATACTCCTTTTAGTGAAAATCGCGTGCATAAGAACGAGAAGCCCTTGATGTATTGTAATCCCTTGCGTCCGATTTTGAATAACAAAAAACCAAAAGTACCGTGTTTATTGCCGTTTTTTCTCTAGCCGCGCTCTCACGCATTTCTCTTTTATTCAATCGTACTATAACTGCCGTTTTTACTGCCGTTTTTAATATAAGTTTTCCGATCTTAGTCACAACTTTAGATTCATTATTTGTTAGGCTTGGCAACTCTACTTGCAGATGACCTCTACATAGCACACCCGATGCCGGATTGGTCAATATGCCAACCCAACAATCAACCAACATACATTTAAGGGCCGTAACTTCGACAATTGCACTTGAACGCTTGATGAATAGACGGATGGATTGTCAGTGGTTTGGCAGTTTTGCTGCCACTTGTCAATTTGAAACAAAAGTTATTGGCAGCTTCTCATAGCAGCAGACGTGAAGAGTACTAGACAGAAGGAAAGCCGCTAGCTAAAAAGACCACAAAGTTGCACATGGTAACATGAGAATAAGAACAGACAGACAGTAAAAACATTGCACAAGGGTTACCAAGAAGTTGTATACGACTGCCATTGAACTCTGTAACACCGTGTGGCGTATACACTGTGTTTATGTGTGTGTATCATTTAGTTCAAATGTAGTCGTGGCTATTTAAGCTGAAATGAGTTGCAAATTGTAACGTTTATTTGCTATATTGCAACACCGGTAGTGACTGAGGCAACCGTAAGGTACCCACCAGCACACATACACATTCACAAAGCACATTGAAATTTTAGCCATAAAAATCACAGTAGAAGCAATAGCAGCTGCCACATAAAAAGCGGATGTGGAATTTTGTAAGTTTCCTTTGAAACCGCTACGTACTCTGCATTTCGCTAGCTCTTAAGCGTTCTCGGCAATCAAAACCTCTGTAGCTAGCTCATGTGCTCAGCTCAGCTGGCTTGTTGGCTTTAGTTGTTTTTGGGAAAGGTTGCGTGGTTGTTTGTTCTTCTTTTTTCATGGCCATTTTTAAAACACTTAAGCACTAAAGTCACATAATAAAAGTTGTTAAGTCCATGCTTGAAGTTCAATTACCGAAGAGTTTAGTGTTGTAGTTTTTTTGTTTCGTAACATAAAACGCTTAGCAGCTGATTGCTGCCAAACAAGAATGCAGACAGACTACAAGATTTTGTCACAAACACACACACAAAAGCGCTTTACTGTGATTTTGGATTAACGCAGGCCAAGTACACCATGTCAAGTCTTAATTCCAGCGAATTTCGTTTGAACTCGCTGGCTTAAAGCCAAGCGGCAAACGAACTTCAGTGAAGTCAAGGTAGGGCACAATGACGAGTAACGAGGGAAGAGCGGCTATGTGAAATTGTTGTAGAATTACAAAAATCTTTCTTCACTCATTCTTTTATACCCAGTTGCACATGTACACAGGGTATTATAACTTTTATTGGATAAAGGTTGGTTTTACAGGTATAAAGGAATCGAGATAGATATAGACTTCCATATATCAATATCATCAGTATCCAAAAAAATTTGATTGAGCCATGTCCGTCCGTCCTTCTGTCCGTCTGTGCGTACGTTGACACGATAACTTGAGCAAATATAGCGATATCTTCATGAAATTCAGTATACGGGCTTATCTGGACCCAGAATAGATTCATCTTGAAAATGAGCGTAATCGGATGATAACCGCGCCCACTTTTTTGATATCGAAAATTTAGAAAAATAGAAAAAATGAGATAATTCAAAAACGAGTACCGCTAAGATAATGAAATTTGGAAGGTGGCTTTTTTTTATGACGCAAAACATAAATTAGCAAAAATTCTGGAACATTTAGAAGAACAGAATGTGGAAGCTTAACAAGCAGTTAAAGTATTACATTGAAATTTGGCAGAGACACTAACTTTGCCAAATTATAAAGACAGAGTGAAGATAATCGAAGTCTGTTAAAGACCACGCCCACTTTTTCTAAAGATCCAACCGTAACAAAGGATCTAACCTTAACAAAGTTTGCAATAACTCTCTTGTATTTAACTACATTTGACTGATATTCTACCTCAGTAGGGATACGGTTGACCTTAGAATGAAACTTGAAGAATTGTTTAAAACGGCGCCCCTTTTTTTTGGTGCCTTTTCCAAAATACTTTTAATGCCGAAAGTCGAAAGCCAGCGTTTCAAGTGCCCGGCTGGGTAGGTTAGGTTAGGTTAGAGTGTCCACCAGTGCACTTAGGCCCAAAAAGGTCCCATTGTGATAGCACGTGGATCTCTCCCCTACTCAAAACAACAGGTCGATTCAGCAATCGCCAGGTATATCTTTGGTTTCAACTTAGTCAGATCACAAAGAACGTCAAAGAAGGGAGATCTCATAGATTTCTGCCTCTTGCGCCAAAGCACAGGACAATCGCACAGAAATTGCTTGGCTGTTTCTATCTCCTCTTCGCCTTCACAACTCCTGCAGTACTCATTATAAGGAGCGCCCAGCTGTTGTGCATGCTTCCCGATTGCTATGTGGCCGGTTATATGTCCAACCACTAGGCCATTCAGGCCACACGAGCTTAGTGTAATAGCAAGATTCGTGATTGCTCCATCTCACACCCGCTTCCCTAAGGAAAATCCTTTTTAAAGTGAGCTTACAGGTAGCGAGCGGCATTCTCAATCCCTTCCAGGACGACGAAAGCGGAACGGATGTGCCTCTTCTTGCAAGTTCGTCAGCCATCTCATTTCCCGGTATATCCGAGTGTCCAGGCACCCATAACAGACTAAGGGAAGTTTACTCATCGATCTCGTTAAGGGATTTGCGGCACTTCTCCACTGTCCTGGACTTAAATGTGACCGATTCAAGCGCTTTTAGTGCAGCCTGGCTGTCAGAGTAAATACAAATCTTATTATAGCCGTGAACAGGATTCCTCAGGTGATCAACGGCCTCATTTATAGCAGCCACCTCCGCCTGAAAGACGCTGTAATGATGGGGTAGGCTAAAGGATAGATTTCACCTTAGTTGAGGTGCAAAGATCCCGCTGCCCACCTTTTTTATCCAGTTTCGAGTCGTCAGTATACATATGCAACCTATCGCTCAGGTCCAGCGGCTCCTTCGACCAGTAGTACCTATCCGGGATAACAACCTCGTATTTCATATCGAAAAATGCAGTCGGAGTGCAATAGTTCGACCAAGGCGATTCCAAATGCTTGAGGATGGCTCCACGGCCAAACACATTGTGTCTCCAGCCGGATAACTCTCGGCAGCCGTAGATCAGAAAATGCCGCAAATTGCTTCGTCATTAGATCTATTGGCAACACATTAAAAAGTGTATCCAGCGCCTCCGCAGGGATGATGCACCCCCCACGCAGTCTAGATCACTTCTTTATACCTTCTACAATACCCGTAGGTTTGATTAGTATCTAAGCTCGTCCACCAGACCAATGCGCCGTATAGAAAGATTTGTTTAACCACAGCAGTGTAGTGCCCGGCTGGGTATGTAATGTTCGGTTTCACCTGAACTTAAGACTTTCTTACTAGTTTCTCATTCTCATCCACATAAATTGGTTCTTTCGCCGTAGGGTAGACGGCGGCGGTAGAAGTAAAAGATCAACCAGCCAAACCTTAATCAACAGCAACAAAAAATTTTATTCAAACCTAACTAAATCTCCAACAGCTTTTGATACTCACTTTTACTCACTTCGTGCATATGTATGAGTGTATGTGTGTGTGTATGTGCAAGGTTGAGGCTGTTGGCGGCAAATACAAAAACCAGTTGAAATGGAATTTTGTAATTGATATGGCATTTTTGCCAACCATCAAACACCATTAAATTGCGCATGTATTTGTAGGTATGTAACCATCAGCCACTGTCTGCCGTTGAATTGGCTGTACATATCAAACATCTCTTAGGCGTGTACACATAGTTGAGAAGGTTTTTTTATGAGTGTATGTGCGTTTGTGCTAAGAATGTATGTGTTTCTATGAGCGGGCGTGTCAGCTTGGACAAAACATTAATTAAAATAATTGGACACACATACCTTTAACCTGATAAGTTTTAGGTTAAGCATCACCTCCCACAAATGAAGGTCTAGCATATTTCATCATTTGTCTAGCTGCGAACTCATTTGGATGCAAGCCTCGAAAGTAAAGAAAGGCTAACGAGTGAACTATCATAAACTTGCTTCTTAGAACCTTACTTTTAACAACGTTAATAGAATAATGTTGCCACTCATTACAAAAAAAACTACAAGTCATGATTTTGCACAAATTAAATTCTGTTAATTTTGAGGCCGAAAGTAGGCCTATTTTGTTGTGCGCTTTTTTATTGATTATGCCTATTCGTTCGGCAAAAGATGTACTTTAAATTAAGTGTATTTTTTTACTCCCCTTTTATAGATTTTTTTTCAGAGTAGCTTGTCAATGGAGCAGAACACCGCTGCTAGACAAAAGCAAAAATTTGCTCGTTTACATTCGACATTTTCTTTGCTTGAAATACGACATAGTGATTTGCCAAAAAATTTTCAATATTGTTATCCCGACAGCTGATTGCTTCTTCTTGATTATTTTCTATACAATGCCTATATCAGTTAATCGAAATCAATGAAAATTTTCTCTTGAGCTGACAATCTTCTGCACGGCGAATTGGTTGAATTAGCTTGCCATCAACTTTTATTGATTTGCCTTTCAGTAAACCCAACATTTTTTAAAATTCGCCTTAATTACACATTTGCTCAAAGAATTTGCCAATAAAATCGGTTTCGACCATTTTTTGCCCTCAACTGTTAAATTCCATTTTCCAGTTTGCATGCGAATTCGCTTTAAAGCTCTCCAAAAGCTCGATTGAGCACCACAACTCGCTACCATATTTTCACCCCAATTACAATTACAATTCACTTGGGATTCGCATTCGCTCAAGAGTTTGCACTCTTATTTGCCTTGTCTCTTAACAGTTTTACAATTTACATGTGAATTCGCCACTAAAGTTTCACTCACCCCAACCAATTCGTCTTGAACTTGGATTCGCTTAAAAGTTAGTCTTCTATTTTCCCTTAGTGATTTAAATCGCAAACTTGTAGGAGAAATTAAAAACAAGGAGCACGACGCGAATTAGATGAGAATCTCAGCCTAAATTCTCTTCGAAGATATATCGCGTCCTCTATTTTTTTATTTTTGTTTTAATTAAATTGTTTCGACCATTACTTTTGTCTTAACTGCCTCAATAGTTCTACAGTTCACATGCGAATTCGAATTCGCTCAAAAGCTCGCCAAAAGTTTGGTTTCACTATCCCCCAAAGCTTTTCACAAGTCACCATAAATTTGCATATGTGCATTCGCTCAAAAGTTCGCCTGCTAATGTGCCAGTCAAACAGCATTAGACCAAGGCGAATCTATAATAGGTGGTTCGCCGTGCGGAAGAATGTCAAGTCAAAAGAAAATTTTCATTGATTTCGATTAAGTGACATGTTGTTGTACAAGGCTTTGTATGGAAAATTATCAAGAAGAAGCAATCAGCTGATGGGATAACACCACCTGTAATGAATTCGCCTTGCATTAGACTATTTATTTGCATATCTTATATTCGCCTTGAACTCTCGCGAATTCGAATTTGCTTGAAAATTCCTTCAAATAACGCCATTTCCTACCAAATTTTCACTCTCCCTCCAAAATGTTCTAAGAAGTCGCCTGAAATTTTGATTTGCTCAAAAGTTCGTCTAATTTGCCCATTTTTTGCCTAAACTTAATGATTTTACAGTTTATATGCGAATTAGTATTGGCTCTAAAACTCCCCAAAAAAGTTCGTTCCAATAATAAATTCCGCCGCCAAAGTTTCACTCACCCCAAAATTTTTGGAAAATTTGGCTTAAATTTGTAACTGCTCAAAAATTCGCCTTGAAATTAAGCGGCAAATTTTCACTCAACTATTTATTTATCAAAAGTTCAACACCAAAGTTTGCGAGCGAATTTTCACTCAAGCCAAAATATTTCTACGATTTACCTGCGAATTCAAATAGCCTTGAAATTTGGCTTGCAAATCTGCCTTAAAATTCGGCAGCGAGTTCTTATTCGGCAAAAAAAATGTATCCACATTTCGCAGCGAATTCGTAATTTTTCATATATTTTCCTAAAATCTAGCAGAAAACTTTTATACGTTCAAAAGTTTTTTTAAAATTCTCTCAAAATTCTACAACAACTTCTATTCGCCTTTAATTTTTTCACTAAACAGCCGAGCGAATTCACTTTTACTCAAAATACGTGTCAGGGCGAATTTAGTAGCAAATGGTACTCATCCACCAACTGATTGCCTCTTCTTGATAATTTCCAAGCAATGTCTTCGTTCATCAATATGTCAGTTAATCGCAAACAATGCAATTTTTCTTTTGATTTGACATTCTTCAGCCCGGCGAATTGGGCTGAATTCGCTTTGCCTTCACCTTTTATATATTCACCTTGAGTACGTACCTAAATTTCGCTTCTGAAACTGATCAGTTTTAGATCTCGACGATTAAGAAGCCACTGCCTCTCAAAGACTCGGTAAAAATAAAAATTTATATCTATATATTTCAAAAATAATAATAAAAACTACAAATTATATACTAAGAAAAAATTGCCATTAGCTTAGTGTCATCGGCGCACTTGAGGTCAGTGCGCTGGCACAAGTCCGAGAAAAAAAATGAATAATTTTCTTTACAATGGTCTGGCAAAATCTAACTAACAAAAAGATTCTTATTTTCGCCAGATAATTTTCAAAACTGTGCCGAAGGCTCAGCTGCAAATTCTTGTTAGTCAAATAGTATTTAGAGTTTGGTCTAAACTTCGAGGTAATTTTACACAGAAGTTCAAACACAACATCGCGTTTTGAAAAAAGGGTTGCTTCCATCGTACATCATCCCTTTCTGGTAGTTAAAAGTTCTATACATTTAAGTAGTCCATAGTTGATACTATAATCGTTTTGTCTATTATTGCATTGACTATAAGTGTTGTCGGAATGGACGTGATTTCAAGCAGCTGTATTTTCTATCACACAATAATTAAGGTGCGCCTCCAAGCCATCCTTCCGCCGAAATCATTATTGCTGTAACTAGGCACACAAAAGAAAAGTGGTCTGTACACCAGGCCAGACCCACTTACTACCTACTTACGGGTACCGACTCCGAATTTGTAGTCAGGTCAGCCACATATATTACAGGTTACTGTTTCATATGAATAAAAATAGATAATTTTTCTAAAACGGCCCAATGTTCACAACCATCAAAGTGCATACATAAGTTTGTATATAAATTCATGTTTATATATATAAAAATTCGCACCAGACTGTAGACGAGATTACAAAAAAGACAAAGATATGAATATCTTATCATTTTTCAAACAACTTCAAATAACACAATCAATGATAAATGTGCGAGAAAAGGCGTAGGCAAATATAAGTTATTTATAAAGCGTAACTATTGTTGTTATTAAATGTGAGAGTGAATTCGATTATTCATTGTATGAAAAGTAAAGTACAACTAACTTAATAACTAGGTACATAAGAGTCGGTCGAAGAGAAGTTGCGGAGGACCGCCCCCAAATTTGGAAATTTTCTTCAGAAAATATTAAAAACAGTCATATACAACGAAAGCTTACTTAAAGCTGCAGACATTGGTGCTTTATCGGTAACCGTATTGGTAACCTTATAACAGTTGATTCGACCAACCTTATGGGAATCAATGCAATCGATTATTGGTGCCGCTAAGGTCGTAACCGTATCGTAGCCAACAAATTGGTTTTTGGTTTACCGTCGTAACGATAAACAGCAGATTACGTTAGGGATACGACTACAGCGATACGACATACGGCACCAATGGCTCCCGCTTAAGATTAAATGACTTCTTTCAAACAGGTGCTAATGGATGCATAGCCGGACAGTTGGCAGCCACACTTGTACCAAGAGCGCATAATTTATATATTTAAACAAATCAATCAAAGGCACTGACTACCCTGAAATCACCTGTGACTTAACTAGTTCGGATCACGTGTAAAAAGTCTGCAAAGGGGGTAATGGCCATTTCGTATTTTTCTATGGCCTCTACCAACTGCAAACATGACTTGATTTTCAAATCAGATTGTACAACTTCGACAACTTCTAAGTCAAAACAAAACAATAAAATTTCGAAAAAAAAATCAAAAACACATTTTATAAGAAAGCCATGGCTCAACTATATGGTTGGCTCATCTCATCAGCTGATTTTATTTTTTTCATTTCACTGGAGTAGGGATTCTCAGAAGGAGATGGCAAACTCAAAATGAAACCAACACATTGACAATATTTTCTTACTACACACAAAAGCTGCCAAGTTTTATGTTTTCATACCATTTGATTCGTCTAGCACCAACACGCTGATTTTGACAATCTGAACAAAGGTATGTTGTTGCTGTAGATATGAGCCAACCATATAGTTGAGCCATGAAGAAAGCTTTAAAAATATGATATTTTTAAATCTAAAAATTAAAAAAAAAAATATTTAAGCTCTCATTTTATGCGTCGCTTGAGCAATATTTTGTTATCTTTTTTCTGTTTCCTCTCGTTTTTCTTTTTCCTTATGCCTTATTTTGACTCAGTTATTCAGTTTTTAATCGTTTATTGACTTGTTTTATCTGTTTGAAGGCGGCATAAAAAATACTTATCTTCAAGAGTGTGATTATGTTGTGCTACAAATTATTTTTAATGATGCTGCCAAAAGAAACGAATACAAAATACAAGCAACTACATTTTTGTTTATTAATGTGAGGACGTGTGTGTGTGTGTGCTGCGCAAGGTAGAAAAAGGCATGCGCGCATGCGCAGCAATAACAACACATAAGGCAATAGCTGTTTTCTGTTTAGGTCAGTCTGTTCATACGCATTTGTCGGCTGTGTTTGAGCTGCGTTCTTAGCATCGATTAAATTATTCAACTCTTGATTATTGTGGTTTCGAGTTTGTTAGGCAGTGCGCAGAAAATGTTTTTTTTTTCTACGATTCTTCATATTTGATTTTTCAATGTTCTCTTAGCTAAACACCTCCTCTAAAATAAAACTACTAAAATTTTTAGGTACACTATTCTACATTTTTCACTTCCATAATCCGGTTAGTCATATATCATTGTATAAATCCATTCAAGATTTTGGCCGATATTGCTTTATATTATCTTAATTACCGTTCGTAATCATGAGCCTTCAGAAACGCAAACGAAATATGTAGGTATGTTTTTTTTTTTTTTTTTTTTTGAGTCTAATGTTTTTATGTCTGCTCAGCACCATTAATTTTTTTAAACGAAAAATCTATTTTTAATTATTTTCTTTTCACCTGCCTGTTTTCAATTTGGCATGCCGCGCTTCACTTTCAATTATTTATTCTTATCTGTTGTGTTTTTGTGCTCTTTTAAGTATATTTTGTTTTCAAAGAAACGACTTTATATTAGCAAATTCTTCGTAACAGCTTAAAGAGTTTGAATAAAGCAATTCTGAAAATTTCCGTACTTCCAACTTCTCCGAATTTTTCTTCCTCTACTTGTATCACTTCCTATCACTAAATATCTCCTGGCAAATATTGGTTGTTATTGCTCCCAAACTCATTTATCATTTATCTTATACTCTTCGCTTTACTTACTCTGCCTCCTTCATAAGTTTTCCTCCTTATTTTTCTATTTCTCTCTCTCTCTCTCGCTATCTACCTATATTTCGCTTTCATTCTACACCCTTCTCATTTATTTTTCTTCGTTGGGTTAACTGGTGCTAATGTGTGTGCTTTATTTCGCTAGATTATGTTGATGTTTGCGTGTTTGCGTAAAGCTCGTAGAACTCGTCAATAAATCTTCTTGGGTGCTCGCCGTCACCAACACGAAGAGGTCCGTAGATATTTCGAAGAACTTTTCTCTCGAACACTCCCAGAGCCGCCTGATCTGATGTTGTCATATTCAATGCGTCTGCACCATACAGCAGGACGGGTGCCACGAGTGACATGTAGAGCATGATTTTTGTTTGCCAAGAGAAGGTTTTACTTTTCATTTGCCTACCTAGTCCAAAGTATAATTTATTGGAAAACCGGGGAAACCGAATTTAGACACAGTTGCATATGGACAGCTCCCTTTCGTGCTGTCGAAAGAGGTTTTAAAATCGTCGATGAGGTGAAGTGCATCAATTATTTTTTTGCGATTTTTTTCCAATGATTTGGCACATATTGAAAATTTGGTCAATTATGAATTTACGAGGCCTGAAGGCGCACTCATACGGTCCAATAAACCGATTCACTGTTGGCTTTAATATTTCTTGACAGGACCTTATATGCTATTTTGAGAAGACTGATTCCGCTGTAGTTGGCGCAATTTGCAGGATCCGCAATTTCGGACTGAGCTAAGAACACTAAGATTCCAATCTTTAGGCAAAAAAACTGATGCATGCGCCGTACCTACTCCTCGCTGCCTTATTTGAATAGCGCCGCAGGCAATCTATCAGCGCCCAAGGCATTGTTGATTTTTAATCTAGTTATTGCTAATCTGACTTCATCATAGTTGGGTGAGAGGGACATTAATTCCATCATCATCGATTGTGAAATTGGGTTCATCATCACTGGGTGGTACTTGAATTAATTTCCAAGAAATGCATCACCATCTTTTATCTTAAACCCCTTCTTCTACTTCTTCTCGCTCTTTCACTTTATCTCACAATCGCATTCGTAGTTCTCTCTTGACGTAAACTCGGTCGATTTCTCATCACACCTTTTTGATTTTATTTCGTTATAGTGCCATTTTCAGTTCTATGTTATTCCTCTGCTTGTCTTTTTCTTACTAGTTTATCTTTCTGTGCTGCATTTGTTTTCACTCCGTTTTTTTTTTCGATATATGGTTCCTCTTCTGGTAATATAAATTGATTTTCCCCTTCATATCTTTTCTCTTTTTGTAACTATTTTCTCTTCCATTCTTTGTTTGACTTGCGTCTATGTTATTACTTTTATTCTTCTTTTTCAATTTTGGATTCTTTTCTCTCCTCATCTTTGCGCACGTTATTCTTGTTTCACTTTCTTGCCATATTTTTTTTTTTTTTGTTTTATTGATAAATGGTTCTTCTTCGGGTAATTCGATTTCTTTTGTTCTTTTCCTTCCTTTTCCAGCTCTATTTCAAATTATCCTCTGTTTCACTCTTAGTTTTACTTCCGTCGATATATTTACTTTTCTTCTTTTTTCTTCTTTGAATTTTGGTTTTATCACACCTTCTTCATTATCATAATGATGATCATCATCTATTGTGTTCATGTTTTTTCTAATCTACCATTATCTACTTCTTCTAAAACTTCTGTTTGTTCTTCTTATTTTCTTTGCAATCTTCCTCCACCTCTTTCTTACCTTAAGCCTTTTGTTTTTGTTTTTATTGCCTTCACGTTCGGTCACTTGCTTTCTTTCTCTTCAGTGTCCTCTTTTGACTCTTAGTTTTACTTCCGTCGACATATTAACTTTTCTTTTTCTTCTTCTTCTCTGAATTTTTGTTTTTCCTCCAATGAAGAAATGGAGAAAGAGGAAGCTCCTTCACCTTCCCATTCATCTTTTTCTCTTATCCTGATATACATTGCGCCTTTCATCTTCATCATCATCATTATTATACCACTCCACTTCGTTTTCTTGATTTTCTCTAGTTTCACTTTACCTACTTCTATTACTTCTTTTTATTTTCATTGCAATCTCTCTCCGCCTCTTTCTTACTTTTAGCCTCCTCCTTTTCTTTTTAATTTTTTTCCCTGACGTTCGTTCACTTGTTTCCCTTTTTCACTCTTAGTTTCACTTCCGTCGATATATTTACTTTTCTTCTTCTTCTTTGAATTTTTGATTTGTCTCTCACCTTCTCATTCATCTTTTTTTCTTATACTTGTCTGCATCATTATCATTATTATACCATTCTACGTAACTTTCTTCATTTTCTCTAGTCTTCCTTTACCTACTTCTATTTCTTCTTTTTATTTTTATTGCAATCTTTCTCCATCTCTCTTACTCTTAGCCTCCTCCTTCATTTTATTTTATTGTCCTTGACGTTCGTTCACTTGCTTCCTCGCTCATCAGTTTCCTCTTTTCACTCTTAGTTTTACTTCCGTCGACATATTTACTTTTCTTCTTCTTTTTATTTTACTTTTTCTTTGAATTTCTGTTTTTTTTTTCTCTCAACGGAGAAATGGAGAAAGAGGAAGCTCCAGTTTCCTCTTTTGCGCTTAGTTTTACTTCCGTCGATATATTAACTTTTCTTTTATTTCTTTTCCACTTCTTCTTTTTCTTTAAATTTTTGATTTTCCCTGACCTTCTCCTTCATATTTTTTTCTTATCCTGGTCTGCCTTGTGCCTTTCATCATCATCACCATTATCATTATACCATTCTACCTCCTTTTCTTGATTTTCTCTAGTTTTCCTTTACCTACTTCTATTTCTTCTTCTTATTTTCATTACAATATTTCTCCACCCCTTTCTTACTTTTAGCCTCCTCCTTTTCTTTTTGTTTTATTTCCTTCACATTCGGTTACTTGCTTACTTTCTCTT
Organism: Eurosta solidaginis; assembly: GCF_040869045.1. Lineage (NCBI taxonomy): Eukaryota > Metazoa > Arthropoda > Insecta > Diptera > Tephritidae > Eurosta > Eurosta solidaginis. Next base: position 265,843,792 of record NC_090320.1, read on the forward strand.
CAGTTTCCTCTTTTCGCTCTTAATCTTACTTCCGTCGATATATTTACTTTTCTTCTTCTTCTTTGAATTATTGGTTTGTCACTCACCTTCTCGTTCATCTTTTTTCTTATCCTGGTCTGCCTCGTCATCATTATTATACCACTCTACCTCATATTCTTAATTTTCTATAGTCTTCTTTTACCTACTTCTATTAATTCTTCTTATTTTTATTGCAATCTTTCTCCATCTCTCTTAGCCTCGTCCTTATTTTTAATTTTTCCTTGACGTTCGTTCACTTTATTCCTCTCTCCCCAGTTTCCTCTTTCCACTCTTAGTTTTACTTCCGTCGATATATTCACTTTTCTTCTTCTTCGCCTTAGAATTTTTGTTTTTTCTCTCAATGGATAAATGGAGAAATAGGAAGGCTCAGTTACCTCTTTTCGCTCTTAGTTTTACTTCCGTCGATATATTAACTCTTTTTCTTCTTCTTTGTTCATTCACTTACTTCCTCTCTCTTCAGTTTCCTCTCTTCACTCTTAGTTTTACTTCCGTCGATATATTAACTTTTTTTCTTCTTCTTTGTTCATTCACTTGCTTCCTCTCTCTTCAGTTTCCTTTTTTCACTCTTAGTTTTACTTCCGTCGACATATTTACTTTTCTTCTTCTTTTTATTTTACTTTTTCTTTGAATTTCTGTTTTTTTTTCTCTCAACGGAGAAATGGAGAAAGAGGTAGCTCCAGTTTCCTCTTTTGCGCTTAGTTTTACTTCCGTCGATATATTAACTTTTCTTTTCTTTCTTTTCTACTTCTTCTTTTTCTTTAAATTTTTGATTTTCCCTCACCTTCTCCTTCATATTTTTTTCTTATCCTGGTCTGCCTTGTACCTTTCATCATCATCACCATCATCATTATACCATTCTACCTCCTTTTCTTGACTTTCTCTAGTTTTCCTTTGCCTACTTCTATTTCTTCTTCTTATTTTCATTACAATATTTCTCCACCCCTTTCTTATTTTTAGCCTCCTCCTTTTCGTTTGTTTTTATTTCCTCCACGTTCGGGTACTTGCTTTCTTTCTCTTCAGTTTCCTTTTTTCGCTCTTAGTTTTACTTCCGTCAATATATTTACTTTTCTTCTTCTTCTTTGAATTATTGGTTTGTCACTCACCTTCTCGTTCATCTTTTTTCTTATCCTGGTCTGCCTCGTCATCATTATTATACCACTCTACCTCATATTCTTGATTTTCTATAGTCTTCTTTTACCTACTTCTATTAATTCTTCTTATTTTTATTGCAATCTTTCTCCATCTCTCTTAGCCTCGTCCTTATTTTTAATTTTTTCCTCTTTCCACTCTTAGTTTTACTTCCGTCGATATATTCACTTTTCTTCTTCTTCGCCTTTGAATTTTTGTTTTTTCTCTCAATGGATAAATGGAGAAAGAGGAAGGCTCAGTTACCTCTTTTCGCTCTTAGTTTTACTTCCGTCGATATATTAACTCTTTTTCTTCTTCTTTGTTCATTCACTTGCTTCCTCTATCTTCAGTTTCCTCTTTTCACTCTTAGTTTTACTTCCGTCGATATATTAACTTTTTTTCTTTTTCTTTGTTCATTCACTTGCTTCCTCTCTCTTCAGTTTCCTTTTTTCACCCTTAGTTTTACTTCCGTCGATATATTAACTCTCTTTCTTCTTCTTTGTTCATTCACTTGCTTCCTCTCTCTTCAGTTTCCTTTTTTCACTCTTAGTTTTACTTCCGTCGATATATTTACTTTTCTTGTTCTTCTTTGTATTTTTGTTTTTCTCTCACCATTTTACTCATCTTTTTTCTTAGCCTGGCCTGCCTTATGCCTTTTATCACCATGATCATCATCATTATACTACTCAACTTCGTTTTTGCTTTTTTTCCTAATCTTCCTTTATCTACTTGTTTTAATATTTCTATTTCTTCTTCTTATTTTTTTTGCATTCATTCTACCTCTCTTTCTTACTTTTTTAGCCACCTTCTATTCTCTTTAGTTTTATTTCCTTCGCGTGCCCTTGCTTTCTCTTTCTTCAATTTCCTCTTGTCGTCCTATCACTACTTGTTCTAATACTTATATTTCTTCTCCTTCTTTTCTATTTCCCTTCAGTTTCAGATTCATTGGCTATCCTGCTTCTTCGTTTTCCTTTCGCTTGTCTCCTATATTATTTAGTTCTCATTATCTCTATCATAACGATCATCAATCGCATTTTGCCAATCTTTTGCTTCTAGAACTTCTTTTTTTCTACATCGCTTATACTCCCTTTTGTTTTTGTTTCTTTCTTCCTCTCGCTCCCATTTTTCCTCTTTATCTTCTTGCCTTCTTTTTTCAGCCACCTCTGCATTTATTTATCTTCTTTTAACATTCTTCGCTCATTTGCTTTTTGCCTTGTCAGGCACCTTTAAAACAAAGTACTTAATTTCAATTTTGGTAATTTTTATAATCAAAGTAAGTAAACGAAATTGTTTTCAACCAAATGCCACAAAAACAAATAACGCTCTCTGTGAGGTTGTTAAATGCGCCAAGCATGCGCGTCAACATCAACATTTTTGGTTTTATTTTTTTTAAAGCCCAAAGGCTCAAATTTCACACCAGCTTCAATCAAGGACGATGGACAGTTTAACTTGACAGGCAGACAACAGCAGCGAGAACAACAATGAGAAAACTTACTGTATAACTAAATTCTTGTTAACTACATACATATTTGACAGAGTCAAATGTGACAACTTGTCGTATATATGTGTAAGTGTAGTTTAAGTTTATACGCTGTTATGTAATATCTTATGCGTGGAGAAATTGTATGAGTTTCAATGAAATTGTTACGAGCTGAAATTTCCAACACATTCAACAAACAATAACTACCGTCGAAAGGCAAAGTCTGGCATATGTTTGATTGCAATGAGATTGTAGGTATTCACTTCATATATAATCACGTGAGAACATGAAAAATTCAATAAATTTATATAAATAAAATAAATAAATGTAAGGCACGATAACCTCCGAAGATATCTAAGACGAGCTTCTCTTCCAATTTGCGTCGTGCTCCTGTTGATTTTCCCTACAAATTGGCCGGACGGGACCTACATGTTTTATGTCGACTCCGAGCGGCATCTGCAAGGCAGATGAGTTTTCACTGAGAGCTTTTCATGGCAGAAATACACTCGGAGCGCTTGCTAAACACTGCCGAAGGGCGACCCCGCTTAGAAAAATTGTCTTCTAATTGAAAAGCCTTATTTCCAAAATTTTGATGTTGCTTTACCCGGGGTACGAACCCAGGGCATACGGTGTGGCAGGCGGAGCACGCTACCATCACACCACTGTGGCGCTTTTATTTTAGACTGAATGAAAATATTATCCAAAAGTGGAGAAAGGAAAGAGCGGTCTAAAGTGTCTAGAGAGCCCTATCGTCTGATTTCGTAAATATTTTCCATAAAACGGCCTCAATAGCTTTTTTTCGTTATTACGATGCCACACATATTTTTCAAAATTTTTTGTATATTGTACTCTCCAAAGGTTTTGGGGCGTATTATCTATGCTGATAGTTCTTTGTCCGGTAACACGCACCATTAAGGTGCAAGCCCCACCATTTTGGGATCGATTTAGTATGACCACATTGAACCTTCTGGCGGCCACCGTGGTGTGATGGTAGCGTGCTCTGCCTACCACACCGTATGCCCTGGGTTCACACCCCGGGCAAAGTAACATCAAAATTTTAGAAATAAGGCTTTTCAATTAGAAGAAAATTTTTTCTAAGCGGAGTCGACCCTCGGCAGTGTTTGGCAAGCGCTCCTTCTGCCATGAAAAGCTCTCAGTGAAAACTCATCTGCCTTGCAGATGCCGTTCGGAATCGGCATAAAACATGTAGGTCTCGTCCGGCCAATTTGTAGGGAAAATCAAGAGGAGCACGACGCAAATTGGAAGAGAAGCGCGGCCTTAGATCTCTTCGGAGGTTATAGCGCGTTACATTTATTATTTATTTACATTGAACCTTCTAAGACATCCCGGAAGCCATCGAATCAGATTTTTTTAAATAGGGTTGCCATTCACTTTCATATAATAAGTAATAAACCAAAATATTGCAAAAAATATGTTTTTGATTACAAAATTAAAAGCAACAAGTAAGGAAGGTTAAGTTCGGGTGTAACCGAACATTACATACTCAGTTGAGAGCTATGGTGACAACATAAGGGAAAATAACCATGTAGGAAAATGACCCGAGGGAAACCCTGGATTGTGTTTGTATGGCATGTGTATCAAATGAAAGGCATTAAAGATTATTTTATGAGGGAGTGGTCCATAGTTCTATAGGTGGACGCCATTTAGGGATATCGCCATAAAGGTGGACCAGGGGTGACTCTAGAATTTGTTTGTACGATATGGATATCAAATGAAAGGTGTTAATGAGTATTTTAAAAGGGCGCGGGACTTAGTTCCATAGGTGGACGCCGTTTCGAGATATCGCCATTAAGGTGGACCAGGGGTGACCCTAGAATTTGTTTGCACGATATGGGTATCAAACGAAAAGTGTTAATGAGTATTTTAAAAGGGAGTGGGTCTTAGTTCTATAGGTGGACGCCGTTTCGAAATATCGCCATAAAGGTGGACCAGTGGTGGCTCTAGAATGTGTTTGTACGATATTGGTATCAAATTAAAGGTACTAATGAGAGTTTTAAAAGGGAGTGGTGGTAGTTGTATATGTAAAGGCGTTTTCCAGATATCGACCAAAATGTGGATCAGGGTGACCCAGAACGTCATCTGTTGGATACCGCTAATTTATTTATATATGTAATACTTGCCAAAATGTCAAGGGTTTATTATTTCACCCTGCAGAACTTTTTCATTTTCTTCTACTTAATATTGTAGGTGTCACAACCATTTTACAAAGTTTTTTCTAAAGTTATATTTCTCGTCAATAAAACAATCCAATTACCTTACCATGTTTCATCCCTTTTTCGTATTTGGTATAGAATTATGGCATTTTTTTCATTTTTCGTAATTTTCGATATCGAAAAAGTGGGCGTGGTCATAGTCGGATTTCGTTCATTTTTTATACCAAGATAAAGTGAGTTCAGATAAGTACGTGAACTAAGTTCAGTAAAGATATGTCGATTTTTGCTCAAGTTATCGTGTTAACGGCCATGCGGAAGGACAGACGGACGAACGTGTATAAAAACTGGGCGTGGCTACAACCGATTTCGCTCCTTTTCATAGAAAACAGTTAACGTCATAAAATCTATGCCCCTACCAAATTTCAAAAGGATTCGTAAATTTTTGTTTGACTTATGGCATTAAAAGTATCATAGACAAATTAAATGAAAAAGGGCGGAGCCACGCCCATTTTGAAATTTTCTTTTATTTTTGTATTTTGTTGCACCATATCATTACTGGAGTTGAATGTTGACATAATTTACTTATATACTGTAAAGATATTAAATTTTTTGTAAAAATTTTACTTAAAAAAATTTTTTTTTAAAAGTGGGCGTGGTCGTTCTCCGATTTTGCTAATTTTTATTAAGCATACATATAGTAATAGGAGTAACGTTCCTGCTAAATTTCATCATGATATCTTCAACGACTGCCAAATTACAGCTTGCAAAAATTTTAAATTACCTTCTTTTAAAAGGTGGCGGTGCGACGCCCATTGTCCAAAATTTTACTAATTTTCTATTCTGCGTCATAAGTTCAACTCACCTACCAAGTTTCATCGCTTTATCTGTCTTTGGAAATGAATTATTGCACTTTTTCTGTTTTTCGAAATTTTCAATATCGAAAAAGTGGGCGTGGTTATATTCCGATATCGTTCATTTTAAATAGCGATCTGAGATGAGTGCTCAGGAACCTACGTACCAAATTTCATCAAGATATCTCAAAATTTACTCAAGTTATCGTGTTAACGGACGGAGGGACGGACATGGCTCAATCAAATTTTTTTTCGATCCTGATGACTTTGATATATGGAAGTCTATATCTATCTCGATTCCTTTATACCTGTACAACCAACCGTTATCCAATTAAACTTAATATACTCTGTGAGCTCTGCTCAACTGAGTATAATAAAAAGTATGATGAAGCTCTCGATATGCTCTCGAAGAGTTGTCATTTATTTATAAATTAAAATTAATTAATAAATTTAAAATTAATTTTCAATAAACGTGCTGAAAGAAAAATAGTTGTAAGTTCAAAAGGCAGACAGATTTTTAAGTAGCGTAGCCACCTTATTCGATTTTATAATTCCCCAATTACTTTAGTGCAGCAAAATCTAAAGACAGGAATGTGAAAAATGAATGAATTTGAGCCCCTTGATGTAGTCATTAAACTTAAAGTCTTAAGTATACTAATAAATTTTCGCAAAATTATACGAAAAAGAATTTTTAATTCTGGAACATTCAACTGTGAAGGGTGAGAAATTTTACTCGTCTTAAACCTTAAGTAATTTCTATTTAAGTAGTTATTATTGAAGTTTGAAAATTGTACCACTTAACAACGAAGGCCTAAGAGGTTGAATGTGGTAATATTATATCATTCCCGAGATGGTCGGGTTAGGATCTTAATGGTGCTTATCGGAAAGTATAGGATCTATATCCGGCAAATAACCATCAACAATGATAACACTCCCCAAAACCATCGGGGAGTGTTTTTATCGCTAAAACAACAACATGGGATTCATTTTAAGACAAACTAAAAAAATTTCAATATTGGCTGCACCATATGTTTTAATGAGAAACAAAGATCTATTTCGTACCTTAATGTATGTAGTATATTTTAAAAAGAAAAAATAAAAGATGTATATTCGAACGATTTTTCGTCATCCCTAGTCAAATTGGGTTTTGAGACAAACCGGTTTCAGCGCTGTGCCATCATCAGTGTCGATTTTCGTTCTCGTTGAACGAATTGACAGGGATGACGGAATAACGTTCCAATATACATCATTTATCCACCTTGTCGGAAAATCAACAAAACAAAATAAGTCAAAAAATAAAAGCTTATTTTAGCTTGTGACGGTTAGGTCGGATTGCTCTGAAAGCAGATAATATGTGAAAACTTTTAACTGATTGCTTCGCTGTATATATTTATTTAATACTTCATAGTCCAAAAGAACTTAGGTGCATGTTATGTGTAACGTAGCGAGTCATTTTGTCTCGTATGAATCAAAATGCATATCATATAAGAGCATTCATTCACTTCAGTGAATGACTGTAAACCTGAATACCTTGATCAAATCAAGACTGTGAATGTGAGTGAGGGCAACGTAAAGTGTCACGGCGTCATACCTAATCTGGACCTTAATAAAGTGGAGCGCCTTGAGGATTGTTATATCGGCTTCACGTTTTTCATGCATTAAGAGATAATTATTGATCCCAGTTTTTTAATCTTCTTGCGTGTTTTGGCAGAATTACCCTGCTGTATCTATTTCTCGGTTTGTTTTCTTAATTTATTGTTTTTCGATTTAAGCCCGGTTTTTCAGTACAAGTTCAACTCAGCTTGTCAGTTAAACTATGTTTAAACTTGGTCTGCACTTTTTCAATGAATTTTAACTGATGTTTTAGCTGAATTAAGCCGCCGATCTGGCAAGGTTAAACTATAGTTAACTAATCAGTTATTAAAGTTTGTGTTTGAGTACCATTAGAGCTTATTTTGATAATTAGCATACTTCTAAAATCTCAAGAGCTGTTACGAAGCAATGACTCAACTTAAGAATCATAGCGTTCCTAGCAAAATAGCGAAGAAAAATGCTGTTACTTAAGCTTAAAAATAGTTCCCAACTTGTACTCAATGCTGTTTCTCTAATTGAAATCAAATGTAAGACTCCAAAACTACATTGTTTTCCCGAAATTAAAGTAAAACATGTAAAATTCATTTTTAATTTATAACGCCTCATTACGGCTACCAAGCATTTGTTTATGCCTGACAATTAGCTGCTGGTGGCTTTGTTGGTATCACCTTGGATACGATTTTTGCTCAACTCCACGGCAACACGTTATCTAATGTAGGATACGAACTGAAAACTTGTGCTGAATATTCATTTGCGAGCTAAAAATTACTCAAAATCTCAAAAAGGTTGAAGCATAATTTCAGAATGAAGTTGGAAGTCAACTCGACAGCTATAAATTTGACAAAATTTCTTAAATGATGGATAGCGACTTTGGATATCAACTTGAGGACTATCAGGTTTAAGAATCTTATATATCATTTCGAATTGCTGTTTTTAAGTGCAGTTCCCTTTTACGCTCTTATTTGGAATCCAAATCTATAAATGTAGTTTTGTTGTAAAGATGGAGATTCGTGCTATTAGCGAGCTTTGGGCATTATTTGTCGTAGTGCTTTTGTTTAGCTATATTTTATTAAAATAATTTGTTAAAAATAAACGATAGTGAGCACACAAAGAAATCTATTTGCATTACCGGCAAAATTCACCAGATGGCAGCGCAATCGCATGTAAGTTTTTATTGACAGATGATTGATTGATGGAACAGCAGATTTCTGTTGATATTTGAGTCTGCACAAAGGCGGCCTTAAACTGTGACTGAAAAACTGCTTTAAAGTTTAACTTGAGTTTAAATTTGACTACAGTTTAAGCAAACTTATACTAAGCTTAATTTAACCAACTACTGAAAAAATGGGTTTTAATTTCCTTCTTTATGTAAATCAAATTTTATTCAATTTACTTATTTCCATTGTATAAATTTATAATTATTTTACTTAATACGTCCGTTTTTTAGAAGATTATTTTTCAATTATTATTATTTTTTAATTTCAACTTGGATGATTATTATTAATTAAATTGCTGACGCAGAAACTTTGCTAATAACGGCTGTATACATACCTGCTTGGCAACTAAGAAAAAGTGGAAAATATGTTTCAAATGAATATAAATACACTTAACCACATTCGATATTAAATTGCTTTAAGTAAACCCTAACTAATACAATGAAAACAAAGTGTTTAAACTCAGGAAAAGTGAAATAAAATGTATCGATATTTACAAAAATGAGAGGCCAGTGGTAAACTTTCCAGCTGTGAGATAAGTAATCTGAATATATGTAGGGTTATTCTCACTTCTTTATAATATTCATCAAAGCCAGGGGCCCAAACTGCTATTTTTTATAATTAAATTCCTTCGGAAAAAATTATTTCTGGACTTCAATTTTTATACTCAGCTGAGCAGAGCTCACAGAGTATATAAATTTTGTTCGCATAACGGTACCCCATAACGGCAAGAACTAATCGAGATAGATATAGGCTTCTATATATCAAAATGATCTGGGCGAAAAAAGAAATTCATTTAGCCATGTCGATCCGTCCGTCCGTCCGTAAACACGATAACTTGATTAAATTTTGAGATATCTTAATGAAATTTGGTATGTAAGTTCCTGGGCACTCATCTCAGATCGCTATTCAAAACTAACGAAATCGGACTATAACCACGCCCACTTTTTCGATATCGAAAATTTCGAAAAACCGAAAAATTTCGATAATTCATTACCAAAGACGGCTAAAGCGATGAAACTTGGTAGGTGGGTTGACCTTATGACGAAGAATAGAAAATTAGTACAAGTTTGGGCGGTGGATCGCCCACTTTTAAAAGAAGGTAATTTAAAAGTTTTGTAAGCTGTAATTTGGCAGCTGAGTATGAAATGTTCGGTTACACCCGGACTTAGCCTTCCTTACTTGCTTTAGCGCGAAAGAAATTATTAAACGCGTACTTTTATGTTATTAGGCCGAAAATAAAAGTTAAATCCGGACTTTTATTTTTTAAGGACAAAATAAAAGTCCGGTCCTATATTTACGTAGCGGTTCGTATAAATTAACGATTTTTTAATACAGAATATTTTTCGCTTCAACAAAAGGCGGTGTACCATATTCCAAGGCAATATCGTTGGGTCAAACTTTCTGGCGTAAAAAAAACAGCTGAAAATTTACTATGGAAAATTATAAGTGTAGTGCCACGAGAGTTAGTTATGGTTTTTCGGTGATAGATTTCTAGCACTACACAAGGTTGAACTGGCCGGTCAATAAAGACCTCACATAGACTGAATGTGTCTATAGTGTTACCAAAATTTGTTTGACGAACAAACGGATGAGTCCAAATCAGGTACCAGAACTTATGTTATAGAATAACGCCGTCCTTTTGGCAAATACTAGAATTTTTCTATAACCTAACTTAATTGCAGCTTCGAGATCTGGCAACTCTGCCGCTCCTGTTAGCGTAAGCCTTGGCCTGGCGAGAGGAGGACCCTAACACAGAACGTGTTCAGCCGTTTCGTCCTGCAGCTCGCTTTTCCTACACCTGCTATTGCTGGCGCGACCTAACTTATAAGCATGTGATGTCAGAAGACAGTGTTCAGTTTTTAAGAATTCCTTCGATTCTCTTCGATAGTTACGCTTGAATTATACAATAAATAAAAAATGTGGACTTGTAGCCAATTTATCACCATTAAATTTCATAAAAATTGCATTTAAGTATGCTGAACTCTTTAGAAATTGCGGTGTCGGTTTATAAGGACCTCCCTTGGGCAATCAATTGACAAACGTGTATGTTTTGTCAACATGTTTTGAGCAAACGTAGGGACATTTAAGAAGGATATATTCCCTTGATTTGTATATTTCGATCCATTTTCTTCCACCAGAGCAATTTTCGGGAGCTCGAAAAACTTATTAAAAACCATCTTTTCTAGGCTGCTATTTCGTATTAAAATATTTCCAACGCATGCGGCTTATTTTTTCTTTACTTTTTTATTTAAAATTGAAAGTAATTTAGTCGTATCCGTTAATATGAAATCCATCAAAATTAGAAAAATTCGAAACTTTTTCAATCTGGTAGCTTGTTTTTGGTGAAATTGTCATTGTCCTCGCAAAAGTCAAGTGACTAACGTCACACTAAATGGAACTACCTCCATTTTTTGTATCATGGCTACAATCACAAAAATTGTATAGACTGTATTGTTTTAATTTCGAATTCAAAACACATTGCGAGCATTGTCTATTAGCAATATAGGAGTATTACATATATGATCCAGATTATAAGGAGAATCGATAGGTAAAAATTTCGGAATTTAACCTTTATTTTCTTTCTTAAAAAATCTAAAACGAATTTTACTATCATTTATGAATATTTTTGAAAAAATTCTTAAAAAAAATGCTATGGGTATCCTTGGGATTCCATAAACGTTCATTTTGGACAATGTTTTGTCCCGAACTATTTCGAAATTGGTCCCTGTTCAAAACATATTTTATCTTATTTTATTATTGCTGCTATATTATCATCAAACTTACTTGTCTTCGCCCAAACTAAAGTCCATTGACTTTGCCGCATAAATTTTCATACAATTTTATGTTGTTGACTTTAACATCGACGACATGCCGTTAAATAGTTCATAAATAGTTTTTTTTTATCAAACAACCAGAAACTCAAACAAATAAATAAGTTCATGTTTAATTTAAATATTCTTGTTGTTATTGTTTTTGTTGATTCTTATATTCCGGCTCAACACAATACAGAAGATCACATTTTTGTTTTTTTTTTTTATTTTTATAAAATTGTTTTTGTTATTGCTATTGTCTCATCCGCTACTCAGCTCAACTGTTTATTCTTTTTCAGTCATGTTTTCAATTTGCACTTGAGTGTTAATCAAATACTATTTTTTTGAAAGTTTTATTGCTTTCTTAGTACGTAGACTCTACAGTAGCTGTAGTGTTATTATGCAATAAAGTTCTAAAAAAAAAAAATTTTTCGAGCACTCAAAATATTTGTAACGCGCTATTCTTGAATTTGAAATATGTATGTCCTCTAAGATTACACAATCCATTTAAAAAGAAAGTAAAAAAAAAATATATTCTTTCACCAGTTAGTTTGTAGCTATTTGAACTCAAGCACATTTGATCCTCCGCTACGCTTGACAACCAGAACCGCACTCGCCACTAGCTGACTTTTAACTGATCACAGCAAACGTGGCCAATACGAAAGATAACCATCGTATTGTATTTGTCTGTTCAAGTAGAGCGGCACGTTGTATGGCTGATCTCGTTTGAGGCGCGTTCGCTCTCGCGCTCAGCTCGTTTTAATTGCTTTTTCGTACAACGTTTAACTTGCGACTGCGGAGTTTTGCTACCGGCGCGTTTACCATGATCACATTTTTTATTTATTCATTTATTTTTCTTTCAAATATATTGTTGAACAAAATAAAGTCGTAAGTTAGAGTATGCTTTGATTTAATTAATTAAAAAGTCATTGAATTTTCAGTTGTCGGTAAGCGCACATATTTTCCTTTTTTTTTAATGAATATGTTAATTTCTTTTACCAAACTCTCACTAAAGGTCCCATCCGCTCTGTACGGGTTGTGTTCACCGACTTAACCATATTCAATGCATACTTGGGCTTTTTGTAACCTTTCGCACGAACGCTTCCGTCGTTGACAGTTATGTGCTCTCTTTTCGGGCAGAAAATCAGTATACTGTCGGCTTGGCTGTTATAGCTCGACTGCTCTAGCGCATTTGCCTGTAACAACAAGTAGGCCACAACGCCATGATAGTTTACTTTCTTTTTTTTCACACCTGATCATGAACGCGCTCTTACTGAATCGTATTAAATATGCAGGTGTAAATTCTCTTCGAAACACTTGTTATATAGACTTGTTGTCTCATTTCTACTACAATGGTTGCAATTCCATTTCCGTTTTCGATTTTTTGTTTTCCTACGCTCAGTGATATTTTAAAAGTCTTCTCAATATTCTTATTCACTGTCGCTCCACTAATTGTTGTAAGTAAAAAAAAGTATTAATGATCATTAAGTTTTCTTCATTGTGAAAGAATTTGTTGACCTCTTCAGGCTTCATATGTAAAGTAAGTTTTCTACATAAATATGAATGTACATGAATGGTATATACATAATTATGTTAGGAACTGTTTTTTTTTTTGTCTTGTACATAAAGTGAAATAAGCCTTAGTTCTTGCCAATCCCTTCTATCTTTATGGTGTGAATATGCATATATGTACATCATTAACTCACATTTTTATATATGCTTTATTACGTGAGAAACGGTTTCAACATCCTACAATTATTAATGAAACATTTTCTATGACTTTCATTCTTTGTTTGGTAATTATTTGTGTTGCCTGAGATTCTTTTGTTCCAATTAGCTGCCTTAATTCTTCCCAGATCTAATGTGAACATTCACATTTTAACTGGAAACTATGTATTGCTTAAAACTTAGTTCAAATTTGGCTATCTCTTTCGCTCGTTATAACTTCCGTTTTAGAGTTACTACCAGAGCGTATAGATCAAATTTGATCAGAGACACTAGCCGGACATATACATAAATTTATTGGGTATTCCATCCCATTTCGACCAATTTTGAACCCGACCCCTTTAAAATTGGCTGAAAGTTTTTCTTCTTTTTCTAGCTTACGAAAGACGTTTTTCAGAATTTTTTAAAATTTTTTCATCCAACTCAAAAAAAGTTATGAAAAACGTCCTTCGTAAGCTAGAAAAAGAAGAAAAACTTTCAGCTAATTCTAAAGGGGTCGGGTTCAAAAATGGTCGAAATGGGATGGAATACCCCGTGTATACTAAAGCGGTGAAAAAGGCGTTACAAATTATGTATAAACTTAAAGGGATATTTTGAAGTTAGTTAGTTGTCTATACAAGTAAGTGGAGCCTTTCAGAAAATCTCTAAACATCCAATCTCTTTTTTTTAGACTACCTGTTCGCTCGATTCCTACCAGATCTACAACAATTAGAAAGCCCACTCCTCTCGTTTTCAATTTACCAAGCGATTACTAGCCAAATATTTCCGTTATGAAATCCTTAAGGTTTCTCGGATTTTTACTCCTTGAGTTGAGAAATTTTTTACTATGAACAAGTTACTACTTTTTTTGACAACTTGAGGATACCTATCTTATGCTTGTTCCAGCCCATTTCTTGAGTGAGATGGGCCTGCTAACATGATCTCAGATTTCGTTCGCGAAGAAGCACCAAAGAGACTGAAGAAATTTTACAACCCAATGACAATTTCAAAAGCTGACGAAATTATACATCCTAGTGGCTGTTGTTGTTGTTGTTTTATCGATAAAGACATTCGCCGAAGGTTTTGGGGAATGTTTATGGTCCTTTGTCGTATGTAGATCCGGTACGTTCCACTAACAAGCACCATTAAGGTACAAGCCCGATCATTTCGGGAACGATTAATATAAACACATTAAACCTTCTGGGTCATCCCGCCCCTCTACCCCACTACACTTGAAGAAGTTTATCTAAGGCCGTAACCTACTTCTTGAGTGATTACTAGCCAAAAATTTCTGTTATGAAATCCTTAAGGCTTCTCGAATTTTTACTCCTTTAGTTGGGAAATTTTTATTAGGAACAAGTAAGTACTTCTTTTGAGAGAGATTAGCCTGCTCACATGCTCTCAGATTTACCTAATAAAGCATGGTGCTACAGCAGCATTCTGTTGTCCAGAGCCCTTATGTGGACACACAAGAGCACACACCAGTGAAACTATAAGTAACTGAAAATCGAAACAATACAGACGTCACTGGATTGACTGCCCAGGGCAAAGAGAGGTCAAACTGTTTAGATATACTTCTGGCAACGAAAGTATTAGTCAAACTCTTTAATCTAAGCAGGGAGTACACGCGACCTCTCACTGGGTACTATACGGGGCACTGTGGGATACGATATCACCTAAGTAAGTTAAATCTATCCGATGCCCAAATGGGTCGTTTCTGTTGTTGTTGTTGTTTTTGTTGTTGTTGTAGCGATAAAGTTGCTCCCCGAAGACTTTGGGGAGTGTTATCGATGTGATGGTCATTTGCCGGATACAGATCCTGTACGCTCCGGTAACAGCACCATTAAGGTCTAGCCCCACCATCTCGGGAACGATTTATGTGACCACATTAAACCTTCAGGCCATACCTCCCTGCCCACCCCCCAAGTTCCATGAGGAGCTTGGGGTCGCCAGAGCCTCGTCTGTTAGTGAAACAGCATTAGCCGCGGATAGGTGAGGTTGACAATTGAGTTTGGAGAAGCTATATATTGCGCTGGTAACCTGAAGGGTTGCGCTACACAGCCCCTTGAATCTGGTATTTTAGTCGTCTCTTACGACAGGCATACCTACCGCGGGTATACTCTGACCCCCTAACCCGCTGGGGGGTTTCTGTGAGCTGGAGGATGAAACGCCGGTTCACATTCTCTGCGAATGCGTCACTCTGGCAAGGCAGAGGCTCGCCCATCTAGGTGGTGGGACTCTTAACCCCTATGTGATATGGAGTAAAAAGCATGAAGAGGTACTTAGATACAATAAAAGCCTCCACATACAAAAAATAGGATGAAAGGTCATGCACAATAGATCTACACAAAAGTCGCAGTACTTCTAGGCCTAATAATAATAAGTGCAGTTCACTGCAATATAACATATAATAAAAACATAAAAAACATCTATTCGCTTTGTTCCCAACTAATAATACTTCCGCGCATGTAAATAAGTTTGTGTGTATGTGTTTGTTTCATAATCATTTTGTAATTCATTACAATACCATTAGTGAGTCATTGCTACTTATAATTTTGTTCTATTTTTTAATTTTTATTTATATGTTTTTGTTAATTGTTGTTTCTCTATTAACTGTCGAAATTGCCCACCAAGCTCGTGCAATTCAAATTAATTTCGTTTTGATGGTTTAGTTTAATTTCATTTTTTGTGTCGACATTTGCTAATTGCGGTCAATTTCTGCTGTTCTGGCAAAAACTGTTGGCCAAATTTTCAGTTTGATCGCCATTGTGTCACCTGTGTTTTTTGGATTGAATAGTCAGCAATAAAAATGAAAAACAAACATAATAAGGCAAGTTCATTGAACATGATATGAGCAGGGACCGAGTTAAACATTAAAGAATATAAATAAAAACCAGCTGTCTAAAACTTTAATTTTTACACGAAACTGACGTTTTGGCGACACAAATCACTAAGCAACGTGGATTCATTTGTTTTAAAGGTCTAATTGCTTTGAGATATCACAACCGCAACATCTCCTATATTAACTCCTCCAGACTTAGTTTCAGTCCCTTTGTAGCTTACGGAATGAAGATGGAAACATCCATACATTCAAAACATTTCATGAACATTTAGTAATCTTTCACCTCACAATCTATATCTATAAATCTTATGAAATAATGTCGCTAAATGTCATTGTAGGCCCATCACTTCACAAAGTATGATCCGATTTTAAAATGGTTTTTTGCATTTGAAAGCTTAGCAACGTGAAATGGACATTTTCAATATAATTTGCAGGTATACATTATAGTGACGTGGCAAATTACCAAAATGTAGTTAAAAATCATAAACTATTTGTTTACACATCTCTAAATTCAAAACGGATGGATCGATTGGAGTATTTCTTCTTTGCAGTAAAACTTTGAAATATTGTCCTTCGTTTCGCATCAAAAATAAAAAAATACATGATTCCTTTCTAATATGAGCAAAATTGTTTAAACAAAGTAACATTTTTAACAAAAAATGTAGTGCGTGTGTTTGTTCGCTGTGAACTGCGCGAGCAAACTTACCTTGAGTGGGACATTATGAATCACATACGTACATACATAGCATTCGCTAGCTTTTTTTACATTTTTTTATTGGATGTTGCGGTAGCGCACTACCCTCAAGAGGCCCAATGAAGCCAGGATAATCCGGTTCATGTGTCCGCACCCCGTGGGACCGTCGTTAGGCTTAACGTCACGGGTGGGAAAGGCGCTCTGCGCTCTCTTTCAGCATGCATCAATTGCGTCATAAATATAAAGGCCATCTTGCTCACAGCAGTCCAAAAATCGAATCGGGGAACTAAATTCCTAATGGAAGGCACGTCTCCAAAAACTCTGTGTACAGAGTTTCTTTAGCGGTGAAAAGGAGAGCAGTGAAAGAATCCTCCTCATCCCACGCTTCTGTAGATACTCCCTGAAGCCGACGTGCCCGCTGAATATCTTTGTGAGGTGGTAATTTACCTCGCCGTGTTTTCGCTCGTACCATTCCGCTATCTTCCGAACGAAGGTCCAGCGCCCTTTTCTCCATAACGTTATTTACCATGAGCAGTAAATTTATAGGTAAGTATGGATGTATGTATGTATTTTCATTTCATATCAGCTTGATATATGTATGTACATTCTTATGGGTTTTGCCAGATTAACGCAACATAATTGGTTAAGAATTCATATATCTTTTGAAAAATATTCTTCCTTTAAACATTTTTAACATTTCGTTAAATTCTAAAACAAAAGCTATATTTTTTGTATGTTTTTATGTATAAGCTAATGTTTGTGCACTAAGGAGATTTAATCTATCTACCTCTATACATATAAAGAAAGATGTACATATGTTTGTATGTAGCTAATGGACTCCGAAACTACTCCACGATTTTACTCAAATTTGCAGGGTCGCTTCCCACGAACTTGTTTCCCGGAAAGGGGACCAGGAACCGAACTGTTAGATCAAGTTCTATTTACTATTCATTTGCCTGAAATTTGGTATATACTTAGGTACCGCTTTGCCTATATTGGTACTTACGAGACTTTTTTTCGGCAAGTGGACCAAGGACCAATCTAATCGAACAAATTATATTTATGGTTCGATTTGACTGAAATTTGGTATATAGGTAGCCCTTTGCATAGATTAGTATTTACGACACTTTTTGAAAAGAAGTGATGGAAAAGACCGAGAGAGAGAAAGAGACGCAATGAAATAGAAAGGCAGAGGGAGGAGTTAATAAGAGGACAAGAAATAGAGGGAGTAAGTGTGAGAGGTAAAAACTTCTCAGAACTTATGCAGCTGGACCGAAGTTAGGGCAGAACAACTTCTGTCGTGTACTGCTAGTAGTTATACAAAAAGCAGACATATTTTTTGGCTTTAATCGCGTTTTTTATTTTCAGTTTCTTATACACTACTTTTTCATCAATGACTTATTGATTTGTGCCAATGTTGCCAGCAAATACGTAGTTTTTGGTATTGTTTCTCTCATAGTCTCGACTGCTTTTTTTCACGTGAACGTAAGCGCTTGACTGCGCATGCGCGAACTCATTTAACACATTGTTACATATTTATTGGCAGGTGCAAACGAGTGTGCGTTTTTTTATTGTTGTTGATTTTATTTGCAATCATTTATTAATTGTTCATTCATATTTGCTAATTTTTACTGCATTCTATTTTACTGTGGGGTAATTATTGCAAATTTCTGTATGTCTGTGTAACGGTATTCTTTTTTTTTATTTTATAATGCCTTTTGGTGTTAATGCCCTGTTTACCACGCTACGGTGCAATCGTGTGGAACAATGGGTAAATCAACAATATGACGTCTATGAATACTCATACAAAGTTGGATGCAATCAGGTAAAAACAGAATTATTTTTGAAAATTATGCATTATGTATTTTTCTCTTTCACATGGCGTGATAGATGAAAATGTGAAATTACAGAAGTTTCATATAATACAAAAGCAGATAATTCCAACATTCTTCTGCCCATACTTTGGTTTGCTTGCTATATACCTCCCCTCCGGCACCTTAGTCTCCTTCCGTTGCCGCTTTCCTTATCAACCCTACTGTATATCTTCCTCCTCCACTACTTCCTCCTATTATTGTCTTGCTCCTAACATGGCTCCCTTTTCCTTTACTCTTATCCCACAATTTCCTTCTCTCATTTCTCCGTGGTGTCGCCACGCCTTCATTTTCACTACCATATTCGCCTCCTGTTCCGTCTACTCTTTTTTATTTCCCCTCTTTCTTTACTTCCCCTTTCCAGATGTGCGACACTTGTCCTTTTACTTCTTCCTCTCCGTATATCTTCCGATTCGATCGCATCACCTCTCTCTCTCTCTCTCTCTTCCACTAGCTTTTCCTTTTCCTTTATTTATTCCTTTCCTTCTGACAGGGCTTTTTTCTCTCTTCCCATATATGTCTTACAGTTCTTCCTTCACATCTCTCTCTCCTTCTCTTCCTCTCACCTGACACTCTCGTTCTCTCGCATCTCCTGTTCCTTCTCTTCTTTCTCTCTATTTAATATATGTTTCTTGTTTAACCACTCACTACCATTCGATGCATAAGATTATACAAAATTAACAGATCCGATCTTCTATGGCCTACCGGCAACTTAATAAGATAAGTCTGAGAAAGCTAATTCAAAAATCAAGACGACTGACCAATTTCCAGGTTAGGGAACCAGGCAATGGAAAAGATCCATTCTGAAATATACATATATCCTCTTTCAGTGGTTCTAATGGGTTTCAGTTAACGCGAAAAAGACATGAGTGGCTATTTGTTGCGATCCCGCTAAGGCAGTTTCTATTATTTAGAACTTCCTACTACGAGGTATCGGTACCGACTCATACCATTCAAATGTAGCAGAGATGATATGCACACGTCTTCTTAAAACTTCGCTCGGAATAGACAATGATGATTATCTACTACTTAGAGAGCCGTGTTGCGAAAGGTCGCTGAAACACGAGGTTAGGAAAGATGTTCGATAGATTTGACCTGTCTGATAGAAATAATACCAAAAACTTCCACCAAAACTTCCTATGGAGAAATCGGGCCTCAATCCCGACACACAACCCTGTACGTGATTTAAGTTTTAGGGGCCTTCTATGACAGTCATATCTGCCGCGGGTATATCCTAAACCTCATAACACAAAGGGATTATGGCAACTGTCCCTGTAGAGTATGCGTAATTTTTCGACGTAGTACTTTGCCTCATTACTGGATATCAAGGCAGAAAACGAGTCCGACAACCCCAAGCACTAATAACGCAGTAAACATTACGCCACCCGACTAAGCTGCCAGAGAAAATGGCGATGAACCTGCTAAAAAATGACAGGGCACCGAGTAACGTGCAATTATGCGTGGGGCTGTTCAAACAGGGAGACGAAGATTGATAAATTATGTTAAATTCATTAACTCCAATACAAACATGAGGGCATGGATTCAAATTGAAATTAAAGTTCAGATATTTGTCTAGGGGCGGATTTATGTTATAGTATAGTTTTATTAGTGTCTTGTGATTTAACTCGGAATCATGTAGGATGTTGTAAGAAGATGTAGATGTAAACAAAATGCTCTGGTTGAAAATGCTCCGGTGAAGCAAAGAAAACTTTAGAAAAAATTCTTTGACCTTCTTTGGAACTTATTATTATTATTAGTAGGCTTGGAAGCACTGCGACCTTTGTGCAGATCTATTGAGCACGACCTTTCAGTGGCTTTTGATGTATCTAAGTACCTCTTCAGGCTTTATACTCCATATCACATGGGGATTAAGAGTCACACCACCTAGACGGGAGAGTATCTGTCTTGCCGCAGCGGCGCATTCGCAGAGAATGCGAACCGGCGTTTCATCCTCCAGCTCACAGGAACGACAAAGTTGAGTATGGGATTGATTTAACTTATTTATGTGAAATCGTGGACCACAGTGTCCCGTTTAGTACTCAGTGAGAGTTCTTAGGTCCTCCCTACTTAGATTAATGAGTTTCTTTGGAACTTAGATGTGGTGTCAGACAAATTCGTGTCTCCTCTTTCAAATTGTTGTTTGCTTGCTCTTCCTTTCCTCTTATTCTCCCTCATCTTCTCTCCTCCTTTTCCTTATCCCTTTATAAATTACTGACTCTACCTTTCTCTATATCTGCGTCTCTTTATCCCTACCCATCTTTTCCTCCAGTCCTTTTCCGCTCCATACTCTCTATTTTCGTCTAATTCTAACTTATCTGTTTCTCAGTCTCTGTCTCCTTCCATCTTTTCAGTTCCAGTCCCAGTCCCAATACCCGTGAATAAAATTTTTTACGAATAGGTCGGCCCCTGTCTACTTCCCGGAAAGAGACTTCACATGAATACTGCCGGGTTGCTGTGAAGCTATCCTTTCAATTTGAATAAAGTTGGCGCAGTGGCTTTGAAATCCATAAGCTGCATGTTAACATACATCCTTCTCTATTTGTATACATAGATTTTAAAACTGGCAGTTGAGTGACAAACATATTCCTTTTTAGGGAAATGTTTTCGTTTACCTAGTCGCTTGAAGTACGTTTTTTTTCTTATTAACACAAAGTGCTTCTCGTTTGGTGTCACCCCACAAAGAAGTTTACCTCAAAGAAACGCACATGCACAATTCTTATCACACAACTTTGTATTTTTTCATTCGCATTTAATTCGCTCTGGTGCTAAATATCTACAATTGTAATATGTTCAACCGAATATCGTGCGGGTAATTAATTATTTTCGGTGTGCAATTGATTGTAATTAAGTATTCGAATACCTACATATACCTATCTAAGTACTATGAATATGCATATACATGGAAGCCTTCATTTAAATGCGGGTAGAATATGGTGATGGTTGGTGAATGCTACGCAGTACCTTTGCATGTAGTAGGTATGGTATTTGAGTCACGAGGAATAGTGAGAAAAAATAAAAAAAGTTAGCGTTACTACACTTAACATGTCACAGGTGGTGGCTGACAGAAGCCCTTTTAGCTCATTGTCGTCAACATGATAAAGAAATGACGCAGCAACTACAACAAGTCGTTGCTATTTAATCAAACAAAAAGTTACTTTAAATTTATGAGAGTAATGAGAAATCTCACATTACAACTGCGTGACGTAATGTCCCCTAAGCTCAGAATTTCACGAAACTTGGAAGTGTCTATTGTCGACAGGACCCAGAGGGAAGCAGGGAATCCTTATAATGACCCTGAATGAGAGGTCTGGTTTACGGATAGATTCGATGCCGGAAAAACGGGAGTTGGAAATCGCTGCCAATGGGATGGTATCCCACCATATTTGAGGCAGAAATCTATGCAACTGAAGTCTGCGGGAGTATATGTCTGCGGAGAGGCTCATATTCGAAGAGCATCTACATTATGTCAGACAGCCAGGCGGACCTGTGTGCGTTGCAATCCCATACAATTAAATCTAAGCTAGTGGATGACTGCACTGAAATCCTTAATGACCTGGGAAGCAAAAACAAGGGCTTGTTAGGATGGGTTCCCAGACATCCGGTACATGAAGGTAATGAACATGCGGATTACCTGGAAGAGCAGGGTTCTATATCAGCATGCTATGGTTCAGAGCCACACAATAGGGAAACAATAGGGAAACCATAAGTAACAGGGAAACAAAATAATTCAGACGTCACTGGATTGACTGCCCAGAGTAAAGACATGCCAAACTATTTATACTTCTGGCAAAGAAATTATCAGCCATACTCATAATCTAAGTAGGGAGGACCTACACACTCTCACTGGGTACTATACGGAAACTGTGGTCTACCTACGATATCACCTAAGTATGTTAAATCTGTCCGATACTCAAATGGGACGTTTCTGTGAGCTGGAGGATGAAACGTCGGTTCACATTCTCTGCAAAGGCATCTCTCTGGCAAGGCAGAGACTCTCCCATACATAAAAGGCCTCCACATACAAAATTACTACAAACCTAAATCCCAGCAACAGTTTAAGATGCTAGAATCTAGATAGATTGCAAAAGGAGACACAATATGTATCATTCATATGGGGTTTTTTGATGGAAACTTAATTGTCAGATCAATTTAAAAACTATGAGCCAAGAATATGCGATAAACCCAGCAGCTCTAATTTCTAAAGATCTCCTCTTCCTCACTTTTTCGCGCTTAAACGAATTATTGCTCGATCTTGTCTTGTATTATATCATATCGTCTAAAATTTTCAATGGCATTTGACAAAGCCGTATAAGCTTTACAGGGAACTTGAAATCGCGATGAAAAAAGCTGCTTCGCAATCAACAAAGATATGGCTTGTGTTGTTTTGCTTATCATGGGTGATCTACAATGTTTGATCGATATTAGATGTAATCGGTCTGGAGCTATGGTGATGATAGCTTATATGGAATACGACACGTAGTAATTGACGGAATTGCCTTATGTACCAAGCCATGGCCGATTTCGAAATTGTTCTTCTAAGAGACTTGGCTTTTTTTACCTCAACATACTTCTTACTTATATTGCAAATGCGAAAGTATATGATTGAGTATAATTGCAATAGAACGCCACGGCTGTCGGTGTGTGGTGCTGACTTCCTCCGGCTACAACACCTAGCGTGCTGGGTTCAACTGCCGCGCAAAGTAACATTAAAACTTGGAAACAAGTTTACTCACTTAGAAAAAATTTTTTGTAATCGGGGTCGCCCTCGTAGGTGATTTGGCAAACACTCCGAGAGTTTTTGTGACATGAAAAGCTTCTCAATGAAAATTCATCTGCCTTGCAAGTGACGTTCGGAATCAGCATAAAACACGTAGATTCCGTCCTGCCAATTTGTAGGAAAAATGAAAAGGAGCACGACGCAAATTTGAAGAGAAGCTCGGGCCAGAATCTCTTCTGAGGTTATCATGCCTTACATTTATTCATTTACTTTTGTGAGCTTGGAAAAACACACGGTGTGCATATTTCTACTAAGGATGTCTTACGACGTTGCCAGGAAGGTATTTTACTTAATATTTCAATAGGGACATTTTTAAGTGGGGCAGCCAGCTGGGGTTGCCACCTTGCCTTGTCATACACATATGTATATTCCAGTACATGTATAATCCCTACTGTTCCGGAAAGGGCATAGCCGATTTGTATGAAATTGAGTACATAGGAAATATGTTGCATTATAAAGCTTTCTTCCTAGTTGCTGCCACTAAGGATACTTTTCCACTTTATCACATACGCGATTTTTTTTTTCATATACCAAAAAGACAATACGGGTGTCAAATGGCAAGTCTTTCTATTGAAACATTTTTAAGTAAGGTTTGCTTTCTATGTTTTTATCTCGGAAATAGTTCAAACGATGGGAACAAAATTAAGTACACTTATTTTCTGTTTTTAATCATCACCATCATTAATTGGGGCCCAAACGATTTTAGCAATTGCGCAACAAGGTAACCCTGTTTCGCGATAAATGACGCCGATTATGAGCATCAAGAGAGGTCAAGTTTTCCTCCTCATGCCTTTCCCTACTTGATTTTATGCCGACTCCAAACGGCCTTGCAGATCCGTTTTCACTGCGAAGCTTTTCATGGCAGAAATACACTCGGAGTGCTTGCCAAACACTGTCGAGGGGAGACCCCGCTTAGAAAAATTTTCTTCTAATTAGAAAAACTTGTTTCTAAAATTTTTATGTTGCTTTATCCGGGGCGTGAAGCCAAGATCTTGGGTGTGTTAGGAGGAGCACGCTCCCATCACAACACGGCGGCCAGAAAAATCAGAGGGAGAATTACACATATGTCTCACATTCAAAATGGCATATACTGTATGTTCTTTAGTTCTGCAGCAAGTGTCCGAAAGTTACCAATTTAAGTTTTTCCCTTGATTTTAACCAGTTGTTGGGTACATGCGGGCACATTTGAGCGAACAAAAGGACATATGTACTTAAATTCGAGTATCAATGTTTACATTATCACAGGATCAGCACTGTCAATTTAATTTGGGAGTGTGTTAGTAAAATTATCTAAATTTCTTGTAGGATAGATAAACAATTTCATAACCAAAATTCGTAACCAATTGCTTGCTTTCTTCAAATAATGATTTTCAACTTTTCTTCTTCTATTTTTATTAATATAATCTTCTAAAAAAATTTTTATATTACTATGCTTTCTAATTACCCTAAGCTCCATAATAATTTATAGCAAATTATGCTATTGAGTTTAAAAGGTTCAGTACACCTGTAAAATTCCATTTAACTTTAATTCCAAAGTACGAGACTCTAAATATGATTTAATTTCGCAGTTTCTATAACACATTTCTAAAAACAAAAATATTTGCTGTTGTTTAAAATTTAGCATATCAAAATATTAAATGATTAAATAAAAAATGTTGTCATTTTAAAATGAGTATCTGTATTAGTGTATCTATTATAATAAATATATATGTATTGTATTTAACTTACTCACACAGGTGCCTCCAACGTTCGACGCTCATGTCACTACTCTGAATGGGAATGATGACTATGGTGATTATTTTTGTTGATGATGTTGCATATTCACGTGCGCTGAGGCAACCAACCATGACGAGATGACGTGAGTAAAATTGTATTGTTGATCGACATAGTTGCGACGTATGCGGTGGGGTAGATATGCGGCAAAGTGTGGCTCATTCACCTGTGAACATTGTCATAGCATTTTTAGAGTAAACAAATTTGGTAGGTCGAGTATTTGCTAATGTCATTGTTTTAGCTGTTTTTTCGGTTAGATTTTATTTTAATAAAATTCAGCAAGTTTTAGTAACTAGACGAGTTCGTCATGTTATACTGAAAATTTGGATAAAAATAAATGTTCCATTGTTTTTCGTTGGGGTCTAGATCGGTACATGGTAAGCTTGAAACCGAAGTCTACCCAACGAGCTTTCCAAAAGCCGTTTTGTAGTCATCAGACTCTTCCAGCCAGTTCACAGACTATATTATGCAAAAGTGTTATGCGCGCTATTTATCAACATTAAAGCTGCTTGATGATCTGAGTATCTATACCCAATACTTCCGCTTATAAGATACTAACTGATTCGGGAAAACTTACTGAAAACGAAAACTCCATTTTCGAGCTACGTGGAAAAGCGTTGTTTCCTCGAAAATTATAGGTATTTAAAGGAGAAGAGATAGACCCACCAAAAATTACACCGAAATGATCAGGATGACGAGCTGATTTTTTTAGACATCTCGATGAAATTTGGTGTGCGGGTATATTAGACATTTGACGGAACCAAATTGATCGAATCTCCATAGCGTATATCTACCATATCAATACTCTGAATTTTTTAACCTCGCCCCAGTAATATTTGGTGTAGGCGTGACATTCATCGTGGTCTACCAATTTTTGTTATCTAAGCCTCTATGATTTTTCTATTATTTGGTCTATTTCGGCATAATTACGCGACTGTTTTATGCATAACATCAGACATGTCTCTGTATCTGTAATATTTCAGGGTTTTGTGCGTATCCTCTCATAATTAATTACGGACTATTTCGGAACCATTTCAAGATCAATTCGGATCTATTTTAGGATTGTTTAAGGATCGTTCCGGACTTTCTGCATACAATTTCGAAATAACTTTTGAATAGATTTTTTCATCATTACAGATTGATTTGATCAATTCAGGAATATTGCATATTGATTACGATCACCTCACCTCTGAACGCCAGTTCTTTGTAAGTGCGATTGGACTAAGGACTTCAAAGACATAATGCCCAGTATGTATCAGGATTATTTCGCGGTTATTTGCGGAATATTTCACAGCTTTTTCTGGATTACTTTAAGGCTATTTTGGTGCTATTTCGAGATCACCGCCGTATTATTTTTGAGCCATTTCGGAATAATTTGCGAGCTGTTTTTTAAATCATACCAGGGCTGTATCGCGATCATTTCGGGATTGTTTCAGAATGACTTTTGGGATATGTTCGAAACTACTTTGGCCAGGTCGGAATAATTTCGGAACTATTTCTATATTTCTACAAAGTTTTTTTCTGTATAGTTTCAGGATTGTGTTCGGAATCTGTTCAGCGCTATTTCTAGATTGATGCAAAATTATTTAGGTTCCATTTCGAGATTGTTAGAGGAACTTTAATTCAACGTTTTTTGAATTAATTTGGGATTGTAATCTATATATTCTTGGGGCTGTTTCGGATCAATCCCTTGGTTGTTTTCGTATATATAATTGAGAACATTTCATGATTATTTCGGGTTATCTGGATATAATTTCTACAATATTTCCGACCATTTCGAAAATATTTTCGGTGCTTTTTAGAGGCTGTACGAGAATCATATCGGAAGGATTGCTACGTCATGTTTTTGAACTTTCGCCGAAATATTTCGCCTTTGTTTTCGAAATTATTTTACAGAACATTTACGGATCGATTCGTAAAAAATGTTAGGGAGGAATATTGGACGCCACTGTTTTAAAACGTCCATTTTCCCCTTCCTTTTATAGATTATTGCGAGTCGATCTCCGGACTATTTCAAGATTGTTTGTGCTTTGGTGTCAGGTTCTTTCCGGAACTGTCTCAGGACTATTTTCTGGACTGTATCGAAACTGTTTTCTGGATCATATCGGGGTATATCGCAATAGTTTTATGTATTGTTACTTATATTGCGGACTGTGCCGTTGGTAGAAGCTAGTTGTTAATAATTTTAAAAAGTCGGGAAGTTTCGGTTAGGATGAAATCAAAGATTATATGCCCCTCTGTCGATCTTTAGTAAGAACACTGCAGCTTTCTTAATTATGTGGTATATATTTATTTTAAATAAAAGCATACCACTGTGTAACAGAAAAGTAAGCAAATGCTCATACTGAATTTGGTAAAGATATTTGAATTTTTAACCAAGTTATTGTGTTAACTACACGAAGATGGGTGGTAAGATGGACAAAGAGATATTGCTCAGTCGAAATCCCTTTCGACTTAGTAAATTTGTGTTGAAGTTTATATCCATCCATCCATCCATGCGGACGCCGTGGTGTGATGGGTGCGTGCTCCACCTACCACACTGAAGATCTTGAGTTCAATCCCCGGGCAAAGCAACAACAAAAGTTTAGAAAGAAGTTTTTTCACTGAGAAACGTGTAAGGACGGCACTGTCTTCGGCTATGCCTTTCTTGAGTTTCACGTTAATTGTGGTCTGCATGAAGAAGCTATGACATTGAATCACTTATCTCAATAATATTGTTACGAATATTAGCAAAACTAAGGGGTGCTGCTATCGCTAAGCTGATGCTAAGCAGTGACGTGAATTCACATCAATAATTCAATCATTATGTATCTACATAAACGAAACAATAATTACGTCTGCACATATGTATCATGTATGTATACGAAAAGCGGAGAGTCAATGTACAAACACATGCATATATCTTATCTGAGTTGTCACAAGAGAAGGCAATAATTTGTGCAAGTATTACTCAAATGAGAAATTATACATCTGTAGTTGTAGCTGAGAATTTTATAACTAAATAAAATTCTGGAAGCGCCTAGAAGATGCCACGAAGAAATCACAGAGTATAAAAGCATCAGCGGTAGAGGCGCTATGGGCAAGTTTCGATTCAGACGCTATCTAGCGAGCAATAGCAGTATTATTTTGAAAGTGGTTTTTCATTTGAGATATCAATCAGTTTGGTTATTAAGCAAGCTATTCGTTGCAAAGTTTTAGTGATATTGTGCAGTACTTTAATAAAGGCCATTTTGCATTATTAAATATTGGAGTTATTTATTCAACAGTTTAGTGATTCGAACTCAGCAGAAGATTGCTAATAAGGGAAATTGCAAGTAAATTCGTTACAATATATAACGTAAGCGGAGGTATTTGATGAAATTTGAAGCTGTTAAAAAGGGAGCTGTTAAAAAGGGGGCAGAAATTACAGTTTATGTGGGCAATATAATACATATACCACCGATCTCTTTGATATGATTTTTTCAGACAACAATATACGCTATATACGTAACCATTGGGTGAATTTTGAAGCTTCTAGCTGTTAAAATGGGACATAAATTACAAAACGTTTCTTATCTGAACAATCGGTTGTATGGGATATATACCATATATATATGTGGCAACCCTGCCACTACTCATATGTAAAATGTAAAATGTATTAGCTTTCCATTCTCTCAGAGCGACTAGTTATCCCGCTAAACAATCCGTTATCGTATTGAATTTGCTGGTCTTAGCAGCTGATAAAAAAATATATTTCTTTCTTCTGAGATGACATGGTGAGGGATACACACCCGACTCGGTCAAACATTGTTCAATAAAGTTTGTATTAAATTCGTAAGCAAAACGTGTACTTAATATATATGCACAACGCTATTTTGGTGACCCCGCCGTTTTTGATAAAGAAAAAGTGCTCAATCATCGAAAATCTACGATAAGTATTTTGTTTAACTTAGCGCACAAGCTAAAACGAATCAGGTTTGATTTTGATTTTTTTTTATCAATTCGTATATGACAAATAAGTTGATATGATTGAGAATGGCGATCCAAGTTCTTCCACCCAATTGCCAGCAATTACGGTCAATATGACTGTCGGCGCACCACCATTTTCTCCTGAACGCCCTGCGTTGTGGTTTGCCCAATTGGAATCACAATTTAGGGTTCGTTTCGTAACAAACGAGAATGATATGTTTTATCATGCGGTCTCGATTATAGACACGCAGTCAGCAGCCTAAGTGGAAGATATTATATTACGTCCCTCAACGTCGACCCCATATACAACATTGAAGCAAACTTTAATCGAACGCTTAACAAAATCAAAAGATGCTAAGCTACTTCAGTTGTTGGACGGAGAAAAAATTGGTGATCGTACACCATCTCAGTTTTACCGTCACCTACGCCGTCTATGCCCAGATGTACCAGATAACGTCATTAAGTCAAGGTGGCAGTCACAACTCTCACCACAGACACGCGCATGTTTAGCAGCACAACCTGACGCCTCATTAGAAGTTTTAAGCCGTCTTGCAGATAAAATTCATGAGGTGATTCCCAGCGTTTCACATTCAATTGCCGCTGTTTCTGAAGAGCAATCTTTACGCGCGAAAATTTCAGAAATCCGAAAACACCTGCAAAACCTAAATCTAACAAAACCGCGTGGAAAAGTTAGAACACACCAAAATTCAGGTGGGCGCAGCACATCTCGCAGCAGCACGCATTTTTCAGCGGAAGGTTTTTGCCGATTCCACAAAAAATTCGGTAATCAAGCACGGCGCTGCCTCCCTGGGTGTAAATTTCCGGGAAACGCGAAGGAGGGTCAATAGCGGCAGTCGAACACTCTCCAATAAAAACATCGCGCCGCCATTTCCTCACAGACCGGTACACTGGGATGCAATTCCTGGTGGACACTGGAGCCGACCTCTCCGTCTTCCCCCGATCCCATATCAAAACAAAAGTTACCCCCGTTGGCTATCAATTATACACTGCTACAGATGCAATAATTGAAACATACGGACATCATACGCTTTTATTGGATTTCGGCTTGCGACGCGAGTTTACATGGCGCTTCGTAATCGCCGACGTTTCACAGCCCATCATTGAAGCCGACTTCATAAGCAACTTTGGTATATTTGTCGACTTGAAACATCAAAAAATTAGCGACGAAAAAACCGGCATATTCTCGAATGGGAAAATGCGAAAGACAGCGCAAATTCAATCAATAAAAGTTCTGTCGAACAACTCGCCCTACAATTTTCTTTTAAAAGAATTTTCGGCAATAACCAAACCTTACGGCGCATTCAAACGAACGAAGCACTCCACAGTGCATCATATTTAAACAACGGGTGGCCCACCAGTTTCAAGTAAGGCTCGTCGCCTTGTGCCAGAAAAACAAAAATTTGCGAAAGATGAGTTCGCTAAAATGTTAACGCTTGGAATAGCTCGTCCGTCCGACAGTCCGTGGTCATCTCCTTTGCACCTAGCTGCCAAGAAATCACGTGAGCCTCGCCTATGTGGAGACTACCGTCGTCTCAATGATCGTACAGTGCCTGGCAGGTATCCCGTTCGATACCTAGAAGATTTTGGTGTCAACCTACACGGCAAAACAATATTTTCAACAGTAGACCTCGTCAGAGCATTCAATCAGATCCCAGTCGCTGAAGATGACATAAAGAAAACAGCGATTGTCACGCCTTTCGGTCTATATGAATTCCCGTTTATGACATTCGGTTTGAGAAATGCGGCCCAAACCTTGCAGCGCTTCATCGATGAAGTTACGCGTGAATTGCCCTTCGTTTTCCCGTATATCGATGATATACTCATTGCTTCAGACAATGAGCATCAGTATATACGTCATCTACGAACATTGTTTCCACGTCTTCACGATCATGGGCTTGGTATCAAAGTTTCCAAATCTTGCTTCGGTCAACCGGAAGTTAAATTTCTGGGACATCATATCACATGCCACGGTATAAAACCACTATCCGAC
Organism: Eurosta solidaginis; assembly: GCF_040869045.1. Classification (NCBI taxonomy): domain Eukaryota; kingdom Metazoa; phylum Arthropoda; class Insecta; order Diptera; family Tephritidae; genus Eurosta; species Eurosta solidaginis. The sequence goes on from NC_090320.1 coordinate 265,874,704, forward strand.
AAAGTAAAAGCAATACGAGAACTAACGCCACCAGCAACAGAGAAGAAACTTCGTGGTTTCATCGGTATGATAAACTTTTACCGAAAGTTCATTAAAAATGCAGCAGAGCTTCTTTCTCCATTGAACAATTCATTATCAGGGCCTGAGGTACGAGGATCGCACCTTGTACAATGGACGCCAATAATGTCAGATGCATTGGAAAAGTCTAAGGAGGCACTTGCAAATTGCGCCGAACTGGCACATCCAAATATCGAGGCGAACGTAGCAATCTTCACAGACGTACACTACCCGAATCAATACGCAAGCTATCAACGTATGATCGAGAGCTACATGCAACATACGAAGAGGTTAAACACTTTCGATATCTGTTTGAAGGCCGGCATGTAGAGATATATTCTGATCATAAGCCATTACAACATATTTTTAAACAAAGGGCAGAACGTGCTTCACCATGGTAGTTCCGCCGAATTAATTTCATCGGTCAATTCACCACCGAAATTAAGCACGTCTGCGGGAAAAGCAACATAGTGGCGGATCTATTATAGCGAGTCGAACTGATTTCAGCAGCGGTATCAGCGCAGTAGTTCAAAACGAAGACGTCGAACTCATACGAATTTATTTATCCGGCAAACAACGAAATCATTTCTGGCATGGTAAGCGTTCTTTGTTTCGTTTCAGGGAACTGGACACATGCTCACACGTTCTGCTCCGCCAAGGCCAAATCGGGCCCTCTCTGAAATAACCATACCAAGGACCATATCGCGTTGTTTCAAGACATGGTAAAACTTTTTGCGTGGACATACAAGGCCAAAGTTCTACTGTATCTGTGGATCGTCTAAAACTTTTGTAGCTGACGTTTAAATTTATTACGCAAACATTATAATTTGTATTAATTTCTTAATAGTATAACTTGTATATAAAATGAATTTGTAAACTTAAAAAATTAACAAGGGGGAGGCATGTGGCAACCCTGCCACTACTCATATGTAAAATGTATTAGCTTTCCAGTCTCTCAGAGCGACTAGTTATCCCGCTAAACAATCCGTTATCGTATTGAGTTTGCTAGTCTTAGCAGCTGATAAAAAATATATTTCTTTCTTCTGAGATGGCATGGTGAGGGATACACACGCGACTCGGTCAAACATTGTTCAACAAAATTTGTATTAAATTCGTAAGCAGTACACGTTTTGTTTAATATATATGCACAACGCTACATATATACGACCCATCTCTACGAGTTTCTTAGACAACAACAAGTGTCATATATGAAAGCGAATATGAGATTTTAAGCTTCTAACTGATAAATTATATCTTCCAAAATGCAAAGAAACCTCTTTTCTGAAAAATCTGTCGTATGGGGGATATATGCTATAGTGGTCCGATCCGGCCGGTTCTGACAAATGTCTAATCGGATACTTAAATATACCCACTCACCAAATTTTTTATCAAAATATCTAAAAATTGAGGGACTAGTTTGCATACAAACAGACAGACGAACAGACGGATAGGGCTAAATCAACTAAGCTCTTCATCCTGATCCTTTCGGTATACTTAGAGGGTCTATCTATTTTCCTTTAAGGGCTTACGATTTTGAAATTCGTGAGAAAGTTTCCAAACAAAGTCGCCACTCGGCAGCGTGTATTTCTGCCATGAAAAGCTTCCCAGTGAAAACTCATCTGCTTTGCAGACGCCATTTAGATTCGGCATAAATCCCGTCCCGCTATTTTGTAGGAAAAATTAAAAAAAGGAGCAGGACGCAAAATGGAAGAAAAGCTTGGTCTAAAATCTCTTCCAAGGTTATCGCGCCTTGTATTAATATTTTTCATATCCATCTCGGTTCCTTTAAGATAGACAATTAAAGAACAAAAGCAGCTGTGTCTAAACTTTTTCTTAGTGGTTTCTGTTCAATAATCGTCATTCATGTATTAGCACGTCATTTAATGTTCTGTAACGTTTTCATTGTAGCTGTTGTTGTTGTTGCAAGACTTGGTAACATTATGATTTTCCAACATTATTATTGTGAAGTTGATAGCCATAAACATATTTTGCGATAAGTGCAAATGAAAAACAGTACAACTTTAGCGATAGGGGCTGTTGCAACCAACTCACCGCGATAGCGGCGCTGCATTGCGATGGTCGTTACCGGTGGCTCATACTAATAAATAATGGGTGCAGCACTTACGGCTGTATGTAGGTATGATTGTATTTAGCCCAAGCAAGTAGGTAATGTTCCCATTTGGCAAAAAGATTTGAATAAACGATATCTTAACTTGGTGTTGTTGGCAATGGCAGTGGCAGTGGTGATTTGATTATAGTCGCAGCTTTATGCCTAGATCAGTAGATGTTGTATGGAAGACGTTATGGTTTTGCGATCTGATTTTACGCTCTGTTGAATAATGTAGATACTTCGTGTTTCATCAAGCGTTGAATTTACAGAATGAAAATTATCAGCACAACGGCAATGGCAGTGGTGGCAAGTGGCAATAACTGTGTGTAGCGTTCGTCAGATTGGGGGGTTCGATGTTGTTTGTGATGGTTTATATGAGCTGATGGCGGCACGCAAAGCTTTGCTTTCAATTCAACTTTCCAACAAGAAAATGTAGATTTGACTTACTATGTACATAATACTGGTATATATATACAGCTGTACATACATATTTACAAATATACGTACATACTTTCATAATATACTTAGTAATAATAACTCGCCGTTTCTACTTCAAACTACAGTCAACGGCCTAGTGCGGCAGCGAAAACAACAAAGAACATTTCTTCAGCTGGGCGGCGAGCGTTTTCTACCTTTTGCCGGTACTGTACCATGCACACCAAAAACAAAAAAGTATGAATTATAAAAACAGGGGAAAAAGTAAACGTTTGTTGCTTGGTCGCAATTAGAAAGATTGTTAGTAGCGAAACCAAAAAAAAAATTAATGAGAACAGAAATACAAAACAGCTACTTCCACCATAAAGCCATGAACTGTAAAGAAAAACACATAAATTTATGTTATTTATAATGATCGCGTTGCGCATCAGGTGCTTTACCGCCTTCTTGCGGTAGCCATATTTGTTGCTACTTTAGCGTGCGTCTCCCGGGAAAAAAGCGCAAATTCACCGGAAACGTCAAATGAAGTTAGCATGTACCTACAAATGTAAGTGGGTATTGCGTTCACAAGATTCTTATTTAATATAAGTTATTAACTTTAGTACATGGTGCTGCAAAACAATTCAAACATGTTTATATATGGGGCTTTTCACGTCAATCGAAAAATATCCACCAAAGTTGATGAAAATGTAGCATTATTGCGTGCATTACCTGTGCAAAAGAAGTGTTCGAAATATGAAAGCATTCCTAGGATACAGGTTGTAGAAGATTTGCTTTTTTCTTTCCTTTTTTGAAGATATACTTCTTTATACCCGTTATGATTTATGATATTGAAATTTTAAAAAATATGACTAATGCAGTTCGTGGGTAGATATGTTCTCTGTGTATTGTACGAGCAAACTTGCTTTGAATAGCATGTATATATATGGATATACGTATGTATTCGAAAAAGCTATCAACAAAATAGAAATAGCTTCTCTTGTTTTGGTATGTTGGTATGTATATATGCACATAAATATTGTTGCGAATATTGGCATCACTATGCTGTTAGTAAATAATCACAACAACAAAAACAGGAAGCACCCACACTTGTACGCATTAAAGCAAGCAGCCACGCTTACATAGAAGGCTGCGAAGAATATTTCACACACATAACCAGCAGCTTAAAGCAAAGAGATTATCTCAAATATACATCTGTAGTCATCAGCTAAGAGCAGAATTTGTTACTCACACATACACACGCATACAGCTAAATAACCAAGTTTGCGATAAAAGTGCTCCATGTTCGTGAGAAGTCTAGAACTTAGGAGAAATATGCGAACGATCAACAGAGAGCATAAAAGCAGCGCAAGCTGAGGAATAACTAACCAGTTTGGTTTAAACACGCTATATGTTGCGAATAATAATTGAAGTACTACTCCCAAAGTAGTCTATATAAACACCATTTTGCAATAATGAATATTGGAGCTATTTATTTGACATTTCAGCGATTCGAACGTTAGTAGAAGGTGCATAATTATCAAGAATTTCCCAAAACACGTTACAATATATACCAATGGTTGGGTACTAAGGAGGTTTATCGTATATATAAAAAAAAAAAAAAAAAAAAAAAAAAAAAAAAAAAAAAAAAAGTATAGCTCATTATTTGAGAAACTTTTCTCTTATCTTATTCTTATTTATGGCACAATTCGCTTGCAATTCGGTACAGGCGTACCTCTTTGACAACGATAATATTTGAGAAACTTCTCATTACGGTAAATGGAATCTAAGGACCTCTCAGAGTCATTGGAATCTAGAGGAGGCTTTATACAAGGCGATTCCCTTTTGTGCGATTGCTTTAACACGATGCTGGATAAAATAATTCTAGCAGTAGGACTAAACCGGGATGGTGTAATCTAATATAAGAGCGGACAATTACTGCCGTATGCTGATGATATTGCTATAGTTGGCCTGACCAAACACGATGCGAATTCTGCCATCTCTGGATTAGTTAAAGAGGCAAAAAATAAAGTAAGTGTGTTGGGGTAAATGAGGACAAGACGAAGTACTTGCTGTTATCGAAGAAAGAGTCAGCGCCTTTGTCTATTTGGGAACCAGCATTAACACCAAAAATAGTGTCAGCTTAGAAATCAAACGGGTAATAACTCTTGTCAACAAGAACAAAAAGGCAATTAAAGTCACAAAATATGGAAAGTCACGGGTTGACGACGATTCGAAAAGGTGGTCGCTTTTTAGTCCACGATTGTACTTTGACGCGACACTTATAGTGCATTAGGTATTTTTCATCGCCACCCTCAAAAAAGAGCAAAAAATACTATAATCAATGTCAAACCATTTCTGCAGTTCTAATCCGTTTTGCGCATTGAACTGCTGTATTGGCTGCGTGTTTTTTTTTTCAAGATTGAGGTTCTACGTCCTCAGCACACATAGTAGGCTTATAAGCTGAGATTATAGGCATGTTACCTAAAATAGATCTTTCATTTTACCTCTTCTTTCGTACATATGGCGTTTTAGTAGGTAGACTACGCCTTATTACCATCTGAAATTCATGCTTGCCCAGCAATTGCCACTGACCGATGTTATCGGATATCCCTTTGTTCCTTTGTCCGTTTCAAAACAACATATATACGTAAATGACAACTTGCTTTATTGTACCCTGCAGGCATTGGCGATCCTGAGCAACCTCCTTCTCTCTTATCAATTTGAGCATTGATTAACCGTTTGTCCTTTTAGCAATGCGTTCCGACTCTGGATCTTCTTTCGTATACCTTCTAAACTCCTTGAAAAAAGCACTCTATATTGAAAACCAATGCCGTAGTAGCTTCTTCAGCATTCAAGAATAATTTCTGCTGCTAAATATATTTGGTCCTTGTATGTCAAAATTTTCTTCCTCATACTAAAACTTCAACTTCATGCGCCATTTGGATGTTTTGAAACATTTCTTTTCTAATTTTTCTCTCTTATTAAATTTATGGAAAAAATACATGGTTGCACCTTTTCCACCTGTATTTGAGAAAAGGGGAAATGTTTTTGAGGAAAGAGCAAATCAATTTCAGAAAAGGGCAGATGTATTTGAAAAACGGACCAATTTATTTAAGAAATTGTCTTGAATGTATGATTTTTTTTGGTGTATAGAGACAGACCTCCTTCCGACTAAAATACCATGAGGTGCTACAAATCTTTCTTCCCGATAGCACGCAAATCATCGGCTATGCAGATGTTATTGGCATAGTAGCAGCATCCAAAAAACTGGATCTGTTCCAAGCATTATGTAATGACGCCGTAGAAGGAATAAAGGTATGGCTGACGAGCATGTATCTGGAAATGGCTAGCAATAAGACAGAAGTACTTTTGTTGAGACCAAAACGGACTGTGACTGAAATATTTACTCAAAACTAAGTTTTAAGGAACACTTCAGGGCGCGGTGGGAGAGAAGGTCTCTAGAGCTTATGGAGTCCTAAAAGGAATAATTCCCAACATCAGCGATTCAGGCGAACGTACCTATTAGCTATTATCCAACGTAACCAGCTCATTAGTATTATATGCAGCACCAGTATAGCACGGAGATAAAATGACCCACCAAAAGGAAATACTAGCAACCCACCCTATTACTGTTATACGCAAAGCATTTGCTTATCGGACGGTGTCCGATGACGCGATCCTTGTTTTATCTTGAAAAGTCCCAGTAGATCTACTGTCAAAATCACGAAGAATAGTTACATGGGATGGCCTAGAAAGCTTAATGTGGTCATATTAATCATTTGTCGGGCTAGTACCTTAATGGTGATTTGTTACCGGAGCGTAACGGATCGATATCCGACAAAAGCCTTCAGGGAGCGTTTTTCAACAACAACGGTACCATGGCGTGTGGATACATGAACAAGATTAGCCTGGTTTCATTGGGCCACTTGAGGGCAGTGCGGTACCCCATCGTCCAAGAATAAAAATACCATAAAGAACATGATTGTTGTTTCCAATTAGCGAACGCCAGAAACACCAAACGCAACTTTTTGTGGAAAAAGATCTATTTAAGCGGTTAATATAAAGTACTGCTTATAAAAGCAATGCTATAAACCCAATGTTACTAAACTCTTTTAGCACGCAATTAGCATTAAAAAGTATATAGAATAAGTATGTACCTAAATGGTGAATAAAAGAATAGCAATAAAAAGGCAACACTTAGAGATCAATTGCAAAACGAGCATTCATATAGCTGAGTGGTTAAAAGCATCTGTCTTTACACTAGTATAAATTATGAATGTTGGGGGTTTCGAGTTCAAAACTCAGTTCCCGAACAGCTAACTTATGAAGAAGTGAAATTCAGAAAAATGTCCTAGTAACCATCGCCGTTTGTAAACTTTGTAATTTTTCTCTAATATTAATAACAAAAACAAGTAGAAATATGAGCATGTCTCGCTAATTGAATACGGTTAATATTACATTTCGCAACACCCTTTCAAAAAAGCAAATATACCACATATTGATACTTTACATTTTGCATTTTTAGGCTATAAGTAGGGTGGGTCGATTTGTATGGACGAAAGTTAACCGATATCGCACCATCGATTTTTAGATAGAATTTGGGCTCAGGAAAAAAAGTTCCACTACGCATACCCAAAAAAAAAATTGTATTTAAAAAATGTTTATTTTATTTTAAAATTAAATTTTTTTTACTTTTTTTCGATTTTGATTTTTAAGGTTTTTTTCATGACCTACTAAAAAAATGTTCATATGTATACCCTGTCCGACCGAAAAATGTCCGCTAAAAACAGGGACAGGTTATACATGAAAATTTTACAATCAAATGGAAATTTGTTTAGTAGGTCATGAAAAAAACCTTAAAAATCAAAGTCGAAAAAAATGAAAAAAATTAAATTTTGCAGGCTCGAAAATTATTCTTTTGGGTATGCGTAGTGGAACTTTTTTTCCTGAGCCCAAATCCTATGGAAAAATCGTTGGCGCGATATCGGTTAATAAATCGACACAGTCTACTATACAGGCATGCTTAAATTTATAATTTTAATTTATAAACTCAATAAAAGTAAAGAACCGTTTTATACTCGTTTTATTTGCTTATTTTTCTGTAGTTTTTACTCTTTTATAAGATACAGATTTTCCCCAGTAAACGAGTAAAGCGCTTTTTTCACTCAACGAAGCGTTAAACTTAAATTTTTCAATTTCTTTGCTTTGTCAATTTCTTTGAACGGAAAAATGTCATTTTTACTTAATTGCTTTTTAAGTAGTTGTATCACCCTATAATTTTTATTAAGCCCAAGTTAAATTCTAATTACAACTTCGAATGATATTTTTAAAGTTTTTCTTGTATTTTGAATATAAATTAAAAAAAAAAAAAAACATTGTGATTATATCACATGTAACCTGTAATTAAATGACAAGCACTGTGTATATATTATTTGCATTCGTAATGTTCCTTTGCTTGGAAATATTTGAAAATGTTTAAACCTTTCTCTCTCACACTGTTTTATCATGACAAAAACATCTACCAGGGGTAACCGTTTCCACAACCATACAACAAAAGCTTTGAAAAATGTTCCCGTGAAAACTTTTCATCAGGACGGACGTTGTTTCAAACGATCGAAGCCTACGAATCATGCTTTGGTATAAAGTAGCCGAACTGATTTGCACATCCAGAATTCAACGCTACGCTCATTGCAGCGAACACAGGGATTTAACAATGGTAGAGTTCTAGCTATCTCTCATACGGAAACTCGACATTTAAAGCTATTTGAGCTCCTGTGGCTAGTCTCAAAAATAGATGAGTACTGTTATAGTTCTCTAAGGTCTGTAAATTTCTAGATGCTTCATAGAATGAAGAACAACTTATTTGACATTTTTAGGATAGTTGGAAAAATGTGTGTGTGTATAAATAAAAACGAAAACAACCACGAAAAATTTGTACATACACGGTCGCTTAGTGTGGCGAGTCCGATTTGATACTTCAGTACTGATACTTAAACTTCGCACAGTTAATTCTCAACCGTTTCGTCCGTCCCTAGAATATTGCAGCTACTACGTGAGATACCGTTAAGAACTGCAACTGATCGAAATGCATCCCTTCTATTTATTACAAGAATCGCTAAAGCTCTTACTTTGTTGTATGCCTGCCGCATGCTCTATAACCTGTGGAGGACTACAATCGCTAGCTATAAAAGCTACACGTTTTCCAACTGTATTTGAGAAAACTGCAAATGTATTCCAGAAACGGGCAGATCTTTTTTAGAAAAAGGCAGATGTATTTCAGATAAAGCCAAATGTATTTGAGAAATAGGTAAATTTATTTGAGAAAAGGGCAAATGTGTTTGAGAAATTTATTAAATAAATTTGTTTGGTTTTCTCTGAAATACGTTTGCCCTTTTCACAAAAGCATTTGCGCATTGCTCAAAAAAATTTGCCCTTTTTTCGAATTACATTTGCCTTTTTCTCTAACCTTATTGTGCTTTTCTCAAATATATTTGCCCATTTTTCAAATGCAGTTGCCATTTTCTCCAACTTATTATTCCATTTCTCAAAATCGGTTGATCATTTGTCAATTTCATTCGCCCATCCCTAAATCCCTTTGCCCGTTTCTGAACTACTTTGTCCTGTTCTAATAGACAGTTGGAAAAGGTGTAGCTCTAATACCACATTCACATTAATACAAGATGCCACTCCCTCACGAGTTTGTTTGTGTTGTGAACCCCAGCAAGGTTTCATCCCTCTACCCAGAGACCAGACAACTAATGTTCTCGGTTACGATGAGAATGAAGGGTAACTGTTTTGCCACGATTCTGCTGTTTTGGTGGGTCTCTAGTCATGTCGAAATGTCATGCGTTGGGGTAAGCTCAATTCTTCAGACCTCCCAGACATCACATAGGACAAACATTGCATTTAAAGAACCTTTAAAAGCGTACAACTTTCACCGATTCGTGAAATTAAAGACCTCGTTGGTCATCATAAAGTTGTTGACCGTATGAAATAGCCTTATCTCACTCTCTCGAACGAAAAAATGACATAATTCCTAACCAGACTAAATTTGACAAGGGATAGCGAAGAATTGTTTCAATATACAAAAACTGAGAAGCTTTCCATGGCAGCAATACACCCGAGGTGTTTGCCAAAGCGCTTCCGAGGTAATAGATCGTTATTGAGTAGTGACATAAGGAATTTTAAAGATATGACGATGGCCAAAATGTCAAATGATCTTATGACCACTTCAAATGGCCACAAAGTCAATTGACGGAATGGTCACAATATGAAATTTGCAATGGTTATAATAGCTGTGTTTTTTTACGCACATATACATATACACTTAAGCTTTGTATAGACTGCTAAGTGCATAACTTTATCTGCTCTTATGAAATCGTTGCGCATAAAATAAGTACTAAAGAGTATGTGTCTCCACTATTGTTCAATTTCGATTTTGGAATGCGTTGTACACTAAAACCGAAAGGGTTTGTGTCTTTACTATTTCACCATACATTACTACTATGTATAATTGCCAATGAGCGTTTTTTAGTCGCAAAAGCACATGTATATGCAAGTAAAATGAAACGAGGCCATTGTTAACGATATTGATATTATGACCATCCTGCCTTTCCGAAATGGTCATAAAATCAACACTTTTTTTCTCACGCGGCTACTAAATGAATTGTATGATTTCACCCCTCCACGTATTAAATTTTTAAGGACTGATTACAGTAATGTTTTTACTTTCGCTATATTTGTGGTTTAGTCGAATAAAAATTGAAATTTGAGCCAGTTATGTGTTTGTGCGCCCAATTTTCGCCCCAGACGCTACTCGTTACAATGCAAAAGCTGGGCCAGTGAGGATTCCCTCGAAATAAAAAAAACATATTTAGCTAAACGTCTAACCCATTCTGCGGAATGTTTTGTTTTTATGCTGATTTTAACTTGCTGCATACGGTTACCGTGTCGTTCCCGAAAAGGTTGTTGTTGTTGTTGTGGTAACAGTGCTTCGCCTCATTCAATGGCCACGACCACTCACAAATTCTTATCAAAGTCCTCTAACGGAAGTCTAAGGAAACTGGCTGTATTAACAGAGCGGACTATATGGAGATTGGTGTTAGAGGCGTAGGTTCCACATTAGAATTGAAAAGATGGTTGGTGTCATGTGGAGACACATCGCATGCAGGACATACATTACGTATGTCGGGGTTGATTCTGGACAAGTAAGAGTTTAACCGGTTATAGTATCCAGAACGAAGTTGGGCCACGGTGACTCATATCTCCCTTGGTAGTGTGCTTTCTTCTTCTGCAAGGGTAAGATATTGCATATTAATAACAGGGTTCACTGGGCGCGTACTGGCAAAAGCGTTTACCGATTATGTGGATTTGGCTTAGGGCCTGCTTATGCTTGTTTGGATCAAACGGCTGTATTGGCAGGTGCCGGATTTCATTTTAGTGCTTACAGAGATGTTCCCATAACCCCCGTGGAGGAGGGGCTAGATCAAACAGTTGTTTGCTAGGATGTCCTGGTTTATGAAAAAATATCAAAAACTGCCTGTTCAGCATTTCGTTTCGGTGTTCATAAGGAGACATCCGGTGGTAGTTCTGATAGCAGCATTTTAACAGGCCTGTAGTCTTTTCCAGTATATATTCTTAAAACCAGGCGACTAAACTGGTGACGCGTAGCTCATGAGCGGCCAGCCAATTGCTCTGTACGTGGCTAGCAACGATGCTTTCTCTTTTTCCCAGATGCTGCCGGCAAGCGACTTGAGGAATTTGGTTGCGGCTTTGTACTTTAGATACAATTTCGGTGGCATGGGCCTTGAAGGTCAGAGTATTATCGAACGTTACCCCTAAAACTTTGGGCGACTGCCAGTCGGTAGTGTGACACCATCGACGCGAACGTCCAATATTTGCGACAGAGTCGCCGTGGATTTTGTCGGTGATAATGCCCGGTTGCGTGATGTGAAGAAACTTTAAAGATCAGGGAGAATACTGTTTACTTTAGAAACTAATTCATCAATTGACTGGGGATGCCCTGTTGCCATAATCGTGCAGTCGTTGGCATAGGATATGATTTTAACTCCTTCTGGTGGGGGAGGGAGTTTTGAAATGGTCATATAGCCAAACGGAAACTTCCAGAATGTCCATTAGGTCAAATTGAAGAAGGGCATAAAGGCAGATGACCTAGTAATATTTTTTAAAAATCATTAAGCTATTTGATCTTATGGTCATTTGAAGTGGTCATAACGTCAATTAACTGTATGACCTTTGACCTTATGTCCCCCAGCGTATAAGTTACTATACAAATTTCATCGAAGTAAGTATTAGCAACATACCGGTTGCACATTGCAACAAAAATTACTGATCTGGTAGCACTGCTAAAAGATTTGAAGGAAACTTTTTGTTTCTACAAGAAGAAAGATCAGAACGAAAACACGGTGACACGTTTTCATCATTCTGTGTTCTAACAATTACCAAGAATTATGCCTCAAATACCAAATTTATTATCAGCTCAAATGGCCATTTGAGATAGTCGCACACAAGAACAAAGGATTCCTTTGATACCAAAAATAAGTTATTTTAGGCACATCAATTTTAAAATTAAATAATAACTATAAATGATAAACAAAACAACCGACAACTAACAAAAACTGATAACACCCCGCTTAATAACTAAAAAATCATATTCATGTGAAATAAGAGCAATTAAAAAGCAATACTTTGAACAACTTAAGTACTCTCTGGTAAGTACATTGAGACTATGTAAGTTTCTGGGTACCAAAATTAAGTACCTCTACACAAAAATATGTATGTGTATGCACGTTATTATTCTATAAGGGCCATCTTGAAATATCCCTCAAATACCACCAAAACATACGCTTTGCCCCATAAAACGGTTCAGTCAGTTCTTCTTCGTCTTTTTGTTGCGGTGCGACAAATTTAATACGCAACAATTAAAATTTATCACAGATCTTGATGAGCAACCGTTTGGAACTCTATGCCTTAAATAAAAAACGGCTACAAAAAGACAGCTACGCTGTGACAGGCACCCAAAAACAAAAAAACTTAATGATAACTATTAAATATGCGGTCAAATGCTGTCTTCGTGGAGGAAGTACGAGAGCAAAGTTCAGGTAGGGGAATGAACGCAGTTAAAACACACGCGCACACAAAAAAAGTGCTGCTAATGTCATTTTTTTGACAATTATATTGCTAATGTTGGCGCCGCTGTTGTTGTTGTTGTGCTTTTGTTTTTTTTTTTTCTTTTTTTTTCTTTTTTTTTTTTTTTTTTTGAAATAATTTATATCTTTTTTGGTTTTTCAGTTAGGTCATAAAATTATTGTTGCCCGTGTTTATAATGCGATACGCACTCGCACCATTAACGTTAGGCAAATGAGACGAAGGTGACACGGTATCATGAGGGATGAGGTGTTCGCTAGGAATACATCATTATAATTTCAAATGTAATAGTAAGTATAATTATATTTATATGTACATGCGCATAAAAAATTGATATCAAAAGACGTATCAGCCACCGGATAAATTTGAGTCAACACATGCCTTGGCACTGAAGACATAAATTGTTCATACATTTTTCATTGAATGTATTTCATATTTTTTAAGTAGAGCTATGTATGATTTACTTAATTAAAATGAGCCGCACTAACTGTAATTACTCGAAGGTAATGCCGTGCAGATGCGGCTATTTGAAGAACCAATGCACCCGCGTTGAATTTCATGCGATCCCATCCAGGGCCGTAGAGAGAAATCCGGGCCCGGGGCTAAACAATTTACGGGCCCCCTATAAAAAATCCACTAACACATTTGATTAATTTGAATTAATGACGTCTCATTCATGAATCATTATGGATGGATTACATCAAAAAAATTTTTTACCACATCAACTAAATGATTTTCGGACTAAGAGCTGACAATAAAATTAACACAGAATATTTACTATTTATACTATTTTATTGTAACGTAGAAATAAAATTCTCTTTTACCAGCCACATATTGTTTCAAATAATCTTTTCTAGTTATTTGGTAACATTTTAATACATTTGTGATAAATTTAATGATGATAATAAATTTAAATTATTCAATATAGAAGGTTCGGATATCAAAGAGTGGCTTTTCTCGCTTTTTTCGCTGCAAAATTTTTATACTCAGTTGAGCAGAGCTCACAGAGTATATTAACTTTGATTGGATAACGGTTGGTTGTACAGGTATAAAGGAATCGAGATAGATATAGACTTCCATATATCAAAATCATCAGTATCGAAAAAAAATTCGATTGAGCCATGTCCGTCCGTCCTTCCGTCCGTCCGTCTGTCCGTTAACACTATAACTGGAGTAAATTTTTAGGTATCTTGATGAAATTTGGTATGTAGATTCCTGGGCACTCATCTCAGATCGCTGTTTAAAATGAACGATATCGGACTATAACCACGCCAACTTTTTCGTGCGATAAGTCATTACCAAATACTGATTAAGCGATGAAACTTGGTAGGTGAGTTGAACTTATGACGCAGAATAGAAAAATAGTAAAATTGTGGACAATGGGCTTGGCACCACCCAAATTTAAAAGGAGGTAATTTAGAAGTTTTGCAAGCTGTAATTTGGCAGTCGTTGAAGATATCATGATGAAGTTTGGCAGGAACGTTACCCTTATTACTGTATGTATGCTTAATAAAAATTAGCAAAATCGGAGAACGACCACGCCCACTTTTTAAAAAAAAAATTTTGTAAAGTCAAATTTTAAAAGAAAAGTTAATATCTTTACAGTATATAAGTAAATTATGTCAACATTTAACTCCAGTAATGATATGGTGCAACAAAATACAAAAATAAAAGAAAATTTCAAAATGGGCGTGGCTCCGCCCTTTTTCATTTCATTTGTCAAGGATACTTTTAATGCCATAAGTCGAACAAAAATTTACCACTCCTTGTCAAATTTGGTAGAGGCTTAGATTCTAGGACGATAACTGTTTTCTGTGAAAAAGAGCGAAATCGGTTGAAGCCACGCCCAATTTTTATACACAGTCGACCGTCTGTCCTTACGCTCGGCCGTTAACACGATAACTTGAGCACAAATCGATATATCTTTACTAAACTCGGTTCACGTACTTATCCGAACTCACCTTATCTTGGTATAAAAAATGAACGAAATCCGACTATGACCACGCCCACTTTTTCGATATCGAAAATTAGGAAAAATTAAAAAAATGCCATAATTCTATACCAAATACGAAAAAAGGGATGAAACATGGTAATTGGATTGGTTTATTGACGCGAAATATAACTTTAGAAAAAACTGTGTAAAATGGGTGTGACACCTACCATATTAAGTAGAAGACAATGAAAAGTTTTGCAGGGCGAAATCAAAAGCCCTTGGAATCTTGGAAGGAATACTATTCGTGGTATTACATAAATAAATAAATTAGCGGTACCCGACAGATGATGTTCTGGATCACCCTGGTCCACATTTTGGTCGATATCTCGAAAACGCCTTCACATATACAACTAAGGGCCACTCCCTTTTAAAATCCTCATTAATACTTTTAATATAATACCCATATCGTACAAAAAAAATTCTAGAGTCACCCCTGGCCCACCTTTATGGCGATATCTCGAAAAGGAGTTCACCTACAGAACTAAGGCCCACTCCCTTTTAAAATACTCATTCACACCTTTCATTTGATACCCATATCGTACAAACAAATTCTAGAGTCACCCCTGGTCCACCTTTATGGTGATATCTTGAAAAGACGTGCACCTATAGAACTAAGGCCCACGCCCTTTTAAAATACTCATTAACACCTTTCATTTGATACCCATATCGTACAAACAAATTCTAGAGTCACCCCTGGTCTACGTTTAAGGCGATATCCCGAAAAGACGTCCACTCATAGAACTATGACCCACTCCCTTTTAAAATACTTATTAACACCTTTCGTTTGATACCCATATTGTACAAACGCATTCTAGAGTAAACCCTGGTTCACCTTTATAACGATATTCCGAAAAAGCGTCCACCTATAGAACTAAGGCCCACTTCCTTTTAAAATGCTCATTAACACCTTTCATTTGATACCCATATAGTACAAACAAATTCTAGAGTCACCCCTGGTCCACCTTTATGGCGATATCACGAAAAGGCGAGCACCTATAGAACTAAGGCCCACGCCCTTTTAAAATGCTCATTAACACCTTTCATTTGATACCCATATAGTACAAACAAATTCTAGAGTCACCCCTGGTCCACCTTTATGGCGATGTCACGAAAAGGCGTGCACCTATAGAACTAAGGCCCACGCCCTTTTAAAATGCTCATTAACACCTTTCATTTGATACCCATATAGTACAAACAAATTCTAGAGTCACCCCTGGTCCACCTTTATGGCGATATCCTAAAATGGCGTCCATCCATAGAACTATGGCCTACTCTCTCTTAAAATACTTTTTAATACCTTCCATTTGATACACATGTCATACAACCACATTCCAGGTTTACCCTAGGTTAATTTTCCTACATGGTGATTTTCCCTTATTTTGTCTCCACCGCTCTCAACTGAGTATGTAATGTTCGGTTACACCCGAACTTAGCCTTCCTTACTTGCTTATAATTATATCAAAATTTAACTGTCTTACCAAAACGTATTCAACACAAAGCGTGGCAAGTCCTGAAACTCGCTCTTGAGATGAACACGATCTATGAAAGTTTTTGATTCTTGAAAGGACGCTGGAGGAAGGCTCTGCACTAGCTACAGTAACAGGTATAGTGCAAAAGATACGTAAAGCAACACAAATGTTGGGGAAAATCGTGTACAAATTTTGATCACATGTAGATGGCATTTAGCAATTTCAATGGTGACAGACCTTTATCAAAATTTGCTTCGTAAATGTGTTTCAAGTGAATTATTTCGCATTCTAAGCTTTGAGAAATGTCCGACTTGTATTTTTTGACAAATTTTGCTGGGCTCGCCCGAACCGTAGTTTCATCTATGTCTTCAAATTGCCACAAAAACGTCTCGCTCATATTTCTCATAACTTCAAATCGTTCAGTAATGCCAGTGATTACCGAATCAACGATCACCAGGAATGTATTGTTTTTAAAATTAGACGCTGAATCATCCATAATCATCTCATTTAAATTATCTTCACAACGTCTCTTGTGTTTTCTATTTCGAATGTCCAGAAACTTTAGCAAGATCTTCAATTGAATAGCAACTGTTTTCCATTCGTTTAAAGTTGTTTCCCATTGGTTCCTGATCGACTTCAAATCAGCTAATAAATCTTCTAGATGTCGGACCACAACATCTATGGTGGCGTCTCTCGCTTGGAGGACCACGTTTCTTTCCAAATTGAGGACAGCAAGATACATTCGAACTTGTTGATGTACTTGAGAATGCCGGTAACATCGCCGTATGCTTGCGCAGTCAAATTTGGCTTTTGGCTGAAAGACTATGAAGAGAGCTCGGTACATTTTTTTGAGGATGCTCCATAGTTGTGGAGTGCTGCTGAAAATAGTAAAACATTTTTGTACAACTCCAAAGAAAGTAATTGCAGCCGTACAACATTCTGTAGCATCAACACCACATAAATTGGGACTGTGGGTTGCACAAGACGAGTAATCAATATTCGAGTTCTTGTCGAGAATGTGACGTAGTGCTCCGTTGTAAGTTCCTTTCATATTGGCGTCGTTATCCTACCCTTGTGCACGACAATTAGAGCAGCGATTTTCTGACCATTTTTTTGGTTACAATTCACGAAATCCAAAAACCGTTCTTGAATTGTAAAATTTGTTGCTTTCCAATTGAAATGGAGTTAGCGCAAAATGAATGTAGTCAACGTGACTAGCATCAGGCATAGCATCAACATAATTGCAAAATACTTTTCTTTTTTGCCTTGATCTAATATAGTTTCCCTCACGTGCTTTGCACAAATGTCTATAAACTCGTTCTGCATGTCTGGGGAAAGATAGTGAACTTGTAAACGTTTGTGCTGCTGTTGTGAAATCCTAACTTTCTCCAAATGATCTCTAAGTATTGGATCATAATGTCTTATGAGCTCTTAGATGCCCAAAAAGTGTCCATTGTTTCTTTCACCTAGATATATACTTTCGCCTTTGAAAGCTAGTCCTCTTTCACCCAAAAATAAAATAGTGTCCAAAATTCTAATTCTATTCTGAGGGCAGTATCTTTGTAGGCCTGTATTTTCTTCCATCGAGTAACCTTTAGGCTTGGCGACATATAAGGTCCTGTTAAGCATATCGGGCGACAGATTGAAGCCCACCGTGTGTGAGCTGATTTGAACTTATCGGTGCGACTTGGTAAACCTACCATCGCTTGGCCCAGAATTGACATAACCGACCCTGAACACCGCCCGTATGTTCTGCTTACTTCAAACTAGAACAAGAAGCGAAAAATATGGGTTTAGTTGTGAATGAGGGCAAACCAAAGTACCTTTTGTCATGAAGAAGAAACTCAGCACATTTACGGCTTGGCAACCACGTCAATGTTACCAGCTATAATTTCGAAATACTAAGGGACTTCGTTTGGCGGCCACCGTGGTGTGATGGTAGCGTGCTCCGCCTACCACACCGGATGCCCTGGGTTCAAACCCCGGGCAAAGCAACATCAAAAATTTTAGAAATAAAGTTTTTCAATTAGAAGAAAATTTTTCTAAGCGGGGTCGCCCCTCGGCAGTATTTGACAAGCGCTCCGGGTGTATTTCTGCCATGAAAAGCTCTCAGTGAAAACTCATCTGCCTTGCAGATGCCGTTCGGAGTCGGCATGAAAATCATGTAGGTCCCGCCCGGCCAATTTGTAGGGAAAATCAAGAGGAGCACGACGCAAATTGGAAGAGAAGCTCGGCCTTAGATCTCTTTGGAGTTTATCGCGCCTTACATTTATTTTATTTTTTTAAGGGACTTCGTTTATTTGGGAACAAGAAATTGACTACATCAAATGGGGTGAAAAGTTTTCCAAAAGGTTTATGGGTCTCTACGCGGTGGCGAAGGCAAAAAACAGAGCGTGTACGCTGGAGGTGTAGAAAACGATTTAAGTTTCCTTGGTGTTATCAATTGGCGTCAGTTAGAAGCGACTGGATGGTCATGACCGTGAAAGTTAAGCGCCAATTAAGTACGTAAGTAATCCATTTAAACTGCTTATCAGGTTTTCTATACAAATTTCCCAATTCCCATCAACTACTATTTTCACAAACCATGAAGCCTAAAGGTTACTCACTGCAATAAAATACAGCGCTGCCAAAATACTGCCCTCAGAACCACTACGATCTGTCTTCTTATGTCCCCAGAACACCAACTATACAGTGAGGCGAGAGTACTTCCCATTAGGGAGAGAAATGAAATGATGTTTCTGTTGAATATCCAGAAATCTGGGCATCCCAACAGACATTTCATTGATGAGGCTATACCTCCCAGGGGCTTCAGGGGTCATGTCCGTAAGCATTATGAGAAAATACGGCACCTGAGAATACAGCCTTATGACACAAAAAAGCACAAGCAGGTCCTCAGTGATATCACAAACAGGCGTTGGACCTATATGTCCGGAATTACCCGGCGAATCTAGTTCTTAGAAAAATACACAGAACGCGCAGAAGAGGAACGCAACCTCACTAGGGAAACACGCGTCACTCTGGCTCAACTTCGATCTGTCTCCTTTGGCAGGTTAAACTCTTACCTATTCAGAATCAACCCACACATATAAAATGTAAGTCCTGCTTGCAATGCGTCCCTACATGAAACCAACCCTCTCTTCAATTGTAATGTGGAACCAACGCCTCTAACACCCATTCTCACTATGGTCCACCCCTATTGAAACTGCAAGTTTCCGTTAGAGGACATTGATGACAATTTGTGATTGGTCACAACTATTGGATGGGCGAAGCACTGATACCACAACAACAACCAGGAAAAATGGATTCGCTACCAAATGAACCCAAAAAAGTGCCCCCTCTAGATATCGCAGAAAAGAAAAAAATATTTGTTTTTAAAATGTAAGGTATAGTTGTTGCAAATTATATATTTTAATTTCCATATAAAGTTCATTGCCTGTGCATTCGTATACTTTTCTAAGAAATTATTAGGCATCCAGAATTCGAAGATTCAAATGTCACAGTAACAATGCGTAATATTCTTAATTCATTTCTTAGCTAATTGCTATTAAATTAAAAAAAAAAATTTACAAAAACAAAAAGCATATCAAATGATGAGCTTTAACCTTTAAGTTACAAAGCAGCGGCTTAGAAATACTAAAATACGAAATAAAAATTATTTCACATACAAAATATGTAAAAAAAAAGTTTAGCAACAAGAGTTTTAGTTGATACAAATATCAAATTAAGTACAAAGCTAAAAGGTTCCGAAAAATACGCCGATTTTAATTTAGCTAGAAAGCATAAACATCAAATTTATTTTTGAGCTTCATATTTTAGACACAAATCAAACCAAAACAAGTAAGACGAGACTGTCTTCGGCTGTACCGAATACCTCATATCTTTCATAAATGGAGCTGAACAATAATGTGTGGAAATTTCACAAATTCATAAAAATCTTAACAATTAGTATATATATTATATATACGACCGATCTTAAAGATTTTTTCAGACAACAAAGTATGCCTTTATATAAGCGTCTTGCGAAATTTCAATCTTTGAGCTGTTAAAATGAGGAAGAAACTACGTTAAACCAAATATCTGAAAAAACGGTTGTATGGGATATATATTACATATATGGTCGATCTTGAAAATTTTTTCATACAGCAATATACATATGTATGTTTTATATATCGCTCATTTACTTCAATAGCGTCATAACTCAAAAAACACAATTTTCCAGGAGAGCCATTCAAAGATTTTAACTGCCATATGTTGCGCATATTAAGGCATATTATCATTATTATAACACGTGCTAAATTTTTAACTGATCACGAAGATTTTTTGTACAACATAGATCATGGTATTGGGTACGTTTATATGTTATTAACTCAAAAGTCATGTTTTTTTTATGTATATTGGAACTATTTTCCGTCATCCCTTGTCAAATTTGGTTTTGAGACAAACCGGTTTCGGCGTTGTGCCATCATCAATGTCGATTTTCGAGAAATCGTTCCAATATACATCATTTAACCACCCTGTCGGAAAATCAACAAAACAAGATAAGTCATTTTTTTTAGTTATGACGACGATGCAGCAAATGAGCGATATGATAATCCTATAAAATTTCAATCTTCCATCTGTTAAAGGTACGAATAAATGACTACAACCTTCTTTTTTTAAATATCGGTTGCATGGAGGGTACATGCTAAAGTGGTCCGATCCGGTCGGATTCGACAAATGATCAATCGGAATCCAATATACCAGCTCGCCAAATTTAACAAGATTTCTCAAAAATTAAGGACCAGTTTGCGTTCAAACAGACAGATGGACGAAAAGGATGGATGGACGGACAGACAGACGGACGGACATGGTTAAATCAAATCAACTCGTCATCCTGTTCATTTCGGTATTGTTATTGGTGGGTCTATCTCTTCTCCTTTAAGGACTTACAATTTTGAGATTCGGGACAAACTTAATATACCATTTCATTTTCATGAAAGATATAAAAATGCGTCCGCGGATAATGCCGCTAGATACATACATATGTACACGCATGCGTATATATTCAATACCATGTATATTAGGGTGGTTCAAATTTATTGTTGAAAAGGAACATCCAGTTTATGGATCTGTGGGTCACACTAAGTAATATTGCCCATGGGTCTGAAATGAATTTCGAGCCTCCCTAATTTTGTTAGAAAATATTTTTTTTTAGAAATTTTTATTATTATTTTTGTTAGAAAATATTTTGGGCTATTTAAAAATTGGATTTGCAATATGGAAGAGTATAATTTTCGCCGCTATAGGGCGCTTTCCTACTATTTTTCGCACTTTATCGCTTCTTTTTGGGGAAAATCGACTAATTTGTAGCAAAAATCAACGAATATTTTACTTTTCCATATTGCAGATTCAAATAATAATAATATTTTCTAACAAAATTTGGGAGGCACAAAATTCATTTCAGACCTATGGTCCCATAGACAATATTACTTATATGACCCATAGATTCAGAAACTGGATGTGCACCTGAAGTTTCTTTTCCCATACAATTTGACCCGCCCTAATGTATATATATTATTGTATGTATATAAGCTAGATTTGAGTGTTGCCAGTAAAACAAGCACAAGGTTCACAGGCAATTGACCTCCCACCGTGAGCCCCAAATGCGGCTAAAACACGATGATGAGCCGTCTAAGGCGGTAAAAACAATAGGCGGTGAGTGAAGCGAATGGGAAATAAACTGTTGCAATCGCACTTTCGGATTTGAAGAAAAAAATTCAACCATTTCATTTTACATATTTTTGTTTTTGGTGAATTAGTAGGCCTTACTTAACATGTAGTTTTCTTGGTGTGGCTATGACTGAAAGTAACAATATAGAAAAAAAATTGTATTAAACATTTATAGGTATAACTAGTTCCTAGATAGGGCATTGAAAAGGTTGAGGAAAACTACGACTTTAATCAAAAAGGTTAAAAAAATGAATGGAGATTTTCGAGAATAAATCCTTTTAACCTCGAGAGTAGTTACCTTCTTTTCGAGTGTCCTGCGTATCTATTTTTTTTTTTTTTTTTTTGTGGGAGGACCTTTAAACGGTTGCATTCTTGTTGTTGACTTTGTGTTTTATGTTAATACATGGCAGTTGCTTTTTTACAGAAATCAACTTAAGGTAGTGTTAACGTGTCGTCCGCGGTGCTGACCGAGCCGATTTGATTGCTGGCTTATCTTAGAAATTATTGTAAGTTTATCAAGACCATGGATCGTAGCAAAGGGCAGCTGGTACAAAAATTTTGGGTTAACCCGATTTCGAGACTGTCCATGGCGGCTTATCTTTTCTACCTTTCCGAGTTTTACTATTTTTGTGAGAACGCTCAAAATCTGAGATACGGACATGGGGATAGATGGATTATATGATTTGTATAGAGCAGCAGAAGATGTAGTCCCCGGGTTAGAATCAATTATTTTTGGAACCATGGAAATTTTTCTGACCAACTGTCCCTTCAATTGTAGTCTGACTAGATCATCTGGTTCTCAGGATCCTCTGGGACAAGATTTACAATGCAGCTAATGTATGTTTCGACTTATCACCAACATCACGTATCTACTTCCGTTAAACAAGTGCAAAATGTTGTTTCTTCCTACTAGTTATTGTTAGTGTTAGTCCTACACCTAGCTGATAGTGGACAGACTAGGTAGTTCCACATTTTTGTAATTTGCGCAATTTTTGGCATCTGCTTTATATGCTACTGCGTTCAATATTACAAACAGTCTCTCGAAGGTGTAACTTCTGTCGACCTAACTCTCCTGGTGAACTCGGAAGCACGAGGAGTAATTTAAGCTGCAAAGGAAGTGTTCTTTTGATTAAGTTTGGCTGCCTTCAGTCTTATTTCCTTACTTTTTCGGCTAAAGGGCGCCGAACTTCGCAGTAGCTTGGAGACTATTGATGGCAAGCTGATCTCCGCTTTCCCTTCTACTAATGAGTGGTCGACTTTCCACTCTAGAAAAGTGTGAGTTGCCTAAATATATTACCGAAAGAATCGACCGAATATTGAAAACCCGAAAGTTTATGACCATGAATTATAGAGAACGCATACGCCATACTTACTTAAAATAAGGTAAAGAACAAATGGAATACGTATAGGAGATACTTGATTAGTATACTTTATATAAAACAAGGAAATGGTTACCTCCCTCGTTAATATGTGAAACGACAAATGGATTCCTAAAATCGGACGACCATACAACCGAATCGGAAAATGATATAACAATAAAAAAATTTCCCTGCTATGGATCATTAACTCGCTCCCGTTTCTTTTGGATTTCTCTTCCGCCCTTTAACCGTTTTCTCCTCGCAGCTTTCCGCTTTCTTTTATAAACTTTCTTTTAGCTTCCCTCACACCTTTCCTCTGTTCTTTTACTAATCTTCCATTTTCTTCTCAGCTCTTCTTTACACTTTGTTTTCCGTCCTTTTCAACTTTATCTGCATCCTCCCCTCCTCCCTGTCTCTTTCTCCCTTCCCACTTTTCCTAACCCTAACTTTTTTCTTCCCTGTTCCGTTTTAAATACCTCTTTATCCACTTTGGCCTCTTCGTGCTGAAAAAAATAAAAATCGTCAGTACTAAGTACTTGTGAAGTTTGATGTGTAAACGTACACCTGCACGTCTAGAAATTTAATGTTTTTAAGTTAACTAGAGCACGCCTTGGTCTTTTGAGATGACCATCGCTGGCTTCTTATCCGGAACAACCGATAAGGAAGAGTTATCCGCAAATTAATATCGAGCTATCGGTTTGTTATCGGATTTTTATCGACAAGTCTTCGGCTTTTTATTGGTTTCTTATATGTCATCGATTTTATAGCTATTGAAGTTTTATCGGTTTTTGTTGCATAGCAAACGAATGAGCCGTTGGTAATAAATCGATAACATTTTGATAACAAATTGATAATTTTCCGATAACATAAAGATAACACGCCAATAGCGAAAGGGGAAACGCTGCATAACAAATCGATACCTTTCCCATTACAAATTCGATGACTTTTTGATAATTTATCGATAACTTTTCCATAAATTGTAGATACCTTTCGATAAAAAATCAAGAAAAGCTTGATAACTCATTGATAACCTCTGTTATGAATTGAAGATTAAAACCACTTTGATATCAAATCGATAACCCGTCTATAAGTGAATAGAAAAAAAACCACGCCACGGCTGCCGTCATCCCAAAGCATCTAACGACAACAATTTACCAATTCACTTCCATCACATATTCATGTAATTCAATCATAATAGCTGCTGCTATAATACAATTTGTATTCTTCTTATTCTTTTCATTTATCATTTCTAGATTTTAATATATATTTTTTACGTAAACCCGCATTTTCCTGCCACATCGGAAATTGATTTATTTATTGGCCGATTTGCTACACTATTCTAGTATAACTCACATATTGACCGGAGTACGGACTGCAACATTGCTTGCCGCAATCAGCCCGTTTTCCTGTTTTATGTTGCATTTTGGTGTGAGTAGCGATTGTTGCATGCACCCGATACCTCAATATACATACATAGGAATTTACTGCTGAATTTATAAGTTGTCAGTTAACGCATTTTTTCTACATCTTTTTAGTGATCTTGTTTCAGATTCTTTCTCGTTTCCTTGGTGGGTTTCCTCTGCGGTATTCTTCGTCATTCAATCGATAATTGAGTTGTTATTGCATTTTAATTGAGCATCGAATTGCATCGCAATAAAAATCAGCCAAAATGGGAAGCTTCTCAACATAACACGATCATATTTTATTTTTATTCTATTAATGTAGCAACAACATTTGCAACAAGTTGTTGCAAAGGCAATGTTGCACTGGCGTTGTATGCGAGCTATATTGCAGGCGTCAGCGTTGGTGTTATTTTTGTTGTTGTTGTTGTTGATGATGGCGCCATATTCAACGATTTTATATGGCAAATTATGCAATATTAATTGAACCAGTTTAACTAAAATATTTGTTAGCGTGTTTGTCACTTGTGAGGCGTAAAAATTGGATGAGACCTCTGTTGTTTGATGTCAAATGGAGCAATTGACTTTTACTTGTTGTGCGCGATGAGAAAATTTTATATGACAGTTGAAGTATTGATTGACATAAGACAAGTTGAGAAAAATCACATAAGTACCATCATCCCATCTATCAAATTGAGGAATGGGAACGCCATGAATGCGTCTAAGGGCTATTACACCCGGAGATAACTGCAATCGAAACTCATTAAAATCCAGCTAACTGACTTTGATGATTTATTAGGTTCGACCTATTCAATGTACTAAAAAATGTTGACTATGACAGCCCATAATACCCACATATTTGGATTGCTATCGCTATGAAAGCTATTTCTGACATTTTGAATCCATGATAAGTCTATATAAAGAAGTCCTACCCTAATAACTTTGACTTGTATGAATAAACTTCGCTTCGAGGAGCGTTAGGTCAGGTTAGGTTGTTTAGGTGCTGCACAGCTTAATTTGATATTTTTATGGGTTTGGGTGAGTTTCATCGATGTTGATGATCATTCGCCGGATATGTATACGATACGTTCCGGGAAATAGTACCATTAAGGTACGAGCTCTAATAACTCGGGAACGATTTGATACGACCACCTTGACTATTTAAGATCGCGAGGTCTTCCAACCACCTCCTTCCGTTAGGAGCTTTGAGGTGCTAGTGTGTCGTTTGTTAGACAAATAGGACTTTCCTGCAAAATAACAGGATCCCCATGGGCCTTAATGAGCCCTAGTAGTTCAGCTGAACGCTTCTTATTTTGAACTGATCTGAAACGCATACCGACCGCCCCAAAACTGCAGGTCTTTCGTAGCCGGATACATACCACTAAGAACCTTCCTGTTTGGAGTTATTCCTCTAAGTCCGCTCCGCATTCAGCTGGTACGGTCTTTGCAATATCGTCCCTTCCTGCATCTTTCCCCAGAGCCAACCCCAGCGCAATAGAGAATAAATTTAAGCCCCGAACTTCTCAGCTCTATCCTCATGTATCATTGGTTAACGAGCTGTCAGGGGACTGATATCATTTTTGCCGCCGAGTGTATATTTCGATAACGTACACGGCTCGTTGTTGACGATATTGCACAGTTCGCGAGCAGTTCTCAACCTGTCATCTGCACTTCTTCCCTCTTGTTTCTTCCAATAATGAATTTCGTCATAGCCAGCACGCCAGCAAGTCTTAGTGCTGCGGAAAACTTTTCAAACATCGTGCTTATATGGGTACATCGTCGCAGAAAAAGTGAAAATAATGAGAAGCAAAACATATTTCAAAGGCTTGGGCATTGCTGGTCACTACTGGGGCGTTCGATATCCATCACCCATTCACATCAAACACTTAAGACATGGATCAAGGTAAGAGGATATTAAGGTTTGTAACTGTACTCCTCTGTTACTTGTAGAGAGATAAAAATGGTCCGTTTCAATAGCATATGCAGGAGCTGCATCGAACTGCGACGAAAAAATCACGCGCAACCTTTGCGAATGCTCAGCTCTATCTACACATACACCACAATTCTTTGCAGCTAACATTAATACACGAAGAAGAGGATGCCATCATAGTGTCAAGCAATCAGTAACACTTCCTGGAGTAGAGCACCAAACTCCTGCCTCGCGCATTGCTATGGCCAGGATCTTTTAAAACGGGCGAAGCGCAGCAACCAACCAAGCAGTTATTATGGAAATTTGATTTGTTTCGTCCTTGACGGATTTGAGATTTCTTTCACTATCCGAGATCAGAATGGCTTACGCTTTGAGAATAAACTCTGCGTTGCCTGCGCCTTACAAAAATCTCTAACCCGGGGACAATTTTTCTATTTACTCCGAGGATCTTCCCACCAAATAAATCTACTTCATTTGACATCAAAAGACTTGGAAGCAAATGCAACGGTGATACTTGAATGACACGAACATCTCTAATCTACAGACAATTTTTCTATATACTCCGAGAGTCTGCTCACGAAATAAATCTACTTCATTTGACATCAAGCCGAGAGCCTGCTCACGAAACAAATCTACTTCATTGGACATCAAAAGACGTAGAAGCAATGCAACTGGGAAATTTCAATGACACGAACATCTTTAATCCAGAGACATTTTTTCCATTTATCCCGATAGTCTGCTCGCCAAATAAATTTCCTCACTATCCGAAATCACAAGTGGCTTACGCTTTGAGACTAAACTCTGGGTTGCCTGTTGCACTTACAAAACATCTCTAATCCAGGGACATATTTTCTATTTACTCCGAGAGTCTGCCTACCAAATAATTTCCTCCATTGGACATCAAAAAGCTTGGAAGCAATACAACTGGGATACTTCAATGACACGAACATCTCTAAACCAGGGACATATTTTCTATTTACTCCGAGAGTCTGCTCACCAAATAAATCTCCTCACTATCCGAAATCAGAACGGCTTACGCTTTGAGACTACACTCTGGGTTGCCTGTTGCACTTACAAAACATCTCTAAACCAGGTACATATTTTCTATTTACTCCGCGAATCTGATCATCATACAAATATACTTCATTTGACAGCAAAAGGCTTGGAAGCAAATGCAACTGAGATGCTTGAATGACACAAACATCTCTAATACAGAGCCAATGTTTCTATTTACTTCGAGAGTCTGGTCATTAAACAAATCTACTTCATTTAACATCAAAAGACGTAGAAGCAAAGCAACTGGGATGCTTCAATGCCAATTTATTGCAAACATAAATTAATATAAAGAAGAGTAAGTCTTAAACTATTTGCAATTCTCTAACAAATGAAATTCCGTCCAAACCGTTACCAACGCATCTACTCGGTGCATCAAGGAAAAAGGCCAATAGCACTGATCTGGTTTTAGTAATCGATTTACTAAGCAACACATTCAACGCTTCATTGATTGCTTCATCACACCTCACACACCTAAACATCACACACATACACACATACCTATATATTTGAACGATCTAGTAAGTGCATTATTACATGGGAGCTACGTTTTATTTTAGGCAGTTAAAAGAGCTGACAGCTGCTGCTAATCCCTCCACTTTGATCGCATGACTGTAGATCGTCATTGAGTAGAGCATTTTCTTATTATTCACCATTACGATCGATGGCAGCTACTATTGAATGATTTTTATTGTAGCATAAATATGAATGGTAGCAACGAGGCATAAATTGAATTACAACAATTGCTAACAAAGGGATTGAACAAAAAAATTATTGAAACAAGTGCAAGAAACACTTTAATGTTTTTTTTTTTTTTTTTTCAAGAAAA
The DNA here is from genome assembly GCF_040869045.1 of Eurosta solidaginis. Lineage (NCBI taxonomy): Eukaryota > Metazoa > Arthropoda > Insecta > Diptera > Tephritidae > Eurosta > Eurosta solidaginis. The sequence goes on from NC_090320.1 coordinate 265,903,196, forward strand.
AAGTCAACTTCTGTGACTTATACTATAAAGAGGAAGCATATAGTGCCCAGAGCTTGGTTCAACTGCTGCAAGCTGTTTAAACGCCTTATAAGGAAGCTGCGGCTAAAAATCATTGATAAATTAAGAATGGTTGATACACTTTCAACAATTCAGCAATGACGGAAGATGATTGCAAGTTGTTTAAAACTCCACAAGTCACAGAAGAAAAGCGAGTTGCCTTATAGGCTTAATATAAAATGAGAATCAAATTGTAGATCAATGAAGATCACTCACTATGATCAACTAAAGATCACAAAGCGATCGTTGAAGAATTTTGCTACAACTAAGAATTTCTTTGTGTATGGGTATGTAGACTAAACTTCATTCTTTGTATAGATATATACCTTCAATCTGAAGCTTAGTACATTTTTTAACACTTTTTTTTATCATTAATTTGTATACAAATCTATATATATTAGGGGGGGCCAGAAAAAAAATTCAGCATTTATATTAATGTTTATAGTTGATGCCTCATCGTGACTTTCTCGTATGAAGAATTTTCAAGTTTTTATAAAAAGTGTACCAGAGCTCTAACCCTTGATACTCAAATCAATAGATATACATATTCTTATAGAAAATTGAAAGCTCTGTGGGGCACCTGTAAACATTAAAAAAAATTTTGTGCTGGTTATCTTTTTGAATGTCCTCAACAATGTTTCCACTTTACCACAAAAAAAAAAAAAAAAAACATTTGTTTTCCCCTTCCTAATTCTATGTATATTTATTAATACTTACTGGTATCTATGTTAAAGTGTGACAATGTTTGTTGAGCGGTTTGCAAGAAAATTAACTACAGAAACCCTCGACATTGCAGCTGGTATGAGGAGGAAGTGTTTTAGGGCAGAGTAAAGAGGGAACGATCGGCATAAAACGATAAGCCTACTCTTAGGAAGCAGAAAATACACAGTTAGCGAGCTTTGAGACCGGCTAGGCTCATTGACTACACTTGTTAGTATACAGCTGTAAACCAGTGTAAAAGTTGTAAATCAGAAAGAGGGCGAGACTAGTAATAATATGCGGACAATGAGGGGAAGAAGAAGTACGGAGTGGTTTACTAGTCAAAGAAGTGTTAGGTAACGCTGTCACTCCGGCTATCCCCTAAAGTTTGGGTGGATGTCTACCAAAAAGTGAAGAACTGTAAAAAGGAAAGTTCCTGGGACCAGCATCAGTTTGCTGCAGGATGAACCGAGTAAACCGCTTTCATTCTTCAAAACAGCGTGGGGGTACCATAGAGCTAAATTAATATATCTAGAGTGGGCTGTACTAAACCTTCAAAAGCGAGGCACAAGCGGAAGGTTTGGCATTGTGCATAGAGCGGTATCGCAACGATATAAAAGGTCAGGGCATGGATTCCATGTGTGGTAAGGTCCGATGATTTGCTATTGTTCCTGCGGCATCAGAAGCCGTATATACCTAAACTTGATTAGAGTTTATCGACACATGATTAGGTAAGTCGCGTATTCTGACCTACTAGCACTACATCTTTCTAATAACAATTAGCAGGCTGACGATGTATTATACTCGAAGCTTGGAGAAATATTCTAGTACAAAGACTGTTTTTATCTGTTCCTCAAAAGAGATTAAAAAAAACGAAACTCAAAACACGGTTAGGGCAGGCGAACTGGAATCACAAAATCAATGGCCAAAGAGAAAACGAAACGACGAAGATAGCAACGAACAGCCCTATGATGTGGCTTACAAATTAAACTTCTAAGGGAAATATTTCTGGGCTCATTGCGCGCAGATATGGAGTTTACTTTGCGAAGTCGAATGGCAGGTTGAGGTCTGCAGTCTCAGTGCTTATCACTGCTTAGCAAACATTTGCACTTTCACTTTCAACAACGAAACCATAGTGGGTGTAGCCATCGAAGGTAGGAGAAAACAAAAGCTATTCTCTTGGCTTTCTGCTATTTTTCTCACAAAATTGAAGACCCTGGTATATGAGGAAAGATGCAAAGAGTTTGCCTATCAGTGAAGTTATTTGAATATGTATAGAAGAACTGACAAATTACTCAAAAACTTTCAGACAGTTGAAGTCATTATTACAAAATGCAGTCGCATTCGACAATATTCGGCCTGATAATTCGCAACTGAATAGCTAGATCTTTAGAGTATCCCATTGTCCTCAACAAAGGAATATGGAAACAGACTTTTGACGTCAATGAGGTTATTGAAGACCTGAAACAATGTCATGAGATCGCGGAAGGGTATCTGCTAGGCTTGCAATATGAAAACTAGAGATCGGTAAGAGGTAGGCTCATTGAGCAGAAAATGGTGGCTGGCTTAAAAATATGCAGCGGCAGAAGTTTTACCTCAACGATTCTTTAAAAAATCAGGGCTTATAAAAATTCTTTGATGGGAAAAAAGAAATTTGTGGCCTATCAAAACTATATTTTAAACCACCCTGTCTGACCCTGAATAGTTTAGACAAACATGAAATTTCTGTATGATCAAACCCGACAGACATTGTTCCGACTCTATCTCTATCTATCCACCTGAATCTCCTCTGGCTAACCCTTTTCATTCTCTCTTATTTTCTCTCCACTCTGTATTTTCTTATTTACCTTAATCGGTCCATTCAACTTTCCCATCCCTTTCATTATTTCGTTAATCTTCCCATTTTTCCTCTTAATCTTCCTGCTCTTGCTCTAATCCAAGTCTAACTATCACTATTACTCTTAATGTGAGATCTCTATATTATTCATACTCTTCCTGTAAACCTCTTTTTACGAATTTCTCTCACAACATTAAAAAAAAAAATAAATAAATTTAAGGCGCGATAACCTCCGAAGAAATCTAAGGCCGAGCTTATCTTCCAATTTGCATCGTGTCCTCTTGATTTTCCCTAAAAATTTGCCGGACGGGACCTATATGTTTTATGCGGACTCAGGACGGCATCTGCAAGGCAGATGAGTTTTCACTAAGAGCTTTTCATGGCAGAATAACACCAGGAGCGCTTATCAAACACTGCCGAGGGGCGACCCCGCTTAGAAAAATTGTCTTCTAATTGAAAAACCTTATTACAAAATTTTGAATTTCCTTTCCCGGGGTGTTAACCCAGGGTCTTCGGTGTATTAGGCGGAGCACGCTACCATCACACCACGGTGGCCGGTCTCAAAACATTACCTTTATTCTTACTTTAACTTTCATTTTCCCTCTTCCTCTTGATATCTTTACATTTCTCCCTTCCCTCCAACTTCCTTTACTTTGTCTTCCTTTTGCCTCTGTTTTCACATCGCTTTTTTGTTAAAGTCCCCCATTTCCATTATGCGAGATATATCAAGTTTGACTCTTTTCCGCACATTACATTGCTAAGGTACTAAAAAAGTAGCAAAATATTACCAAATATTTTTCATTCCTACTACTTTACAATTCATGACCGGCTTATGAGGACCGTTAAATTTTTGTTATTGTACTACTGTTATCACCTGACTAGTTATATTGCGTTATGGAGCAAGCTCAAAATTAACTTAGAACTCTAGCCCAATAAAGTCAAATTGTTAGTTATTTCGATTTTACAAAAATAATTTCGGATAAAAAAAGAACCGCTCTAATTCATATACCTGCTTACATAGTACAAAGCACTTACAAAAATATGAAAATATAATTGATGATTTTACATAAGTAGCAACAATGTGTACTATAAACCAAGTACGCCACCTGAAAAGTTCAATGATCTTGGTTTTCTTTTAAGCTTTAATTGGAGGGAGACAGGATATTCGCTTTGGTGCGTTCATTTGTTTATTTACAATCTGCACTAAATTAACCCGAACGTGCATGTGCCAACTGTGGATTTTTTTATGATTTTTTCACTCATCTAATTTTCCCCTTTTACATACACTTTCGTAAATTGTATTAGTAATTCAAAATAAAGAAGATTATAAATCGTGTGACTAGCGAAATAAAGAAAATTATATGCAGCTGCTTAAGAAATCAGAATTTATAATTAAGGTTGGCTTGTGCAAGCAGGTGTAATAATTGAAATCTGCCATAGAGCACAATGTTGGTAAGATGTTGATGATAAAAGGTTGCCGAGTGGTCAAAATGTTGCCAATTTAAATTCGCCAGCTCAACGGTGATTTATAACAAAAGCGGTCGCAGAATTGCCAATTTTCCGAACATCTCTATCCATGAGGCATCTAGCGGAATTTTCCTCCTTATTGTTAATGTATTTTCAACTATATTCCAAGTTTCATAACTCAAATTTAACGGAAAATTACTTAGAATCCATTGTTATTCTCAATGAAAGCGGCGTGTATAATATATCCTCCGCCTGCTTGTTTATTTGGAATATGTAGAACTGACCTTCCTCTGTAGGCCGAAATACAGTAAGTACCATCCAATCCTGTGTCGGTATGTTCGGATTCTGATTCTACAGAAGTCGCAGTGTATCCTCCGACTTCATCACGCATGGTATCCATGCCTTAACTTTTGGTACCGTTGGGATTTGCGCTTTATCCACTACCTCCAACCGCGCGTTCGTGCCTTGCCTTTGAAGGGTTAGAACCACTTCCTCCAGCCAACGCAAGCTCGCGATGTTGTCGCACGCTATCATCTGCACACATTATACCGGTATTGGGAAGACTCCGTTCGAATACAGCCGAATTTATCCCCTGGCTGCAAATGGTCCAATAGGCACGGTTTGCATAACACCCTGGATTAGAGGGTTCTCTCTTATTGGTCTCCGACATTCCGCCGCCGTCCTATGAGGCGAAACGGCGTAGATGCCATTCCTTAACCGCTCCGTCTCATGGTCGAGCGCTATGGAGTTCGGCTAAGCCCTCACACCAACGACAAGGTGCCTACCCTAGTGACGGATTTTTGTATTCTCCTCCCATTTCGATGATTTTCATACTTCTTCATCAGGGAGTATGGTTTATTTCAGTAAAACACTTTTATATTTGTTTTGCGTTTTATGTTTAGGATAAATAAAAAGGAGACAGGAGTTGCCTATAATCCATCAAGCAGAAAAGACATGGACAAAAGTGCGGGGCTGCAAAATTTTTAAGATTATGTGCAAAGTCAACGATATTTGACTCAAAAAGTGGTTCATATCTTTGAAGAGAGAAGACTTAAGGCTGACGTTGGGTAAACTAACTGGAAACTGCCTTTTGGCGTCACATGCTTATAAGCTAGGCCTCGTCAGTAACAGCAGCGGTAGTGCGAAGTGCGATCTGCAGGAAGAAACGTTTGAGCACGTTCTGTGTTCATGTCGTGCGCTTGCCAGCAGTTATTATGGGCAGCAGCGTTGCCAGATCTCGAGACAGCAATTAAGTTACATAGGTCTCTAGAAAACATCTAGTAAAATTTTTTTAAGAGGTCGGAGTTATTCTATAAAATAAGTCCTGGCACATGATTGAGGTTCTTCCGTTTCGTCGTCAAACAAATTGATGGTAAAACTATGAACACATTCAGTCAATGTGTGGTCTTTATTGACCGGCCAGTTCAACTTAACCTAACCTTACTGCAACAAATCATGCTCCCTGATCAATATATATAAAAATTATCAAAATGCGTTGGAGAATAGAAAACAACTATGGCTTTTGTCTTCTTTGTATCGGCCAAAAGCTCCTTAAAAATAGTATAAACTTACCTAAAATAAAAGTAGTTAAATAGACCTTCAGTAATTTTCGTACTAGATAAGCAACTCAAGCACATCAACTTAAAACCAATTCAATATGTCCTCGTGAAAAATCTCGAAAGAGATAATTGATACCAAAAACATAGTCCTGTAATTATAAATACACTATATTGAAACAAACCCATACAATTTTAGAATTTATCCCTAAAACAATCCAAAAACAATTCCGAAACAATTGCGGAATGGTCAGAAAGCATTTTCGAGGTTAAGCTGAAAAAAAATCCCGAAATTATCCAAACATAGGGCAAAGTGATCCTAAATCCTAAATTGTTTCAAAGTTGCTCCCAATAAGATTGTGCAATTCCGAAATTACCAGGATGCAGTAAAAGCAAGATAATATACCAAAACTTATTCCGTGGCGGTTCAAAAATGATACCGAAAACAGTCCTGATAGCTGCGAAACAATCGTGAAATGATCACTAACGATGACAGCTAAAACAATTACAACAAATTATCACGAAGTAGTTCCATATTAATCTAACTGATATGATCCGATGATACTGTAAAAATTATCACGGAGCAGGTCTATATTAACCTCGAAATGGTTCCGGAATAATGCCAAATTATCCTGAAATAGTTCACAAATGATACAGAAAATTACCCGAGACTTTCCGAAGACTGGTGGTCCCAAAGTTATAACGAAACGGATTTGAATCGAGGGTAAAACCGATTCTGAAACCATCCCGAAAACAATTACAAAGTAGTCGTGAAACTATTCTTAAATCGAAATTATTTAGTCAGGATGTAGTGCCTACATGAGTTGAAGTATATGGTTTTGGAACGGTCTCGAATATCTTTAGTTCCTAAATGATGTTACAAATTTTTCCAATATGTAAGTAACAGCTCCGAAACTATGCGTAATTCATCCTGAAATATTTCCAAAAGGATACCAAATTATCCTGAAATAGCCCGCATTGATCCTGAAATATTAGTAAAATAGTCCCGAAATTATCCGAGAACAGTCCAGCAATGTTCATGAAGCCTCGTATGGTCTGGAAAGTCTCTGATAAATTTTTCTCAATTCTAACTACACAGTAGGAATTGCTAAAGATCTGACACACGATGTAATAGGCAGCTTTTTACGTAGTATTAATTTTTAAAGTGAAAAACTCGGGTTTTCACACGACTGTCGTATTACTTGTAAAGTTTTAAATTTTTAGTTGTTTCCATGGTTTCCCAAGTTTAACTTTATTTAAACATAGCATACACGACGAACAGCAGATCTCTTGAATTGCTTGAGTATGCTCATAATTTAGTATTTTTTATATTAAATAAAAGTGGTTTCTTTTCCAATCTCAATCACTTGGTAGTCATTTGTATGTTTAGCTACTTTAAAATTATTTCTTCACATTAAATCATGCTCATACATATTTATCATGGCACGGTTGCAAGCAATAAAGCTCAAGTCATCTTCATCGTTATTATTATTATAATCAAATAACGCGACGATATGGCGATGGTTGCGCATGCGCAGACACATCACATTTCTCCCTATTAAATTTCTTGCTCTGTGCAATTCATTCCAAAACCGTTTATTATTTTCCGCTCAAGAAGCACAGCCAGCAATTTGGAAAAGCGGTAATTTTCTTTAAGCAAAGCTTTTGTTGTTTTGATAACTGACAAGTTGAATGCATATTAAGCAGATCAAATGATAGGCACAAAATTATCAGCAAAGAACAATAATGTCGTATGCACGTTTGTTAAAGGTAAACAATTTTTTTAAGTGGAGCACGCAACACATAATTTAGAAGGTGGATGTAAAATATGTTATACGACGCTGTGTTATGATGAAATGTTTGCTGAGTCTAAGTCTTTTATGAGTTTATAGATTAATATCTTTTTTCTTAATTAAATCTATATTTTCTATTTTAGTTCCAGTTATAGAGGAAGTGCTTTATGGCCTTTATTATAAACAAAAATTAAAAAAGCCTTTTTGTTTGAAAAAATTAAAACAAATATTTTAAAGGAAATTCGTATTTGGTAATTGAATTGAGACTAGCTTTTCTATATCGAATCACAGTTAAAAATGCATTTAAAAATATTCCAATGCTTATAGAAAATTTTTAAACTACTTCGCCGCATTAATATTTTTAAAACAAAAGGCTTAAGAAACAAACTTAGTTTAAAAACTATTTAAATAGAGTTTAGCCTTTTCCTGAAATCTGATTTTCATATCAAGATTTTCATTAATTTACTATTCCTCAAATAATAACCCCGAAGTGATTCTTAAATGGGGCTTCTCTCGCGAACACTACCAGAGTTGCCTTATCAGATGTTGTCTGTGTCCATGCTTCTGCACCATATGCAAGACGAGCACGATAACGAAGAACCTGATTTTAATTCGCCGAGACAGGAATGTACTTTTTAGTTGCATACATACATAGTCCAAAGTACCACTAATTGACGTCGTTTCCAAGTCGCAAATGCGCTGATTCTTTGCTTGATGACTGCAGGCCTAAAAAATTCCTAATATGCTTTCGAAATTGAACCAATACAATTCTTACATAGTTCCAAAATATCCAAAAAATAACTCTGAAAATTTCCTACAAGATTCCCCACTGATACCTTAAAGGTCCACAACAAGAAGAAGGCACATAAAAAATGCCGAAAAAACCATGAAATATTTATATACACGTAAAGCAACAAATAATTCATATACTAAACCAATGAACAAAGTTTACAAACGGCGATGGTTACTAGGGCATGTTTCTGAATTTCATTTCTTCATCAGCTAGCTTCTAGGGAGCCACCGTGGCGGCCACCGTGGTGTGATGGTAGCGTGCTCCGCCTACCGTACCTACACCGTATGCCCTGGGTTCACACCCCGGGCAAAGCAACATCAAAATTTTAGAAATAAGGTTTTTCAATTAGAAGACAATTTTTCTAAGCGGGGTTGCCCCTCGGCAGTGTTTGGCAATCGCTCCGGGTGTATTTCTGCCATGAAAAGCTCTCAGTGAAAGCTCATCTGCCTTGCAGATGCCATTCGGAGTCGGCATAAAACATGTAGATCCCGTCCGGCCAATTTGTAGGGAAAATCAAGAGGAGCACTACGCAAATTGGAAGAGAAGCTCGGCCTTAGATCTCTTCTGAGGTTATCGCGCTTTACATTTATTTTTTTTTTTTTTATATAATAATATTGATGCAATAGTGAACAGCGGAAGTACTGCTTATAAAAGCAATGATATAAACCCAAATCCCAATCAACAAAATTTTTAGGAGCACAGCAAATTCAGTCAGAAATAATAATCGCGCCTTGGTATCCGATGTGAAATATGTACTAATATAATCGAGAGAACACTTCTTCTTATAGCGACTTCGATAATATACCCGGTGTTGCATCATGGCGCTGAATAACTCCTATAGCTTCTTCAAAACATGGACTTCTTCAACTTTACAGTAATCGTTTAATGTTTCAAAAAAAATTTTCATTTGATTTCTATTTGATTGATGCTAAAGACGATAATTCGAGTGGTAGTGCTAACCAGCAAAGAAAAAATCTCTTGTAAGAAATTCACTTGCGAACATAATTTGGAGGTATTGGTTCTATTATATATTCTTCCTCGTGTGACCTTAGCATTATAGCGAGAAAGTCGATCTTGAGATAGACTACAAGGCTAAATACTTTCAATATAGAAAAAATCGACACAAAATCGCCTCGGAGGCCATGCTCCTATTCACAGTCATGATTTTAAAATCGTGAGGTATTTCATCTGAAATCGTGAGGGGATTCAAGGAGTTGATAAGCGCAATACAAAGCTTTCAGAGCTTCTGCAACCCAATTGTCAATCTCATCTACGCGAATGGAATTCGGTATGAATGTGTATACACATATTTAGCAGGCAAGGCTCTGGCGACCCCAAGCTCCTCATGGAGCCAGGGAGTATCAGGCGGGATGGGCTAGAAAGTTTAATGGGGTCATGTTAATCGTTCCCGAGATGGTCGGGCTAGTACCTTAATGGTGCTTGTATCTATACCCAGAAAAGGACCATCAACATAGATAACACTCCCCAAAACCTTCGGATAGTCTCTTAGTCGTTAATACAACAACAACAGCGGGGCAGTTTCAATTAAGTTTTATTTTTCTGAAATGCCCCAATGTGCTAAACAAAATTCGAAAGACTTAAGACACGAACTTTACTCTCAAATATTTAAAATAACACAACTAAAAACTTGAAACTATTAATTCTTGCATATTTGCTTTAAGTTTTCCTTTTGTTAGAAATTAAAAAAAAAAATATACCAAAAAAAATTTTTTTTAAATATGTTGCCTGGTGATGATGACGTGGTGTCCCCAGCGGGTTAGGGGCTTAGAATATCACCGCGGCAGGTTTTCCTGTCGTAAGAGGCCTCTAAAATACCACATTGATTCAAGAGGTTGTGTAGCGCAACCCTTTCAAGGGGTTGCCAGCGCATTACAAAGCTTCTCCAACCCAATTGCCAGCCTCACCCAGCCGTGGCGAATCCTGTTTCTTTAACAGCCGGGGCTCTGGCGACCCCAAGTTCCTCATTGATCTAGAGGGTGGGTGGGCGGTATTGGCTTTGAAGGTTTCTTGTGGTCATACTAAATCTTTCCCGAAATGGTCGGGCTACTATCTTAATGGAGCTTGTTACCACCGGAACGTGTCGGATTTTCATCCGGCAAAGGACCATCAACATCGAGAAATTGCCCTAAAGCCTTCGGGGAGTGTTTTTACGGTTACAACAACAACAAAAACATAATGACGTGGCGCTGGTCGGTCGAAATAGTCTTATTAGAATAGCCCCTTAATATTTCCTTATTTCCAAATTTAAAATCCTAAGCACCTCCAAAATGCTATTTAACGATATTGTAAAGCAAATCTCGAGCAAATTTTCGAAGTAGTCCTAGGGCCCATTTTATAAAAAATATAGGGGGTAAAGTATATCAACCGTTCCACTTAAAAAGCTTCATCGCTTCGATTTGAATGAAATTTAGTGAAATTGCTGTGCTATATAGTAGTGTTAATTTCACTTAAGTTCGCTCATAAATTTTGCATGGTTACGGAGATATAAGCGTCCGAATTCCCAAAAAATTTTTCTTTAATTTTTTTCAAAGAGGGTCATTTTTTATATTTTTATTTTTAAATAAAAGCATGATATTTTGCCTTTAAAATGATAACTATTTTATTTTGGCACGCGAAAATTTCTTTAATAATTTTTTTTTTTACACATGTTCCAGCTAAAATTCACCCATAAATTTTATAATTTTTATTTTTTATTTTTTCAAGGTTGAACATTTTATGTATTTGTATTTCTATTTTTAAACAAAAGCTTGATATTTTTCCTTTAAAATGCTAGCTATCTTGTTATGCTGCCCGAAAATTTCTTTGATACATTTTTTTTTAAGTATGGCAATTTTATCAGATAGTCTGAAACATGACACAGTAGCTGTATATGCTTCCCAACAACTACTGATTAAGTATTTAACTAACAACTTCAAAGTTACCAGAATTATATACTTTACTGACGGGGCAGCACAACATTTTAAAAACAAGTATAACTTTCAAAATCTTGTACATCACGAGGAAGATCTCGGTATTCTAGCAGAATGGCATTTCCATGCTAGTGCACATGGCAAAGGCGCATGTGATGGAGTTGGTGGAAACTTGAAAATACTTGCAAATCGTGCCAGTTTACAAGCTTCACCGGATAGTCAAATTCTTAATTGCGACTCTTTTTATCAGTGGACTAAAGGGAACTTACTTCAAACAGAGATTTTGTTCAGTTCTTAGGAGAGTCATGCAAAAACAGGCAACGAATTAAAAGATCGTTTTCATTCAGCTGAACCAATAACTGGAACCCAAAAATTGCATTCATTTATTCCTGCTTCTACAATACAGCTTGAAGTAAAAAGATTTTCCCTTCATACTAGCAGCCAAGAATTTCCCAAAAACAAAAAAAAACATTAGTATGTACAACTCTACTATATTGACTTTGAACTGAATAGATTTTAATGCCAGTATGTATATTTTAGATTAAATTTATTCACTAAACTAGCAATAGACTGTAAGTACAACCTGTAGAATGAAATAAATAAAATGGTTTTATACACAGAATAATACGCAGGTGTTCAAATGATTATAAAATTAATATAATGGCATTATGTGGGTGAAGTTTTATCTGTACCTCTAAGTTAAAAAAAAAATGTATCAAAGAAATTTTCGGGCAGCATAACAAGATAGCTATCATTTTAAAGGAAAAATATCAAGCTTTTATTTAAAAATAGAAATAAAAATACATAAAATATTCAAACTTGAAAAAAAAAAATAAAAAAGTAAAAATTACAAAATTTATGGGTGAATTTTAGCGGGAACTCTATATGTTTAAAATAAAAATGTATTAAAGAAATTATCGCGTGCCAAAATAAAATAGGTATTATTTTAAAGGAAAAATATCAATATTCTATTTAAAAATTTTTTACTAAAATTTTTCTAAAAAAATTGTTTATATTTATATTCGAAAAGAATGGAAAAAATATTTTAGAAACCGTTTTATTCATTTCTTCTTAGAAAGCCAATTATACGACTTATGATTTATAGAAAAAAAGGCTTCCACAAAAAAAATTGAGAACTCAAACGCTTACTATATACCACAGCAATTTCACCAAATTGCATTCAAATCGAAGCGGTGAAGATTTTTAAGTGGAACGGTTGATATACTTTACCCCATAGGTCTTGTAATACAAGAAATACACCGTTCAGATTAAATTTACTTGCATCACCAAACATTTGATTTTGTAAAAGGGGTCCCTATTAATTTTTTGCACAAATTTCAGAAACTTAATTTATAAACTCAAAAGTAACAAAATATCACAAAAAGTAAAGTAAAAAGTACATACATAGTGTGCTCTAGACTGGATCGAAAAAAAAAGTTGCTAATATCCGCCCCTAAATTTAAAGATTATGTTGAGAGGGTTTCGGAAAAAGAAATTTTTTTTTTGATCCTTCGAAATACAGCCGAAAAGGTTTTTTCCCTTGTAACTTGGTTATTTTAAGTCCGTTTTTTTTTAATTTATATGTCATTATTTTGGCTTTGAGAAGCTTCACATTTTCGTTTAATGTCCTTTTAAGCTATGAAGTCGTTTTCACATGATTAGGTCAGCTAACAAAGTTGTACCCCCCTAATTTATCCTTTTTTCCTTACCAAACGAAAGTACTTAAAAATTCAAGAAAATGTTGCTTGCAAACCATATTACTAAAATAATAAACATAAAAATTATATCACTTTCAATATTTATTGCAACTGTTATTTTACCTGAACTGAAACTCATGATATTTTTGGAGGAGTCTGACTGTAGTCAGAATCTGACTGTAGTCAGAATCTGACTGTATTCAGAAGTCAGAGTCTGACTTTTCACCTCGTATAACAGCTGTTATACTAATATTTCTCAAAAAAAGAATTAGCCCTTCAGATAAGGGAAAAAAGCGGACCACGACCACATATTTACTTTCTCAATTTGCTGAACGCGTTAACAAAAAAAAAAAATTTCGAAATGTAGAATTTTGAACTTCGAACTTCGTAAGCCGATATCTCTTTTTTGGAGGCTAACTTCGAAAAACGGAGATAGCTCTTTGTTTACTTAAGCCTTAATCTCTACAAAAAAGTGGATTTTGTCCAATACCCAGAAAAAAGTTGATTTTGTCGCATAGTGTTTAAATATAAATACGAAACAACAGGTTTGACTCACTTATTTACTTTGACTTCAACTATTCATGATATTTGGCATATCTTTATTAACTTGTCAATGCAAACCCTAATAATAATTTTTCCTCCAAAAATATCATGAGTTTCAGGTCTAAGTATAATAAGAATCAGGTAAAATAACAGTTGCAATAAATATTGAAAGTGCTATAACTTCTTTGTTTATTATTTTAGTAATATGGTTTAAAAGCAACATTTTCTTGAATTTTTAAGTACTTTCGTTTGGTAAGGAAAAAAGGATACTTTAGGGCGGGACCAACTTAGTTAGCTGACCTAATCATATGAAAACCACTTCATAGCTTAAAAAGCCATTAAACGGAAATGCGAAGTTTCTCCAAGGCTAAATAATGACATATCAATTTTAAAAATCGGACGTCAAATAACAAAGTTACAACGAAAAAACCTTTTCGGCTGTATTTCGAAGGATCAAAAAAAAAAAAAAATTCCAAAACCCTCGCAACATAATCTTTAAATTTAAGGGCGGATATTAGCAACTTTTTTTTTGTATGGGGTCCAACCCAGTCTAGGGTGCTCTATACAAATAATCAAATATCTCAGTAGAACCAACCAAAAGACTTAAGACACAAACTCGTTTATTCATTCATAAAAATGAAATATGCATGTATTGACAGCAACAATTTAAAATACATTTACTTAACCATTCGCAAATGCTTGAATACACATATTTGTACAAACACTCATATTTCAGAGCTGACACACATAGTCGTATATCATTTATGCACTTTAAACAAACGTATGTATACGTATGTACCACATATCGCATAAATCATTCTTTATACTCACACCATTCTAAATATGCGTCGCCCCATCGCATACCATGTAGAAGACAATGAAGAACTTACCTCCTCATCGATAACACCAAAACAGCAAGTGCCATCAACGCCAACTTGCAATCTCAATCGCTACAAAACAGTAGTAACTTTATTATTATTCAATAGCCACTTTGAATGCAACAACAAATACATATACATACAAACAAACAAATGTAAACGAATATCAACTGAAGCAGCAGTCACCTGCCAGCATCAATTTCAAGACTCCCAGCTTCTAGCTACTAACTAGGAGTAGAGCAAAGCTGCAGTAGAATGGTATCCACATACGATTGCATACATATTTATATACAAACATATATACATGAAGTAGAAACGTACATATATATGTAACTTTTAAGCAACATTGTCTTTTGTTGTCGGTAAAGCTTGGTGGGCACCTGTTTTGCTGATTTTGGCTGCAACGAATGCAGTGGTGGCATCATCCGGACGCTGGCACTTTTGCGCACCCATGCAGTGTTTGTTTTGACAGATGCGACTGATGATGCACTTAATCGGCTTGACTTGTGTACACCAATATATATCAGGCTGTGTATGGGTCTTTAAGTGTTTATTTTTGTTTTACGCACATAAAATTACGCAACGGGGCGTGATAATGGCACATTTGTTGCAATTTGATGTTTATGTAATAAATTTCCATGCTAGGTTATTATTTTTATACTCAGCTGAGCAGAGCTCACAGAGTATATTAATTTTATTCGCATAATGTTAATCCGTAAAGGCATAACCTAATTGAGATAGATATAGACTTCTATATATCAAAATGATCTGGGCGAAAAAAAATTCATTTAGCCATGTCCGTCCGTCCGTCCGTCTGCCCGTTAACACGTTAACTTGAGTCAATTTTGAGGTATCTTGATGAAATTTGATATGTAGGTTCCTGGGCACCCATCTCAGATCAGACCATGAACGAAATCGGACTACAACCACGCCCACTTTTTCGATATCGAAAATTTCGAAAAACCGAAAAAGTGCCATCATTTATTACCAAAGATGGATAAAGCGATGAAACTTAGTACGTGGGTTGACCTTATGAAAATTAGTAAAATTTTTGGCAATGGGCGTGGTACCGCCCACTTTTAAAAGAAGGTAATTTAAAAGTTTTGCGAGTCGTAATTTGGCAGTCGTTGACTGTATCATGATGAAATTTGGCAGGAACGTTACTCCTATTACTATATGTGTGTTAAAAAAAATTAGCAAAATCGGATGACGAATACGCCCACTTTTTTAAAAAAAATCGGCGTGGCTCCGCCCTTTTTCGTTGAATTTGTCTAGAATACTTTTAATGCCATAAGTCGAACAAAAATTTACCAATTCATGTGAAATTTGGTAGGGGCATAGATTCTATGGCGATAACTGTTTTCTGCGAAAAAGAGCGAAATCGGTTGAAGCCACGCCCAGTTTTTATACACAGTCGACCGTCTGTCCTTCCGCTCGGCCGTTAACACGATAACTTGAGCAAAAATGGATATATCTTTACTAAACTCAGTTCACGTACTTATCTGAACTCACATTGTATTGGTATAAAAAATGACCACGCTCACCTTTTCAATATAAAATATTACGAAAAATGAAAAAAATGCCATAATTTTACACCAAATATGAAAAAAGGGATGAAACATGGTAACTAGATTGGTTTATTGACGCAAAATATAACTTTAGAAAAAACTTTGGAAAATGGATGTGACACCTTCCATATTGAATAGAAGAAAATGAAAAAGTTCTGCAGGGCGAAATCAAAAGGCCTTGGAATTTTGGCTAGAATACCGTTCGTGGTATTACATATATAAATAAATTAGCCGTACCCGACAGATGATGTTTGGGGTCACCCTGGTCAACATTTTGGTCGATATCTCGAAATCGCCTTCACATATACAACTAAGGGTCACTCCCTTTTAAAACCCTCATTAATACCTTTCATGTGATGCCCATATCGTACAAACACATTATAGATTCACCCCTGGTCCACCGTTATGGCGATATCTCGAAAAGGCGTCCACCAATAGAACTAAGGCCCACTCCTTTTAAAAATATTCTTTAAAACCTTTCATTTGATTGCCATATCGTACAAACACATTCTAACATCACCCCTGGTGCACCTTTATGGCGATATCTCGAAAAGGCGTCCACCTATCGAACTAAGGCCCACTCCTTTTAAAAATACTCATTAAAACCTTTCATTTGATTGCCATATCGTACAAACACATTCTAACGTCACCCCTGGTGCACCTTTATGGCGATATCTTGAAAAGGCGCCCACCTATAGAACTAAGGCCCACTCCCTTTTAGAATACTCTTCATTTGATTCCCATGTCATACAAACACATTCTAGATTCACCCCTGGTCCACCTTTATGGCGATTTCTCGAAAAGGCGTCCACCTATAGAACTAAGGATCACACCCTTTTAAAATACTCATTAAAACCTTTCATTTGGATCCCGTAAACACATTCTAGATTCACCACTGTTCCACCTTTATGGCGATATCTCGAAAAGTCCCCACCAATAGAACTAAGGCCCACACCCTTTTAAAATAGTCATTAAAACCTTTTATTTGATTCCCATATCGTACAAACAAATTCTAGAGTCACCCCTGTTCCACCTTTATGGCTATATCCCGAAATGGCGTCCACCTATAGAACTATGGCCCACTCCCTTTTAAAATACTCTTTAATGCCTTTCATTTGATACACAGGTCATACAAACACATTCCCGGGTTACCCTAGGTTCATTTTCTTACATGGTGATTTTCCCTTATTTTGTGTCCAAAGCTCTCAACTGAGTATGTAATGTTCGGTTACACCCGAACTTAGCCTTCCTTACTTGTTATTTTTATTTTTATTTGGACAATTAGTTTTTTGTTTTGTTTATAAATTCATAGTACAGTTGAGTAATAAATAAACATTTGGCATTAATTCTAGTCAAACTTGAGCATCACACTTTGTCATAGGGCAACTTAAGGCCAGAAGACATAAGAATAACCAATTTGACGATCCCCATACAAACACATGCAGTCAACTTCAGCATCGTGCGCGGACAGATGTGTTGACTGCATGTGTTTGTACGTGGATCCTCAAATAGGTTATTCTTATGTGTTCGGACCTTTAGTCCTTTAGAAATTTTGCTTTGTCATTATCGCTTTTCTATAATTTTTTTAGATTTATTTGCTAGTAGGCCCGGCATGCTCTTTTTTTCCCGTACATTGGCCTTTATAGTAGAAAAAGGCATTTTGAATTTTTCCGCCCTTCTCCTTTTCCCTCTCCTTTTTCCACTATATCTTACTTTTATATGAAGGGAAAGTACAACCAACATTGCCAAAGAGAGTGCTATAGCATCCCAGTGCACTTATAAAACATATCATAAGTAACTAGGAAACAAAGCAGTTCAGGCAACACTGGAATGAATTCGCAGGACAAAGACAGCCCAAACACAGCACGACAGTATCAGTCAAACTTAATAATCTAAACAGAGAGGACCTACGAACTTTCACTGACTCTTAGTCAGCTCGTGTTATGGAATAAAAATCCTGAAGAGGTATTTAGTTACTTTAATGTCCTCAACATACAGTAATAAACTGAAAGGTCGAGCACAATAAAATAATACTCACTACTCCACTCCTTCCTACTTCCCCTACCACTTACACTTTGCTATTTTGAAGAGCTGAGGACAATTGGGAGCACCAAGGGTGTTCAAGGGTTCTTCCACCAATCCTCCCAACTCAATGAAAATATATTGCTTTCTGCGACTACCTTTTTTATAGCATTACCCTATCAGATAGTTCTTTGGGATTTTATTTGTGGCACTGTGTCTGAATTCATACAGCTCATCATTTGTCCTCTTTTAAATCAAACCTTCTTACTCACAGTACTGAATAACAGAACTTGGAAGACCCTTCACCACCACAACTTTAACAGCTTGACTCCGATATGCGCTTCTCTTTTCACGACCACTTTCGCTCTTCTTCACTGCCCCGTCCTTCGTGCTTACATTTCTGCATTGATTTTGCAAAAATTCTGAGCCGAATCGATGCTCAGCGAATTCTGGGCTAAGTCTGCATTGATTCTGCACCGATTCTGCATCAATTGTGCATTAATTCTGTACCAATTATGCGCAGCCGACTCTGCATTGATCGTTTCTGCATTGATTCTGCGCAGGAATGGTGCAGAATGCAGAAACGATGCAGGGTCGGCTTCTGCACCAGTTTTGCGCAGTGTCTACACCAATTCTGCACCAATTCTGCGGCATTTCTGCATTAATTCTGCACTAATTCTGTGCAGAATCAATGCAGAGTCAGCAGAAATGGTGCAGGAACTGCGCATAACTGGTGCAGAAGCCGACTCTGCATTGACTTTGCATCATTTCTGCATTAATTCTGCACAAATTCTGCGCAGAATCAATGTCGCAGAATGGGGCAGGGGCGGCACCAGTTCTGCGCAGTTTCTGAACTTGTCTGCATTGATTTTACAACAATTCTGCGCAAGTTCGATGCAGAAACTGCTGAGTCGGCTGCGCAGAATTGTTGCAGAATTATTGATGAGGTAAAATCGGTGCAGAATCAATGCAGAATTGATACAGAAATGGCGCAGAATTGGTGCAGAACCAATGCAGAAATTACACGGATTCGCCGAGCGCCAATTCTGCGCAGTATTGGGGGCAGAATCAATGCAGAATCGGTACATCCCCTCCAAGCATCAATTAGACTAGTGCTCTTTAAATGAATTATTTGTTCCGATATAGGGGATTGGTTCTCCCCATGCCTACTACAAGCAGCCCAAAGTACACTTCTATTCATAACGGGTATAAGACATGTAACCACAGTAAAAACCAACCGCAGATCTTACTTGCTTTAGTTGAGTTCAATTTACCTGTTGCGCTTGTTGCAACTTACATACATACTTTTGCCGCGGCTACTTTTTTGGTTGTCTTATCTCTATGCCGCCGTATTATACTTAACAATTCGAAAACTAACTTAAATACTGCAAAAAGGGGTTGGCTTTTTGCTTTCTTCACAGCAAGGGGGCTAGCTGTACATTATAAATATGTACTTTTCAATTTAGACACTTGCTTACCATACACAGCGTGGCACAAAATTTTGTGCCAGCACGGAAACGTAGTTAATTCAGTATGGAAAATATTATCAAAAATGGCATCTTGTTTTTGTAGTTTATATGCAAATCTACATATTTTGTTTGTATTTATTTATTTTTTTTCTTTCTCTATGCATGCTAATGAACAATTTAGAATGATGTTGCAAGTTTAGCATATAAAGACAATTACTTTGGAACAACAACAACAATAAAAGCAACGACTATTTACCATTAGATAAGTTGGAATTTTGCTTCTCATCTGTTGTTTTAATGTGTCTGCTATCGTTTATTATTTTAATTTGGTTATCAGCTCATTTTAAAGGAGGGAACGCAAGTAATAGAAAGAAGCACTTGTACCAAGTAAAATATTTTTTGTTTGCTATACCTTGGCGAGCTGTGGAAAAGATGTATGAGGTGTTGACGAAATTGCATTTTTGTGCTTAATTAATTCAAGTGACCCATTATTACATTCATATGACATATTTGTTGAGCCGTGTGAAATAGTTTATGAAAAAATTTATAGCAAATTTGTTTAAATTAAGAAACAAAATTACTAAAACTAAATTATTGCAGTTTTAAAATCTTTCCTTTTTCTGATAAAAAACATAGAATGGGTACAATGTCAAGAACAATAGGTGAAAGGAGCAAAGGGAACATTAACTAGAAGAATTTCGCAATTACAAAAGACGCTGTCTCATTTCCCATTGACACTTTCTTATGTACAACTGATTATTCTCAATTTCAAATCGCGTTTTCTCATTTACAACAGACTGTTTTTAATAACAAGTGACGCTTTGGCATTTTCATTTTATGCTTTTTCTTTTACAGTTGATTGGTCTAAAAAATTCGATGATCCATATATTACTAAAACTCTTTTTTTTGATGAGGCCAATATTGGAATACGCGCCGATAATCTGGAACCCTCGTTACCAGACCCACTGCGACAAACTAGAGTCGGCTCAAAAGCAATTCCTAATTTTTGTGCTAAGGGGCTTACCGTGGGTTCCCTCAAGGATTCTTCCTCCCTACTCCTGCCGTTTAAAACTTATACAGCTCCCTACGTTACGGAGTCGATGGAGATGATTAGGTGAATTATTTGTAGTAAAAGTTATTAGAGGATTGGTAAATAGCCCGTTTATGCTTGGTGATATTTTATTTAATGTTCCCTTTAGACCATGTAAATATTTTCAAACGCTTCATATAATCACATGCAGATTCGAACCTCTTCGCTGTATGTGTACTGGTTTCAATAAGCACTGCAAAAACATTGATACCTGTGACTCACTCCACGTAATAAAAAAATATCTACTGACTACGCTAAATACACAATGATTTGGGTGGGTGGCTTGGAATCACGTCCTTTCCAACCTCCCGCACAACGCAGCCCTACTTATTGTGCGTTAAATATACATCGGCTGCTCGAAATCACATTCATTCCGACAGCACTAATAATCAATTACCGTTGCTCGCCATCGCAGTCCATCCCGACAAGTAATTTAACAATATATATACATATTTTAATACATAAATTTTGTTCACCTTGTATGCTTCCGTAATTTATCTGTAATCCGTAACTATATTTAGTGTGATTAATTTTTAAATTTGTAGATTAATAAATAAATAAAAAATTCCACATGACGCTTTTTCTTTTGCAATTGATTATTCTCATTGACAGCCGACTATTTTCGACTA
Source organism: Eurosta solidaginis (assembly GCF_040869045.1). NCBI lineage: Eukaryota > Metazoa > Arthropoda > Insecta > Diptera > Tephritidae > Eurosta > Eurosta solidaginis. Next base: position 265,924,224 of record NC_090320.1, read on the forward strand.
CAATGTCCGTTTTGCATTTTCATTTGACGTTTTCTCATTTACGAGCGGCTGTTCCATATCCAAGTACCATATGCCGCTTTCGCATATACAATTGACTGTTCTCATTTACAACCAACTATTGTCAAAGGATACATGCTTTTGCATATTCATTTGATGCTTTCGCTATTACAACCGACTATTTTTTATCGAATTGACGCTTTCACATTTACAGTTGTTTACAACTGGTATCGATTTTTCTTGTATCGTATCGAAATTTCGTTCTATAATCTATGTGCATGATCGGTAATCCACCCGTGTGACACTTTGGGCCGTGCCAGAAAGAGTCTCGGAATGCGGAGCGACCGCTTATTAGTCTTATTGGCTCGCCGAGTTGCAGAGAGTCTATTCGCGAAGAAGAGTAGGCATCCATCCAGGATTAATCGGAAAGCTATATAAATATCAAACAATCCCCATTACCGTCACAGAGTTTTGTCACGGACTTGGGAGCCGCCATTTACAAGTACTTGAAATAAACACACCTCAGTTGAGCGCGTTTTGTCTATCACAATCAAAAAGTTTTGAAGTCCTCTATTACGGAGATTAACCCGGATCTTCCACACCTTTTAAAAGGAGGTTCTAATTTGCGTCAGGTTCTTGAGTAAGTAAATGATTCCAACCAGCATGTTAGGAGGGCTTAGTATATATCTGCGGCATGCATGTATATCGTAATATGTAGCAAGAATACTAATCCCGCACCCGCGTAATGCGCTGGGCTTGAATCCTGGCACATGAAAGCATCTACCAAAGACAAAATGTAACAATGAGCCTTGGATAAGCTCTATTTTTTCTGGTGACAATCATGGCAAACGTTTTTAAGAGCTACAACTTTAGGGCATCTACCTGGAATGCCTAGACTCTTGGATGAGAAGGTGCAGCTTGACTGGTGACTACAAAGACTGGCATCACCTCCATTCTTGAAGTACGTGGGGGCAACTCAACACGAAAATAGGGTCTTGCGACGTCTATTATAGTGACCTTACGAAGAGTAGCAAAACTCGGAGCCACGTTCGAAAAAATCAGCCTCCATTAAATAGTATCCCCAACGGGCTAATATTGGAAAATGATACATCAAGTCTACTGATCAAAAATTATAATAACAAAACCAACTTGATTACGTCGTAATCGCTGTAGCATTAGAGTCCTAGATTTGCGAACTCAAGTCGCAAAAACAACTGAACTCTGGGGAATTTCGCGCTGTCTCAAAAAAAAAGAAAGTCGCTCACAGGGCCACGTTGCGTACAGATCTAGCAACGCCCCTCGTATTAGAGCGTTATTTTGACGCGAACATAACATGGTTATATTCCTTTAGGAATGGTAATGGTGACCTCGTAAACTTTTCCTCATTGCTATACAGCTAGGAAAATGAGGATCTCATAATGGTGACAAAGTGGGAATGGCAATGCTTGCCTTAAAAAAAGGCACAGTGCCGGAAAACCACGAACTACCCGGCGAGCTGTTAAAATACGTAAGCCAAGATTTGGTAAAGAAAATATGTGCAAATACCATCAGCTTGTGCTTGTGATCTATTTACAAGGAAGATGACTACGAAAGCCGCGTAAATTACCACGACACACTTCTACTTAATACTGTATGCAAGATTCTTTCTATTTAGCATATTTTGGGAAAGAATGAATTCCAAAGTCGACAAACTGATTTGAGCTCCTCAGAGCAGTTTCAGACCTGCTAAATACACCATGGACCAGACTTTTTACGATACGTAAAATATTGGAGTAGACCCACGATATGTCGATACGTTCAGTTTCATTGTATACTTCAAATAAACTTTTGATAGCGCACAATCAGTATACTGTTATGTCTCAGTGACTTATGAGTTCAAAGCAAGGCTTACATGGCTTTTTCAAATGACATTGATCTACACCGCATGGATTGACAAGGATGTCTTCGAGTTATTTGAAATAAAATCAAGCTTCATACAAAATGACTATTTATGAATCTCCCAGACTACCCTCGATCGCACTATAATTGAATTCAAGACCAAGTGGCTATCAGAGTAGATGTTAAATTCCCTAACCGTAGTAGCACTGGATGGCATTTCATCCACTGCATCCTTAATCGCAGTAAACTTCGATTGGAGGACGCTGGAGTGATCAGCCAACTTAAACTTGTGGCTTATGTTTCGCTCTCGACAAAGAAGCCAACTAACCTTTCCGTCCAGCTTCGACCCATTCGTGAACAAATTAATTGGTCCCTTACCACAGATTTGCCTCCTTTCCCATTTCTCTCTCGGGGAATGACTAGGGTGAAGGTTGCACAGTAGGAAAGCTAGAGTGCCCGAAAACCCATAGCCCATATCACGAAGCTTAACCAACGACCAGGCCAAGCCTTCTTTCCCGCAATATCTACGGATGTATGTTCAGCATGACACTCAGTGCCAAGGTATGTGTTATCCTCTAGCATTTACCAGAAAATAAATCCAACGGAGAGGCACTCTCAACAACAAGTGCAAGAACATCAACAAATGCATATTGCTGAGTATACTAACTTCGTTGTAATTCATAGGCGGTTTTGCACTTTGACCGACGATATGCACCTAATTATCAACATGCAAGTGTCCACATATGTATATGTGTACGTATGATTGTAAATATTAATAATTTTTCTATAAAATTTTCATCATTTTTCCTACCTGTGACTGTTGGGCTGATTTGATGTTTAGATAATGTAGTTTGAATTGTTGGATTTGCTACCAGTCGCTACAAGTGGCAATGTTACACAGGTGTCTTACAGGTGCAAGCGTAGCAAAATGAGTGTTCGAGCGATCTCACGCGCTTTAATTCAAATTTGAATAAAGAATGAAATAATGGAATTACCTACTCGTAAAATAATTAAAAAAAAGTTAAGAATAGAATGGAAAAGCAGGACAGTAAATGAAGGGTAAAACTAGCGTGTAGTTATGTTTGTAAGTACTTGCTTTTACATTCATACTAGGGATATTTGCAAATATTCAATTCAAGACTTCCACCCTAGTATTCATTTCAGTGTTCATGAATGTATTACAATTTCAAGTATCACCCCAAACGGACTCAAACGGTTATGGTTGTTATACCGATTTCCGCACATGAAACGGTTGGAAACGTTTACAGCTTTCATTTTCAGCTTCGATTTTGAAAAAGAAACGGGTTGGAACCATCACGGTTGCTTTTGAAAGATTAAACGGTTGCAAACGGTTATGGCAACAGTACTGTTTTTGAAAGTCTTAACTGTTTTCAAAGAATACGGAAAGAGTTTTGCTTTAGTTTTGTAAAAGTTTCAAATAATTATGCTTACGACATCGATTTTGAAAAATTAACAGTTGCGGAATCAGTTTAAAAAAGCTAAACTGCTTGAAGCGGTTACGGTATCAGCTTTGTAAATGAAATAGTTGAAAACGGTTATGTGTATCCGTTTTTAAATATTTAAAGAAATATTAAGAATTTCGCTTTCAGTCTTGAAAACTGAAACGGTTCAAACGGTTATGGACACGGTACTGTTTTTGAAAATCTTAACTGTTTTCAATGGTTAGGGAAAGAGTTTTGCTTCAGTTGTGTAAAAGTTTTCAAACGGTTATGGTTACATTTAGAGTTGCGCAATCAGTTTAAAAAAACTTAACAGTTTACGGTATCGGCTTTGAAAATGAAACAGTTGAAAACGGTTATGTTTACTGTATTCGTTTTTAATTATTTAGAGAAATATTTCGAGTTTCGCTTTCAATCTTAAAAACTGAAACGATTTCAAACGGTTAGGGTTACGGTATCTGTTTTCAAATATTTAGGGGTTCGCTTTCAGTCTTGAAAACTGAAACGGTTTCAAACGGTTATGGCATCAGTACTGTTTTTGAAAGTCCTAACTATTTTCAATGATTACAGAAAGAGTTTTGCCTCAGTTTTGTAAAAGTTTTCAAACGGTTATGGATACGGCATCTATTTTGAAAAATCTACAGTTGCGGAATCAGTTTAAAAAGCTAAACAGTTTGAAGCAGTTCCAGTATCGGTTTAGAAAATGAAACAGTTCAAAACGGTTATGTTCACTGTGTTCGTTTTTAAATATTTAGAGAAATATTTAGAGTTTCGCTTTCAAGCTTTAAAACTGAAACGGTTTCAAACCATTATGGCTTCAGTACTGTTTTTGAAAGTCTTGGCTACTTTCAATGAATACGGAAAGAGTTTTACTTCAGTTTTGTAATAGTTTTCAAACGGTTATTGTTACGACATCAATTTTCAAAAATTAACAGTTGCGGAATCAGTTTAAAAAAGCTAAACAGTTTGGAGCGGTTCCGGCTTTGCAAATAAAACAGTTGAAACGGTTATGTTTATTGTATTGGTTTTTAAATATTTAGAGAAATATTTAGATTTTCGCTTTCAATCTTAAAAACTGAAACGATTTCAAACGGTTAGGGTAACCGGAATCCGTTTTGAATATTTAGAGAAATATTTAGATATTCGCTTGAAAGCTAAAAACGGTTTCAAACGGTTATGTTTTTGGTAACAATTTTGAAAAACGGATCACGCAAAGGTTTTGAAATATGAAACAGGTCCGGTTTCGGTTTCATTCCTTGGTTTATATGTGTACATTTCTGAGCAATCATTAGCGATTTTGTAATAAAACAGCAAAAACATAAATCCTACCCTATCCGACGGTGTGTTGAGACCCTTCACTTTGCCAATAATGGTTCCGGCGATGATTCAATGTTTTCAACACTGGTATGTATGTATATGTGTTTATCTTTGTATATAATTATATACATATATACATGCCTTTGCATGTTTTGTGCTATTTGGCCCTTTATGCGTGCTTTATGTGTTACTGATTGTCCATCAAACGATTTACTTGCTATCCGCAAAGTAACTGGGTGTCTTGTCTATCAGGCAATCTAGATTCCCTCTTGCTGCCTTTCTTCTTTGTAAGTGAGTTATTGTTTTTTTTTTTCTAAACTTTTTGTAACTGTTGCACATTCATACGTTCATTTATGTATAAGCAATATATTTTGGCGGTAAACTCACTAGGCGGTAAGTTGAATTAATTTTAATGATGTTACGCCACAGTAAATTTCCTGCAATCTTACATGCTCAGGTGTTTTCATATGAGAAATTTTTCTAATGTCTCCCTACTTGATCTACTATGGAGCATAATTACACAAATATATATGCATATGCTCTGTAAGTACCTAATATGCAAGTGGTCTATGTCTTCCCATCAAAATAACCGCAATAAAAAAGAAAATGATGTAAAAAAGATCTATGCGTGTTTATTAGGCTTTGTTCGCTACCGACTTCGCTGGTGATCTATCTGCCTTTTCAGTGTTTTGTCGGTTTAATTTGTTATACCCAGCTGTACTTATGCATAAGGTATTATAACTTTGATTGGATAACGGTTGATTGTACAGGTATAAAGGAATCGAGATAGATATAGATATATCAAAATCATCAAATTCGAAAAACAAATTTGATTAAACCATGTCCCTCCGCCCGTCTGTCCATCCGTTAACACGATCACTTGAGCAATAATTGAGATATCTTCACCAAATTTGGTGTACGGGCTTATCTGCACCCAGATGATATTGAAAATGGGCAAAAATGGATGATAACCAGGCCCACATTTTCGATATCGAAAATTTAGAAAAATGGAAAAAAAAGAGATGATCAAAAATGAATACCGCTAAGCTAATGAAATTTAGTATGTGTATTGGTTTTATAACGGAAAACATTAATTCCTAAAAATTTAATTATGGGCGTGGCAGCACCCACATTTAGAAGAAGAAAATTTGGAAGTTTAACAAACCGTTAATCAAAAGACCTCAAAGATATTACAATCGAAATTTGGCAGAGACACTATCTTTGCCAAATTATATAGACTGAGTAAAGATAATCGAAATCGGTTCCTAAAGGTCTTACCTTAACGAAGTTTGCAATCATTCTATGGTATTTAGCTACATTTGACTGATATGCTACCTCAGTAGTGGTATGGTTGAGCTAAGAACAAAATTTAAAAAATTGTGAAAATGGGCGTGATCCGCCCCTTTTTTGTTACTCTTTCCAAACTACTTTTAATGCCATAAGTCGAACAAAAATCTCCCAATCCGAACCAAATTCGGCATAAACATTTTTTTCATAGCTACAACTGTTTGCTTTGCAAATGAACGAGTTCAGTATAGAACCATATATGTATTATTTCACAGCCTTATAACACTATTAAACACACAAAGCAAACAACAACAGCGCTTCAAGTGCACAGCTGGGTATGTAGTGTTCGGTATCACCCGAACTTTGACTTTCTTACTTGTTCTCATAGAAGTTGGTAGGGTCGGTGAAAATTCTCACATCTGTGACAATTCGGAGAAAAGACTTTTTTGGACGTTGATCCTTAAATATATTTTATGCCCGGATGCAAATTATATAGGCCGTGTAAAGTAAAAGCAAGATCTCGTATTCATTTGTTAGTTTTTTGGGTATTCACGTGACCTTCGCTATCAGATTATCTGCTTATGTACTTTATCTGTTCCACAGTTTACAAAAAGAAAACATATGGGGACAAATAATTTCCTGTACAAAAAATCTGGAGGTGACATGAATACGCCAATAAGTCTGTAGTTCGCATTATGAACTTATGGGGTATGATGCATAAAAAGTGAGCATTTGCTCGAACACGAGTTTCTGAGTAAAATGTGGCTTGTTTGCTTTTGCTGCTCTCAAATCCGATTCTGAGCAAATGTCTTATTTGCATACATTAGGCTCATGATCTGCTTTTTCAGCAGGGATAAGGGGAGGGCTCTCAAACCACTGGTGTACACTACAAGTCTGATATCGAAAATTTGGCAGAATAAATTGTACTGCAGCGGAATGTTACTCCTCACTGCTGAAAGCATGGTGATATTTGGGCTTACTTATTACCTTGCACCATCCTCAAAACTTTGGTGTTTAAAACAACGATACAATCGCGATAACCTCCAAGAGATTTTAGGCCGAGCTTCCTTCCAATTTGCGTCGTGCTCCTTTTAAGTTTTCCTACGAATTGACGGTTAGGGACCTACATGTTTTACGCTGACTCCGAACGGCATATGCAAAGCCGATGATTCTTCACTGAGGAGCTGTTCATGGCAGAAATATACTCGAAGTGCTTGCCAAATTACTGCCGAGGGGCGACCTTGCTTAGAAAAACTTCTTTACAATTGAAAAAAGCTTGTTTCTATTTTCTTGATATTGCTTTGCCTGGCATTTGAATCCAGGATCTTCGGTGTGGTAGGCGGAGCACGCTACCACCACACCACGACGGCCGCCACTGGGGTTTACTTGATAGAAATCGGACTGAGCAGTTCTTTGTGAATTGAACGTTGATCACTTGGGAACATGGAAATAATTCCATTTAATAATATCGCTACTTACGACATCGCAGCAAGATTATTCCCACAATTAATTCTTCCATTCACAAGTTGGTGCTCGATCCCTCATGAGTTTGAACTTGAAATATTCATCTTTCCTAATGTAAGTGACTGAGATGAAATGTAACACCAGATGGCTGTATTTAATTGCATTTGTTCAACCAATTATTTAAAGTTTCGATAAGCGATTTAGTTCAAGGCGATATATTCTAAGATAATCCAGAAGCGCGCATCTCAAAATAAGCTACTTTCCAAAGTTGATGCTATGCTGCCCCATTTAGAATGCAGATATCAGTAGGCACCCATACAATGAAATACGCTTTCTTTTAATAGCTTGAGGTTAGCTTAAAATTTAAGTTGCCGGGTCACTGTACTGTCCCGGACTCCGAGCTTAAGTATAGCCGATATGATTACTATAGAATGCTACCACTTTTAGGAAATTTAGTCTTAACTCAGATAGGAAAATGGCAATTGAAATATTTTACTCAAAGAGCAGTGCGATCTTGAAAAGTCCGCCAATCGCCTTAAAATTTTGTATGCTAAATATCGTCTGGGTCCCGAGACATAGAAACATCCCGAACATCTGTCTGTCTGTTAGTATTGGGCTATAAAAAATGTGAAGCTCCTCTGACCATATGTGCTGTGCTTCTGACCAAATGAGTTTGTGTCAGTTGAATAAACGCTGGGAAGAATTTATATCCGGCAGGGTCCAGACATACTTCTTTCCGCAATTAAAAGGCAAATGCTCAGCTGAACGCATTGGGTCTACTAAGCCTTAATAAGCCTCACTGATAGGGTAGAATGACTACCGTAAAGGACGGCTGCAGTTTTTAAACGGCTTTACTTAGCTTGACTTGACAGGCCGGCCGCACGGCCGTTGTGAACGAATTTTGTAATTGAAATTTAAGTAACTTCCCGATAAGCTACCAGGTTGAAACTTGGAATATAGTTCAGAACCCGATGACAATGCAATAATAAGAAACAAATCGTCGCTATGTGGCGCAAGGATCGAGATATTCACAAAAATCGCATTTGTGGTTCGATTGTGCTCATATTTGGAACACATAATACATACATGAATAGCAAGCGAGCTATGAAAAAAATCGCCGCTAGGTGGGGAAAGGATCGAGATATTTAAAAAAATCATATTTGTGGTCCGATTGGGCTCATATTTGGAACACGTAATACATACAAGAATAGAAAGACAATTATGAAAAAATCGCCGCTAGGTGGCGCAAGGATCGAGATATTCAAAAAAATCGTATTTGTGATCCGATTTGGTCCATATTTGGAACACATAATACATACATGAATAGAATGCGACCTATGATGTCCGATTTGGCTCATATTTGGAACAAATATTACATACAGTCCGGTAGAAGTGACATCAAAATATTTTGTAGTTCGAGGAGGGACAAGCATACGTGGCGCAGAGTCGACTTTGGAAGGATTATGTATTGAGGACATAGATTGTAAGAAATTGTCAGGAAAGAGTCCTTGTAATAATGAGTCACTAAATGAACTAAATAGAATGAGAAATAATAGGCAATTAAAAAAAGGACTAAAAACTTAAAAATAAAATAATTAAAAAAAAATTTTTAGTTAAACTGTTTTATTGAAAACAATACTTACATGAAGTAATAATAATACAAAAAGCTAGAAAATAATTATGTTGGTAGGTCCTAGGTACTAGTCGTCACACTCCTCATCAATCTAGGGCCTTGGTCAGATAATTAAATAAAAGCGTTGGACGCGTCAAATTTCTATTGATAGTCTTATATAAGACCAACTGAACCTTAATAAGATTAGTTATGCTACGCCTCACATTTTTAGAAATTTCACGCGTCCAACCCTTTTATTTAATTGTGTGATCAAGGCCCCAGATTGATGAGAAGTGTGATGACTAGTACCTAAGCCCTACCAACATAATTATTTTCTAGCTTTTAGTATTATTATTACTTCATGTAAGTATTTTTATACTCAGTTGAGCAGAGCTCACAGAGTATATTAAGTTTGATTGGATAACGGTTGGTTGTACATATATAAAGGAATCGAGATAGATATAGACTTCCATATATCAAAATAATCAGGATCGAAAAAAAATTTTATTGAGCCATGTCCGTCCGTCCGTCCGTCCGTTAACACGATAACTTGAGTAAATTTTGAGGTATCTTGATGAAATTTGGTACGTAGGTTCCTGAGCGCTCATCTCAGATCGCTATTTAAAATGAACGATATCGGACTATAACCACGCCCACTTTTTCGATACCGAAAATTTCGAAAAACCGAAAAAGTGCGATAATTCATTACAAAAGACAGCTAAAGCGACGAAACTTGGTAGGTGAGTTGAACTTATGACGCAGAATAGAAAATTAGTACATTTTGGACAATGGGCGTGGCACCACCCACTTTTAAAAGAAGGTAATTTAAAACTTTTGCAAGCTGTAATTTGGCAATCGTTGAAGATATCATGATAAAATTTGGCAGAAACGTTACACCTATTACTATATGTACGCTTAATAAAAATTAGCAAAATCGGAGAAGGACCACGCCCACTTGTAAAAAAAAAATTTTTTAAAGTAAAATTTTAACAAAAAATTTAATATCTTTACAGTATATAAGTAAATTATGTCAACATTCAACTCCAGGAATGATATGGTGCAACAAAATATAAAAATAACAGAAATTTTCAAAATGGGCGTGGCTCCGCCCTTTTTCATTTAATTTGTCTAGGATACTTTTAACGCCATAAGTCGAACAAAAATTAACCAATCCTTTTGAAATTTGGTAGGGGCATAGATTTTATGACGCTAACTGTTTTCTGTGAAAATGGGCGAAATCGGTTAATGCCACGCCCAGTTTTTATACACAGTCGTCCGTCTGTCCTTCCGCATGGCCTTTAACACGATAACTTGAGCAAAAATCGACATATTTTTACTGAACTTAGTTCACGTGCTTACTTGAACTCACTTTATCTTGGTATGAAAAATGAACGAAATCCGACTATGACCACGCCCACTTTTTCGATATCGAAAATTACGAAAAATGGAAAAATGCCGTAATTCTATACCAAATACGAAAAAAGGATGAAACATGGTAAGGTAATTGGATTGTTTTATTGACGCGAAATATAACTTTAGAAAAAACTTTATAAAATGGTTGTGACACCTACCATATTAAGTAGAAGAAAATGAAAAAGTTCTGCAGGCCAAATAAAAAACCCTTAAAATCTTGGCAGGTATTACATATATAAATAAAGTAGCGGTATCCAACAGATGATGTTCTGGGTCACCCTGGCCCACATTTTGGTCGATATCTGGAAAACGCCTTCACACCACTCCCTTTTAAAACTCTCATTAATACCTTTAATTTGATATACATATCGTACAAACACATTCTAGAGTCACCCCTGGTCCACCTTTATTGCGATACCTGGAAAAGGCGTTCACCTATAGAACTAAGGCCCCCTCCCCTTTAAAATACTCATTAACACCTTTCTTTTGATACCCATATTGCACAAACGAATTGTAGAGTCACCCCTGGTCCACCTTTATGGCGGTATCTCGAAACGGCGTCCACCTATGGAACTAAGGATTACTCCCTTTTAAAATACTCATTAACAAGTTTCTTTTGATACCCATATAGTACAAACAAATTCTAGGGTCACCTGGCGATATCTCGAAAATGCGACCACCTATACAACAACCACCACTCCCTTTTAAAACCCTAATTAATACCTTTAATTTGATACCCATATCATACAAACACATTCTAGAGTCACCCCTGGTCCACCTTTATGGCGATATTTCGAAACGGCGTTCACCTATAGAACTAAGGCCCACTCACTTTTAAAATACTCATTAACACCTTTCGTTTGATGCCCATATTGTACAAACAAATTCTAGGGTCACCCTTGGTCCACCTTTATGGCGATATCTCGAAACGGCGTCCACCTATGGAACTAAGGATTACTCCCTTTTAAAATACTCATTAACACCTTTCTTTTGATACCCATATTGTGCAAACAAATTCTAGGGTCACCCCTGGTCCACCTTTATGTCGATATCTCGAAACGGCGTCCACCTATGGAACTAAGGATTACTCGCTTTTAAAATACTCATTAACACCTTTTATTTGATACCCATATCCTACAAACACATTCTAGAGTCAACCCTGTTCCACCCTTATGTCGATATTTCGAAACGGCATCCACCTATAGAACTAAGGCCCACTCCCTTTTAAAATACTCATTAACACCATTCGTTTGATGCCCATATTGCACAAGCAAATTCTAGGGTCACCCCTGGTCCACCTTTGTGGCGATATCTCGAAACGGCGTCCACCTATGGAACTAAGGATTACTCCCTTTTAAAATACTCATTAACACCTTTCTTTTGATACCCATATTGTACAAACAAATTCTAGGGTCACCCCTGGTCCACCTTTATGGCGATATCTCGAAACGGCGTCCACCTATGGAACTAAGGATTACTCCCTTTTAAAATACTCATTAACACATTTCATTTTTTCATTTGATACCCATATCGTACAAACGCATTCTAGAGTCAACCCTGATCTACCTTTATGGCTATATCCCTAAATGGCGTCCACCTATAGAACTATGGCTAAATATAACTAAAATACTCTTTAATGCCTTTCATTTGATACACATGTCATACAAACACATTCCAGGGTTTCCCTCGGTTCATTTTCCTACATGGTTATTTTCCCTTATGTTGTCACCATAGCTCTCAACTGAGTATGTAATGTTCGGTTACACCCGAACTTAACCTTCCTTACTTGTTTTCAATAAAACCGTTTAAGTTACACAATTTTTTTTAATTATTTTATTTATACAATATGCTTGATGCGTGATACTAATGATGCCATTTCCATGAAGGTTACGCAGAGCGCTTTTTATACCTGATCAGTATTAACATATGATACTTACTTACATATATGTCTTCAACTCCTTTCCATCGAATTTGAATAGCTCAGCATGCAGGTCCTGAGGTTCTAAGACTTTAATTTCCTCGTCATCGATAATGGCTGCAGGCTTATCGTCAACGCCCCTCCCCAATTCCAGAAGGGTTTGCTCGTTCTCCTCTTATAATGTTTGTATAATCCAGACATCGTTCAACAGGTTGTGGCTTTCGTTCTTCCTGTAGTATGGTTTGGACTTCAAACCTTCCCCTTAATCACTGACATTTTTTCGGTCCTGTTTCCTGCATACTCTCTAAAACGAAATACAAAATTGATATTCAATACTTGACCTTTTTTTGGAAAAAACATTAGGAACATTTACCAACACAGCAGCAATAAAAGGTATTTCAATACTATCTATACTGCTTAAGTCACATTGGTTCAATCTCATCTGCAAGTCCAATGTACATGGCTGAAGTTTTATATAGACCAAAAACTTCATTTCTCTCCTCAAAATGACAACGTTAAAATCTAACATGGCAACAACAGACAATATACGAATACTCTTTATAGATCAAAGCTTGATGGAAGTGTGGAAGGGGCTATCTTTTCACTGGGTAAATGTGTCCTAGTCGATACTTTTAATGCACAAATAAACTTTTAACTTTTAATAAGTCGGGCTATAGTACTGGGTTAGTATTGGACACCGTTTGATAGACACTTGCATCGCTAGGGTGGACATCGGATCCGATGATGACTGTCGCAGCTGTTGAGCTATTGAGGAGGAGGAAACCGTGCAGCAACTATTGTTTCATTGCCCATCACTAAGTATAAGACGGTTGGCTACTTATTTTGAAGATCTTAGCGAAGGTGTTCATCCTCGAAATGGGAGCATCACCAAATTTATTGACATCATAAGCTGGTTCGATTCACGGTAGTTGGTACAACAACGGTGAGAGATCAGTTTTGGTCACCACACTGCGCTCATCATAGTGAAGGGTTAGGAAAGTAATTTTTGGTACAGTTATTTTAACCTTACCTAACCTAGCCGCGTTAGGATAGCCCTTTGCAATGTCTAAAGAGATTTGATGTTACCGTTGATGATCCGATATGGTACCCTATTATCAGGTTTCTCCGTAGTCAGTAATGCTTGTATGTCTCCTGGTAGACTTCGAACACCCTCGCTAAAGCAGCCTAGAGATGAACGTGGCCGGAAGTATTGCGATCATTTCCTTTCGAAAATCGAGTTTTTGAGAGGGCTTATATACTTCCAATAATTTCCTGTAGGAAACAGTTATCTCACTGTAGAAAATCCTGTAAAAAACTGTTTCGGAGCCACTTAATAAGTGTTTCAGTCTGTTGAGACATGTCACTGTAAACGCCATAACAGAGGTACATATACTGAACTTTGTTTTGAACGTTTTGAGCGCCCACTTAACCTCCTTCGGCCAAAACTTGAACACAAATTTCGATTAAATATTCGTTTGGCCACTATAATTATAACGATTCACGTAAATAGCAGAGCAGTAATAATTGCGAGTACTAAAGTACAATGACAGTGCTTTACTTTTACTCTGCAAATCACTCCCCTCTACAAATGTTGTACGATCGTACATTTACATACACACATTCACATTTAACCAATTTTTTTTTTTTTTTTTTTTTTTTTTTTTTTTTTTGTATCTAACACAGATTATTTCCCCTATTCTATTCTGAGTTCAGAAGAAATTAACTTATCATGATGGCGCGATGTAGCGAAGCGGAACTGGTAGGTATGAGTAGTATGTAAGCCTAAAATAAATTAAACAAAGGCCACAAAATAATATAAATAAATAAAACAGTTTTTAACAAAACACACTTTTCACAATAACTTAGGGTTAGATTTTGCTTTAATTTTAAAGTGTTGCTATTTGAACCATTTTTTTAACTTTTTCAGTTTTTTACTCTGATACGATTAGTAAATAAGTAAATATTGGCGCAATTTTCCTCCGAGGAGATTTAGGCCGAGCTTCTCTTTCAATTCACGTGGTGCTTTATCTCTCGTCAAAAGCGGCAGCTGGAAGGAAAACGCTCAGGAGCGTATGAGGAAAACAACCGGTGGCACTGGTCAGCTGTAGGGGAGCTGTTGTATGAAGTTGGGGACTATCACCTGATATTACCCTGTGGCTCCACACTGCTGTGGTTAGAACAATCCTTCTATACGGGGCTTTGGTCTGGTGGATGAGCTTAGATACAAAATCGAACTTACGAGTATTCCAGAAGGTACACAGAAGTGCTCTAATCTGCGTGGCGGTCGCTCTTCGCACCACCCCTGCGGAGACTCTGGATACTCTTTTTAATGTGTTACCAATAGATTTAATGGCCAAGCGACGTGCGGCCTTTTCTGCTCTACCGCTGCGAGAGTTATCCGGCTGGAGAGACAATGTGGTTGGCCATGCAGCCATCAGGGCGCCTTTCAGGCGGAGGTGGCTGCTATAAATTTGGCCGTTGGTCACCTGAGGAATGCTTTTTACGGCTATAGTAAAATTTTTATTTACTCCGACAGCCAGGCTGCACTAAAGGCGCTTGGATCGGTCATATGTAAGTCCAGGACAGTAGAGAAGTACCGCAAATCTAGTATGGGTGCCTGGACACTCGGAAATATCGGGCAATGAGGTAGCTGACGAACTTGCAAGAGGGGGCACATGCGTTCCGCTTTCGTCGTCCTGGAAGGGATTGAGCATGCCGCTCGCTACTTGTAAGCTCACTTGGAAAGGAATTTTTCTTAGGAAAGCGGATGTGAGATGGAGCAATCTCGAATCCTGCTACCACACTAAGCAATGAATGGGACGCGAGACATACAAAAAGTCTCCTCCTTCTTGGAAGGGGGACATACATATATCTGGTGGTTGGACTTATAACCGGCCACATAACAATCGGGAAGCATGCACAACGACTGGGTGCTCCTTATAATGATTACTGCAAGAGCTGCAAATGCGAAGAGGAGATAGAAACAGTCAAGCATTTTCTGTGCGACTGTCCTGCGCTTTGGCGCAATAAGGAGAAATCTCTGGGATCTCCCTTCTTTGAAGATCTTTGTGATCTGGCTAAGTTGGAACCTAAGAAGATCCTACCATTTGCTAAATCGACCTGTTAGTTTGAGTAGAGGTATCACAATGGGACCTTTTGGGCCTAAGTGCACTGGTGCTCGCACCGGTGGCCACTTTAACCTAACCTAACCTAAGGGAAGCTGCAAAGTAGATGAATTTTCACTGAGGAGCTTTTCCGGGGCAGCCTCGCTTAGAAAAACTATTTTCTTAATTTTTGATGTTGATTTGCCCGGTAGTTGTTAACTTTTTATATTCGGTAAAAACCGTTAACGTTCGGTTATCATGTTGTAGTTGGCATTTTATCGATGAGTTTGTAATCGGTGTCGCTCCAATAGATAAACCTACTCCCCGAAAGTTTTGGGTAGTGTTATCTGTGTTGATGGTGTTTTGGCGCATATACTTAGATCCGAAAGGCTCCGGTAACAAGTACCATTAAGCTATTAGCTCGACCACCTCGGTCATATTAAAACCACATTAAACCTTCTAGGCCATACAACCTTCGTGTTCAATGGCGAACTTGGGTTTGCCAGAGCCCCCTTTCCTAAAAATGTGTGTGGTTCATACATATTTGTAACAGGATCCCAGTCGGGTAGGCGAGATTGATTACGAAAGCTGTGCAGCTATAAAGCTTTGTATTGCGCCTATCTACCCCTTGAGTATCTTGTAATCGGCGCCTTTTCGATTTGTTGTCGACGAGTTATCAATTTGTTATTGACGTGATATCGGTTATAATCCATAGCAACAAGTTTGTTATTAAAAATATACCGATACCAGTCCTTCAAGTCGATAACATATCGATAGCCCATCAAAAAGTAGCCGATAAAAACCCACGAAAAGCCGATAACAAATGGGTAACTCCTGAATAATAAGGTGATGATGCTCTTCTCAAAAAGTCACACAGTTTTATCGAAATGACCCTAGAATATTTCCGACAAGCTTCCAAAAAAATCCCAAAGCAGTTCCTTAATGATTCCATAATAATTCCACAATGGCTCCTTAATAGTCTCGAGCACAACCCAGAAGTAGATCCGAAATGACCCCACAGGTGGGCGAACTGATGCCGAAGTCGTATATACATCATTACGAAAATATCTCGAGTTTGATACAAAGTCATTGCATAGAGTCATTACAAAAGAATACGAAATTATTCAGAAAATATTCTCAACTGATTATTTAAGGATGCATATGAATCTTTGAAAATATCCTATACAAATTCCGTAGAAGATCGTTAAATAATGCCGAAACACCTTATCCCAAGCTTCAACATGCGAGGGTGAGGTAAAAACCAGTAAGAATTTGGAGCGTCGCAGGCTACATGAAACCTGCATCTGGAAAGGTGAGTTTCGCTGGGCTGACAACAATACATACCAAGTGATGTGATTCTTCTGAGCTGTAGCTGGATTCAACCTCTCAATGTTGGTTTAAGTGTTGATGGGGCAGTACAGAATGGGAGTCCGTGTTGTACGGCTAGGTATTGTAAAAAACTCCAGCTGTGTTAGCTACAAAGAAGTTGACGAAGAAATCATCCCATTACTTCAAGCTGAACTGACCGACTTTTACAAGGACAAAACGAGAATATCTCGCTATAGTTGTATACGAATATTCGCAGATTGATATAATGTGTTGATATTTGCCCTGTGATTCAATAATTATAATCATTAGAAACCAGCGCCACCTTTAGTTAATTTAATTAAAATTGTTCAAGGGAGCTGCATCCACCTAAATGGAACATACCGAACTCCACTCAGGTATACTGAAAATCTGTTGTCAAAACTGATATTTTTAATATTGTCAAAGATTCCAAAAAATAGATATCTTCATCCTCACACTTTTCCATACCCTCCCAGGCGCTTAAAGTGTCATCCCCGTAAGCATTATGAGGAAATACGGCACCTGAGAACACAGCCGTATGATACCAAAAGGAAAAGCAGGCCCTCAGTTTTATCCACAAACAGGCGTCGGTCCTCTATGCCAGGAGTTGCCCGGGAAATCCAGTACTTAAAGAAAAATACCCAGAACTAACAGAAGAGGAACGCACTCTCGCGCATCTAGCTTAACTTCGATTTGGGTATCGTAACATATTAAACTCTTAGCTATTCAAAATCAACCCGACATACAAAATGTATGTCCTGCTTGCAATGTGTTCTCACTTGACACCAACCATCTCTTCAGTTGTAATGTAGAACCAACGCCTCTAAAACCCCTCTCACTTTGGTCCACCCTTGTTGGAACAAGCAAGTTTCCTTGGACTCCCCTTTGAGGACATTGATGACAATTTGTGATCGGTCGCACCTTTTGGATCGGGCGAAGCACTGTTACAACAACAACAACAAATTTTTTCGGTCACATCTTATAATGGGTTGGCCGCGGTGGTGTGGTAGTAGTGTGTTTCGGTTCTGGGTTCAAGTGCGGGGTAAATTAACATCAAAAATTACGAAAAGATTAGAAAAAAAAATTTTTTTTTTTTCAATTGGAAATAAGTTTATTTGAGTAGGGTCGCCCCTCGGGAGTGGTTTGGCAAACACTAAATGGAGCACGACGTCAGTTGGAAGAGAAGCTCGGCCTAAATCCTTCGCAGGTAAATCGCGGCAGGTATTTATTTATTTGTTTTTTTCTTATAATGTGTCCGTTTTAAAGTTTCGAATCGAGCTGAAATTATACCTTTTTACAAATTTAGTCTTATTTTTGGCATTTGTGATTTTTTCACTTATCACCCCTTTTGATTTTAAATTTTTGTTATTTTGGAAAGTCCTTTAAAGCCAATGTTAATGCAAAATAATAATATATATAGTTTAAAAAAACCAAAAAAAAACACGCTAAGATGGTACCGTTGTAGTATCTACAATCCACTTAGATATTTGATGTTGATAGCACCGTAGCACCGATGTTCGTGTCTCCGCTATTAAGCACAAATCGTTTTGTAGCGAATTGTTTAACAACTGCCGTCAGTCTTCAATAATTGCCGCTAGATGGATCTAACTCTCTTACGCGCCTAGCCTGGAGAGTTACAATGAAGCATACATATAAGTGAAGCCAATATAAGCTGTTAATAAATATCTACGAATGCTATGGGGTGCAATTTACCTTTACCCAACATTTTTAGCCCTTGCTGCATTTCTACACAATATTCAAAAATATACCAAAAATGCCTATGTATGTATGAATGTATATCTATGTATAAATGTAAGTATATATTTTAGTTACCTGTACTTTTGTTGCTTTATTATATTTTTAATTGCATGTTTTGTGGTTTGTTGTCTTCTACAGTTAATTGAGAACGAGTTCAAAAAAGTGTGTGAACATTTTTACGACCAACTTCAGTTTTTGGAAACTTTCTCATAATTTAATTCTGTTAAAGCATAATTGGGTGGTCAGCCCTTTTAAAGGGGGATCATTTAGTTAGTGAGTATATACGTACATATATACATGGGTAACTATGTTCTTGCCTTGTTAGAGGAAGTAGCATTTAGTATACCGTTAAAACGCTTGTTGAGTTCTTAATGCGTTTTTATATTTATGAGTATTTCTAATAACTTTACAAAATTATATTACATATTTTCGGAATAATTTAACGCCTATTTAATTACGAAAAAATTGTTGGACGAGCTTGCGCTTAAACGTTTTGCTATTCTTATACACTCAATTCATACATACATACATATAAAGGGGTATAGCCTGCTCAGAACATATATTCCCGAATGGAGAACAAAAAGCTAAATAAAGGACATCAGCTGCTTTATTGACCAAACCAAAAGGTATTAGATAGTAAGGTATTAGATAGACCGTCAGGATTCAAGTGTTTAATAAAATGCATCAAAATGTCGCCTTTTGAGCTATTTTGTGTCGTCGGCCGCGCAGCGCATAAACCAAGCAACCAAGATGAAAAGAGCGAGATTGCGTTGCGTTGTATACTGTTAACAGGCGTGTATTTTCACCATGTTAATTGATCTGCCAGCAAATTTCCCCAGCGGATTAGGGGGTCACGTGGGTGTGTAGCGGAACCCTCTTAAGGGGTTGCCAGCGCAATATATAGCTTCTCCAACCCAATTATCAACCTCACCTATCCGTGGCGAATCCTGTTTCATTAACAGCGGAGGCTCTGGCGACCCCGAACTCCTGATGGATCTAGGGGGTGGGAGGGCGGTTATCATACCAAATCGTTCCCGAGATAGTCGGGCTAGTACCTTTATGATGCTTTGTACCAGATCTGCATCCGGCAAAGGACCAACAACATCGATAACACTCCCCTTCGGGGAGTGTCCTTATCGCTGCGACAACAACAACAACAACATCTGTCAGCAAATCACACAAGTTGCCTGAAGTTTCATGTCCTCAATTGCGGATTACACCTTTTCCCCACATTTTTTAGATTGATTTAATTTAGGGTTGAGGTTAGGTTAGGTTGAACTGGCCGATCCAAGAGGACCTCACATAGACTAAATAAGTCCGTAGTGTTACCAGAAGTTTATTTTAACGACCAAACTGAAAAACCCTATCAAAAAACAGAACCTATATTATAAAATAACTCCGTCCTCTTGGCAAATATTAGAAGCTTCCTAGGATTTAAGCCACTTGCTGCTTCTGATTAAATAGTGTAGGTGATGAATTTAGTGTTGAACTCATTTAATATTGCTAACCAAGGCTTAGGTGGGAGTTTTATTATTATTGATCTACCTTTACTACCATTTCCCACCCCAAAAGTTCGAGAAATTTTAGTTTTCAAATACTTTACAGAACAAAAATTAAATATCCAAAGAAAACAAATATTCAAATGTTCAATACTTAAAGTATTTAAAAATTAAATTTTGTATGGAAAATCTTCAAGTCCAAGGTGTGGAAATGAAAATATCTAGGATCAATACTGCGGGCGCCATTTTTTCTCAACGGAATATCATAGAGAGTAAAACTTTGCGTATGTGGTTTTCTTGCGTGTAAAAATGTGCTCCAGAACAATTTTTTTGCATGGTTTTTGCAACAATTTTAAAAATAGAAATTTATTTCACAGAAATAAAAAATGTGCTAAGAGCGCGGGTTCGAATCGAGCTCAAGGCCTAACAATAATTTTTTATCATTATTATTTTATATTATTTTTTCTTTCTTCTATTCTAATTTAAAATTTTTCAATTAAGAAAAAATTATCATAACAATAATAATGATAAAAAATTATTGTTAGGCCTTGAGCTCGATTCGAACCCGCGATCTTACAATTCAGTAGGCCGGTATAACAACAAAAATTGTAAAAAATGTGCTCTTAAAGAGTTTTTAATTACAAGCAAATTGGTATTTGAATTGTCGGTAAAAGTCTAGTTGAGGGGTCGACTGCTAATACGCTGCCAAAAATTTCGAGAGGGGTGTCAAAAGACGCGTATTGAGCTCGACAACAATAATCCTAAGGCGGAAAAGAAAAATTTTATCTCTCTCTGCCGGGAGATATTTGAGTTGAAGTTGAATATTTTCATGTGGTTGTTGTAATGTTGTTGTTGTACCCACAAAAAAATTTTAAACATAAGTGTTTTGCGCGGATCTAGTTTTGGTCTTCAAACCCGTGTTGGACCCACCCAGGGTAATTTTTTATAAGCGCGGCCGAAGGCCGCCAATGCAGAAAGGTATTCTGCGCAAAAATACTATGGATACCACCCCCGGCTTCGGAGGGACCCGCGGGTCATTTTTCGGTTTCGGTCTTTTGAACGAGTTAAAATTTTTCTTTTGCGCATTCTGATTATTAATACTGAGGTCAGAACGCGTATTGGTAGCGCATTAGCAATCGACCCCTCAACTAGACTTTTACCGAATTGTCAGAATCGGTGGAGCCTATCGGCTGCTATTCAACTTTAAAAGAAAAACGACAAAGAAAATTCAAATGGCGATAATTAAGGATACAGTATTTTTTGGAAAAATCGAAGACAGGCATTTGTTTGTGTTATCGATAGCTATCAAATAATATCTTTGTTGCTCAAAAATAAATTATTACGTTTTTCGGTGATCACTTTCAGAAATGTTCACACTGTGTCTTTAAACATAACATTTATTTACATTGTTATCAGTGGTGGATCTAGGGGGGGCTATGGGGGCTAAAGCCCCCCTCGAACTAAGTCATTACGTGCAAGGTTGAGGTATCATAAGTGCGAGATACGTGCATTTGCACGTAACGGCATACTGCGGACACACGGTATGGTTTTAAATTTTGTATGCCAAAAATTATCTACAATGAATGTTTTTACCGAATGCATCTCGCATTTTTTACAGAAATTGAATTAAACTCACTTTCTTAAGGTTAGGAAGCTCTGAAAGTTGAAATAAACGGCATAGAGGGCTCTACTCCTTAAAAACTTAACAGCATATTTTCAGCCCCGTCCTTACTTGTTATAATTCTATTTATATTTTTTAATAATAAAAATACGTTAAGTAAGCAATAATTACTTTGTTCCGCCAAATATAAGAAAAAACTTAACGCCGGCACATATGGCTCGTCCTGTCATCGAAACGACTTTCATCACTTTCATCGCTTTCTTCATTTTCGAAGTTTTCTGCTGTTGCTAGCACTTGCTTTTTTATTAAATATCTGATAAAAAAATTCTTTAGTGGCGTTTTATGCAAAATATTTCCTTACCTTTTCATTTCTACGTTGTGTAAGTGATGACACTTGATAATCGATTAATGTTTTATTATCAGCTGATTACCATGCTGCCACATCATCAAAACGAAAAAAATAAAATAAAATTTCGATGTCATTTGATACACACATTACAAATTTGACAATCCGAGTTGCCCAAATAAATTTGGAGGCAAAAAAGGGCAAACATTTTAAACAGGGCCAAAAAAAGGGCTAGGGGTTAAACCCGAATTACAGAGCTACAATTTACTACCCTTTCCTGGACTACATGATTTCTTGATTGACGTCAAGGTTCAAAGGTGAATTTTTGAAAATACTGCCTCTGGAGGGACTAATTCCAGCATATTCTACAGGACTAACGAATGAAGAAATTGTACTTGCTGCTAAAGTTTATAAAGAAGATCTCACCAGTCACAATGAGACAGTGCTGAAAAATTAAATTTTATTGTGGCATAACCATTGCCAAAGTAATCCATTCAAGAGTGCTCAAACAGCTACTGATGCCCTGAAAATCATTAAATCAGCACATTTTTCTTCATTTTTTCCAAACGTGACGACACTGTTGCAAATATTTGCGACTATCCCCGTGACACCAGCGACCGCAGAGCGTTCTTTTTCTGTTCTAAAGCGCTTGAAGACTTATTTGAGAGTCAACATCTCTGAAAATCGACTGACTGGTCTGGCACTAGGGAACGTCCACAAAGAAATAGAAACGGACATTGAAGAAATAACCGATCTTTTCTGTAAATCGAAGCCCCGACGACTCGAATCTTTGGATTGGTCGATAGAAGATTGAACCAGCAATAAGTGGGTTTGAAAGAAAGGTTTTTATGACTATTTGTATATGGTTGTTATGTCATTATCTCGAGTGTGCTGAATAAAAGAAGAACTCATTTCAGAAAATATTGCTTGTACTTTATTAGTAATTTATTTCATTTTTTTAATTTTGAAAATCCTCGTTTGGTCATGTCATTTTATATTCTGTATACATTTATTTAACACATCATGGAAAACAAAAACAAAATTTGAAAGTGAAAAAATTTCAAGCCCCCTCCACCCCCTAAATCCTAAATCCGCCACTGATTGTTATTATTACATTGTTTTATTAAAATTATATAAGTATGAAATGTACACACCCAGTGATGATAAGAGTACCAAATAAAAAATACAAAAGGTATTAAAAAAAGAATACATACATACTTTCGATAATACTTTGAAATCGAAAGCTTACATTTTGGTATTATTAAGCGCTGTACGCAAATCAAAAGCAAACATTCAAGAAAAATGCAAAATGCAAAATTTTTCTTGAGCATGAAAAAAGCAGTAGGTACAAAATTTTGGCATTTCACGATGCATGGAAATTTATACATGACTACCGCTTTTATAAAA
Organism: Eurosta solidaginis; assembly: GCF_040869045.1. NCBI lineage: Eukaryota > Metazoa > Arthropoda > Insecta > Diptera > Tephritidae > Eurosta > Eurosta solidaginis. The sequence goes on from NC_090320.1 coordinate 265,947,652, forward strand.
ATAAAACAAAATTTATGAAACTTTTTGTTAGCATACCCCCCTCCCCCACCCAGAGAAGCTTACGATTCGCCACTGCTAGTACCTAGGACCTACCTAATTATTTTCTAGCTTTTAGTATTATTATTACTTCATGCAAGTATTGTTTTCAATAAAACCGTTTAATTTAAAAAATTGTTTTTAATTATTTTGTTAAAACTAAGAACATAAAAATCAACTAAGCGAACTTTAGTCGTTCCCCAGCAAAAACATATTTAGCTCATACATTGATAACTTAATAAAGATGCAAGCTTTATCAGCAGCAATGAGTAGTGCTGGCAAAATTCTGATAACGCTGGTAAAACGATCACCAGGGATTGTATATTTATTTATCGATAATTATAATAAACTTAGATATTTGAAGTTGTTCGTGTGTCCGCTATTAAATGCAACTCGATTTGAAGCGAGTTATTTAACCACTGTCGCGAGTCTTCAATAATTGCCGCTAGATAAGTTTAAAGCGGGAGTCATTGGTGCCGTATGTCGTATCGCTGTAGTCGTATCCCTAACGTAATCAGCTGTTTATCGTTACGAAGGTAAACCAAAAACCAATTGGTTGGCTACGATACGGTTACGGCCTTAGCGGCATCAATAATTGATTGCATTGATTCCCATAAGATTGGTCGAATCAGCTGTTATAAGGTTACCGATACGGTTACCGATAAAGCACCAATGTCTGCAACTTAACTCTCCTTTGCGCGCCTAGCCTAGAGAGTTACAATCAAGCATATATACAAGTGAAGCTAATATAATAGAGTTACAAACAAGCACGACGAGCACGACTCGTGGTGCGGTGCAACTTACTAGACTGTATTAAGTTTTAGCTATCGGAAGTTATCGCTGGTATCAGACCTAATATCGATAATATATCGTACATACTGTATCGTGTATCAATTAAGCGTTCAGTGCTTTAATCATACTTCATTAAGTAGCAACGTACTAGTGAGAGTAGAAAATGCAACGCCAAATGACGCCTATCGTTGTTCTTGGGATATTTTTGTTGATTTTAGCAAGTGCTTTGTATATCACAGCCGAAGACAGCGTTTATAAACTCAAAACTGAGAAGTGAGTAAAACATTAAAAAAAGACCTCACAACTTTTAAAGTTCATCACTCAATGCAATCAGTCACTTTTTTGCAGGCTACCCACCGATCTAAATTTTATGCCCATTCTGGGTAACGGTCATTTAGGTTATACAGTTTTCGGTGACGCCATCTATATGAATGGTATTTACAATGGTGAAGCTGGAAATAGTCGTCGTGCGCGTATACCCAATTGGCTTAATCTGAGTGTATCGCGTTTGCAATATGAAGAATGGGAACTCAACATCATACCGGATACTTATGAACTAAACCTGAAAGATGGTTATTTCCGTTGGCTATTTGCTTATGAAGCCAATGGGTTGCACGTACAATTGGAACAGCGCACATATCCACATCGTTACTATAATCGTGCATTGATCTATGAACTTTTTGTGCATTACACTGGCGCCTTTGGTAAGTATGAAAATATGAAAATAAAAGTTTACAAAAGTTTATGAATGATCTCTAGAGAGACCTATCCAATCAGCACGAAATGCACTTCCGCTGTTTTTGATATTGTGTGTGTGTTTTTTTTTCTTTCAAATTCTTCTTTTACATTTAGATCCGCTGCTTATACATTTGAGTCGCAAACCAGGAAGTAAAAGTGATGCTTTTGATTTTTCACCATTAGGAACTAATAGTTCCACATTCGGCACGAAAATGTTGCGCGGTGTTACACGCCAATTAGAACATCCGGATTTTCAATCAGAACTGCGTACAATTTTCGTGGCATTTAGTGACGATTGGGAAAATGAGCTCAGTCGCACATTTGAATTACCCGCTGGGCAAGAAGATTTTTACTATCGTTATGTGATGACTGCCGATGGAAATGAAAAGGTGGCACGGAAGGAAATGGAAGATGGTAAATATGTTAATTGATATAGGTTTTAAGTTTAAAGTATAAGGTTTTTATATAATTCGAGTCGAATGATGGTTGTTTAAGAATTTACGCTACTTAACCTTGCTTCGCTTTAGCTGATGCTAATTGGAAGCTCCAAGAGAGATCAGGTCTCTCTCTATCAGCTAAGTGGATGTTTAACCTTTTTTCTGCTGCCAACTACTGCCGTCGCAAAAAACTAATACTTGGTGCGGTTTATCTCCGTGAAGATTAAGGCCAAGCTTCTCACATAATTTTGTATGCTCCTTTTTAATTTGTACTACAAATAGGAGGGATATTCAAATCACATATTTTATGCATGGCAGCTGCAAGGCAGATAAATTTTCATTGAGAACCCTTCTTACATAGGCGTCGTAAGTATTACGTGATGCATCATACATATTTCGGGCACTCTGAACAGGTATGATGAGAGACCGTTAAACATGATTAATGTTTGTCTACATTGACATAAACTTTGCGATTCATTCACCTATTAGGCTAGAGTAGAATTTTTTGGGAATTTTCCATCTTCTGTGGTTAGCTTGAGTTAGGTTTGGTCGATCTGGAGCATCAGTAAGACTTATGTGATCTGGAGCAAATATCTCTTCAACCACAGAAAAACGTCATATCAGGGTGTACATTTGAGCTGTCCACACTTCCATTCAGAGAAATGTTTGTTAAGTTTGATTGAGAGTGCGTACATTTGAACTACATACACTTATCCTTAGACACATTTTTGTTCGTTGTAACTCTTCAATAGAGCCGGGTGAGGCACGTTTATCCAACCAGATACTAACCAATTAGTCTTCAAGCAACTACGTGCTTTCCCATTTAGAAGCGAAAGAGCTATATCCACTGCCTCTGACAATCTGATGAAAAACGGAGTCGTTATGTCTGCAGTCTTGGATATGAGCAAAAAAAAAATCGGGCGAAATGAATCGACTCCTTTATCTTCTCATACTGACAGCTTTTACAGATGGAGCCTCTTGGTATATGCCATTATCGAAACATCGGATCAATAGCAGGGTGACCGGTGATGATACCCGTAAGTACTTTCACTATAAGTTTAGTTTTATGAGGAACTTCGGTCCTCTTCTATCTACTCCGAAGAAAACTCAGTGAATATCGCACGGAGCAGTCCGCCTCGTTCAAATTCATATCAAAAACTCTCATGAAGAAAACCCAATAAATAAATATATTAATATATCGCATGAGTGGCTGCGGAGATCGGCACTTCCGCAACCCTTATTATTGTCCCCTACTTTGCCGCATATCTTATGTTCCTTAATAAGTCAGGTATCTGTGCTTAAGCCAATGGAGTTCGATGTGCAAACTACTCTGAATATGCTTAAAACTTGTTGAGAATGTGATATCCGACAACCCTACATTAACAAGTCTTGTTCTTTTCCGTAGACACAGTTGCCTAGATAAGCCTATTATATATAACTCCAAGGGGTATTCCTTTCCGATACCTTCTGAAGTTAAATAGCTCAGAGTGATGCTAGCTCGCAAACTTGTATGGACGTCCCACTCTGAGCGGAAAACTTTGTAAGCTTTAACTGCCAAACTGAGTTTTCAATCAAACATGTGGTCTTTATCAGAATGCAATGCAATGGATCTACCCCTTTATAATCCGATGAGTTATCACCTATGCATCTGTGGATGTTGAAACAAACTCTCAATCCAATAGCGAAGGTAATCAAACTTCAAACAACAATCACTGTCTTCTGCACGGGCTTGGTGATCTAATTAATCTGTCTGTATACGTCAAGAGGATCCTATGGCCATCTCCTGCGAGAAATCGATAGTTCAGTAACTTGTAGATGGGCAACTGAATATTGCTTGGGGCTGTGAAAGAACCTCCCATGTATTTACACTTATCGATAATTCTACCGCATTGTAGCCTAGGGGAGGCGCAATATCGACTTGATCCTAATACTGAGCCCAGTTGACTTTGGGTCACGCCTGAGGGTGCTCAGTTAAGCGTATGTTGACGAAAATCACTTTTCTTTTGGGTAGTATTGTTTGATTTTCCAAGCTGAAGTATTTGTTATTCTATAGGACATTGACTACTTATGTTGTGTAAAAAATGTAAACCGGAATGACTTTGCTCTGTATGGACAACCAAACTTTACAAAAAGCGTTTTCTAGCACTCTAACTGCTTCGTAGTTCGACAATGTGTGTTGTGGAAGTTCCGGGAAATTATACTATCAATTTCTCGGGATCTAAACATGCATTCCTGTGCACGCAACCATTGCGCGCACTTCCCCCTTCTCAAAATTGTGGATAGTTCGCTTAGTAGCGAGTAGGAAGCATCGAGTGCTCTTTATTGAGTCTGACTGAATAACAAGAAAGTTCACTTTTTGAAGTCTTATGCCAATTTCACACAGAGGCTTAATGAAATAATTAGTCAAGTTTTCTACATTAAAGCCCTAATTGAACTCAATCTTCCATACAAAATACAAATTCTTAATTATCTCATTATTGCTTTATTGAATGCCTAATCGCGTGAAAAATCTAGTCGGCTTTGCTTTGTGCTTCGAATTTTATTGTCAATGTAACAAATGACAGTCAAAAATAAATTACTTCCAATAATTTACGAAAAATAGGAAAACACGAAAAAAAATCAAAATTTAATTTTCCCTGCATTTGCTGCAAAAGATAATATGGCTTTTTCGAAAATAGGCACATATTTGGTTAGGTGCAACATCTATGGATAGTTCCACGTGTATTTTATTTTGATTGCATTTATAGTTAAGAAGGAAACGGCTGCTTTTCATTTTAACTATTTTTTGTAAAAACGAAATATTTTTTGGGGCTGCTGACAGGTGTTCGCTTAATGAAGCAAAAGGCTCTGTATGAAAAGGGAAAGTTAATTATTTCATTAAATACAATTGTTATTCGATTAAGTTTCTGTGTGAAAACGGATTTATAAGTTGTACACCAAGGGGCTCATTCAATCGTATCAACCAACTACAACCGCCCTTAGCTGAAACATTTAACCTCATTTCGCATTGAAAATTTTATGCCGGTTGACTTGTACATCAAACCATTTACTTCTGCTCCGTTTTAGTTATGACACTTACAATTGAAAATCTTCTGAAAAAACATACGAATGAGTGGCACAATTTCTGGCTAAACTTCAACATACAAATTGATGGCAGCATAGAGTTGGTATGTTCGAATTCAAGCTTTCGTACTTTTTCAAGAACTAACCATACAACACATTAAAATACTTCTCACAATTTCAGTCACAAACAATTAACGCTGGTATATTCTATTTGGCCAACTCCTTGCCATCGTTGCATACCAAACAACCTAATGACGCCTACTTTGGTCTCAGCCCAACTGGACTAGGACGTGGGCAACTTGATACAGACTATGAAGGACATAGCTTTTGGGATACAGAAATTTGGATGCTACCAACTGTCACTCAACTCAATACCGACTGGGCTGATCAATTATTTGAATATAGATTCGATCACATGTCTGGTGCGCGATATAATGCAAATAAAACCGGTTATCGTGGTGCCCGGTGAGTGCAAGTGTAAATATATGTTTTTTGTGTATGTGCATGATTGTTGGACGTACTGTTGTTTAGAGTAGTGCAAGTGAAGAATTTCAGTTAGGTTGTAGCTCTGAGACGCGAGACACGACTGCAATAGAAAAAAAGAGGGCGTGAGTATCAATTAGCTCGCCCAGGAGGTGAAATTAACCCATAGCAGAGGTAACTTTCGCAGAAACAAGTAACTTCGGACTCTTCGAAAAGAGCTTCGCTGTATTCTTATGCATAACAACCCTTAGCGACAAGTTATTGTTTTATTATCGACAGTCGAGTTATCGATTTGTTATCGCCAAGTCATCGGCTTCTTATTGGTTTGTTATGGGCTTGTTATAGCTGGGTTATAAATGCGTTACCGATTTTATTGTGAACTTTTATGGGTATCTGTTTCAAAACAAACCGATGAAACGTGGATCAGATGCCGATAATAAATTTGTAATACACCGATAAGAAATCCATAAATCTTTGCTTTAGATCGATAACTTTTGGAATACGAATCGAGAATTTTTCTATATCAAATTGATAACACTCCGATAACAAATTAATATTCATTATCGATAACTTTTCGGTAAATGATAATTTTTCGAAAATAAACCGATAATATCTCGATAACATCGATAATTTTTGATAACAAATGGCGTGTTTTGTCGAACCTTTCAATAACCTTCTTCGTGACGTATCTTTCATCGATCGTATAACTTATCGATAACAAGCCCTTAGCACTTCGCTAACAAATTGATAACATGCTTTCCGGTTTCGGTTGCTTTAGCTTTGGCTTCGATTTTGACTTACGCTTACATTCTGAACTCCCTCATACCGTAAACAGAGATGTGTACATATCAAACAGTTTTTCGCCGCATCTAAGAATTTGAAGGCTATTTGGGGAGTATAAAAATTCGGAACCTTTAACCCAAAACCTTTCATTTACATCTCGTAACCTAGAATTCACCAAGCTTTATTTCTCTAGCCTTGGCGTACGCTACTCTCTCTAGTATTGTGTTCTCCACCCTCGATAAGTACTTGCATTAAATTACTCCACACATAATTAATTTTAGCTTCCCATGGGAAAGCGCCTACACTGGCACGGATGTGACAAACCCATGCTGTCCAGAGATTTCGACGCAAGAAATTCACATCTCCCCGGATATCATCTTTGCACTGCAACAACACTACGCCGTTACGCATTCCACAGAATGGTTGTGTCGCGTGGCATGGCCAATGGGGAAAGAAGTAGCTGATTTTCTGGTTAGCCGAGTGTATGATGATGGACAAAAGTATCACATTAAAGGTAGATTTCTGTAAGAAAAGGAATGCGGTTGTACGAAGTTGTGCTCACAAACTCCAACCTTACACAGATGTTATGGGGCCAGATGAGGATCACGCCAATGTAACCGATAATGTTTATACAAATGTGGTGACCAAGAAAGCGCTGGAGTTTACAAGGTAAAAGAGCAAATTGTATTATTCTTTGGAATATATTTTTATTATTCATAAAGAAAAAAATATAAAAATTTTTTTTTTAATATTAAATTTGTTTTATAATATATTTTGTGTAAAATTGAAAAAACTTTGTTTTTTAAATAAAAATTAAGAATTTTAAAAAGATATGCTTTATTATAAGAAACTTTTGTACCTTTTCGGCTTTACCAGCATTTGAAAAAAAAATTTTTTTGTATTTTAGAATTATTAAGTTTTTCCAGCTCAAGGCCACGCATAAATAAAAACCAAATATTTTATATCTTTCAATAAATATACTTGTTTAATGTTAATCGATATTTCGACCTCAATCTGAGATCATCCTCAGGACTGAAAAGATTACAAAACAATAAAAACATCAAAAAGTGCATTTTACGTACATCCTTATAACACAACTTACACTCTTGGCTGTGCCTGATCGACTAATTTTAAAAGATTACATATTAAACGAATATAAACAATATAATGTAAACAAATAAATACCGTAAATCTTTTCAGTCCTGAGGATGATCTCAGATTAAGGTCGAAATATCGATTAACATTAAACAAGTATATTTATTGAAAGATATAAAATATTTGGTTTTTATTTATGCGTGGCCTTGAGCTCGAAAAACTTAATAATTTAGGTATTTTAGAATATAAATTTCCCCCACCCAACCCCCTCCCCCTTAACTTTGCATTTTTATGGTTATAAAAAAATTTGTTTTTCATATGTAAAAATGTTAGTGCTTCTTAGAACCAAAAAATAATATTCATTTTCTAAACTTTTTGTTCCTAGATAAAGAAAATTATATTAGTATAAAATTCTCGTTTTCATTTTAGTTAAAAACGAAAAAAAATTAAGAAAAAAATTTTTACTTTTTAGGAAATAACAAAGCTTTTTTAATAAAAATTTATAAAAAATAGTTTTTTAATTTAATATTTTGTGATGTTTTTGTGATATAAAATTGCTTTTTATTTTTTTAAGTTTCAATATCAATTTTTTCTCAATTTTCGAATATCTTTTTAAGTAAACAAAATATTTATTTCTTTAAGGTAATGTTTTTGGAGCAAAAATGATTTGAATTAAATTGACAAACAAAAGCTGCTAAAAATTCTTATTTTATTTTTGTTATTATTTTGGTTTAGACATTTAAACCAAAATTTTTATTAAATAATTTTATTATTAAATATAAGCTTAGCATACTTATGGGATATTTTAAATTGTTTTTAGACATAATTTGCTTGTTGTTTTTCAAACCAAAAAATATTATTTTAAGTCTACCATAGTAAAAATTTCAGTTTTTAATATTCAGACCAATTCTAAATATTCTCGCGGAATTTTGTTCTCGCGGATTTTTTTATTCCCGCGGAAAAATTCCTCCAATTCTGTTCTCCTAGGGAGAACAATAATTGGGGAATAGGAATTTCGAATTTTCGAAGTCAGCTGTTTTGTCAATTGAAATTTCGTTGCACATTTCTTATTTTGTTTAAAAAATTGAAAAGTTTAATTATTGTTGCAAATTTGTTGGAAATTAAGAAATAAAATATAAACATTGCACAGTATTTATTGCATTTCATGTGGTATTCACTGAAATGAGTAATGAATTGGTGCCACAGCAACATCAACAGCGGAACATAAGAAGAAGACGGCCGCATAACACAAATCTGCCGGAGTTGCCTGCTTTCATTCAGCAAAGCAATTCTCTGGCGGCCAAGTTGAATTGAATTCGTCCTTCATCATATGCCAAAATCTGTTTAAGCCTTATTAAAAAATCCATGCGTAATTTCTGGATGGCTGCATCAAATTTGTATACCAAGAGCTCTACCGTTGCTTATGATATACTTTTCGACTTAAAATAAAGAATATTGTGGTTGTAGTTGTTGTTGTATTAACAGTGAGAATATTGTGGTAGAATATAAATACATCTTTTAGCACAAATTTGTACAAATAAGTGTTCTTTCTTAAAATAACCAATTTCCTTTAACTATTTTGATGCATTCCCTTTAATTCAACAAGTGAAAAAACTCCTATGAAATGGCAGAGAAATCTCCCTCTCCCTCACATTCATAATACCTACTTTTCTCCCATAACCGGTTTCCGCTTTTTCGAACATTGTTCAGAATAGGAGGAAAGGGAGAAGTGAAAAAACTCACAAGGAATTTTTATTTAGAATACGAGGAATGGGAGAAGGGAGAAAACTCGCACGGAATTTTCGTTTAGAATTGGGCTGATTGTTTTTTTTTTTTTTTGGTTTTTGAAAGGGAACCTTGATTTTTTTTATTTGTTTGAAAATTGTTTTTTGGAAATATTTTTTATTCATATTCTTTATTAAATCTCTGTTTATTTAAAACTTTTCACACCTACTACGGAATTATTCAAAATGTTAAAACGTTTTGGAAAAGGTTCAATTTTTTTTTTTATTTTAAAGGTTTAGATGGATTGAGGAATAAAAATGTTTGAAGATATTTTTTTTCTAATAATGTTAAATAATTTCTTTATATTTTAAAATTTGGCACTGTTCTTAGTTAAAAAATAAACCAAGTAAATAAACTTTTATTTCTTTAAAAAATAACGCAGCTTTAATTTTTATTAGAACTTTGTAAAAACTATTTTTCTAACTTATTATGCGTTTGTACTTGGAGCAAAACAGTTTGTTGTTTTTTAGGTAACGTTTTTTAAACAATAAAGGACTGTGGTTATTACTGTAGTCAAACCCGTATAATTTTAATAAAACTTTAATTAACGTAACTTTTATGTTACACAGGAAAACTATGGAACTTATATATATTAAATATTACAAATGAAAATGTATTAAGGTAAAATGATATTTCACGTCTTCACCGGTATGTTGATCGATTCGCTCTTCGAGTATATCTAACTTTTTAGTAAGCCGTTAAGTGCACTTGCATTTCCATTATTGGTGATTGCTTTTGGTTTGTTCTTTCGTATGTGGGGTTGCCACCCCAGTTATGTCTGAGCCGGTTGCCACATTGCTCCCCCCCAGACCTTCACGTCCTGAAGCGGACGGGGAGTCTTATTCTGCGTCCGGAACGGTTTGTTTGTGGCTCCTGCGTAGTTGTTTGTTGTGATCGTGACGTGCTCAATGACGATGGTGTTGGACCTTGTTGAGGCGAGGTTGCTTCAGACGACTGTGTTTGGTCTACTGGTTGTGGTGCTATAAATGAATCCCTACAGTCTTGTGGCGATGTTGTTTTTGGTTGCGAGTGTGATTGTTCAAATTCGGTGAATGCTGGTTTCAGCCGGTCTATTGATATGTTTACGTTGTTGTGATTGATTTTTACAGTGAAGTGTTTAGAACGTCTGGATACAACAGGGTATGAACCATCGTATGTTGGTTGAAATGCTGGTTTTGTCTTGTCGTTACGTATGAACACATGGGCGAACTTCGTGCATTGCGTTGGTGAGCTCTTTAACAAATTCTGCTTGTGGACGAAAGACACTGGTGTCGTTAAAGAATTGTCCAGGTAACCGCAATGTTGTACCATAGACTAATTCAGCGGCTGTCGTTCCAATATCCTGTTTGAATGATGTACGTTGTCCTAGTAAGATTATCGGCAGTAGGTTGATGCAATCTTGGCGTTCATGGCAAGTTATCGCTGTTTTCAGGGAACGGTGCCAACGTTCGATGATACCATTTGCTTGTGGGTGGTATGCTTTTGTGCGCATATGTGATCCCCAACATGCGAGACAGTTCGTTGAGCAGCTGTGACTCGAACCGTCTACCTTGATCGGTTGTGATGCGTGCTGGTATACCGAACCTAGCGAACCAAACTGCAACTAACTTTCTGGAGACTGTTTCTGCTGAAATATCTCTCAGTGGCACCGCTTCTGGCCAACACGTATATCGATCGATGATTATAAGGCAGTATTGGTACTCATTAGACGGTGGGAGTGGTCCGATGAGGTCGATATTTATGTGTTCGAATCTGCGTGATGGCAATGAGTATTGCTGTAGTGTTGAGCGGACGTGTCTGCTGACCTTAGATCTTTGGCAGCCTAGACATCGTTGTACTTCTTTAGCGATGTCTTTACCCATATTCGGCCACACGAAGCGAGCTTTGATAACCTTGGTTGTTGCGCGCACACCGCCATGTGAGATGTTGTGTATTTTCTCTATTACGTTTTTTCGATGCGCTTGCGGTATATATGGTCGAACTTCTGATGTTGATGTATCGCAGTAGATTGTGCGGTTCGTATTGGGTATACGAACTTTTTTCAGCTGCAGAGAGGTGTCACCTTCGATGAGTTTCTTCAGCTCAGTGCATTTATTTTGATCTTCGGCAATTCGGTCGTAGTCGATGCTAATTGACTCGAGTCCTTCGATGCGTGAGAGGGTATCAGCCGTGGTATTTTCAACGCCGGCGACGTGTACAATGTTCGTTGTAAACTGGCTGATAACGTCCAACTGTCGTAGTTGCCGTGGTGATGCTTTGTCGCACTTTTGCTTAAAGGCGTATATCAGCGGTTTGTGATCTGTGCGGACTTCGAATGGTCTACTTCTAGCATGTCTCGGAAGTGTTTGATCGCCAGGTATACTGCGAGCAATTCGCGGTCGTACGTACTATACCTTTTTTGCGTTTCCGTGAGTTTGAGGCTGAAGAATGCTAGAGGTTGCAACTCATCATTAATAATTTGGTGAAGAGCTGCGCCGATGGCCGTCGCTTGCGTCCGTACTTAGCGATATTTTCGCATTAGGTGCTGGGTGGACTAGTAACACTGCATTTGCCAAGGATTGCTTACATGCGTTAAAGTGCTGAATTGTATCGTCAGTCCATTTAATTCGAGTTTTGTCGGTCTTTTTGTTGCCGGAAATTAGTTTTACGAGTGGTATTTGGTGATGAACTGCGTTTGGCAAAAAACGACGGTAAAAGTTTATCATTGCCAGAAACCGACGCAACTCTTTGACGGCTTCGGGCAAGGGAAAGTTGCTGATCGCCTGTACTTTCTCGTGTAGCGGTTTGATGCTGTGTGTCATGACCGTATGACCGAGGAACTCAATTTGTGTCTGTGCAAACTTACATTTTGCTGTGTTAATGGTGAGATGGAACTTCCTTAAGTGTTCGAAGACCTGTCTCAAGTGAAGCTTGTGCTGTTAGATGCTATCGGAGGTCGAGCGAACACAGGTGGACCTTTCGTTTCGATGCAGTGCGTCAACCCGGTCTGTATCAGCGATGGCGCTATGGCGTTAGGATCGGTAATTTGACTGAACTCGCGCAGTAAATTTTCTACCTCTGTGGTATCACACGAACTTTTCGTTGCCGTCGATGCTTCGAAACTACAAATGCTTGGTTCATATTGAACTTTGGTCATAAGTGCAGAATTGCTGATGTCAGTTATTAAATTAAAATGGCGAAGAAAGTAGGCACCGAGGATTGCGTATTTTGTATCGGCTACAACAAAATCCCAAGTGAATTTGCGTTGAAGGCCTAGGTCGAGTGTGCGTCGTAATAGACCGTAGGTTTTTATGACCGTACCATTTGCAGCGTAAATTGGTTTGCCTTTTTTGTTTGACAATCGACAAGCGCGAGTTGATGGGATAACGGATACTTCGGCCCCCGTGTCGATCAAAAAATGTTGGTTCGATATTTTATCTAGGGTGAAAAAACGTTTAGATTGAGTGAATTCGGAAAATTTTACCTCGAGTTCGCATTGTGTTTGTTTGCTCGATGACGTTTTACTGCCGCAACTGTCGAGCATCATTGTTACTGCGGCTTTTAGTTTTTTGACTTGTCCGCTTTCTTTACTGGAAAATAACATGGACTTCTGCATTTGCGAGCCTGCGTGCCATACTCTCGATGATACCAGCATGTCGGTGACTGGTCTACGTTGGAGCTGCGGTGTGGTGTGCCTGCACGTTTAACGTTATTTTGAGAACGTTCTCGTTGACAGCTGCGATTTTGGTACATTATCGGTCTTAACTTGGCGTTGATGTTTTCGAGAGCAGAGTCTTGCTTGTCTATTCTTTTTTCTAGTAGAGCGACGCGGCTGGAAGATGTTTCTATGGCGCCGACTGTTGGCCCTCGCGATGATGATGTTGCGTTGGAGTCGCGGCTGAGCGCGTCGAGTACTGCGTCAGCCGTAATGGCTAATTGATGTAGAGGGGTGCTCGGTTGGGCCTGCAGCATACCAGCAATAACAGTCCGAGCAGATTCCGGTAACTGTTTGAGCCAATACTGCTGTATAACGGATTCGCCTTTGGTGGCGTTTTGCGCTGCATCTGGCTTAGCAAATGGCTCGGCTTTCCGTCGCCTAACTGAATACCTGTGAGCTTATCTAGACGTGCCATGGCTGAGTCGCTGAATTTTTCGATGATGACATTTTTCAACGTAGTGTACGGTGTCGTATTTGGAGGATTGCGAACTAGCTCAAAAACTTGGTCGAGAATGTAGTCGGCAGCATGGGCGATGATGGCGGTGTATTTATCCTTTTCTTTGCCAACACCGAAACCATGCAGTTCGAACCATGCGACTACTTTTATAAACCACGATTCTATATTATATTTTGAGTTCAGTTTAGGGAACGGTATTTTTCCAAAAACTGCGTTGATTTGCGGTATGCCACTGTCGACGCCTATGTTTGCGTTACCAGCAGCATTGTTGTCGTTGTTTGCGGGATCGTCGCTGCTCTTATGGCTATCGTTCGAGTTGTCGCTACCGGGCATCGTATTCCGTTATTTTCGAGCGCCGTTATTGTTGCTGATTTTGTGGTTTTTACACCGGACAATATTTGTTGATTTTTGATGGCGTGATGTTTGTATAGTACTCGATTTAAAATTATAATAAATTTAAATTTTAATGCGATTTACTGCGATTAGGTGTAAAAAGCACTTTTTGTCGTGAGATTTGCTACAGTATCACCGTTTTTACCGCGGGGTCACCAATGTGGTCATTACTGTAGTCAAACCCGTTTAATTTTAATAAAACTTTAATTAACGTAACTTTTATGTTACACAGAAAAACTATGGAACTTATATATATTAAATATTACAAATGAAAATGTATTAAGGTAAAATGATATTTCACGTCTTCACCGGTATGTTGATCGATTCGCTCTTCGAGTATATCTAACTTTTTAGTAAGCCGTTAAGTGCACTTGCATTTCCATTATTGGTGATTGCTTTTGGTTTGTTCTTTCGTGTGTGGGGTTGCCACCCCAGTTATGTCTGAGCCGGTTGCCACAGGACAAGATTGAAAATTATTTTAGTTTTTTTTTTTTTGGGAAATTAAACCAAATTTTTCAAATATTTTTATAAAAAAAAATTGCTAAATATATTATTCCTTTGGTAGTTTTTTTTAGTTTGACAAAAAAAAATAGGGACAATGTTGAACTCCAAAAAAAAATTGGGAAGAAATTATAAATATCTATAATACTTTTTTTGTTTTTTCTTAGAATTTTTTTAATGTTGATCTAAGTTAGAGTTTAATAAAAGTAAAAAACGTGTAGCTATTTTTGGAGCGAAAAAAATCTTAAGTTTCCATCCGTTCCTATAAAGGACTTTAGAGTCAAGTCGAAGTATCGACCAATTAGAAGTTTTAAAACACAAAAACAAACATTGTGATTTACTTTGTGGCCTCAAACTCAGTCAACAAATTGTAATTAAGTTTAGATTTGTTTTTGTGAGAACTTTCTTAGCAAACCAAAAAAAAATCAGTTGTACGTTACAAAACATTTTATTTACAATTTTTTTAAACAAGTTCTTATATATTAAAAAAAATATATATTTTTTAAAACATATCGGTTGCTTCTAGAAACCACAAAACGAAAAATGTTTTTTTATTTTATTCATACTGTCACGGATATTAGCATCACTAAGCTATACCATCACTAAGGCGATGCTAAGGCCATGCCAAGCAGTATTTACGTCAATAATCAAATCATGTATACACATATATAAGGCAGCCGAAAGAGATGTCACACACAGATGCATTTACTTATACGCCTATGTGTGTGCGAGAGACTGTAAACTACAAACTCACATACATCTGAGAGACGCTGAAAAGTAGAAAATTGTAAACAAGTAGAAACTATATGAGAACTATAAACACTCGAAATAGTTGGTAAGTTCTGGAAATCGAAGAGCCTAGAAGTATGCAGCGTAAACTATAAAAGCGGGGCAGGCGAGTAAAAAGTAATTCAGTTTGATTTGAGTTATCAATCAGTTTGGTTATTAAGCCAGCGAGTAGCAAAGTATAAGTGTTATATAGAAGTACTTTAATAAAGGCCATTTTTCATTATTCAATATTGGAGTTATTTATTCAACAGTTTAGTGATACGAACTTAGCAAAAGGGCAAATAAGAGGATTTGCAGCAAATTCGTTACAATACATATTAATCAGTGAAAATTATAAAAAAAAAAAACATTTTTTAAACAAATTTTATGTGTAAGATTTTTATCTCGAAATAGATAGCTTCTTTTATAATGATACTTTTTAAGACTTTTAAACATAAAATTCGGCCAAAAAAGAAAAATTTGTTTGTTTTTTAATATAAGTTAAAAAATTCTGCAACTGCAAAAGTTTTAAATTATGTATTTTATATTGTAACGAATTTAGTGAAATTCCGCTTATTCCAAACCTTCTGCTTACGTTCGAATCGCTAAACTGTTGAATAAATAACTCCAATATTCAGTAATGCAAAATGGTATTTAATAGACTATTTTGAGAGTACTTCACAATAACTCTTACTTCACAACTAATGGCGTGTTTAAATCAAACTGCTTATTGACTTCTCACCTTGCTCTGCTTTTATACTTTCGGTTTCCTTGTTCACCCATTTCTCCTAATGTCTAGTAAATTCGTGAACTTCATGTTGGTTACCAGCATATGCATGTATATTTGTAGTTCGTATCCATATGCGTGTGTATATGTGAGTACTACTTCGGCTGATAATGACATGCGTTTATGAGTATCTCTTTGCTGCCTTGTATGTATGTGTGTACATGATGCTTGATTTGTTTACGTACATACGAGTGGCTGCTCAGTATCGGTTTATAAAAAAAAACAATAAATGTAAGGCGCGATAACCTCCGAAGAGATCTAAGGCCGAGCTTCTCTTCCAATTTGCGTCGTGCTCCTCTTGATTTTCACTACAAATTGGCCGGACGGGACCTACATGTTTTATGCCGACTCCGAACGGCATCTGCAAGGCAGATGAGTTTTCACTGAGAGCTTTTCATGGCAGAAATACACTCGGAGCGCTTGCCAAACAATGCCGAGGGGCGACCCCGCTTAGAAAAATTTTCTTCTAATTGGAAAACCTTATTTCTAAAATTTTGATGCTGCTTTGCCCGGGGTATGAACCCAGGGCATACGGTGTGGTAGGCGGAGCACGCTACCATGACACCACGGTGGACGCGGGGATTGGCCTAATTGCTTTTTTTTAATGTATGGACACATTTATTTTAAGCAATTTTTTAATTTTAATTTATTTTATTATTTTGGAAAATTTTTAACAGCGCGGCATCAGGACGTACAAGGCGATATAATTTTTTATTAAAAACCTTGTTTATTTTTAATAAAATTGTATGCTTATTATTAAGATTTCACGAGCTTAACACCGGCTTATAATAATTGAATATTCAATTATGTTTTTCTAAGAGAAACTGAAAAGAAACATTTACTGGCATATTGCGATAGTACTATTTCGCAATGTTATCACCGCGAATCTCATGGTGAAACTGCAGTTGCCTTAACCACTACGCTATCCTGCTTGTATTTGTCTCCTTGCTTAATTCAGTTTACCTTATTTCTACACTAACAACACAACTGAGACATTCTGCCTTTATTAATTTGTGTGTATTTGGATTTTGTTTTTGTAAAGTTTCTTTTTCGTTACGAATGAGAAGCTTTGTAAACTCGGGCTCAGTTATACATATTTATGTTTGTTTGTTTTAATGGTGTGTTCGATTTCTACTTATTACTTATGAGCTTAACACCGGCTTATAAAAATTGAATATTCAATTATTATGTTTTTCTAAGAGAAACTGAAAAGAAAGAAAGAAAAATTTACTGGCATATTGCGATAGTAGTATTTCGAAAACAGCCACGAATTATTCATTCATTCATTAATAGAGGCAGAATGTCTCAGTTGTGTTGTTAATGTAGAAATAAGGTAAACTGAATTAAGCAAAGAGACAAATACAAGCAGGATAGTTAAGGCAACTGTAGTTTCACCGTGTGATTCGCGGTTCGAATCTCGGTGAAACCTTTGATAACATTACGAAATTTCCCGACGATGAATTCGTGGCGGTCTTCGAAATGGTACTATCGCAATATGCCAGTAAATGTTTCTTTCTTTTCAGTTTCTCTTAGAAAAACATAATAATTGAATATTCAATTATTATAAGCCGGTGTTAAGCTCATGAATTCCTAATAATAAGTATAAATTGAACTAATGGTGTGTTCAATTTATACAAACAAACATAAATTTTATGCTGTTTTTTAGAAAACTAATATCAAGTTTTCATTTTTTTTAAATATATCTTTTAAAAGTTAAGCTAAATGACTATTTTTTCATAAATCATTTTTAATTTTTTTTTTTTTTTGTAAAAAATTTTTTTGTAATAATTTCGGTTTATTTATTTCTTCAGCTTTGTGCGCCCTCTGTGTACTGAAAATTTCGATCCTCCAGCTAATTGGCTAGATATCGCACAACGACTCCACATTTTGTATGATGAGTCATTGGACTTTCATCCACAGCATTTTGGTTACGAGCGTGGCGAGATTATTAAACAAGCCGACGTGATACTACTTGGATATCCTCTGCAATATCAAATGGATAAGTAAACATTTAGTATTTTTGAAAAATTAATTGCATATTGAATATTTATCGTACCTCAAGTTCTACGCGCCTAAACGATCTAAACATTTATGAACCCGTCACTCGCGCGTCTGGACCCGCTATGTCATGGTCGATGTTTGCCATTAACTTCTTGGATGTGGGAGAAATTGAAAAGGCTAATAAATATTTCCAGAGAGGCTATAAGGATTATGTGCGCCCAGAATTTAAAGTCTGTACTACATCAATTGGCATACAATTTTCATTTAGCAAAGGTTAATAATTCTGTAGGTTTGGAGTGAAAACCGAATGGGCTTTGTAGGATCAGCGAATTTTCTCACTGGCATAGGCGGTTTTTTGCAAGCCATTATCAATGGTTATGGTGGCATCCGCTTTCATTTACACGATGCAGGTCATTCGGTGATGGAAGTACGGAAGGCACATTTAATAGCTGACTATGGTTTTATTATAAATGGTAAGCACGTAAGGTGGCTTTTTAACTTACAAGCATAGGTTAAGTCAGGTAAGGTCGGGTGCAGCGTGGTTCATTGTTGAGATGGTGTCTTCAAAGCCCTAGATTATCTGACTTGGGCTTTATTCTGTAACTCGTTTCGAATGGAAAATTGTCAAGCTACATACATTTTTTTTTTCAAATGCGAAAGATATGTCTTTTAAATCTAGTTGCATAATAAAGCCCAGGAAATGCTTATGGAATGCTGGTAGTCACGTGTATCGAAGACTGAAGAGATGGGCCGACGATTCGAATACGGGGTAACATATATGAAGGCCGCACTGGATAGATAATTTATTGAGGATTGCACTGCGACCGTTGGTCTAGTGTGCCTTCATCTCCTTCAGAGCACCTCCTCCAAGCCGACTTCCTTGATGAACCCTAGCAGCTTTCTCTTGGATTGAGAGATTGTATGTGGGAATGATCTGGCCATGGTGAGCCCATAAACATTTTAGGGGCGCACTATCACAGAATCAACTGAAAATGTAGTAAGTGCATGTTAGGATATGACGTTTTCCAATAATTTGTTGAGATACGTCAGTAGAAATAAGTTTTTAAACTGGCAGAATAATTAATATTCTAATCAACGGTCGAAATATAGAGCTTGCATGCATGAAAGTAATAAAAAATTCTGAATAACTTAAATAAATTTTTGTTCGTTAATTTAGGAATCAAATTTGCGAATTCTACATTTGCTTTAAAAATTCACAAAAATGGCACTACATTGTGCTGCTTGAAAAAAGGAAGTTTAGATATTGAATTTTTGGTCAATGCAGAAGTGTATAAGATAAATGACAATTTTACAAGTAAGTTGGTTTAACTAACATTGATAAGAAATCAATTTGAAACAAGAATGTACTTTATTTCAGTTAATATTGTGGACAATGCAGCATTTATACGCACCATTTAAGTACGTATTAAATATCGCAATTACTTAAATTTGTTTCCAAACTAATGCTATGAATACATTTGTTCTATTGCAAATATGAAGAAAAGTAAAAATGTAATAGTATGTATGTGATTGTAATCATGTTTCGTAAATGTATATATGTATGTATGCAAGCATTTTTTTGAAGTGCATAATAAAGATGGCGGCTGATTACATTTCATACATACACATATTTGAGGCTATTGCAATTACATTTTTGGTTTTGATATGATGAAATGCTTATGGGATACATTATTTGCAGAATTAATTCAAATAGTATATGACTACAATGCTTATAATAAATATAAGCTAAAATTACTTAATTAGCAAAACATTATCTTAACTCAGAATTAACTTATTTATATTTAGATATCGTTCCAACTGCAGCTGCTGCTTGTTTGCCACCGCTGAGTATAACAAATGGTGCTTTAGTTTCCTTCTGCTTTTGTTGCAACATAGTCAATGTGCCTAAAGGTGTGTCTGTTGAGCTCATAGTTTTCATTAGCTGCAGGTTTAAGTTAAAAATTTTTTAAAATATTTTTCTTGCACAATCTAAGATTTCGTGAAAACTTACGCCTTCTTGTTCCATTTTTTTCAAACGTTTCTCAATTTTATTCTTGCCTGGTCCCTTCCCATGAAATTTATGTGAAAGGTAACGAAAAGCTTCCTTTGAGTTCAATATACGACCATTATCGTCAATATATTCCAGTTTGACATTTGGTTTAAAATTATCTTTGTCCCTGAAATCCATTATGGGTCCACAGTGATAGCGATCGCGTCTGCCAAACTTTTCGTCTTCACTGAAATTACAAACAAAAAGGAAATATTAAAATTTGTCTATTATTAAGTTTTTAGGTGGTGGTATGTACTAGTTCGAACAAAATACCTATATGTGTGCTTAGTTGCAACTTTAACATATGTATATTATACATATATTTTAACGATATATTTTAGTTTATTATACTCACACTTGCGATTTGTCTTCAATTGAATAATTTTTCGCTTGCAAATGAGCCATTTTGGAATTGCTCGGTCGATTGTGGTCTTCCTTTTCTAAATATCCCTTTGATAACGCCAAACGTAGCGCATTCGCTACTCCAGCACTTACATCAGGTTCTTCATCCAATATGGCCACATCCTCAACATTTTCTGCCATTTCATCAAAGTCTGCTGGTTGTGCCACTTCATCTGGATTAACCGAATTCCATGTCCCATGACTCAATTCCGGCTCATCGCGTTGATCATTGTGACGATCTTCATTATGATCATTCATACCGAAATCCATCATGTCATTGGAATCATCATCACGATTACCAGCCATACCATATGTGGGAATATCACCCAGTGTACGACAGAATTCGGCGGTAGCATTGAGTACAATATTATCATCTACGCCACGTATACCCCCTTCCCCATCTGCGCCATCTACGAATTCTGCTTTGATTTCACGCTTAATGCTATTTACATCGATAGGAAATTGTTTTGTTATTAAATTTTCGCTTTGCTTTAGTTTACGTGCTTTCGACAGGATGCGTTCAAGATCGTCGTCTTCTTCTTCACCTTTATGTTTCTCGGTTTCTTTAATGTCGACGTCTAAATCATCATCGCCTCCATCACGATGACGTCCACCGCGACTACCAAAATTTTGTTCCATTGGCTCATCATTAGTAGCAAGTAGATCTTCGACTTTTAATTTTTTTCTTAATTTTTTAACTTTTTTCTTCGGTTTTTTGAATCTGTTACATTAAAGGAAACAAAATGTTACAAATAGTTCAACTTGTATACAAAAAATTACAATAATTACTTAGCTATCTCTGCTTCTGAGAATGTATCTGAAGCTAATGCTATCCTTGCATCCTCAAGCGTCTCCAAACGTTTTCCTGCTAACTTGGTTTTAATTTCCAATAATTTTCTGCGATGTTCACGCTCTTCTTCCAAATTATCACCAATAACAAATTCCTTCTTTTTCCTATTACCATCAATATCCTCGTCGTATTTCTCTAGTATGCCACGGTCTATTGGATTTCCAAATTCATCATATTGCTCCTCGTATACATTATAGCCGTAGCTGAGTGGATTTTGTTTTTTATTTTCTACATTTTTACGATAACGCTCTTCGTCTATTAAATTCACATTGATCAACGCATCGCCGTCTTCATCTAAAACACCTTTATCCTTTAGGGTCAATATGACTGTGCGACCTTCAGTAAATTCGTCCATATCATGTTCAACACGCAATCCCTTCAAATTGTTATCATTGTAAGCTTTACGACGTGCATCGTCCTTTTCTTGTTCTATTAAATCGCCAACACCAAATGCAGCATCCATTTCTTCAATCAATTTCGCCTTTCGAAAGAAGAATAATTTGGTTAAAATCACACAAAAATAATACTTAATTGAGACACCTACCCTTTTCTGAGCGACCTGTTTTTCTTCGAGTATGCGCCTGTTGCGTGTTACCCATCTGGAGACATCATCGTTTTCTTCATCCGATTCACCCAGTGTACGTACGCGTGATAGTTTTTCTTCTAATAAACGCTTTTCTTTGCGTTGTTTCAGTTTTTCACGTAATTTTTCGCCTTCAGCTTTTTCTTTAAGATTTGTTGCTGGTTTATGTAAGAACTCACCCCATTCGTCTTTGTATGAGGCGAGGTCTTTTTCACCAGGTGCTACCTTTTTCGCTTCCGCAGCTACAGCCGCTGATGGTTTTGAGGGGCCATTATCTAATTCGAGTGGTTTTAGACCTAACTTGGCACGCAGCTTATTCGTTTCTTCGATGGAGAGACAGTCTCCAGCCCCATTTTCAGGTATGGCAGACGGTGAGCCTTTTTCACGTACCGGTCGTTCTTTTGACCGGTCACGAACGTGATCTCGTTCGCGATCACGCTCCCGCTCACGTTCTCTGTGTCGATCATGTTCTACACGTTGTTCTCGTTCTCGAGTTCGCTCCCGTTCTCGTTCACGCTCTATGCGCTCACGTTCTGTTCGCTCTCGTTCAGCTCGTTCGCGCACTTCTCGTTCACGAATGCGTTCCCGATCTCGTTCTCTTTCACGTTCTCGATCTCTCTCCTGCCGTTCATGCTCTCGTCCGCGTTCACGTTCTCGATCTCTATCCAATCGCTCACGTTCAACATCTTTCGCTTTACGTCGGTCAATTTCGATACGCTCCCTTTCATAACGATCTCTTTCTTTTTCCCGCTCTCGTTCTTTTTCTCGTTGTCTCTCTTTTTCCTTCAAACGTTCTTTAACACGTTCCAACTCTTTGTGCCGTTCGTATTCTTTGTCACGATCGATATGATGTTTAGAGAGCTGTGGTGGTGGTGGGGGTTCTTTAGCTGTCAAATCAACCAACGGCACTTCGAAGCAATCCGAACCTGAAAGAGAGAAATACAATTTTTTAATGCCCAATCTAAACGCATTTTATGAATCATCGATCTTAAAACGGAGATGTCGAATTTCTAGACCGCTTTTCTAATATATAGTGGCGAAATTTTCTTACATTCCGATTATATTTGCAGCAAGATCTGAAAAATAGTAAGAAAAAGAAATAACGCAATGATTTTTAATATACCCTTAAATGGTTGTACAACTCTTGGTATGGCATACAAGTCTTCACTTCACTCCCATAAATCGCTTTTGCATAAATGTGATTGCATGCTAAACCATAAAAAATAGCGGCCTTGACCTCTCGTAAAGTCGCCGCTAAAACAGTAAGTTGCACAACCTTAAAGCTAACAAAGTATTTCGTTGCAAGCAGCGCTCATCGGCGCACTTACTATCATCTGAATCTATATCTTCCACAGCTATCACTTCTGCACGTCGCCCCTTTTCTCGATCACGTTCCCGTTCTTTGTGCTTCTTATGTTTATGGCGCTCCTTGTGTTCTTTATGCTTTTTGTGTTTGTGGTGACGGTGGGAGGATGCACCCACACCATCTTCATTTCCATCAAGACTTCGATGTTTGTGTTTTTTATCTTTCTTGTGCTTTTTTCCACTTGATGATGTGCCCATTTTTATAATTTATGAGCTACAATTAAACTTTTTGCAGGAGGAAATTTTTTTTCGTCTATTACGGACAAACGTTCACGAAAACGGGTTTGTTCAATGACAGCTTTTGTTTGTTCAATGAATGTCGTTGATGTGAAACACCATGATCGAACCTACCTTATGGAAATCAATGTAATAATCGATTAATTAACGCCATAACCACCATACAAGACAGGTACCCGTTAAGTGCCAAATACACGACACGAACATTTCCGCGAACATTCCCGTTATGTCATGTTTCTGCAACCTTTTCTGACGTGTATGGTGGTGTTTGCCAGTTTGCGCAAATGTTCGCCAAAAATCAAAATATTTTAATTTTTGGCGAACATTTGCGCGAACTGTTCGTGCGTGTATGGCGAAATAGCTCATAATCGTAGTAATTTCTGAACGGAACAGACGTGCGCGGAAAAGTAAAATGGACAATAAAAAATTTCTGAGTGAATTTATTGAAATGTATAAATCTTTGCCATCATTGTGGCAAGTAAAAAGCAAAGATTATTGTAATAGAATTAAAAAGAATAATGATTATGCGACTTTAATCGAAAAATTAAAAGAAGTAGATCCTGATGCCACAAAGGATACAGTTATAAAAAAAATAAGTAGTTTGGGGCGCAATTGCTGTCAAAAATTTTAAGTCTTCAAAGCTATTGCCAATAGCTAGAAAGCGCAAAGTTAAAGCAAGGCGGTGATGAGGGGGAATCGCTTCTCTCATTATTGTATCCCGTTTCGTTATGAGTGGCAAAATTTTTTGTAAAAGTTGGTCAAATGTTGCCTTGCTCATACGAACGTAATTTTTAAAATAATTTTGTGACGTGAATTCCAGTTCTTTAATAAGCTCACTTTGTCCAAAAACTGCTCGTTTTTAAACCATTCTTTGCACCAAATTCTTTTTTTGCGATCTTCTCTCTTTTTTTACGCTTAATTGCCACAGCGAACAATATTGCTGAAGCACAATTGTTGTCCGTATTCATCGCTGTCTGAAAGAGAACTAATGTTCGGCCAAAAGTTCGTATGGTGTATGGCCAAAGCTGCGAACAAGATTGCAGAATGTTCGCGGAAATGTTCGTGTCGTGTATTTGGCGCTTTAAGCATGCCTGGCTAAAGCGGGAGTCATTGGTGCCGTATGTCGTATCGCTGTAGTCGTATCCCTAACGTAATCAGCTGTTTATCGTTACGACGGTAAACCAAAAACCAATTCGTTGGCTACGATACGGTTACGACCTTAGCGGCACCAATAATAAATTGCATTGATTCTCATAAGGTTAGTCGAATCAGCTGTTAAAAGGTTACCGATACGGTTACCGATAAAGCACCAATGTCTCCAGCTTAAAGTTCGATTATTGGTGCCGCTAAGGTCGTAACCGTATCGTAGCCAACCAATTGGGTTTTGGTTTACCGTCGTAACGATAAACAGCTGATTACGGTAGGGATACGACTACAGCGATACGACATACGGCACCAATGACTCCCGCTTTAGCTACACGAAAATTTCATGCTCTGTCGCTTTCATTCTGCTGACGCCTCGTATGCAGCTCTCCATTCAAATACATGTGTTCAGCATCAAAGCGTACAAATGTCCCTGCAGCGTCTATGACGCTTAGCCTCGTATGCACCTTGCCTAAAGGTACGCGCACATTACGCTGCACGAATCGTAGCGGCAGCGGCGCCTCACAGAGCGATATATTTTGGAAATTCACATTAAGCGGCAACCGAGCGACACATTGCAGCAAAAGTTTTATTTTTGTTTGCAAAATGGACGACACAGTTTTTGAAGCTGTAATTATTTCATTTTTGTGCGAAGAAGAGGAAAGGAAAAGAAAAAGGTCGTGGCTATGGGTCCAAGACATCTCATCCTCAAGATATGAGGAAGGAGAGTTCCACACTCTTTTGCTCAGATTGAAAGGTGGTGCAAAATTCTTTGCATGTATTCTTATGAGGCAATTCACACCTAGCGGCAGCAGGACTGCGCGACACTTCCCAACGCGACTTTTTTGCCTAATTGAACAAATTTGCCGCGCTGTGCCGGGTCGCGCAGTGCTGCTGACGATAGGTGTGAATTGCCTCATAAGAATACATGCAAATAACATTTTGTAGTGCAGTGCAGTGCTGCGTACAGTTGACGAACGAAAAAAAAAACAACCAATTGGATACATCATGGAATTCCGAAACAATGATCCTGGTGCAGTACAGTATGGAAACTTTATAAATTATTATCAATTTAATAATGCCCAACAGCGTTTGGAACTACTGCCACGCGATGTATGGCTGAGACCTTCTAGTAATAGAGCTATGAATGAGTCTTACTCGGTGCTCGACGTTGGTTGCAACGCAGGAAACCTCACACAACTTATGTACGAATTTTTGAAGGAATGTCTTGGGCCCAATACGCGAATACAAATGCTTGGTATTGATATTGACGAAGATTTAATTAAACGCGCAGAAATCAGCAATGAGCACTGCACCGGTGTAAGTTATGTCCACTTGAATATTATGAATGAAGAGGCATATGGAGAATTGAATGAATATTTAAGCAAACATGGACGTTGTAAATTTGATGCAATTTTCTGCTTATCTATAACAATGTGGATTCATTTAAATCATGGTGACGATGAACTGCAAACATTTTTGCAGAAATTGAGCGGCTTAGCTGAATTACTTGTTGTGGAGCCACAACCGTGGAAATGTTATCAAACAGCTGTGAGGCGCATGAAAAAGGCTGGCGAAGAGTTTCCACTATTCAAAGAGTTACAATGGCGTTCAAGTGTGGAGGATAATATAAACAAATTTTTAGAAGGTAAAATGGGAAGAAAAATGGTATACGAATGCCTACCAACGCGTTGGCAAAGGCGGATTTGTTTTTTTAGGTAAGGTATAAGCTTTACGCACACGATAGATTCCAAAGATAAACTGAATGCGTGCGAGGATGGAGAATTATAAAACTGGAGAAACGACTACTAGCCGCTAAGATAAAAAGGGCCAACAACGCTGATAAACAAAATTACAATGGGTCGATACTTCATTGCTGTGAGCAATCGGTAGCAAAGCGAAGTTCATCATCGTCCTTAATTTCCCCACATATTGGCGAACAACGTAGCAACTATACGTTGATGAGCTCTTGGAACTTTCTGAACTTCATGCCACGAGATGGTGACTGATGTTATATTCGGCCCAAAATCGAAAAAAATCATCTTACAGATAAAAAGAACTTCAACAACAACAACATCAAACTGAAATAACATACCTTGGTTGGGTAAGGTTACTGCTGGTACGTCGAACATACTACCAAGGGGACGCAAAAGTGTTGGCATGGTTGACATAAAGATAGGAAGGTTCCATGTGGAAGGAACGACCGAATGAATAATGCAGGCAGAGTTGATTAGGAGAACAGCCGAGGATTTGACCAGAAATCGCGTTACAATCTTAACGCTACCAATCACAGTCTATTGCAGCACTTGTTTAAAACTTTAGCCATGGCAAAATAATATTGTGCTTCTATAAGATTAAGACGTATGTGCATTCAAGAAACTTATTTTGAACTCTTTAATCGACATATTTAATCATAATTAATTGTAAATAATAAAAATAATAACCTAAGTATATTATGTTTTAGCAAATATATAAGTACTGTTGTCCTTACTTGATGTATCACTCACACCTCAATTAGTACGATCCCAACGCCAAATTGTACCATCATCACAAACGCATATTAAAATAGAGCCATCCTTAGAGAACGACGTCTGTCTTATAGCGCTCGTGCACTTTGGATGTACCAATGTGCTACATTTAGTCAAATTCGGGTCTGAATTATCCAACTCCCAAACATATGTTTTACCCTGTTGGTTGCCGAGCGTCAAAACTTTTTGCCAAAAATTGAATGCAAAACGTACAAACCAAATTTCGCATTCCTTATAATCAAAATGATGTATAATCGTCGTGGTAGAGTCTTGAGGCATTACATCCGCTTGTTCCAGCTTACCAGGCTTCCAACAGACAATTGAGTTTTCGCAAGACTTTGATAGCACAAAATCACCAAACCATTGTACACAATCGACATAATTGCGATGTATGTCACGTGTTGAAAAATCAGGAAAATGTTCTTTAATCGTAGGAAAAGGTGCAGCATTTTTACTTGTAATAAATACACAACTATTCTCGAAAGCTTCTTTAAAAGCTGGTTTATCTAAACGCCACAATTTCAAGGAATGATCCATGCCACTGGACATAATACGCTCGCCACGTAAATCAAAATCAATAGAAAGCACTTCATCACGATGACCTTCAACACCACCAAATATGGCTACACATACATCTGTTTGAATATTCCATAAACGTAACGAATGATCTTTGCTTCCTGATAGTAACATTTGAGGCCATTTGGGATGAAACTTAAGTTCGTTGACTGCATGCCCATGCCCAATATAATGTTTTGTGCAAATATGTTTTGAAGGGTTGAAAACACGTATCACGCCACGATAGCCGGCCGCAGCAAGTATGGGATCCCCATTTTCAGGATCAAAAGACCAAGCACAAGTGTAAAAGTTTTCATCGGGCTGAGAAAGGGAAGGCAATTGATTAGTTGTTTGTGCAGGGCTAGGTAAAAGAGCTAACTAAATTTACGTATTTATTTCTTCACATAGCTTATATAATTTTTTTGCCTACGGTTTTTGAGAAAATTTTAGGTATTTACATCTGGATCAGCATAACACTGCAATAATTCTATGCCATTTACATTTGCAACGCCATCAGTGCTTTGGTTCCGCCTCGGACACTGGTAAATGGATATACGATCCTTCCCAACAGAGGCAAAAATTGCTTGCTCCCTGCAAAGATGATGATTAAATTGTGCACCAAATATTGGTTGTCCATGATCTTCACGTAGATGGTATCTAAGGGCGGAAGAGTAAAAATAAAACTAGAAAAAAATCAAGTAAGACTTTTTAAACTTCGCTTACGTATATTTATAAAGTGGTTTCCCAATTTTGTTTGCCTTCTTCTGTGATTTCAATGTCTTACGATGACCAGGCGATTTGCTACGTGATGTACTTGTAGTTTCTGTGCTCCCTACACTACCTGTCTCATCTTTATCTTCACCAGTTTCTTCACTGGCGCCCAACGAATTTACGGTAGTATTTGCTGGAATTTCCCAATCGTTGGCTGAATATGGTTGTGGTGGCGTAGTTGTTGATGTAGGTAGCACGGTTGGTGGTTCTCCGGTATTGCTGCGAGTTGTTTCTTTAATAATATCATTTTCTGGTATATCCTCGGAGACCATTGATAGTTCTGATTTTCCTTGCAAAGTATTGTGGCAAGTAATAAAGCAAAAGCGCAAGAAGTGAAGTGCCAGCTGTAGGGCGGTTTTTTTGGAGAAGGGGTTGGCGGACCATGCTGGGGAATATCTAATGTCAAATGTTGCCACTAATATTTTAAAGGGAAATATTTTGCAAGCATGGCGGGAAACTCGAAAATTTGTAATTTTCAGAAAAACAAACTTAGTATTTGTTGTTAGTTGTTATGTTGTCTTCTACGACCCAGTTAGCGATATTGTACGAATTCGATATCACTACATGTTATGTAGGTTAGGTTAGGTTGCGAAGGCTGAGCTGGACACTATTGGTAACAGCTCACTACTTAGGCCACCAATGGGCCCATTGTAATACCCTATACGGCCTCACAGGGGACCCCTACCCTGCCTAAAGGGGGTCAAACCACTTCGTGGAATTTATATTTTCTAGAGCCTTTACTTCATAGCTAGAGACCTCAGCAAGGTCATGTAGAAAAGGTTTACCAAGGGTGGCCAACCTACGCCTGGCTGTCTGAGAAAATAAGCACGCGTTTACCATCCTTTGGCAAAGACCCGACATGATTCACAGCTCTGTGTATTGTCAGCATTTCCGCTTGGTAAACACTATAGTGATCTGGTAGGCGAAAAGAGACCTCTATACCCAGATCCGGTGAAAAGAGGCCTGCTCCCACCTCCCCGTCAAGCTTAGAACCATCCGTGAATACGTTGATGGCACCCGGTACCGTATGGTACATGTTATGTATTGGACCTAGAAAGTTTAAAGTAGTCATATCAAAGCGTCCCTGAGATGGTCGGGCTAGTACCCAAATGGTGCTTGTCACAGAACCGTGCTGGATCTATATGCGGCAAAGGTTCACCTACATCAATAACACTGCCCCAAACTTTTGGGGAATGTCTTTATCGCTACAAGAAGAATTGTGTGTTGTAGTGCTCATTGCATATTCTGACTTCGCTGTTCTCTATTGAAGAGTGGTAGCATTGGTTTTAAATGAGCACCGCACTTAGGTTCTAATCTCGCTAAGATGGTGGTTTTAACATGCACGACTTTTGTTTTAACAATGATTGTCAGGTAAAATTTGTTGTAAGTTATACTTTTGTTATATTTAGTTCTAAAACAGTTGAAACAATGTGCCAGATTATATGTAAAATAAAACAAGGCCTAATTCAAATACCTAAAAAAATATACATAAATAACTAAAATGGTACACGTACTTCAATTAGATTCTCCCACAGTTATTTTTTCCAATTCTCTATCTATATATCCCTCGATTTCTTTGAGTGCTTTAGCACTATGGTCAGTACGTGTTAATAGTTGATTCGTGAAGTAGTCTCTCAATATATTTGCCTTCTCTTGTGTTAGACGACCTTGTGCATATGAAAGTTCCAGCTCATGTGCCAAGTATGGTCCCATTTTCAACTCTGTAGCAGCTTTCAAATAAGCACATTTTCGATTACGAACTTCTAACAACTTTTGCAAGTTTGCGCGTCGTTGCACCTCCAATGCCACAATTTGCATTGAACCGGGCAAAATTGTGGGTATACATTGACCAGTAGGGGGTGGTGTTGAGGGCGCAACAAATACATCAGGTATTTCAGCTTTTAATTTTCGACCAAAATCCACGATTGGCTGTAAATTCAAACGCAACACGGCGATTATCTCTTCACGTATGGCTTTGCGCTCTGTATATGTTAGGTTAATCGTTTCGCGCAAGTCCTTCAAACCTAAATTAATAGGTAACATTGAAACTTTGTGGCTGTATCGTGCTTGTGGGAACTCGATATTTACTTACCTAATAGACAATCATCTCCACCGCTACCGCCACCATTCAATTGCAAATAATTGTTGACATCAAGCACTTTAAGTGCTTGCTCCACATTTTCTCCACTATCTGGTAAATCTAATTTTTTCATTCTTATTTTCTGCAAGTTATCCAGTACTAGACGAAGCTTTCTGATTTTATGCAATTCGCTATCACGTTTCAGTTCCATTTGTTTGCGAGCTTCTGCATTCAAAATGCTTAATGTTTCATTTGAATCCGACATGACTTTTTTGACGGATTCGTTTGACGAAATTTGTTGCCTTGCAGGATATTTTGCGCCTTTTGCGCTATTGAAGAATATGTACCATTGTACAAGTCATTGTACAGGTCTACAAGTAGGATATGTAGCAGAACGCACATACACAGCCACGCTCACCTGATGAAAATGCTCGTTCTTGTTCGTTTTTTTGTGGATGCTATTTGGCATGATTTGGCACTGTTGTACTTCATAGGTGCAAGAAAAGCGTATTAGCTGCCAAAGAAAACTGCGTAAAAAATGTTGAAATATTGGAATAAATAATTTATAGTAAATTCTTACAAGAGATATAGTTTGTGTCAAAAATTTCCATGTTTTCTTAAATTTTATTGATAATTTTATAAAATTTGTTTTAAGTTGGCGAGTACGGAAAAAGCAACCATGTACGAAGATAAACAATCAGACCAATTCTAAATATTCTCGCGGAATTTTGTTCTCGCGGATTTTTTTATTCCCGCGGAAAAATTCCTCCAATTCTTTTCTCCTAGGGAGAAGAATAATTGGGGAATAGGAATTTCGAATTTTCGTAGTCAGCTGTTTTGTCAACTGAAATTTCGTTGCGCATTTCTTATTTTGTTTAAAATATTGTAAAGTTTAATTATTGTTGCCAATTTGTTTGAAATTAAGAAATAAGGTATAAACAATGCACATTATTGCTTTTCATGTGGTATTCACTGAAATGAGTAATGAATTGGTGCCACAGCACCATCAACAGAGGAGCATAAAAAGAAGACCGGCGGGATAACACAAATCCGCCAGACTTGCCTGCATTCATTCTGCAAAGCAATTTTCTGGCAGCCAAGTCAAGTTGAGTTTCGCCATATGCCAAAATCTATTTAAGCCTTCTTAAAAAATCATTGCGCAATTTCTGGATCGCTGCATCAAATATGCGAAGAGCTCTTCCGTTGCTTATGATATATTTTTCGACTTAAATAAAGAATATTGTGGTTGTTGTTGTATTAACAGTGAGAATATTGTGATAGAATGTAAATACATATTTTAGCACAAATTTGTACAAATAAGTGTTCTTTCTTAAAATAACCAATTTCCCTTAACGATTTTGATGCATTCCCTTTAATTTAACTAGTGAAAAAACTTCTATGAAATGGCAGAGAAATCTCCCTCTCCCTCACATTCATAAGACCTACTTTTCTCCCATAACTGGTTTCCGCTTTTTCGAACATTGTTCAGAATAGGAGGAAAGGGAGAAGTGAAAAAACTCACAAGGAATTTTAATTTAGAATACCAGGAATGGGAGAAGGGAAAAAACTCGCACGGAATTTTCGTTTAGAATTGGGCTGAATTTCTCTTGTTCTTGCTTTTTCACAATAAAATGTCTTATAGATAAAATCCATATGTTTTGGACAATTTTAATTAACAAATTGTGATACTTTATTACTTTATTACCGGTATAACGATTGCCAAAACACGACCAAAACCGCCGGGGGAGGTATTAATAGACCCGTTTTTTTCCTCGCTTCCAATAATTCGAATACTTTTCCGCCTTTGGACTATTGATAACAGGACAAAACGCGTCTTTTCATTTTTCTTTCCGGTTTTTTGGACGGGTTATTGCGGTCCACCTCGGTTTCAAACTGTTTTTCGCGGAAAACTTTTGAACGGGTAGAAAAACTTAAATCCCGTGTTTGTATTCTTAATACTATAATAACTACGCGTCCTCAGATATCCCAATTGAAGACTTTTTTATAATTTTCTGAAGGACCCACATGGGTGCATTTACAATTTCCTACTAAATTCGTTAAAAAAATGTACCATCACAGCAACCCATATCTGATATTCCGATCCCTTTTTTGCTTCCCTGTGTCGCTTTCGACGAAGCAACCCCGGTAATTTTGACACTTCGTTCAGTGTCAAAACTCATGTTCCACTGGGTTCCACGCTAGTTTGACACTGACCGTTTCCCTCTCATACATATCATACTTGTAAACTTGTACAATGACCGAAGTGTCAAACTGCCGTGTGTTAGAAAGGGAAAGAAATTGTTTCCCTCTCATACATATACTTGTAAACCTGTACAATCATTGTTTACTATATAGTTTGGCAGCTTAAGTAGAGGTTATGTTGCGAATAGAGTGGAAGGCAGTGGACTAGGCAGTCGAATGTCATATAATGAAGGAATGGTGTTCGGAGATTTTTCGAAGTTAAAAAAAAAAATGATAAAAGCTTTAATATAAATAAAAATATTGTTTTAATAACAACAAAAACGCCATGTATATTCTGTATACATAAATATGTAAGGATTATCTCACTTTAAAATTTGAATTAAATAATCTAAAGTTTTGTTTTGAAACTGAGTCGAGAACTGTGCGTGTGAATGTGCGAATTTTCACCGATCAGCTGTTAGTTGCGCTACTTGGTAAAATTTACAATGTGTACAATGGTCGAAAGGAAAGGTAAATAAGTAATTATTTGTGATATATCTTCATTTTAATCTATTAATTAAATAAAACAACATCTACTTTGTAGGAACCAGAGAAAGAGAACGAGTAATTCATAAAAAGAAAACCCTAAGTAAAGTGAAATCATCAAAGCACCCAGCACCACTTCGTTTTCTGACGTCGTCGCGTCAAGTTCGATTTTCCCCACAACTCAACCGCGTGTTATTAAGGGGCTTTTCTCACGCGGTATGAGAATAAAATGGCGGATAGTGCGGGAGTCGAAATGACAAAAATTAATTAAAATTGTGCGCTGTATCGTAAAAATATGCAAATTGTGCAAAAAATGATAATCATTTGCTATCGGGCAAAAATACTGAAAAACTTTAAAATAAAACATGCACTTTGTGCAAAAATATACATATAATTGCTATCGTGCAAAATCAAATTTAACATTGAAGACACTTGGCAACAAGCCACTGAAAATTAATGTTCATATACATACATACTAATGGAAATAAAATTCTCGGAAATAAACGGGACAATTTAACGGAGTAACTAATAACGGGATTGAAAATATCCTTATTATATACTAATGTACAGTCATGTACACATAACCAGAATACCTAAATATAAAATATAACACCTGATAAGACGAAAATACTTCTACAAAATTTTACAATAATTACCAAAATTGTACAAAGACAACAATGGAATGGACTGGGGAATCTGTATATATTATATTAAAACTTACCGGATTATAAAATATAACACCTGATAAGACGAAAATACTTCAAAAATTAAATAAACGAAAAATAATTACCAAAATTGGACAAAAACAACAATTGAATGGACTAGAGAATCTGTATATATTATATTAAAACTTACCGGATTATACAAATTACTGGATTTGAATCATACAACCATAAAGTGATATTGGAGTTTGGAAAATTTAAACAAAGAAAGTGGACAAAAATACCAACTTAAACTGAAAATAAACAAAAATTTAAACTATTGTGATATGAAGATTTGGAAAAATATCAACAAATTAAAGACCTTTACCAAATTAAATTGGACATAAACACAAATTTAATAAATAACAAACATACATATAACTATAATTTGAAAATAACCTGGCGTGGTGCCATGAAAAAACCAGTTTACAAAGCACATAGTTAAAAAGAAATAGCAAGCTACTACACATGGTTCTGGCCAGTTGGTATTACCATTGTGTACTAGTGGAGCCTAAATTACTTACATACTTTGGAAAGTTAATAAATTAATCAAATTATGCATTGGACAATAACCTGGAACTGGGACTAAGAAGGTCCTCCTCCATGCAATCAAATCTCTAAAAAAAAAAAAAAAAAAAAGCACTCAGCATCTGAAGATGACTTTAAAAAAATGAGGTCACTTAAACGTAAACAAACTGAAATAGCACGTGTGCTTCAACTGAAATGCGAAATCTTGCTGCAGGGTAATCTATCCTATTTGGAATATACAGAACTGAAAGAAGAGATATGTAGGCTTAATATCCTTAAAGAGTCATTTGCTAGACAAGCCGAGAGTTATGAAAGGTAGTGGAGAAATGGGATAGTATTTGTATATAGTATACTCTTAATATATCATCTAGGAACTATTTACATCAAAAGAAATGGTAATGTTTTGCAGGACGATGCACCACGTAATTTTTATCAAAAATTGTTAAAGAGGGTATCAAAAGAAAATACGGTTTTAGTCTAGTTGAGGGGTCGACTGCTAATACGCTACCAAAAATATCGAGATAGGTGTCAAACGACGCGTCTTGACATAAGTATTAATAATCCGAAGGCGGATTTGTATCCGGCAAAGGACCATCACATCGATAACACTCCCCAAAGCCTTCGGGGAGCAACCTTATCGCTACAACAACAACAACAACAACAACAACATCAATTGTAATGTGGAAGCAACGCCTCTAACACCCCTCTCATTATGGTCCCCCCTGTTGAAACAGCAAGTTTCCTTGGACTCCCGTTAGA
The DNA here is from genome assembly GCF_040869045.1 of Eurosta solidaginis. NCBI lineage: Eukaryota > Metazoa > Arthropoda > Insecta > Diptera > Tephritidae > Eurosta > Eurosta solidaginis. Next base: position 265,982,747 of record NC_090320.1, read on the forward strand.
AGATATTGATGACAATTTGTGATCGGTCGCACCTATGGGGCGAAGCACAGCTACAACAACATAATTTAATTACATAGGCCGATATGCTTTAAACACAGAAGTGAGCCTATGCTTTTCTAAATACCTTTGGTACGTCGAACCTGAATCCCTTGGCAGAATTTCTAAATTGGTTCTGGTTTTCGATATATTTGTACCTGAAATTCTCTGTTATATGTATTTACTATGAATTTTTGTCAAGAAAATTTATCATTGCAAAATATTTGAAAGTGCAACTATTTTCCTTAAAATGTAGTTGAATTCGAAAGACTTACTTTTCGGCTTGAAATAGATCTTTAAACTGTACTAGATTTGCTGCAATTCTCTATACAGATTTAAAGTCTACTTCCAGGCATGTTAGTCAAAGAACGATTTTTGTAAAAGCCTGCTTGATACACATTTACTAAAATTCAACAATATACTAATTTGCAAAAATAAAATGCTGGATTTGGTATTTGTGGATGATCCTGTGGGTCTTGCCCTCAAGCGAATTCCTCCATTATCACTACATCGTACACCTGGGATAATGATTGTTTATGCTGTCTGTCTTGTTTGATGCAGCAAAAGTAAAAACTAGTTCTCGGTCAAGATGTTTTTATAAGGCAAATTTTAATAAGCTGAATTATCTTATTTCTACAAATGACTGGTCGGATCTATATGCTTGTAATGATATCGAGTCAGCAACTTCTACTTTTTACAGTTCTCTCAATGGCTTCTTTGAATGCGGTGTGCCTCTTCGCCACGGCTGGAACGGGCAAACCCCCGAGGTTCTCAAGAAATCTTGTGAGACTATATAATATTAAATCTAGGCTATACAAACGATTTAAAATATCAGGATCATGCTCCGTTTTTATAAATATTTAGTTGCTAGATCAAAATTTCATCGTCTTAATTCAACAGTGCTGTAAATGTTACTTAAACCGGTGTAAGCTTAAATTTTTTAACAACCCGAAACCCATTCGAAGAGAAAAACTTCAGGATTTCCGCCTGCTTTTGCCTATGGATGTAAGGACGCAAACTCTGATGATGGTGTTGCCAAGTTATTTGCTGAATTTTTTAAGTCGACCTATTCATCTGAACTTTTTCAACCAGATCTCTATCCGTACACCTTAGACAGATTTTTTTGCGGGAGGGCCTAATGCACCAAACTAAAATGCTTTGGAAGGTTGAATTCTATCTTACTTGAGGAGCTGATAGCCATAGCAGCTAGTGCTCTGTTTTGTTAGTCTTAAAATCTATTTCAAGCCTAAATTTATAATAATAATATCTTACTTGAGCAGATTTGTATTCAAAATTAATTTTCTTTTTCTTGTTATCGCTACAACTACCTATAGAGCCTACTTTAATTGACTGTAATTACAAACTAGTGTGTTTTGGAATATTTGTCTTAGAAAATATGCAAAAATAGTATATTGCTGTTGCAATTTGCAAACCCACAAACCAGATAGGTACAGTATTTGACCATATACTACTAATAGTAGGAGAGCTGGTAAGCATTTTTGAGCAGGTATTGGAGGCACAATGAAAATTATGTACAATGCTTTTTTAATGATATCTAAATATAAAAACGCAGAACTGGCTAAGGGGTGGCGGGGCTGAGACAATCCTTGAATTTAACAAAAAAATAAATTTTTGTATGTTAAAAATGTTTTTGAGGTACTTTGAAAATTAGATATCTTAAAATTTATTATTTAATATTTGAAAAATATAAATAGAAATAAGCCAGATTATTAGATTGGGTCTAAAACGTTGCCAGGTCATTGCAAAATAATTTTTTTTTAACTGAATTTGATGCACTTTGAAAATTTTAATATTTGAAAAATATAAAAAGAACTAAGCCAGATTATTAGGTTGGGTCTAAAACGTTGCCAGGTCATTGCAAAATAATTTCGTTTTTAATTGAAAAAATGGTTTTGAGACACTTTGAAAATTAGATATATTAAAATTTAATATTTGAAAAATATAAAAAGAACTAAGCTAGATTATTAGGTTGTGTCTAAAACGTTGCCAGGTCATTCCAAAATAATTTCTTTTTTAATTGAAAAATGTTTTTGAGGCACTTTGAAAATTAGATATGTTAAAATTTAATATTTGAAAAATATAAATAGAAATAAGCCAGATTATTAAATTGGGTCTAAAACCTTGCCAGGTCATTGCAAAATAATTTTTTTTTAACTGAAAATATGTTTTTGATGCACTTTGAAAATTTTAATATTTGAAAAATATAAAAAGAACTAAGCCAGATTATTAGGTTGTGTCTAAAACGTTGCCAGGTCATTCCAAAATAATTTCTTTTTTAATTGAAAAATGTTTTTGAGGCACTTTGAAAATTAGATATGTTAAAATTTATTATTTGAAAAATATAAAAAGAAATAAGCCAGATTATTAGGTTGGGTCTAAAACGTTACCGAGTCATTGCAAAATAATTTTTTTTTTATAATTTAATTGGGGATTGCCCGTATTGCTTTTTTTAAATGTATGAAAACATTTATTTGAAGCATTTTTTTAATTTTTATAATTTATTTAATAATTTGGGAAAATTTTAAACAACGTGACATCAGGACGGACAAGGCGACAGCTGTTTCGATTATACCTTGTAAATCTCTTCAAAGCCTTTTCTCCCGGGAGTGGGAGTCGAACCCGCACTCCTACGTTAGTTGAAATGGTTACAAACGCATTCACCAACGTCATGCCTTAGTTGTTGTAAAGTTTTTCCCAATTGCCTTCTTTTTGTTGCATATTTTAATCTTTTACACATTGCATACTTCGTATGCAATTATGTGTTAAAGCTATGCTTGGTACGGCGGTTTTCAAAGAAACTTTGGTATTGAAAAAATGTTTTTGAGACACTTTGAAAATTAGATATGTTAAAATTTAATATTTGAAAAATATAAAAAAAATAAGCCATATTGTTAGGTTGGGTCTAAAACGTTGCCAGGTCATTGCAAAATTATTATTTTTAATTGAAAAAATGTTTTTGAGGCACTATGAAAATTAGATATGTTAAAATTTATTATTTGAAAAATATAAAAAGAAATAAGCCAGATTAATAGGTTGGGTTTAAACCTTGCCAGGTCATTGCAAAATAATTTGTTTTTATTGAGAAAATGTTTTGAAGCTCTTTGAAAATTAGATTTGTTAAAATTTAATATTTGAAAAATATAAAAAGAACTAAGCCAGATTATTAGATTGGGTCTAAAACGTTGCCGGGTCATTCCAAAATAATTTATTTTTTAATTGAAAAAATGTTTTTGAGGCACTTTGAAAATTAGATATCTTAAAATTTATTTTTTGAAAAATATAAAAAGAAATAAGCCAGATTATTAGGTTGGGTCTAAAACTGTGCCAGATCATTGCAAAATATTTTTTTTTCAATTGAGAAAATGTTTTGAGGCACTTGAAAATAAGATATGTTAAAATTTAATATTTGAAAAATATAAAAAGAACTAAGCCAGATTATTAGGTTGGGTCTAAAACGTTGCCAGGTCATTCCAAAATAATTTCTTTTTTAATTGAAAAAATGTTTTTGAGGCACTTTGAAAATTAGATATGTTAAAATTTATTATTTGAAAAATAAAAAAAGAAATAGGCCAGATTATTAGGTTGGGTCTAAAACGTTGCCAGGTCATTGCAAAATAATTTTTTTTAATTGAAAAAATGTTTTGAGGCACTTTGAAAATTAGATATGTTAAAATTTAATATTTGAAAAATATAAATAGAAATAAGCCAGATTATTAGATTGGGTCTAAAACGTTGCCAGGTCATTGCAAAATAATTTTTTTTTAACTGAAAATATGTTTTTGATGCACTTTGAAAATTTTAATATTTGAAAAATATAAAAAGAACTAAGCCAGATTATTAGGTTGGGTCTAAAACGTTGCCAGGTCATTGCAAAATAATTTCTTTTTTAATTGAAAAAATGGTTTTGAGACACTTTGAAAATTAGATATGTTAAAATTTAATATTTGAAAAATATAAAAAGAACTAAGCTAGATTATTAGGTTGTGTCTAAAACGTTCCCAGGTCATTCCAAAATAATTTCTTTTTTAATTGAAAAATGTTTTTGAGGCACTTTGAAAATTAGATATGTTAAAATTTATTATTTGAAAAATATAAAAAGAAATAGGCCAGATTATTAGGTTGGGTCTAAAACGTTGCCAGGTCATTGCAAAATAATTTTTTTTATTGAGAAAATGTTTTGAAGCGCTTTGAAAATTAGATATGTTAAAATTTAATATTTGAAAAATATAAAAAGAACTAAGCCAGATTATTAGGTTGGGTCTAAAACGTTGCCGGGTCATTCCAAAATAATTTATTTTTTAATTGAAAAAATGTTTTTGAGGCACTTTGAAAATTAGATATCTTAAAATTTATTATTTGAAAAATATAAAAAGAAATAAGCCAGATTATTAGGTTGGGTCTAAAACTGTGCCAGATCATTGCAAAATATTTTTTTTTTTTTAATTGAGAAAATTTGAAATTGAGGCACTTGAAAATAAGATATGTTAAAATTTAATATTTTAAAAATATAAAAAGAACTAAGCCAGATTATTAGGTTGGGTCTAAAACGTTGCCAGGTCATTCCAAAATAATATCTTTTTTAATTGAAAAAATGTTTTTGAGGCACTTTGAAAATTAGATATGTTAAAATTTATTATTTGAAAAATATAAAAAGAAATAGGCCAGATTATTAGGTTGGGTCTAAAACGATGCCAGGTCATTGCAAAATAATTTTTTTTAATTGAAAAAATGTTTTGAGGCACTTTGAAAATTAGATATGTTAAAATTTAATATTTGAAAAATATAAATAGAAATAAGCCAGATTATTAAATTGGGTCTAAAACCTTGCCAGGTCATTGCAAAATAATTTTTTTTTAACTGAAAATATGTTTTTGATGCACTTTGAAAATTTTAATATTTGAAAAATATAAAAAGAACTAAGCCAGATTATTAGGTTGGGTCTAAAACGTTGCCAGGTCATTCCAAAATAATTTCTCTTTTAATTGAAAAAATGTTTTTGAGGCACTTTGAAAATTAGATATGTTAAAATTTATTATTTGAAAAATATAAAAAGAAATAAGCCAGATAATTAGGTTGGGTCTAAAACGTTGCCGGGTCATTGCAAAATATTTTTTTTTAATTAAAAAAAAGTGTTGAGGGTCTTTGAAAATTAGATATTATAATTCCGGTTTATTTGTAATAATAATGCCAAGGTTGGGTTTTTTTATGTATGTTATGTTTGTCGGGTGTTAGCCGTAGCTCAATCTTTATTAAACATAAAATAACATACAATTTACAGGTCATAATTACATAAAAAAAAAAACAAATAAATATATAAAGTCTTACCGCGTATTTAATTACCAGTTGTTGGATGTTCGGCAGACAGAAAAGGAATATGTAACGTTATGTCCTTTGACACTTATTTATACATTAGCGATGTCACATACATATTTAAATGAACGGCACAATACAATAGTAGATACTTATACAAATACATTTGACAAGTGAACATTTTCGGAATTTAATCTACAATTAAGGGTTGCCAACATCCCTTTTTCTTTTAGTTAGATGATAATCTGGATTCCAAGCTGGAGGTCTCTTGCGTCTCGGTGATCTTCTTAACTCTTGAGAAACTGCAGGTGGTTCAGTAGTTGACTCTCGAGCATCTGTAGGTGTATCATTGCTGACTGCTGTTAATGATTCGTTAACAGGAATTTCTATATTCGGAGACTGTGTCTGTTCCTCGGCTGGATTACTTAGCGTTGACTCTTGCCCTGTGGCAATGTCACTTTCTTGAACTCTTGAATTGGTTGAATCGGAATTCGAAGTTGTTGGCTTAGGTGGAAGCTCAAAATAATCATATAAAATATCCAATGTGTTGTTTGGTGTTTTTACGAATCTTGGTCGAAGCTGGTTTGAATGAGATTTTATCACTCTAAATATGTCAGAGTTTTCGATTTTAACCTCGTAGTTAACTTTGCCTAGAACCTTTATGATTGTTCCGGGTGCCCAATAAGATTGGTTAAGTTTATATAACTTTGCGTAAACTAGATCTCCAACTTCATAATTTCTTTCTTTAGCTCCATGTCGCTTATTAAACTGTTGTTCCATGTGTTCGTTACGTGACTCATTGGATGGCTTCGAAATTTTAAGCATGTCGAACTCTGTTCGTAGTCTTCTCCCAACGAATAATTCAGCTGGCGATTTCCCTTGCGGTGCATTGCGATTGGGTGTGGTGCGATATGTTTGCAAAAACGTTTGTAAAATTTGGGTTGGCGTTCCCGCGTCCTCCAATTTCTTTAAAGCTCGCTTAAGCGTGTTCACAAACCGTTCCGCTTGACCGTTCGACTGCGGGTGATACGGCGCTGTGAATGTATGAGCGATACCATGACTTGCAAAAATCCGCAAACATTTTACTGGAAAATCGTGTACCATTATCGCTGACAATTAGCTCAGGATTTCCAAACTGTGATGTAAAATCTGAAATGCACTCTAAAATCTTTAATGATGTGATCGACTTAATTTGATATATTTGAGGCCATTTCGAGTATGCGTCGATTATTACCAAATAGTAAATTTGATTAACCGGACCTGCAATATCAATATGAATGCGTTGCATCGGATGCTCTGCATTACGCCATGAAGGAGGAGTTGTTTTTGGTAATGTTTTAGCAACAGTTGCACATTTTTCACATGATTGAATATACTGCTTTATATCCTCATCTATACCCGGCCAGTATGTATACATAACTTTGTGCTAGCGCTTTTGTGCGTTCAATTCCTTGATGACCTTTATGCAGTTGCTTTAAGATTCGATTGCGAAAACACTTGGGAATAACTAGACGATCTTTTAGCATGATGCAATGTTCAACCATACTCAGACTATCACGATGTGTATAGAAACTACGTAAATCGTTGCTGATTGTGTTCGGCCACTTACCAGTCTTCACGTGTTTTGTAACATCTTGTAAAAATGCGTCTTGCATTGTCGCTTTTTGTACCATCTGAAAAGTAATTGGCAGAAATTCTATGGCATCAATTGTAATTTGCTTAATATCACGTTCAAGCTGGCAACTTGCTATGACTGATTCTGCATTAGGTTTTGATGTGCTTCTAATAAGACGTGAAAGTACATCAGCTGCACCAAATTCATTGGTAGGTACGTATTCTAAAATAAAATCATATGACATCAACGTTAAGGCCCATGTTGTTGTTGTTGTTTTTGTAGCGATACGGTTGCTCCCCGAAGGTTTAGGGAGTGATCGATGTGATGGTCCTTTGCCGTTTACAGATCCGGCACGCTCCGGTAACACAGCATCATTAAGGTGCTGGCCCGACCATCTCGGGAACGATTTATATGGCCACATTAAACCTTCAGGCCAATCCGGTATTTTAGTCGCCTCTTACGACAGGCATACCTACCGCGGGTATATTCTAACCCCCTGACCCGCTGGGGTGCGTTAAGGCCCATCGCTGAAGGCGGTTTGCAGAGTGTGCAGGAATCCCCTTCTTATTACCAAATATGGCAAGTAATGGCTTATGATCTGTATGTAAATAAAATTTCCTTCCATACAGGTACTTATGAAACTTTACCACTGCAAATACCAAAGCCAAGCCTTCTTTTTCAATTTGCGAATAATTCTTCTCAGCTTGTGTCAGAGCTCTTGCAGTATGCGCGATTGCTTTTTCACTACCATCTGCGTACAAGTAACAAATACATGCACCTAGACCCACGTTAGAAGCGTCCGCTGCTACCTTGATTGGCAGTTTGGGATCG